>NW_004524610.1:11086919-11170987 GCF_000260255.1 Octodon degus
TTTCTCAGGCAAGTGCTTATTCTACTGAGCTATCTCTCTGGCCCCTCACTTCTCCTTTCCCATCAAATAGAGTGATCTGAAAAATAGGAATCCTCTTAAGAATTACATGTGGCATTGTACATGCAAGCCTTTCACACACACACACACACACACACACACACACACACACACACACACTGATCTTTAAATAGAAAATATTAAAATATTTTAAAAGTTAACCTACTGCATAAAGATTGAAGACAGACTGTTAATATAAAACCACTCTAAGTAATTCAGAGTTTAGCTTCTACTAATTGATGGACTAATTACATATATCAGAAAAATAATAAAACTTAATTTCTGTAAGATTGTTCTGTGGTTCAGATTTTTAGTTAATTCAGACAGGTGTTGCATACAACTCATCTAAATTAGCCAGCCTTTATTGCAATGCTATTAAGCTACACTAGAAAAAAATTAAATGAACCCAAAACAGACATATTTGCTGATACAAAATCTCATTATAAGTTCTTCTCATTAAGTACACTCATTTTCTTCTTAGCCTCACACCAATTCTCTGCTTCCCTGACCTTCAAAGCAGGAGTTCTGCAGGTAGGAAACTATTATTCTGACATACGGACTACAGGGAGATGCTTTCAGAATTTGGAAATATGTTCACCTTCCACTACTGAAGACAAAGCAAATGAGAAAACATAAGCAAGATAATCTTCTGTAGAAAGGATGTGTCCATCTGTCCATCTGTGGAAAGCCAGGAGGATAGGGCCTTGACGCCACAATCAGCCTCAAGGGCTAGTTCCGCCATTGTCATGGTGTCACTTGGGCTTTACTGCACAGCTGTCTCCCTGTCCTTCCCTCTGTGACATGGGTAGAGCAACAGTGGTTGTCTCTCACAAAGGGCAAAGTGTTGCAACTCAATGCTGGACACTGGGCCCCGGGCCCAAGGTCAGGCAGACTCGAGCCCTCTGAGTACCTGAGTACCTCAGGAGAATCCTCCCGGGGGGCAATCTCAGGCACAGGACAACTGGAACACAGAGGCCAGGAAAGACAGGATTGTGCACACCACTCTCTCCTCTGAAGTGATGATTCGTGGAAGGATGAAGATGTGCAAGGCATCTCAGGGGAGGAAAGACCCTAACTGTTGGTATATTCATCTGTTCAGAACATACCAGGTAAAGATGGCTGCCAGGTACATAGACAGAAAGATCGCAAGACAATTTGTCCACCAACATGTAACGTGCAAGCTCTAAGGCAGTCACCCAGGAGGCATAGACATTGTAGTGTGATCCCCGTGAGGATCCAGTCATCTAACCAATACTGAGACCAAATCAGGGAATTGTCACCAATGCCACGTCAAGTCCATCTCTTCTCAGTCTGCTCACCCTCATTCAGTCTCCTAAAAATAGATAAGGTCAAAAGTGTAACCCACAAAACTCACGAGTGAATTGCAGCAACCCCCTGGCATCCTGAGAGGATAATGAAGATACAGACCCTGCCTTCACCTTGATACACACAGGTAAGAACCGAGCGAGACCGGAGCACAGTGATACCAACTCTGTGCTGAGTTCCAGGCCAGGGACTACGGAGTAGAAAGGTGCAGGAAATAATTTTACGTCTAACGAAGTGTTCACAGCAAGCAAATCGAACTGTTTTCCCTATGTATTAGTAATAAAGCAAAATCACAGCTGAAGTCACAGCAGAATATTAAATAGATACTATTGCAGAAAAAGGACAAAAGAACATAAACAGCTGAGACTATGCAGTTATTATGATATAGAAAATGAACTATAATTATGATCCTGTAAGCTGTAGATGGAAACTATATATCACTTAACATTGGGGTCCCATATATATAACGTTGGGGTCACAATGAATTACTTCACCAAAAGCACAATGGCTCTGGGCTTCCACTTCTGTACTACCAATAACCACTAGGGATTTTTCCACCTCAGTTTATTTTTTATTTTTTGCTTGTTTGTTTGTTTGTTGTCTTTGTTTTTGCTCATGGTATTGGAGATTGAACCAAACATCTCCACATCAAGTTACATTCCCAACCTCCCTGCCACCTCCCCCATTTTTGAGACAAGGTCTCACTAAGCTGTTAACTTACCCAGGCTGAGACACTCCTGCCTCAGCCTCTAAAAACATTGGTGATAAATACCTGTCTCACCAGGCCCAGCCCACTTCAGGCTCCAAGTAAACACTAAATCAAACTCCAACTGTTATTGCCAAGTATCTGAAAAAGAGCAGATCCTCTGGGATTTTTCTACAGAGATGCAGAAAGATAGAAGAATAGTTTTTCATATATTTTGTGTACAGTCTTCTCTTCAAAAGGAAGACTAGACTTGGAAAAAAATATTTCCTAAAGATATTTCAATTTCCCTTCCTTACAGGCCTATGCTTCAGCAAGAGCTCCCAAACCGCCCTTGCAATCCAAATCCTATTTGGTCCTGCAGTGAAGTCAAATGTGGGATCCTGACATCAATTTGTTGCCATGGAAATAATTGAGATGTCAATGTTTCCACATTATGACTGTACCACAGGAGCAGATGGGCTGACGGGGGAAAATCTTTGCAAATATCTCTCTAATAATTAGCCCAAGTGTGAGGTACTATTCTAAATTTACATTGCTATAATACTGTGTGCAAGACCGATCTACACAGCACAAAACACAACCAATTTCCACCTGCAGATCTGCTAGTGGAAAACGTTATCAAATCACACAAACAGAAAGGAGCGCCACATTCTTTTATTTATCTGATTGCTTTCTTGTTTGTGCTTACTCTTCTTACATTACAGACAACTATATGACCAAGCTCAGCAGAAGTCAGGTTTGACCAAAGCAAATTTTATTCAACATGAAGAAGTAGATGACAACGTCGGATGATCCCAAGAGACAGGTTTAGTTTTTACCTCTCAGCGCCTTTGTACTGGAAGTGTTTTCCTTGTGAAGAACCCTAAACTTGGCCACCTTCAGATAGCAAGAGACCTGCACCTATTTTTGCTATAAACATGACTGCCATGTCCTATACTTGCCATTGTCTTACGAATTTTTCCAAGAAAATTGCACACTTGAATTCAAAGACCAGATCCTTCTCTGTGCTTCCACATGACTTAGCCAAGTCTGCTGGACAGAGATGAATTAGAAAACATTCATATATCCAGTTACAGAGAAGTTTTACCTAAAAATAGTGAGAATTAGTTTCCTTGGATTGAAAGAGGCATGGAGAGCGTATCAGTACAGATGTGCATGGATGCACGCAGCATGCCCAAAGCATGCAGTTCATGCTCCCAATCTCCATAAAGTACTGTCATTTGGAACTTCTCCTCCTCCTACCCCCAGGGAGTCCTTTTTATCCAAACATGAAAATGTTGTTCCTCCCTATCGGGGCTAATTACGCCATCTGTTTAGCCACAGCACTATTAATGTTCACTCCTTAAAACTCCCCCACGAGCTGCCCACAGACACTTCTCCTGGCAGATGTCTGAGTAGAAGAGAAGGGAAGGAACGCGGCCTCTGGCTTCTCTACCTCCCCTCGGAGTTCTGCACAGCAAGGGCTCGGCTCTCTCTCCGCCCCTCTCCACATTCAAGGTGCACATTGCCAAAGTGAACAATTCTGAAAAAAAGGAAAATAATCAATCCCCTCCCCTCTGCCAACCTAAAACCTGGAAAACTGCGGACTGCTTTGGGAGAGAGAGAATGACAGTACTAGCCAAGAGGGGACAGGTGAGCGCAACGTCATCTCACAGGCATTGTTGTTCCTTTAATTGAGCCAAAAGTGGCAATCATTGGAGACAAACCCAGCAGCAAATGTGGGGTTCCTGACCCACTAAGTCACCAGTACAATTCAAGTGACTGAAGCCACTTCACCTTGGAGAAATAAAACACACCTAATTTAAGAGAGATACAGTACAACCAATTTTCCACACTGCAATGATGGAGGAGAAAAAAGAAAAAAGCTCCCCTCATGAAAACACCCCGCTGTTGTTAGGAAATGGCCAGGTTTTCACGTCCTCCTTTTTCCCTAACAAAATGGATCCAACTTTGCGTTACTTTCATTCCTGTTTTGTTCCGTATTTATATTGCATGTCAGAAAAGGAAGCCACGTCAGAACGGAGGACACACACCAAGAAGTGAGCACTCAGAGGGTCCAACACAAAAAGCTACCTTAAGATATTGCTCTTCCCAGCTACCTTTAAAAGAAAATGATAAAAGAAAACACCATAGCCTGAGATAAATTGTTTAAAAATTACTCTTCCACATTCATCTTTTTAAATTTCTTGTAATGGGCCAATTTAATCAAAATGTTTCTCTCCCGCACACAGATCTCAGCATTGTCCAGAGTTGTTAGAAAGGAAGAAAATACATATTTATACACTTGAAGCATAAATAGTTACCTGTAATGACGTTTTTCCTTTTACTATTCCCTATATATAAGAAATCCAAATGTCCTAAAGAAAACAGCAATTCCTCAGATGCTGGGACATCACTGATGCACAAAGAATAAGCAAAAGCTATTTAAAAAGCATTAAAACCACACTTCAATACATTTACCTAACAAGTCCCCTTAGGCGAGAAAATCACTAAAATAATGGTTCTGCACACATACCCATTTAAAAAAATATAAAAATGGTAAGTACTTACAAAAGTTTCAATACACACTGACACATTTCATCATTTTTAAGACCTTTTAAAAATTAACAGGTACTGCTGTTATAACAAGAGCATACATTTTAATAACTAGGAAACATAAATTGATCAATACAGGAAAACTATTCCAGAAAAGTGGTAAAAGGGTAGGAGATTACTAACCAATACACACTTCCCTGTCATATATATAATGTGATGTTTATTATTTCAACAGCTTCTGACATATAATTTACATTCCATCAAGTAACTTTTTTGTTCATTTGTTTTTCAAACAGGGGCTTGTTATGTAGCCCAGGCTGGCCTCAAACTCATGGTGACCCTCCTGCCTCAGCCTCCCAGCTCCGAGGATAAGCAGTGTGTATCACAGCAGGCTTCACAAATTCACATTTTTCAAATGTGCAACTCGGGGATTTAAATATATTCACAGCTGGGCAACAACCATCATTGTCTGATTTCATACTTCATATCTTCTAAAAGGAGGACATATTTATTAGTAGTGATCTTTGCTTTCGCTCTCCTCTACCCTGCATGAGTGCTGGTCTCTTTCAGTCTCTACAGATTTACCTACTTCACACCCTTCCGGTGTAAGCACAGTCCCACTGCACACAATCTACTACACGGGGACTCTTCCATTGAGCAGGATGATCTGAAGTTCACACCCAGGAACACATAGTGGTGCTCAGTTACTTGACACTACGGAGCAATATGCCATCTCACATCTACTTCTGAAGAAGATTTCAGGAATTGTTTTAGCTTTCTAATTTCAGGGCCCTGTGAAAAGATTTTTTGAAAATTAAAAATAGAAAGTAAGATGAGCAGGAAGAGCCAGGCATGGTGGCAAGCAACCATGATCCCTGTGGCTCAGGAGGCTGAGGCAGGAGGATCACGGGAGCACAGGAGTATCAGGCAACCTGAGCGACCTTGGCTCAAAAGAAAACAAAACTGGGCAGGAGGGTGTCCTGCGGACTGGGAGAAAAATCAGTAACACAATCCAAAACAGCTCTTTCCAGCAGAAACATAATTAGATCCACACATATCTACTTCTAAAATTTCTAGATGCATTTTAGAAAAACAAAAGAATTAATTTTCATAATACTTTATGTACTCAAGTATTTCCAATATATGACCACTTCTGATATATACCAGAGTCAGCCCTGGTGAGTGGCTTGTTCTCACTCTTTCCTTCCTATGTACCCACAAAGCCACTTCGTGCACCACAGATGAAACGTCCCTGGCCCCAAGGTAGACGCAGGCACACGCCGCCCAGGGGACATACCGACCAGGAAGTGGAGGAGCAGAACACATCGATCACAGAAAGATGAAAGTGGTCAGAAGAAGTAAGAAATACAAGGGAGGGGAAACAATGGCAAATTTTAATTTCATCATTAAACTATTTTAATACCACATCTACACCCCTACACAAGCAACACCCATGGCACATTTACTGGGCTGCCACAGGGACCATGAAGAAGGCAACCATATACACCTGCTCTTAGTGGACTCAAAATTAAGTTAGAAGGTGCTACTCCCCGGGCTACCTCTGGGCTCCTGTCAGCAGGTCCTTGCCTGAGGTTATGACTTCTAGAGTACTTCATCTTCCAGTGGATCAAGTCTTCAACATCTAGCTCTCTGACACACGTTGACTGTAGTTTACTATATGGCGGGGCTTCTGGATCTAGAGTCAGTCTTCTGCATGTGGACAGCCAGTTTTCCCAGCACCACTTAGTACAGACCTCCTTTCCTCCAAAGTATGTTTTTGCCCTCTTTGTCAAACTTCAAATAGTTGAATGAGCTTGGGGCTTTTCCTATAGCACTTGTTCTGCTCCATGAATTCTTGTTTCTGGCTTGACACCAGCACCATGTTTTTTTAGCATGGTAGTTTTGTAAGATAACCTCAAGTCTACAGTGATGATTTCTCCCACTTTGCTCATGTTGCCCAAGATTCCTTGTTTCCCTTATATGAGAAAACCAAACTACAATAAACCACAGAACAGAAACTAAGAGGGCTTAGGGAAGAAGTCTACTCTCTGATGGGAAGGAGGCCAAGAGACTGCAGGAGGACTGGGAAAGGTAGGAAAAGGAATTAAGATGTACTATACACAGGTATGTATACCAACTCCACGTGAGGAATGAAACATTATATGTTGCAAATATCTACTGATTTTTTTAAATATAAATAAAGGATAAATTAGCAGGTGATGTTTCTTACTTGACAAATGCAAATGACTAGATACAACGGTGTTAAAATTTATTCAGGACTGGAAGAATCTAGCACTGCCCTTAAAGTTGAAAGCCCCAAGCTGGAGCTTCAATCATCTGACAGCATCCGAAGCAAGGGCTGATCACAAGGGCAGGATCTGGCTCTGGTTGTGTCTGCTAGATGTCTCTGATGTCTGTATCACTTGTTCCAATGACAAAGGCCCTACGTTTTCTGTGCGGTGAATCACAATGCAAAGCCTAGCCCATGCTCGGCCACCACCTTAGACTTACTAGTAGTTAGTTCTACATCAGAAGAGTCTTTCTTTTACCTTTCTTTTCTGTGGCATTGGGGTTAGAACCCAGAGTCTTGCACATGTTAAACAAGCTCTGTACACTGAGCTACACTACCAACTCCTCTACACAACTGAATCACATTGCTTCTACAGCAAGCAGACATATGCTTTAAATGCTATACCTTCTTTAAATAATAAAATTAAGCTAGCTGTAAATTAAAAGTGAAACATAAAAGCATGGACATTCAAGTTTCATTTAATCTCTAAAAGATACTGTATTTTGCTCTATTTAAATCAAATTTCACTTTGCAGGGGACACTGTACTAGGAATAAAACCCAGTGTCTTCCACTGAGCTACATCAACATCTCCTCCTAATTTTTTTGTTCTTTGTTGTTGTTGTTGTTATTATTATTATTATTATTATTTTGGGAGATTATTATTATTATTATTATTATTATTATTATTATTTTGGGAGATAGTCTCCCAAAATTCTAAGGCTGGGCTGGGAATTGCAATCCTTCTGTGTCACCCTCCCTGAACGCTAGGATTTCAGGCATGTGCCACTACACTCAGTTCAAATTTAGCTTCTCTGTACATGATTCCACCCATGAATTCCATTATGAACTTAGAATCAAAATAACCCTGGAGTGCAAAGCACATATTCATTATTATGTAATAGCTCAGCCATACAACAAGCACAAAAGTTTACTACATCTGTGTATAGTTAACAACCGCTCCACCTGGCAAGTCACTTAGGCATAAACTCAACATTCAAGTTAGAGGGACAGACTCACCTCTGGACAGAGGGCGAACCTAAGGCCATAAGCTAAATAAACATGGCCACAGGGGCTAAAGTTCGTTTCATAAAAGCCATGGAGCTTGTGGGAAAGAAAATGGCATACTGAGATCCTTAAATGTCGCCTGATATGACTCGCACTAGGGACACAGGGAAGCAGAAGGTTAACCTGGGTAAAAATCAGTGAAGCAAAGCACATCTCTGACAGCTGCTGTAATTATAGGATTTTAGGTCACAAGTAATAATTCCATGATTATAAAGTTATATATATATTTTTGTGAATTAACACATATATTCACAAAAGTCCTCTGGAAGTAATATTTTATTTTTTTTTTAAATTTTTATTTATTTATTTTGTGTGTGTGTGTGTGTGTGTGTGTGTGTGGCCAGCTCAGCCCACCAGGGGGCGGCCCTGGCTGGCATGTGGTGCTGGGGGATTGAACCGAGGTCCCTTTGCTTTGCTAAACTCGTTTTAAGTAGGTGCTTTAGACCACTGAGCCATCTCACCAGCCCCTGGAAGTAATATTTTAATTAAAAAAAAAAAAAAATGTTACAGATGGCCCCACAGAGGCTGCAGCACCTATAAGAAAGGTTAACTCTTCCAACATGTGACATATAACACATTGTTTTTAACATAGAAGAAGGAAAATAAGATTATCTCTGTTTAAAAAAATAAAGAAACAAAAACAAGCAAATATCAAATGTACTGCAGGCCTTCTGTAAAAGGAATAACAGAGGCACACGGTTATGGGAAGGTTGGAACTCTTGGCACGAGCAGCACCACCCTCGCTTGCCGTGTCACATGTCCCTGTGCCTGGCGAAGACTATTCATGAAGCAAGCTTACCTAGTGTGTGATCTCCCACCCAGGCGGGTCAGCAATGTGAGCCAGTCACGGGTAGAGGAAGCGGCGAGGGAAGGCCCTGGGAGACAGGGATGGAGGCAAAGCCGCCCTGAGCGCCTGGGGCTGGGCAGGCGCTCAGCTTGGAGCACCTGCCTGACGCATGAGGCGCCCAGTTCAATCCCCTGCCACGCGCACGCTCATGGGCATGCACATGTGCACGTGCACACAACATGCACGCTTGCACGCTCACACGCACACGGGCTTCGACTACCAAACCGTTCAACAAAATCTTAACTGGAAAAGATCAAAAAGAATTTTTTTTAAAACAAGCAGCTATTTTTCCAGCAAAGTTAGAGTAAAAATAACAGCAGTACAAATTTAGAATTTTATAAACACAGAATTAAATTTCAAATTACATTCTTTAGTACTGTGTATCTGTACTGGGTATAATGAGTAATTTTTAACTAATTCATTCAAAAACGACCAAAAAACATAACTACATAATCTTTGGAAAGATAATTGGTATGACTTTGGATTCAAAGATACTTATTTACCTTTTATTATTTATGTAGGAATTTTCTAGGGTTGCGAATATAACCATAAATATTTATAGACCATGTTTCAAAAAGACTAAACTGTGGAGAAACTTTCTTAAAACCTTACTTTTTATATAATCAATAAGGTTCAAATATAAAATGTATTGGCTGGCTGGCTGGCTGGCTAGCTTCCTTGCTTGCTTGCTTTCTCTCGGGTTTTTTGAAATTAGATCTTGCTATGCAGTTCAGGCTGGCCTTGAACTAACTATGTAGTCCAGGCTAGACCTGAACTTGGGGCAATCCTCCTGCCTCAGCCTCCCACGCCTCATGTGTCCCCACGCCTGGCTGTAAAGGTACCTACAGCCACTTGTGTGAGGGCACTAGCTTACTACTACTAACAATGTGCAAGGCCAGCTGCATAATTTCCACAGATCTATGAAAGAAAATGGGGGCCCTTTATTCAAAAGTCAGGGGCACAGTGGCCTTTGATCCCCATGGTGCCCCCAGGGTGCACCGAGAGGGCGACTGAGATTGGGCGTGGTGGCATGAGCCTGCAATCCTAGCACTTGGGAGGCTAAACACAGGCGGTCACTATGAGTCTGTTCTATGTAGTAAGACCCTGTAGACCCTTACTAAAATACAAAAATAAACAAATAAACACAAACTAGAAAACAAAGCAACTACAGCTGAAGCACTCCCTACACATGATGTACAAGGACTTCCTCAGGCCCCATAGTAACTAAACTAGATGCACTTCAGGCCTTCGAAATATCACAGTGACCAGAAATATCAAACAATTAGATTCCCACTAGTTAGAGAGACAGATAGCAGGGTGGCCAGATACTCAGACATTTAAAAATGAATTGTTTTAAACTTAGGATGAAAAAAATGTGATTTTAAGAATACACGGGAAAGAGAATACAGCTTATCCCAGAAAATAATTAGACAAGCAATTTAAGTGAACCAGAAGGAAAGATACCTTTCATTTGAACGCAATGTACACAGGATTTCCTCTGAATTTAATGCAAATAAAATTAAGAACAATTTAGAATAATACACAATTTTAAATGATCCTGAGAGAACAGCAGTGAAACTAAAGTTAAGAATGAACTAGAAATGAAAGATACTAAAAATAAGCAAAGAAATGCTCAGTATTCTAATTTGGGCTTCAAGAATGAAGACAGGAGGCAGGTACGGCAGCTCATGCCAATCGTCTCAGCCTGTGGTAGGCTGGAGCAGGCAGACTGCTGGGAGTTTGGGGCTAGCCTGAACTATCTGGCCAGACCCTGTCTCAAGATAGAGAAAAAGTGGAGCGGAATAGACAGACATATGGATAGGAAAGCAGGCAGGCAGGCAGGCAGGCAGGCAGGCAGGCAGACAGACAGACAGACAGAGACAGATAGATTTTATCTTCTAATTTTATCTACATCCACACATTTTCTCCCCATTCTCAAACAGTAGCCAAGTTACCCCCTTCCCTCATGGGAATTTCTGCAGCTGTCTCAGGTTGCCTACGTGTGGCTTCCTTTGTCCACTTCTTCTCTGTCCTCTATAGTGGAATCAAAATTACCTTGTGAAACTGAAACCCATCGTCTTCATTACTACCCCTTCGTTACAACCCTGTAACGCCCATCACCCCTCCTCAGCCACAGCCTCCCTTCATCTCCTCTTTATCCCGAATCCCAGCTCTATGTTATATTCCGTGAACTCCAGCACCTTCCACTCACAGCATTTGCCCTCAGCTTCAATTCACCCCACTTCCCTTCATTAATTACTTTGTACTGTGCAGATTATTCACTTTTTGGTGAATTTTTCCAGGTTCCCTGGCACCACGCATAGGTCCACACATAGGGCTTTGAAGAGTATAATTAACCAATTCATCTGTATCTTTCCTGTTATTTCCATCTTTCACACACTCCATGGGGTCATAGGTCGAATTTCCTATAGTTTAGCATCTGTGTCTAGCACCCCCATAAGGCCTGGCAATCAGGAGGCATTTCAGTGTCTAATTTTAAGCCTATCAATGGCAGTAGAAAAGAGACATACTGCAGTAGATGACTGAATCTTTAGCACAAAACACCTGAGAGGCACAATTTCTAGGACTATTAACAGGCTGGTATGTCCTCATTATTAAGATATATTCATAATACATACTCTGCCTTAAATTAGACAAATGTTCAGTTTGGCAGCATCCACCAAATCTTAAATTTCAAGCTTTTATTTAACTATATTTTCCATCAGGAGTTTATTAGGACTCTCAAAATACCGTAAATAACCTAACTGGATAATTCTTACTATGTAATGCTTGTTTTCATATGATTTGTCTCTATTTAGACCCCTCCTTTGGCTTTCCTACCTACATTCTCATTCGATTTGTTATCTCTGATCAGAGTTTCAGGAGCAGAAAACTGGCCTGGAAGAGGTTCACGGCAGCAGACTTGCCAAGTTTGGCACCCCACGTCCGGGACCTCTGTGAACAGCATTCCAGATGGCTTCGCACTGCTCCTAGGATTTTATTATTTTTCCTTCCTTAACTAGTTTTCATCTAACTAGTATACGGCTCTTTTCAAATCAGGTATTTCCCAAGCCCTTTAAAAAGCTGAATTTCTAAGGGCCAGTGAGAAAGCTCAGCAGACGAAGCACCGGCTTAGTAGGCAAGCGCAGGGACCCAGGCCGGGTCTCTAGCACCACATGCTGTGCCGGCCCCACCTCCGGGCACACTGAGCCAGCAACCAAGTCTGGGCATGGTGGCTCACGCACTGGGAGGCTTGAGGACAGGAGGATCACTACGAGTCTGAGTTGCGTAGTGAGATCCTGCACAAAATACAAAAAAAAAAAAAAAGCTGAATTTCTGCTGTTTCTATGAGCCATAACTTCCCAAAACTTTACACCAAACAAAAACACTCTCCCAAGTGAGGAGAATTCAATGTGTACATTAAAGCTTTTCTAAGAAATAAAGTGAAATAAAAGCAAAGAGCCTCAGTGTATCTGATTTCAGCAAGGCAGGATGTTTTTGCCCAGGAAGTCCCCCTTCATAAATAAAGCTCCTATCTTTAAAACATGGCGTTTGGTGAACAGCAAGGACAAATATACTTTTCTCATTTGTACAAAAATAAGATCAGCATATCTACAGCAGGATTTACAAACTAGGCCTGTATCTTGCATGAGAAAAAAATAGAAACGTCCACTGCAAATGAGGGTTTGACTGCATGCACTGCTTGCGTCTAGCCAGAAAGCATGCCTCGGGCCTCCCATCAAGAACCAAAAGGTTATCGGTGTACACAGCAGAGATGTATGCCAGGGCAGGGTGCGATTACAAATTAATAAATAAGATCATGCACAAGGAGAACATGCCTGATTCATTCCACTCCCAATAACCTGCAGCTACCTCCGAAATCATTTATATTGTGACCCGGAAAGCCACTGCAATCCAATAAAACAAAAACTGTCCCTTCCTGGCCTTACGCGTATTTCTGAACACCTCAGAGTAGCT
Source organism: Octodon degus (assembly GCF_000260255.1). Classification (NCBI taxonomy): domain Eukaryota; kingdom Metazoa; phylum Chordata; class Mammalia; order Rodentia; family Octodontidae; genus Octodon; species Octodon degus. The sequence continues at coordinate 11,099,725 of NW_004524610.1, forward strand.
CTGAGCAATGTCCCACCACAAGGCTTGGGCCCAGAAGACAAAATAGGAACAAAATGACCAAAAACCTCTACTCATGTCCCCAAACAAATAAGTGTTTAACTGTTTCTACTCGTGTTTGCATTTTTACCCCAAGTATTCAGAGTGCCAGCAGCGGATGGAATAACGCCCCCCAGTGAGGACATCAGGCGCCATGACAAGGACTTGGGGTGGCAGAGGAAAGGTCGTGCTGCACAGCTAGTGTGCAGCTTAGCAGACCACCCCGGGTTGCCCAGCGAAAGCTACACAATGCAGGGTGTGCTGAGAACTTCGAGAGAGAGGAGGAAAGGGAAAACAGCACCGCTGTGCAGGGCGGCCACGCGGGACACTGTGGGCTTCGAGATGAAAGACCTTCCTGTCAGGCGCAGAGCGTCTCTAGCGGCTCCGGAAGGGCCAGCTCTGCAGACCTCTGCTGCCATAGAGAAACCCCCCTGAACTACAGCCCCCAGAAAGCCACGAGAGCACAGGCTCGATGTTCCAGCCTCTAACTTGGTTGTATAGTACTTCGCAGCTTCCTGTGTTTGTATCTCTGGGTGTGTGAGTGTGGGTGTGTGTTGCCAAGGGGGAGCCCAGGATCTTGATGCCTTAAGCAAGTGCTCCACAGCTGGGCTACTCACCAGTACAGTACTTTATAACAGCAAGACTATCGATTGTGCTACACCAAGGCATGACAATAAGTAACCCAGCTTGTCTTCCCACCTGCTAGGCTGACTTGTGTGTTTGTTTGTTTGTTTGCTTGTTTTTTATTTTTTTACAGCAGGGTCTCACAATGTAGTTCAAATCGGCCTTAAATTCACTGTATAGCCCAGGCTGGCCCTGAACTTGAGGCAATCCTCCTGCTTCAGCCTCCTGCACATCCGCTGTAACATGTGGACCATTACACCCCGCTGCAGCTTGTCAATTTTTGGTGTTTAGGTTTTTTTAATGTACAGTCTACCTCAGACAGGGCTAAAATCAATCATTATTTACTTCTGAAGTCTTGGTTTCTTTTCTTTTCTGTTTTTTCTTTTCTTTGGTTACCAGAAATCAAACTCAGGACCTCGCACTTGCCAGGCAGGCTTTGTACCACGGAGTTATATGCCCTGCCTTGATTTTCTTTTTGGGAAGCTCTAAGTTTCCTCCAAGCTCTGAAGCTCTGCATGGATCTCTCTCGAGTGCTAAGGACTTGTACTGAGCTTTGAGTTAGCCTGTGACGTCACTTTGTTAACTTATAATTAGGTTGCTGGGTTTTCTTTAAACACAATACTTGTGTTAGAATAAATTAAATGTAAGTTCACGAAATTATTCCTAACAAACTACTGGCTTTCGCTGGAGGCCTCTAACAGCCCTCTGTTTCACAGTCCTGCCCTCGTCTCATGAGACCAAGTGCAAGCGAAAGGCTGCTTCAGTTAATACTGGGAGGCTGCTTTTTCCTATCTCAAAAGAGGCAAGACAGAGAAAATCGATATCCTATAGAATGTCCCATTTGAATAATTCTCAAAATACAGAACTTATTGGCTCAAAAGGCATTTTCCAGAGTAAACAAACAACACTTTTCTACGACTAGCTGAAAGACTTTCCTGTAAACCGTTAACAAGTCTTGGAAATACTTCTTAAAATCTACAATTAAGAAACAAGAACAAACAATACCCAAAACATCCTCATCATTTTCACTGATCTCAACCCTGTAGTGAATTCCTATCTCTTCAAAATCCCAGCACTCAGGAGGATGAGACAAAGGGATTGCCCAAGTTCAAAGGCAGCCTAAAATACATACGAGATCGATTTTCAAAAACCAAAGAAATCAGGCCTTGAAATTCAAAGACCTAATCCAAAACAATGGGCATATGAAAAGAGAGTTTATTTGGAGACTTCAGCAGGGAAGAGCACCCACTTTTATACTCTTGACCAAAGATCGGTCCTCCTCTGTCTGGGGTGGTCACACGGATGCACATGAGGACTGACGGAGGAAGGTGACATCCACCCAGCCAGCCAGCCAGTCAGGTCAGCTGAATCAACCCTGGTGATCAACAAGTGACAGATGTCACAGCCAGATCACCCTCACATCCAAGGCATCTGAGACAAATACACACTTCTCAGATGAAGTAATACAAATGGCAAGTAAATATATGATACAATGTTCAAAAACATTGGTCATTCAAGAAATGCAAATTAAAACAACACTGAGATTCCCTGTCACCCCAGAAAGAATGTCTATCACCAAGAAGTCCCAATAACAAATCCTGTAGGGTTGTGGGGGAAAAGAAATCTCCCCTACTATTGGTGGGAGTGTAGACTGGTGCACCCTGTGGAAATCAATGTGGAGATTCCTTAAAATACTTGGATTAGACATTCCATTCAACCCAACTATTCTCCTGGGAATTTACCCAGAAGAAATGAAAACACCAAGCCACAGCAATATATGGGCACCCATATTTATAGCAGTGCAATTTGTCACAGCTAAATCTTGGACAAAACCCAAATGCCCATCAACTGAGGAATGGATAAAAAAAGATGTGGTATTTTTATACTATGGAGTACTACTCAGTTATTTAAAAAAAAAAAAAAAAAAAGATAAACTTGAGGCTTTTATAGGTAAATGGATGTAACTACAGACCATATCTGAATGTGAAATAAATCAAAAGTGCATGTGGAAGCATCATATTGTCTCTCTTGTGTAACAAAATCAAAGAATGAATAAAATCCAAGTATAACAGAAATAGTGAAAGGGAATGAGCCTGCTCAAAAGGAAAGAACAACTAGGATGAGGGGATAGACAAAAGAAGGAAGGGAATAAAAGATATGTATGTATTTATATGCCCACAAGATAGTCCAGATAATTGACTACCAATTTCTATTAGTTCATTACAAGGAACATTTAGTGCTTATATGGTTTGATCACTTGTGCATACCTGTACTGGTAAGCTGAGCAACTACTTTAAAGATGACAACATGCACTACATTGGTCATTGTTAACTTCTTATCTTATTTCAAAATTCTGTACTGTTTTAATGAGGGCTTATTTTGTTTTGTGTTTTATTGTCTCTTTACCAAAAAAAAAAAGTAAAAAATGATCAGGGGTGGGGCTTGTAAAACAAAAGCCAGACAAGGAAAGTCAGACATACACTGCCCTACACCACAGAGGGCTAGACCGTGTCCCATAGCTTGGAGAGTCAACATGTCCTTAGAATACATGATAATGCCCTCAATAAATATCATTGAAGGATATCATTTAAAAGCAAATTTTATGCAACAATGTTCTCTTGGCTTTAAATGAATTTAGTATTCCCGAGAGTGACTCGTAGTCAAGGTCAACAGCAGAAAACAGTCAGAGAATACATACATGCACCAACGTTTCCCCACCACCATCATAAATATGCCAAATAGCAAAGCTCTCTTGCGGGAAGTCCAGGTTTCGGATGAGCAGTGGGAGGCATTTCTCTGCTAATGATTCTATTCCACAAAATGTTTGACTCTTTACACACCTGAAGATACCAACTGGGCCAGGAAATGCATAAGAAAAAGGCAAATGAGTGGGTCTGGCTGGGACAATTGTGGATATTATAGAAAAGACTGAGATAATACTATTCTATAAGAAAATCAATGGTGACAAGGAGTTTCCAAGAAGAGTCTAGGAAAATGTGTGAAGGGAGCAATAGAGATAAAGTGGGACTCTATTATAGTGGCTAACAGAGAGGGCTTAAAGGGACGAATTTCCAGGCATAATTGCTTCTCAGAGATACAAAACAGACTTAAGAAAAGACAAAAGCAGGCCAATCAATAGGAAAGCGGTCTGGCTGTGAAGTGGCCCAGGCAAATGGACTCACTGGTGAGCACCTCTTCCTATCTTTAATCACAGGCTGGCATCCAGCAGGTCTAGGGAGTGTGTGTGAGGTTACAGATGGATATTTCCACACTGAAGTCTAACACTGAGTTTCCGGCGATTTGAACACGTGCTTATGGCAACAACTATGCTGACCCTAATGTGTCATAAGAACCTATCAGAAGGGCACGAGTCTATGTGTCAGGTTACAAAAGAGGGTAAAAAGTAGAGGAAGAAAGGGAGAGAGAGAGAAAGACAAGACAGACAGATAGACCAACAGACAGACCGACAGACCAACAGAGCGAAAGAGAGAGACAGAGAGACAGAGACAGAGAAAGACAGAGACAGAAACAGAGACAGAGACAGAAACAGGGAGAGACAGAAACAGAGAGACAGATAGAGAGAGTGACAGACAGACAGAGGGAGGGAGGGAGAGGGAGAGGGAGAGAGAGAGAGACAGAGACAGAGACAGAGACAGAGACAGAGACAGAGACAGAGACAGAGACAAAAACATAGAAGACAGACCCTCCATGGGCTTTAAAAAGAAAAAACTAGGGAGCTCTTGCCCAGAGTTTGTTCCTGTTTCCATCCATTGATTCTCAGCGGCTGTGCCTGGGGAGCTGCACCTTTTTCTCTCTGAGCCATCCTCCAGGACCTGACCGTGTGCTTCTGCTCATTCTCATGGTGTAGCGCAGCAGATGGTGCTGCACGGCTCCGTGCCGAGTGGGTGCATGTGCGCACGTGCTGCTTATTATTTTCATTTTTGTCCCCTCTCCCACTTAATGTGGCAAACTCCCTTCATCTGCTCATCTTGAAACAATTTCACACAAAAAATGTGCAAGATTAAGACAAAAAAAATCCTTATAGCCTTTAACCATATTCCCCAACATTTACCATCTTTGTTTCCTCTCTTTACATATACTTACCATGTATCCTTTGTAACCCTGAATAATTAGTATTTTAAGAGAACTGAACTGTGGAATGCATAGAGTATGCTGCTTTTTACTATCCCCAATAGCTGACTCATATACATTTCTTTTCTTTTCTTTTTTCTTTCTTCTTCTTCTTCTTCTTTTTCTTTTTTCTTTTTTTTTTTTTTTTTTTTTTTTTTTTTTTTAGGGAAGGGTCTACAGGATGTTCAGGGTATCACTACTAGATCGGACTCATAGTGATTTTCCTGTTTAGAGCCTCCCAAGTTCTGGCATTACAGACACGTGCCACCATGCGCAGTCTCAATAACCATCTCAACGCACCCCAGGGGCAGGGCCGACACAGCAGACCTGGGGATCGAACCCCCGGCCCCTGAGCCCGCTTGCAGGTGCTTTAATTCACTGAGCTATTTGTCCGGACCTTCATATATATTTCTAACCCACAAAGACAATCTATTATATAACCACAATAACCAGATGAAGAAAATTTAACATTGATACAGTATGACTACATAATCCAGGGCTTGTCAAACTGTAGCTAAATCTGCACTGCCCTGGAGTTGTCAATGCACCTCCGTGGGTGCTCAACTACAGCTCTTCTTGTCTACATATCTGCGGCGAGGACACCAACAGTAGCAAAGGGATGCTGCTGTCCCAAGGGATAAAGCATGACCTGCAAACCCAGAACCACTGTGCGGTCCTTTACAAGAAAGAAAAATTCCTTATCTCTTCTATAAACCCTAGTCTACAGCCAAAGGTCAATTTTCTCAATCATGAAGTTTTTGGCTGCATATTTTCAATCTAAGACTCAAACCCAGTTCCTGGTTTGCAATTAAAAACAATCCATACCTCCAAATCACCTTCAGTAAGAATACTTTTAGTCTTTCTGGGTCCTTCAAGAATTTACTACCATTTTGCAGAAAATAATTCATAGAAGTTTCTAGACTTTTTCTCCATTTGAGTTTATCTGATGCATCACTAATACAAAATGCAGCAAAAGTGATCTTATACTGTTTATACAGGACAAGACCTGTTCCGGAAGTGGAGGCGGAGGCTGTTCTGCTGAGTTGTAAGGGCAACAAGATCACTATGAGAATGTCTTCCTGGCCAAGTCTTATCCAAAACGGAAGTGGAAGTCTAGAACAATACTTTTTGGCTTTATGGTCAGCATTGAGGGAAAGGGGTTCTGGTTTCTACAGCCCTTCTCAGAGAAGAGGAATCCATTTTTTGTGGCTTCCGTTGGGGAGCCCGAGCGGCGAGGGAGGAGGCCTGGAAAAGCTTCCAGGCAGAACGCATCAGAAGCCATCTCGGTCCTTCAGCTTGGGGTACCAGGCTCTGGACTTCACTAATTCCCAGATAGACATATGTGCCCACCCTCCTTGGTGATGTTAAAGTTGATGTTCACTTTCTCCACTGTGTAGCTATTATTTGTGTGCTCCTAATTAATTAAAAATCTAGAGAAATCTTCTAAGACTAGGCAATGATTCTGCTCATCAACTTTCACCTGCCCCCAACATCACATGATGACTTTTTTCTCAGTTCAGTCTCCAGTTATGAAGGGAAAGCACTAATTTTCCCAATTCATTTACAATATAACACAATCCAAGAAGGTGTCAACTTATTATCAGAAATCATTGGAACATCCATCTCTGACAAAACAAAACAAAAAGGGGGATATAAATAAAGGACCATTTTGTAGTGAAAATATATATATATATATATATATATATATATATGTATATACAAAATAGGGTAGATATACAGCTACTTTCTCTTAGTTCAATGAGAAGAAAGGTTTGTACTAATATTGTTTAGACAAGATATCATGTCTGCATCTTGTCCTCTGAATAACCACTATGAAGACAACAATATGCAATGTACTAATTATTGTAACTGTCCTACTAATCTGTTTCAAAACTGTTCCATTGCTATTTTATTTTCTCATTAAGATGAATAAAAAATAAAACAGTAAAATAAAAGAAATCAGATGTTCAGAAATATGAAATGACTCATCTATTGCTGTTACTTTTCAAAATCCCTTACAAAATTTAAGAATGATCAAAATTCCTTAAATTTCTGAAGTTTTTCAGGTTACAGGGCACCTATGCTTACAACTTCAGTGGCCAGAATCTTACTCGCCGGTATACCCGGCTTACATCTGGAAGCCAGCATTGCGTTAAAGTTATATTTAACCCCCTATATATTCACTCTGGAACGAGCATGCATGTCTGCAGCATAAGATATCCAAAAACTAATTACACAAAAATAAAACCTACCATATTCTGAACACTCTGAATTGTGAGCTTTCTTATATCTAGTACCAAGCCTTTTCACTTAGCCTAGGGAGTCCCGAGAGCATCTGGACAGACAATGCAGAACAGCTAAGATGAAATTCTAAGTAAGATCATTGTCTGGGATTCTCCGGCTAACAGTGAACCATATCTAATCATACACTTGAGCCTCCTAATTCAAAGTGAGGATGATTCAGAAGCACCCAAAAAACTGTAAGTCATAATGTTGGAGGAACCTGAATGCTTATTTAAAGCAGACACAACACTGGAGGACCCAAATGTATCAAGTAGGCAAAGCACTGCCACATGGGAAAGGCACTGGACAGTAAGTCATTTAAAGTCACTTAGGAAAGTGTGGTGTACCCCACCTGGAACACAATGCATTCTTTAATGGGAAAAAAAATTCTAGGTCTCTTGACCTAAGAGGGAAACCAATATCCTAAAAACACAGAAAAATACTTACTATAAATGTTGAGGGAATGACCCAAAACATAAAAATGGAAAAATGAGGCTCTCTGTGTTTCTTTTCCTCAAATCCAACTTAATTTTAAGAAAAAAGCTTTCAGTGGCTCTGGTGCAGGAAATAAGGATTATAGGTAGAAAGGAGACAAGGAAAGCATAACTGATCATTTGTATGATTAGTTATGCATGTAAGACTACAGCTTCCAGTAGCCAGAGGTCAGGTCAGCCCAGGCGCCCACACCAGCAGACCCTGGGTGGGGTTTAGGCTTCTTCCTTTCCAGATTCATCACAGCCAAAATTCTCAGCAATGCTGACAGCCCATAGATTTGCTAAGTTGAAAAAAAGGAAGAGCCTGATCCTAAGGTAAAGAAATAGGTTGAATCTGGAGAACTTTTAAATTGAGCTGGGCAGGTTGCACAAGCCTGCAGTCCCAGCACTCTGGGAAGTGAAGGCAGGAGGAACACAAGTTCAAGCCAAATTTGAACAAATTAGTGAGAGTCTCTCTCAAAATGAAAACTGGAAAAAAAAAAATAGCAGGTAGCTCAATGGGAAGTCCTTAGGTTTAACCTCTAGCACAACCCCAGCAAATTAATGGTCTACCTTAGAAAAAATAATAATAAACTTGCCCATAACTGGAAAGTGGGCTAGTACTCTTGGGCAGGAAGTGGGAGGCAGCTTTTTCTGGGGTGTCTCCATGGGCTCCTCAAGACAAGCATGAACGTTCCCCTTCCAGGAAGCAATGCCCTCCACTCTCTCAAGGGCCCACACTCTATTTCTGGGTGTAACTTCTAATTTTCACCTAGTAAATTCTTCCCATCTCTTCCTGGGTGTTCTGAAAATTCCTTTTCCCTAAAGGAATCGAGAACTCGGAAATCTACTCCATGACAGCATGGGCCAGGTCCTTCCCAGCCTCAGGACCATCCAGGACTCTGGCCAGTGAAGCTCTGCCTATCAAAATTCAAGAAAGTCTGTTTTAACTGTTATAGCAACTAAAAACTCACAATTGCCTCTGGTAAGAAGGAACGTAACTGCATTTCAAAGCTCAGAGTCATTTTATTTTTTTCTGTGCAGCAAAATGTACACCTCAAACTGTGAACAACAGAAGGTCTGAAGAGACTGGTAAGAGGAAAGGATCATGTTGGAAACTTGCAAATGCACTTTACAAATGTCGAGAAAGTCTCAGCTAAAACTAAGCCACTCAAGGCAATGAACAGCCTAAAAACATTAGAAATCACATGGGCCAAGAACCAGTGGTTCAGCCTTAATCTTATTATATAAAATCAGAAACAATCTTCTCTTCAGAAAGTGGTGAGATGGCATGGGGTGAGACAGAAGGGCCAACCTCTCTCTGTTCTGTCTGCACTGCTAACTGGGCCCACCTGGGACACCGACCACCCAGAACTGAATCATGAGTCCCAACAGCACCTTCAGGCTGCTTGGGTGAAGGCCTTCTTCTTTTGCAAAACAGAGATAATAAAGATTATTGCTTGGCGTACAACAGTCGCTGGGAGGATCACTGAAGACAAAATATTGGAAAAGCGCCTGTACAGAGGGAATATCTGAGAGCTGAGGCTCTATTCTTTGAGCAATAAGAAGACACTGAACATTTAATCAAGAGCCACAACATCAGAGTTTTGTTTCCTAGATCACGCTGAGAGCACAGGGAAAGAGGGCCCCCATTAGACCGGTGTCCAAGCCCCCCGATGGGGAACAGAGGACACCAGGGAGTCCTGCTCTGGTACTCAAGGTCTCAGCAACCCAAGTGAAGGATGAGTCAGGCTTGAGGCTGAGGTGGCAGCGATTTCAGAGACAGCAAGAGGCTGAGGATAAGGAAGGTAAGAAGAAGAATCAAATGCAAATCTCAGCTTTCTGGCCCTTTTTGCCTTGAAGCGTGCCTGAAAGCGGATTAATACAGATGCTTTTAAGCTCCCTGACAGAGCAACTCTTGGGGGTCCGCAGGGGTCTTCAAATGATCAGCAGTAGAAGGCTGAGCTGGGACTCCCATGCTGCTCATCACATCACTGATGAAAGCAACGTTTTACTTTATTGAAGAGAAGGTACAGGTAGCATTACCTCATGAGAGAGAGGATTTAGAGTCACAAGCCATCTTAGTGCTCAGTATTCAATGCCGATGTTAAAAACTTCTGGTCGGCCTCCCACCAGTTCTTCCCAAGCAGCTCTTTCCTTAATGGACCATTTATTTGCCTTCCAAACGTTATGAAAGAGGCAAGTTCAGTGCTCAGCTTCTCCTGGTGCCTGAGGCAGGAGCACTGCAAATTCAAGGCCATCCGGAGCAACTCGGCAATAGCTGATCTCAAAATAAAATTTAAAATAAGGACTGGGGATGTAGCTCAGTGGTGGAATACTTGCCCAGCATGAGCTCAGTCCTGAGCACCAAGAAACGCTAACTATTTTTCCTACAGTATTTCACCAAGACACATTTTCAGTTATGGTCCGGGCAGCATTTCCCACATTCGATCCTTGAGGGGCACATTCGTAGCACAGTTCCAGGGCTGCTGCCCGAGCACCGCCCCTGCCCCCGTAGGGTCACCGTGCCAGCCCCTTTTTCTCTCACTTTAAGAACCTGCCCAGCTTATAGTGAAGTCTTGTAACCAGATCTTCAAAAATGCCTTGGGAAACACACACAGCCACTACAACAGGGATAGATGCTTTAATGAACTTCACTGTGGTAATCCAATTACATGGCGTACGTTGGATACAACTTTTATTTGTCAACTAAAACATTTAAGAAACAAACTCATCTGAGTTAACATCGTAGGCAGTAAGATGCTCAAATGCTCTGAGCACCGGAAAGCGTGCTTGTCTCAGGCCCACGAATCCAAAACTACACAAGCTGTGAGAACCAACAGCACAGTCTGAATGTTTGCATTAAACATGCATAAATAATATCCTAGAGAATCATAAAATCACTTTAATGAAGTAGGCTTAGACCAATAAGCACATAAATATGTAGATTTCATTTTATTTCAAACTCTTTTTACCACAGCATGGTAATATTTTACCACCATTTAGTCTTGTCTGTGACTACGAAAACATCATTTTATTTTGGGTCGATGCAGCAAAGGTGCTCCTATTTTTCAGGTTTAGCACTTGGTAAATCCTGGAAGCCTATGATTGATTCCTCGAGAATGTCAGGTCTGTGGTATTAAGATCCAGATGACGGTAAATTGCAACAAGTCTGACTCTTTCTGAACTGATTCTTAAAACCAACCTTAGATTGAAAAAATAAAATATTACTAAGTTGTTACCACTCACATGCAAAATAAGGATCCTTTCATTGTTTAGTTGCTCAAGAGTTTTTTTAAAAGGGGCAATAAAATGTTAAAATGTGATTTTCAAATTTTATGAAGTCAAAGTAATCAAGCAAGAGTCAAGCAGAATAAAAATGTTTACCATTTCTGATGGGATACTGCCCGGAGTGAAATTTCAGAAAAAGGAACAAGCTTATGGCTAATACATCAAGACAATTTATTTCAGAAAGCTAACCAATTCCATTAAAGAAAGGATACACAGTCACCCTTAGGAAGGAGCAGATGTATTATAGTTCAGAGAAAGAAAAACTAACATCATTTTCCTGCTTGCACATAACATTCTCCATAAAGTTGCAGCCTCTTTCTGCAATCTACAAATTACAGGCTAAAAGCTAAACTTCAACAAGAGTAAAGGCCAGACACATATAACAGCCTGTCGCCCCACCACTTGGGAAGGCTGAGGCAGGAGATTCACAAGGGTGAGCCCAGCCCAGCAATATAGTGGCTTAGTGAGACTTCTCATCAGAAAAAAAGGAAAAAGGGAAGAAGAAGAGGGAGAAGGAAGAGGAGGAGCAGGAGGAGATAATAGGAATGTACCACCACAAATTTCAATAGCCACCAAATATCAGCTACTGTTACATAAAACAATAAATACAGGATTACTTATATCCAGTTCTTTCAAGATTAAGAAATTAAAATACAACAAACCACTGATGTTTGTGACACAAATCTGACACAAAGTACTGAGATATACTATGTATGTGCTCAAAAACAAAAAGTCTCATTAAGAATAAGACAGTCATCAAAAAAAGTAAAAGTAGAAATTAGAATTATTAGATTCAGCCTTTACCCTTCACAGGATCTTCCTGAGTTAAAGCCATCACAGTGCAGCGCTCCATCCACAACCATGTGTAGAGTAGCACACGCACAGGAGCTAAATCCTGGAAGAGGCCTGTCTACCAGCTGATGAACAGATAAAGAAAACATTGTATTTATGCACAATGAAGAGCTACTTGGACAAAGGAAAGTCATCTGTAGCAAAATGGATGCCCCCTGAAATAATGTTAAGTGAAATAAATTACAAACACAAGCTCAAACACTGCACAGCTCCTCTTACATGAGAACCCCGAAACATAAATAACTCAAAGACCAAAATAAAAAATAGGTAATAGAAAAGAGGGAGACAGGACTTTTGCAAATGGGAAGGGGACTGAGAGATGGAGCAGGGTGGGGATAAAAAGAAAACAAGGGGGTGCTACATCCATGCTCCAAGTCCCTGGGAAGAAAACAATCATATACCTTGTGATTACACACATGTACCAATAAAAAGATAAATAATTTTTAAAAGAATACAGCAAAGTAGATAGAAGCAAAGTGCATATTTACAACCCACTTTCCCAGGAATCTTTTAAAGGAAGGAAGGAAATGGGGGGTTAATGTGGGACTCAAAGAAAGTGGATATCTTTAAAGTGTGTTGTGCATAAATGAAGATGTGACACTATGACCCATTATTCTGCACAGTCGATGCAGAATAATAATAAAAATACATAATTTAAAAAGTCTCTTTCTTTTCCTAAGTCAGGGAGATGAGGCAGTATAGCATTCTGAAGCATTTGGGGAAGAAACAGAAGTGTTTCTCTTGGGCATTCTTCTCCAAACACTCTTGGCACTGCCACCAGAATGAAGGAGCCATGGGAAAGAGCTGTGTTGTGTGAGCCGTGGAAGTCATGGGCAAAGGGTGTGGCATTCCTCCCTATTTGGAATCTAGAAATTATGGCCGCCTGGAGAAACGCTGTTTTGCTATTAGCATTCAGCAGCAGGAAAATGTAAAACACAGACTAAAGAGTTGAAGAGCTGGCACTATTTTCCAAACAGTTTGGGAATGCCGTCCTGCCTTACGACACCTCTCTTCCCTGTGCTGCTGCTTTCTGATTGATCAGCAAAAGCTTGGGCCCCTCATCTCTGCCTTCTCACTGCATGGGTCCACTACTGTCCTTCTGCCTGGGCAGCGGTGGTGGCACTGTGAGCTCTCTGTCTCCCCACTGAGTGCTGCCTGGGACTTTTTTATTCCCCTCTGCTTGGAGTGGTGAGACTTGCTTGTGGGTCATCTGTCAACCCTGCATGCTGCTTAGACACTTTCCTCAGAGCTGGGACAAAATACACTCACGATTTAAAGAAAGCCAGGTCTACTTGGAGTCATCGTTCATGAATTACACTTTGTCTCGTCCCATGTGGTAGAAGAGCCTGAGTGGAGGAAAGCTGCTTACATCATGGTGGCCAGGAAGCAGGGCAAGCAAGGCGGAACAGGAAGACAGACATATACTTCCAGGTCATGCCCTCAGTGACCCGCCTCTTCCCATGAGCCTCCACTTCCTAACAACAAATCCCCATAATCCAAACACCCTCCAAAGATAAGAGACTTGAGGCCCATTTTACTTCAAAATCATAAGACATTTGGTCATGGAGCCCTAACATGCCCTTCATGCTGACAAGCTAGTGAAAAAAATACTGGAAAAAGTACTGTGGACACATGCAATTTTTTTCTTTTTTATATACTTTTGATGTTGTGGTAATAAGAGGATTTTAAATACACATGGGTTTGCTTGTTAGTGAAAGAAGATAATCATGTCTTGTCTGCTATTTAATAGGACATTTTCACAGCTCCTTTCTTTTTCATTTTCCCACATTAAAGAAAAGTAGTATTACAGCTAGAAAAAAAAATCAGCCAAACAATTTTAAAGGCATGGTAATTTGCAAGCAAATTAATAAGTGGCTGCTGCCATAGTTCAAGATATATTACTAGGAAATAAAACCCTAAGATACAGAATTTGCCTGCCCTTTCTCACAGCTTTTTCTCCTGGACTAACAGGTGAGTTGAACGTTCGCATCTCAAGCCCCTTGCTTTCTTTAGCCACACTAAGCACACTCTGCCTCCTCAAGTGCAGCCAGGGTCCCCTCCTCCACTCCAGGTGTTCTCAGGGGTATGAGAGGCAGTGATAAAGTTAGGGAAAAACTTCAGCCCATGCTAAGGTGACTACACTAGCATCATTAATAATGTTCTAGTTGGAAGGAAGGAAGGAAGGAAAGGAGGGAGGAAAAGAAAAGAAAAGAAAAGAAAGCCAGTCAGTCACTCAGTACCACTCAGGACTACCCTACGTCCTAGTGTCCAGAGTACTTCCGGTCTTACAGCATTGACTGCAGAGGTGGACCAAGGCATTTTGCTCAATTTTAATACATTATGATTCTCATGCCAAATTATTACGAATACTTAGTCGTCTTAGATTTGTAAAACTCTGTATTTTACTTCTGAAATGATTCTGACCCTGAAACCTAGATGGTTAAAAGGGTAACCCTGGCTATCCTTGAGGCGATCACCAGGAGTCGCGTCGGGAGCTTCTCCATATGAGGCCGACACCGCCGCTATTTCCGATCTTGACTCAATCCCAGTCCCTGTTGGAGCTCTATTGTGTCCGAACTCAACTCACTCAGGAGCCTGAGGAAACCCAGCGGGCCAGGCCTCTCTGTAGGAAGGGGCTGGGAGGGGCGAGATCTGAACATCATGTTAGAGAAAGGGGAGACTTCACACGTAGGTTTTCTCTCTCTGCTTCCCAGGAGAGAGATTTGCTTCACTTGAGTACAAAGCTGAGTGCAGTTTAGGTAGCACTGGAAAGAATGACTAACACGCCTGTTAATTATTCACAGAAGGCCAAATTCAAAGAAAAACAGCCCTTCACTTCTTCTTAGCACAGAATTAAAGTGCCTTGAATTTTACTTAACACTATTATCCTACTTATAAGAACGTCTGCAATCTGACTTTTGATTAAAATAAGGGCTTTATTCTTATAATCTCCATTTCCCCAGAAAAATTTCTCCATTTCAATTAAAAAAAAAAAAAAAAAAAAAAAAAAAACTAGTAAAAATCCCCAGAGGCCAGCTACCATCCCATAACCAAACTCTGGTTCTCTCTAACTCTGGGGCACACTCAGCCTCCTCCTGTCTATCTGCCTTAGCTTGGTTCTTGTTTCCTACCCGTGGAGTCCCTCTCACAGGAAGGTTTCCCCTGCTCCTGCTGGGCGCACGCCTCGCTCGCTCGGGCCAGGGCCCTGCTTCTCCCTCACCTTCCTCAAGCGCTCCTTGAGAGCCCTACAGACTGGAGCTCTCCCAGGTCCCTCCCAGGTCCCTCCGCCCTGTGCAGCTTGCTCTCCACATGCCTGCAGGACATGGTGCTGTCAGCTAGGAGGGAGCTTGGGAAAACCTGAGCTCATCTTCTTCCCCAACAATGAGCAAGTGTTAGCGAATCCCCAGCCCCGTCAATGTCTCTTCTGTTTTTTCCAAAGCCCTGGGCTCACAAAATCCAAAGCTATTTTCATTTCTCTTCTTCACCCGCAACACTCAGGCTCTCTACAAACTGCCATTCCTAGCTTTATCTCATCTCTGATCTATCTTTTCCTCTCCAATTTTAAATGTCATTCGAGCCCAAAGCTTTATTCCTTGCACATAAATTAAAATAAATCCTCAGCTCAAAAGCGCATCATCAGTTTATTTTCAATACTGAATTAGAATAACTTAGCACAATACAGACAGTGCCTTTAATTGATTTAACACCTTCAATGCCATGAAGAAAGCTATCAAAAATGCAAAGCCACTTCATCTAGTTGACATATGTGTGGAAGGCCAAGGCAAATACATACATCTGATGTTGACAACTTCTGGCCCAAAGTGTGGCCCTCTGGTATCACAATGCCACCCAAGACCCTGTGACCACCCACAGCCATGGACCCTGCTAAGTCTCCAGGCATCAGGCTCCGCAGCACTCCAAATCCCCTATCGTGCTCCCAGGGGATCCACATTTCCACTGCTTCTGCAGATCCATTCCGCACTGATGGTCACTACCCCTCTCTTCCTAAGTCACTGTCTTATGACACCCCAACTGAGGGAGCGATCACCCCAGTGGGGCTCGGTGCTCCCTACACTGAACACACAGTCCTCCAAGGGCAGGAGAGAAAGAGAAAGTCAAACACCTAGGCAAGCAGGCTCGGGCTTGCATTTGTGCCCCAATTTCAGACACAACAATTCCTTGGAAGTCTGAACAACATCACATGTTTTACAGTCATTTTAAAAACTGTATTCTTGCTCCATACATGTTCTTTCATTCTGTCCTACTGCTAAGACTAAAGAAACAGACAATCAGGCCAGAGAGATAGCTCAGTGGCACGACGCCTACCTGGCAAGCATGATGTCATGAGTTTGATTCCCAGAAAAAAAAAAAAAAGAAAGAAAGAAACAGACAATTACTTAAGTTCAACCACTACCTGGACGCTTACCTTACCTCCTTCTCCAAGATTTAGAACACATTCTTTTTTTTTTTTTTTTTTCAATTTTCAAATCAAATGTTTTGCAGGAATCAATGAACAACTAAGAATAAAGGCATGAACTTCAGGTTCTAACACAAACTAGCAACTGACACGGCTCTGTGGCTGCTATTTGTTTGACATTTGCACTGAACAATTCAGACAAGAAAAGTGACTCCAGGGCCCTAGTGTGACCTAGCTGGATACTGAACCACAAGGAAAACACCACTTAGCTCTCCGCACAGGAGAAAGAAACAGTGACTCAGCCGGGGCAGTGACATCCACCCACCCCAGGTGGAAGGGTGCGGGCGCGCCAGGCTTTCGTCTCTGCCAGTTTCCGTAGCACCCACAGACACAATGCATTTGACTTTAGCCTCTGAAAGTGACCACTGCCAGGATGCCAAAACCGAATAAAGGAAGTCCTTCCTGTGAAAAATGCTGGTCGCAGACTATGCACTGGGGAAGGAGTGGGGAAAGAAGATGAGGAGCAGGAACAGAACTGTTTACAGACTGTGTATGTTATATCGTATCGGAAGAGAGAAATGGAAACACTCTTTAGAAGACAAGCTCAACAGAGATACAATAAGCTACCTAGCAATCCGGATATTTCTAGGTCCTAAGCATTTTCCCCAGGGGAATAAACAACTACTCCCTAGAAGGGGACAATGTCCTCCTCCAAAGCCACCCATGTGCCCATGAGTATCAGCCCATGGGCACTTCTGGTGGAGACACACATACAGAAGAGAGAAGGTGCAAGAAAACAGAGACTTCCCTCTTGTGCTTGATACCATGAAGCCATTGTTCTAGGTGAATAACCATTCTGGGAGTTCTCCTGACAGGAGGAGCAGATGGCGTCAGTCTGCTGCAAACCCCAGCTCCACGCCTCATGCCCGTGAGCAGCTCTCAGAGTCTCAGGGCAGACAATAACCACAAAGTCAGAGCACAGCACGCGAGGAGGAACCCTGCGAGGAAATCCGGCCATGCTCACTGGGCTGAGCCTGCAGAGGCCTGGAGCCCGGGTTCCTCTTTGAACTGTGCTGTATCAATAACTCTGTCAGCAGTACTGGGACAAATAATTTCTCCATTTACTATTCATTTCCTAAATTTTGAGCACTCTGCTGTTACATTATAAATCCTGTAAGTGGTATTTTTTCTGCCAACCTTTTATCCCACTGACTTGCTTGCATCTTGTTTGTACAACTGAGTGCTTAAAAGGAAAAAAAAAAAAAAAAAAAACTGCATAAGAGTAATTTAAAAACCATGTAATTTTGTTTTTCCACTCCGTACAGCAGGATTTTCTACCTTGTTTTATCCTACTCATTCATTCTAATCTGCCCCTTTGTTTAAAAAGCAGCCTGTTTTTAATACAAATTTCCAAAATAAGTAGGATTTTTTTTTTCCTTTCTTGACTTACCAACATCTTTTTCCTCTGCGATGGTAAATGATCAGTTTCAGCATACCGATCCTGACCACAGCTCTCTTTCACAAGTACTATAACTCAATTCATAAAGATACACAAAGGAACAGAAAAGGGATCTTAGAGACGAGCATGTAATATTCTAAGGGGCGCTGGCACACTTCCTCAGTGGTCCTGCGGGGAGCACAGCACAGCAGGTTCGCGGTCTCCCTGCACGCGGTCACCTTGCACACTGCCAGCCCTGTGACTGGAGGGGAGGAGCTGCCACTCAGCCACCTCTGCCTCAGTGTCAAGATGACAGCAGAATGCAGCTGAAGCTCAAAGCCAAAGCTCACGGCCAATGACATCCGGGTTTTCCATTGTTCTCTGATGTGTACAGATGTTTTCTTTTTTTCTAAAAATACTGGATCTGAGGTTTGCTAGTGACATCCTGGGAAGGATGTTTGAATCATTCCCCGGCTCAGTCACTTCCTTTTCACTTTATGTCCCACCTCGTCACGGCTCTGTTCTGTAGACCCAGCTTCCCGTGACACCTCAGAGGAGCGTCCTAACACTGGCCAAGTGCCCACAATCACAGCGACCAGTAAAGTGTGGCGATGTCCATCACAGTGACCAAGTTTAGCAAACGACAGAAAGTGGAGAAAATGTTCTTTTCTCACCTGGTATTAATGGGCTTATACATCACCCTCAGTCTTAAATGATGACCATAAATTAGTGTTAATAGCAGTTAAATTTTTTTGTTTGTTTGTATTTGCTTTTAAGCAAATCTCTATTTTCCGAGGAATATAGTTCAGTTCACTAACCTTCCCTTCTACTTTCTATTCTAGAACCTTTTACCTGGAGAAGAAATAAATAGTCTTTAAGGAAGCCTTACCTAAATTCTTAGCTATATTTTAACTTCCAATAGTAAAATTATAACCTGATTATTTCGTAAAAGCAATGTTTTCTATGGTTTATTTTAAAACATGCTTGAAATCTTAGTTACATTTTCAAGTGAATATTAAGCTTCAGTGAACTTCTACCTACTAGTTTTAATGAAATAAATGAACACTAGCTTCAACAACTTTGAGAAAGACATGCTGTCATGTGGCTAAAGCAAACTTCATCGCTCTTCGGTCCTTTACCGAATGTTAATACTAACATATATTTGTTGCCATGGTCAGAAGTAAACTAGGGTAAGAAAACATTTCCTGACTTATCTCATAAAGTAAACTTGAAAAGCAAATCGGAGTCGCTTGTAAATTTTGTTAAAGCTGTATTTTTCAAACAAAGTGCTCCCCAGGCTCGCTGGTGAGTGCCTGGAATCCCAGCGAGTCTGGAGAGAGAACGGACAGTCTGGAGGCCAGGGTGAACAACTTACCAAGAGTCTTTCTTGAAAAACAAAAAGGGCTAGGGGTGTAGCTCATGGAGAGCTCCCAGGGTTTCCATTTTTAGCACAGAAAAGAAAAAAAATGTCAAAATATAATGAGTTATACTTCTGAGATGCAACAGGAAGCAGTAGAAATTGCTGCCATTGATATTTTTTGAAATCATGACCTCAGAATTAAATTTTAATTATGATAGTTTGTTCAAATTAATCACATTTTTAAACTTATTTCCTTCTTTTCAGAAAGTACGAATGAAATCTGTAACCCCAAGAACTATAATTTTAATTTGCTTCAAAAAGCATACAAACATCATAAAAATTAGATTTCCATTTTACCAAGTAGACAGTCCTGACAATATATTCACAGGATCAAAAGCATTAAAGAGGGGTCTCTGGACCTACAATAAAATGAAAAATTATCTATGTATAAGAAACATAGATTATATGAAGTTTTAATGCTATACACAAATAAATATAAGCTGTGTAATTATACTTCAACTGCGCTCATAAAAATTATCCATAGAACCTAGCAGTCTATAAAATGCTAACCTAGGACTGTGTCGCTATCACCCCATAACCACGTATTTCACATCATTTAAGTAACGATGTTTCAAATTTAGACTAGTTGTGTGCAGTAGTATACACAACGTTTTTTAAAATCAGGTTCTAAGCAAAGCACAAGCTCTCATGTTATTCAGTCTCCATTCAGTTCTACTGGTACCAGATCTCCAACAGTTGGGTTTCCTTGGGGGAAAATAAAGTAGAAAAAGGCAAAGATTTCTGGCATTCAATTTTAATGTAAGTGTATAGACCTCCATCCTATTCTGTAGTAAGTCACCCATTGAAAAGGCATAAGCACACACACAGGGATGGCGCCTATATATGCAGCAGTCCTGGCTATTCCAAAGGCCAAATCCCAGTCACGGAGCACAGGCGCAGAAACTGCACGTGTGTGTTGCTGTGTGAAAGAAAACGGAAGACAAAAGATGATAGAAGTACACAAGAGGAGTATTCGTGTTACAGTTGCTAACAGTGAAAACAAAAAGACTCCATGTAGACATAATGGAGTAGCTCCTCAAGGCAGGCTAACGCAGGGCAAACTCCACCACAGAAAAGGCACAGACCCAGTAGAGCAGCCCTGGCAGGGTCCGACAAGAGCAGCATCGCATTCCCGCTGGAAACAACTGCTAAAGGATAAAACAGCCATCAGGCAAGCAATGTGGGGAAATGCCTTCTATCAGGAAGAACAGTCGGCTATTTCCCTGCAGTGTGGAACACACTCTAAGAATCTATATACTATTTTTTATGTCACCTTTATAATAAAGACAGAAGACACATATCATCATCCTCATTTTGACCAAGAAGTTAAATGATTATTCAACGAACACCACTTAGAAGGCAAGTGGCAGCGTTGGGATTGGTGTGCAGTTTTATTTGGGTTCCACAGTCCACATTTGCTTATTCCATAGTAGCACCCTTTCCATACTAATCCATCTTGTAGAACGCAACCCATGGAATAGTACCAAAAATACAGAAGGATTGTAAAATTTTAATATATTTTAAATAATGAAGAGAGGGCTGGGCAGATAGCTTGAGGATTAAAGCACCTGCTTAGGCAGATGCAGGGGCTGGGGGTTTGATCCCAGGCCTGAAGTACCAGCCCCACCTCCAGGGCACACTGAAAAGGCTTGAGACTGGGAGTGGTGGCCAGTACCTATAATCCCAGTATTTGGGAGGCTGAAAAACAGGAAGGATCACTACAAGTCCGATCTGTGTAGTAAGACCCTGTACTAAATACATAATAAATAAATAAATAAATAAATAATAAAGACAGCCCAAAAGAAAATATTTATATTTGATATGGATTAAGTGTTAATGTAAATTATGACACCAATTCCTATCCTACATGAGTTTTTGTGGCAACTTTAAAGAAAAGATCTAGGAAGAGAAGCATGTGGTCATTGGATATATAAAGTATACATATATTAAGTTAAAATGAGCATAAACCAAAATCTTATCAATGCCACAATAATTATCATTTAAAAATAACGTAAGCTTACCTGAGGAAAAAAAGAGGAGAGACTATGAACACGGAAAAAATGATTCGATTAAAGTGACTATTGACTTCGGTTTTAAGAGAAAGATCTCGAACACACAACAGCTCAGACAAAAGCAGAAAGGAGTGGTGGCACATTTGGGACCCTACAACTTTTCGTCATCTGTAAGAGGATGACATTTTGGTCCAGGTTTAAGAAATTCTTGAGTGAGATTCCCATGTTCCTGTTGGACTTCAGCTTCCTACACCCTGTACGGGAAAACAGAACAACAAGCTCCAAGTCTCCCTGAGACTGCACAGTGCAGTGCTGTCACTACTGAGCCAAGTGTGTATCTGTGAGAACAAGGAAGACATGCCCAGCACCCACACGTCGCATGCGCCTGGCCTGATCCTGCAGAATATGCTGTTTACAACATAACAAGTGCACATAATTATCTTTACAACAGTGGTACCACCTCACCTTTCATGTCGAGGAGGCTGGATAATTACATGTAAAATAGCTTATTCAAATGTTCAAAGAAAATCCCTCATAGTTACAGTTGATTTTGCCAACTGGTAGCTTGGCTGTAGCATTTGAGGGAGGAGGTACTGAAGAGAGAAGGTTCGAAGAGAAAATCATAATCACTATACCCATATTCATGCGATGGTATTAGTTTCCCAATAAATAAATTTCAATGTCATTTATTCTTTAAAAACCTGAAAACGAATTGCAAAACATACGAGAATTTTGACTACAATTAAAGTACAGCTATCTTCTTTCAGATTTCACTGACAAACAGAATAGTTCAAAAGTAGAAAAAATTACTCATGTACAAAAATTTACATGTAAATATGGAGTTGTTCATCTTTTATAAGAAAAAATTGTACATTATAATAAATACCTTTACTCATAACTTATATTCCTATATTTGTACTCAATATAGGCATGAAAAAATAAAAAATAAACACGCAAGAGTTCAGGTAAATCTCTTGTACAATTTCTACAAATCATAATCCTAACGTTTTGAAAGTATTTCCACAAAATCCAATCTTAGTGCTACAAATAAAGGCGTGCACCACCTGGTATTAAATAAGGTAACTTAACAAAGATAAATGTTTTATTTTGAAAGAAGAATAGATGTCCTGCTAGAGCAATCTGCAGAACTACAGAGATAGCAAAGTGCTTCCGTGACAAAGAGCATTCTTGAGCCTTTCCAAAGGCAGTTTGTGGTTAGAGCGTCACACTTCAGGGCAACGCTGGATGCAGGTTACTGTCCTCTCTGATCTTGGTTGTGCCCGTATCACAGGTGATAAATGGTGGGCTCAGGGATGGAAGTTAATCTTACTTAGACAGGACACTCATTTTCAGTCTCCTAACACGATAGTAAGCACAGTAATACTAATATGGTTTCAGATGTCAATCTCTGCTCTTTGGACAGTTGCCTTAATTGGTTAAAATTAAGTAAAACATAAAATCAAGTATATTAATTGGCACAATCTAACTTGCAACTGTGCCTAAGTGTGTGTAACAAATTCCACATTACAAAAAGGCACATTACACAGCACTCTGATCATTCATCGTGTAATAGGACGTTGCTAGAATGACAATCAGGAAGACCTCCAAGGTTGTGTTTGAAGTCTCAGATTCCTATACCACGCACAGGACTGCAAAGGTGCACAAATGCTTAATTGGCTCAGAACAAAGCTTCTGTGTTTCCCAGAGCAACACCAAGGCCGCTGTGTACCTAATCTTCTCTTTATCTGCATTATCAGGCGAGGCCCAACAATTTAATTTCGATGGTCACCATAGTGTATGTTCAGAACTACGCTATTTCTTTAGATGTACTGAAGCATACACATTAAGGAATATCATATTTTACAGAATATTTTAAAACATACAATATATTAAGCATATTTCTAAATTGTTAAGGAGTTCCCACTTCATCAGTCAGACCAGTCTTAGGCTGGGTTATTCAAATTTTCTCTTAGTTTCCTTTTCTTTCTTTCCGACCATTGATAAAAAATTTTTTTCAAAAAGATGGCATTCAGAGATACAGCACAAAGGCAGCCTTTCACAGAAATAATGAACTAATGTTGGGAAAAATGAAGGTGAGTTTCGCTATTATCTGAAAAGTTAATGTATTACAGGAAAAGATTTAAGAATGCTTGCTGACACTGCTCATTCTAAAGCATGAAATTGCTTGAGCCAGAGAAAAATTCCAGCCATGACAGAGCGGGGACCTGCCCGGGACCCTTCCCTGCGCTGTCTGTGCAAAGTGTATGCACTTGGTAGCTGCCTGGGAAGCAAGAGGACAGAATGAAAGGGGAGCTGCCAGCCGAGGCACCTCATGAGAGACCAGTGAACGACACTGCCTCCCATGAGTTCCAGGACCGTGCTCCCCAACTCCGGATCCTGGCTTTGCCATCCCCTAATTGTGTGACATTAAGCCAGTTGTTTACCTTCTCTATTTCCCCATCGAATGTGTACTTGTCTACTAGGCCTGCCATAAAAGAATGGGAGTCTTTTAATAGACTGGGTGTCTGTACGACATGAAATTAATTTCTTAGTCACCGTGGCTACAAATCCAAGATCAAGAATCCAGTGAGGTGGTCTCTGCCAAGGGCTCTCCTTGGTTTGCAGGTAGCTGCCTTCACACTGCGTCTCATGCGACCTTCAGTCTGCACATGTGCAATCCTGTCTCCTCTTATTAGGGCCTGCTCACCGCAGATTAGAATCCCACCCATGAGATTTCATTCAACCTTCATAGCTTCTGTGAAGGCTTCACCTTCCAAAGCAATCACATTGGGAATCAGAACTTCCACAAATGAAAGCAGGGAGAGAGGACACATTTCAATCTGTAACTTTACATATATCCCATCTACCTCCCATAATTACAGAGGTAATTAAATGCTTTCATACAACTTAAAGAGCCAGCACACAAGAATTTCTGCACAAGTGTTAGCAGATTAGTCTAAGTGCCACCCCATGTACAAGGCTAGCCAGGACTCACAAGTCACCACATCGGGTGGCTGAATACAGGTATTTGTTCTCCATCTGTAGCACTCATTGGAATGGTGACCTCTTAGGGGGACAGGCAGGGCACATCTGCCCATAACACTTTCCTGAAGTCAAAACATGGGTGGCTCAAACAGCAACACTGATGGTTCCCAACCACCGACCAAACTCAGGGGAGACGCTTGACCCTCTCCCTTGCCCAGCAGGACACAAAGGTTTCTTCGTGTGTGCTTAGCAACTGTAAGGCCATCAGGCCCACACCGATAATTTCTAATGACTTCACCTGTGGTCCACTCCCTAGCTGTGGTGAGAAACATGAGGCGAATTGGGATAGGCTCGGCTACTCCTAAAAACACTGCAATCTTCACCAAACATTAGGCTTACATTTGTTTCTCAGTTAACCATCACAATCCTGGCTGGGATTCTGCATCCCGCAAATATGACAGATGGTGAGTGGAACTGTGGGTAGGAGTAAAGAGAAAAGAAGCGGAAGTTCCTGCCTACACGTCACATTAAAAGACTTCGGGCTGCTGGGTACCTAAGGTCCGAGGCGAAGATGCACCTCTGGGAAGTGACCCCCCATGGTTAGGGTTCTCAAGATGAGGTCACACGACCTTCTGACTGTGGAAGTCTCTTCTGATCACTGCTCTACCGCAAACGCTTGGCATCATCAGGTGGCTTCCAAGTTAAAAATCATGGCTCCCTGGTATGGGACTCAAGAGTTGCATGGTGGAGTCTCCTCAACATGCCATCGTCACACACGCACACACGCACCAGCAGCAACTCCTATCACTTGGTTTCCAGGCACTTCGCACCCTGCTCTCTCTTCCCAGAGAACCGCCCTTGGTGGAGTCCACATCCCATCTTCAGATTTCAACATCAGTACCAGTTCCAGGCTCCATGCCCGCTCAACTGAGCAGTCTGCTGCTTCAATATTTAAACTAAATCAAACACTGTTATTGAAAGCATCATCCTATGACATTGTATCTAAGCACTGACTTATTCAAAACTTTCAACAGTGTCTTGCGGGCTAGCTACCTAAAACTCAGAATTCCAATATGTTAAGGTGGTTGAGTTGAGTTCGTACATTTCTGTGTCAGATAACCTTGGATCGGAAACTAATCCCTATCATTTACCACTCATGCATCCTTGAGAAACTGTCACACAGACAGCGATATTTATCTTAGGGGGTTTTTAAGGATTAAATAAATATTCTTGCCACCATCCCTGGCAGGAAACAAGAGACTGCCTGTTGTTATTCTCATGCTGTGGATCTAACTTACTACCTTCAACCCTATTCACCATGACCCATTCTCTGAGTTGGACCATTCGGGCTAAAAGTGCTCTATTTTCCCTCTTTATCTGAGAAGTCCTGTCACCTACTCTTCGGTTGCAGGAAGCCCACCTTTCAAGAACCCCCGCCCCATTGTCACACACTCCCCGTGGCCTTTCTCCTGCCCAGTTTCACTACTACTTGGGGATATGTGGCCCCTTCGGTGCTTTCTGGGAAGAGTGGGTGAGAGTGGTGTTTGTTACTTTTGTGGCAAAGCAACCAGGTGATCAGTGTTCCACGAGTCACCAAAGGCAAGCACGGGAACGGAGCTGGGTGGGCTGACATTGTGAGCTTAAAGGTGAGGTGCCCATTAGCACATGAGCGTGCGCATGCGGGCACTGAGTGGGCAGTCCGGAGGCAGGGCTGAACTGGATGAGGTCGAACACAGGGAGCAGTGACTTTAAGGGGTGTGTCTTGTCCCTGCTGGTCTCCTTTATCTTAGGTCTGCCTGGCCTCTTCTTCTCAGGTCTGTCTGTCTGTCTGTCTGTCTGTCTGTCTGTCTGTCTGTCTGTCGGCCCGTCTGACTGTCTGTCTGTCCCCTCTCCCTCCTGCCCTTCCTTCCTTCTTCCTTTCCTCCCTTCCAGCTATGCTCCACCAGGCTCCAATGCCACAGTGTGCTACCTTGCTGCTGAGTCACCCTCAAGGAACAAGCTGACCGTGGGCTGAAATCCTGAAACCGTGATCCAAAATAAACTCGTCCCTCCCTCCGTTACCTTCTCAGGTACTGTGTCGCAAAGCTCAGCCACACCGCTGGAACGTGTGTTGTGAATGTTCCTTCACAATATGTCACATGCCAGCCAACAATATGCTGGATGAATGAATTCGTTCCATCCTCTCCAAAAGAGAGAGAGAGAGAGAGAGAGAGAGAGAGAGAGAGAGAGAGAGAGAGAGAAAGAAAGAAAAGCAAGCACTAACTGCTCTTATTTGTCCCCAGAGGAAATTCTTTCATAGTACTCAGTGGGAGTAAGTATCGCGTTTCTAAGCCTTTATTAAATATCACCTCTCATATCTAGTTTTTAAAAAACCCACATCTCTATGCCTAGATTATGATTGACAGAATTGGAAAAATCCCTAAAAATCACCAAATTCCAATGGTTTACTTCTCCTCTCCTCCTGCTGGCACCTCTCTCTGCTCCCCGCCCCCTCCCCCCTCCCCCCAACGAGGGCTGCTTCACCTCTGGGGTGTGGACCTGCCACAGCCCTGTTTGGAGCCAGTCAACTCTGGACTGAGAGATCTACACACTGAGCCAAACTAAACGTTTCCTCCTTGCACCGTGGGTGTGCGCTGGGCACTGCGTGTCACTGGCTGACTAAGGCAGAGGTAAGACCTAACACAACTGCCCTTTCTTCTCCGATGTCTCTCTGCTTCTCCCAACAGAGCCAGCCCTTCCCTCCGTCTTCTCAGCAGGTCACTCCTCAGTTAGCTCTAACATATGTCAACATTTCCATTGCTCAAAATGGACCAATTCCTAGGGGGTTTGCAAAGCCTAAACAGAGCCCAATGGGGTGCCATATTTACCATAATTGGTATTTTACCATATTTGTTATTGTAAATGGTAATGAATGAAAAGAAACACCTGGAACTGGCAAGATGACAGATTTTGACTTGAATTACATATCAGACTAAACTTTATGTTGAAATTCATCATAGCTACTTTGATAAAAGCATGCTTTAGCTAACTTGGATTTTGTCTTTTAAAATTTTAAAAAGCTACAACCAGGTAAGTTTTGACAAAAGATTTTCCTTGAAAACCTATCTCTTCACATGAGTAGACTGTACTTTTAAGATGGCTTTCTGGTCAGCGAAAATTCCAGCGTGTAAATAAGGACCAAGTCTGAAACTGCTGCCTGACAGCTGGAGAGCTCAGTAGGACTGCTGGAGGAAAAAAACACTTTGGTTTCCCAGGGGCAAAAGGTTAGAGTCAAACACAACAGTATAACAGAGACAACAAAATGAGAAAAAAACTGTTTACAGGATTTATCCTGACGCTTTGGGAAAGAAAATAAAATATTACAAGCCTTCAACAGAAGTGGCACCATGCCGTCACGCAATCCAAAAGCATTTTAAAATCTGCCCATGATTTTGCTTCCAGTAAACATTTCCAAAAGAGCCTGAAACTTGGTTTACATGCACGAAAGGGAATTAGAGGACAACTCCCTACACTTTACAACTCACATTAAAGCACCATACTGCCCTGAAAGCACGCGGGGAGAGGTAACCACTGAATTCCTATTTCTTGAGTCTCCTAAGCAGCCAAATTGTGAAATCTTTGTTACTCTACCAAAGCAGAAATCTCAGTTCTTAATGTTCTAGTAGGTGTCCTTTTGCTAACGTAGCCTGGTAAAACTAAAAATTATATATATATATATATATATATATATAATATATATATATGATATATATAAATATGTAATGTTATACATATATATATATATACATTATATACACAGATTCATACATAATCTAAAGAGCCAAGGAGATAGCTCAGTGCACTAGTACCTGCCTGACAAGTGAAAGGTCCAGAGTTCGATCCCTGGATTCACACACATAAAAAAAATCGCATGTAGAATCTAAGAAAAATCTAGTCACCACAAGTGTCAAGAACTGCCACCACAGTGAAGCTTATCACTCAAGGAAGATGAGGTTAAAGGACAGAGACTCAATATGGAAAGCTGGCTGAGGGCCCAAATCCAGCCGTTTGGAACAGAAATGGGTCATTTTAAATGACTAAGTTTTTAACTGTAATTGAAATGGTATTTTTAAAAGTAAGAGTGTTTAACCATGCTATCTAAAATAAAGTTATGCAAAAAAGAAAAGAAAATACAAGACAATGTAGTGTGCAAATTTGTTTTTCAATCCTCTTGGAGCAAAGACCCCTAAATCCCAACTTCAATGCTTTCTGCCTCAGTAGACTGTAGACTGGACAGCTCAGTTCCCAGCAGTTCTCAGGAGGTGTCCTTCCCTTGTCCTTCCCTGGTCCTTCCTCCTCCGGTCCCTGCCCACAGACCTACCTGCAGGCCTGGCCACTCCTACCAGCCAGACCTGCCCACTCCCCTTCGGCTGTACCACCCATCTCTCCCTCAGCCTGTGCCCACGCTCTCCTGTCTGAGCTCACTGAATCCCTAGGTCCTCCTCCAATCCTCTATCCTGGTCTCCTCAGAGACCCTTGAACAATACCTCTGATCCCGTCTCCCCCAAGCCCTGGTTCCACTTTCTCCTGGGAATTAGATCTCACCACTACTCACAAGGCCTAGCTTCTGCCTGATAGCCCCATGCACCGGTGGCCAACCCCCTCAGTTGCCTCCACCCCAGAGGTGGGGCTCACCCCGCTGCTCTTCCAGGCTCCTGTGTTCACCAAGCTGAGCTGTCAGGAATCTCCTGCCCAGCCCACTTCACACCCACAGGCCTCTCCCACCCTGTGGTTCTCAGGGACCACATGACAAGGGTAATCTCTCAGAAAGACAGTGAGGAGCCGGGAGAGTCCACAGTGCAAAAAAGGGCACATCCTTAGTCCCCAAAGCACACCCTGGAGAGGCACTACATATATTTCTCCTCTTAAGTTCCACTGTTACTAGCACACGATTGCAGCAGATAATGTTTACAGTGTCTGCACGGAGCTCATCCAGGCAAGGAGCACATCTCAGTGCTCCGGCCCTTCCCTGCCCTGCCCTCGCCCCCACCTCCACCTCTCTTCATTTCCTTCTCATTTGATCTTCTTACTCCCTACTCTTCTATTTTGCTGTTCATTTATACTTTGGGTTTTTCATAAAGGAGAAGCCATGTGGTATTTAAACTTGTCTGTCTGTGATATTTAAGTATTGTGGTCTCAAGGTGCATCCGATTTTCCTACAAATAAAACCAATCTGTCATGACCTCCAAAGTCTTCACACAGAAGGGAGGGCCAATTAGTCTCGTCTCAGACTCCAGCAGTGACTTGTGGGAAAATCATTTTCTTAAATCTTGAGGCAGAAAAGTGGGGCACATAGTAAGGGAAGCAATGAACTAAAATCTTATTCTGAACACAGAATTAAAATTATGAAAGTATCTTCCTGATTATTACAGACTTTATCCATAGAATTGGTCACAGACTTTGTATTCCTATAGTTTGTATCAAAATGTCACATATATAGCTAGCATGTAATAAATATTCGCTGAGTGATTACTTTCAATATAAAGAAACCCAAAGTGAAGTAACTTAAGTTTAACTTAGGATCTTGGTATTTAAAACAAGATCCAGATTTAATACTTAAATAGTCCCACCACCGACAATCACACTGCCATTTTTAGAAAAGGGAAAAAAAAAAGACAATCTCCTTTGGTTTGGTCCTTAGTGACAACATATCCAGCCTTTACAGATATGACCATCTTGTATAAGTCGTGGTTTCCTGAACAAACACAAACGAACTCAAAATGCCTCTAGATTTATAAAAGAGTCTTAGGTATTACACAGATATTATAAAGTAATGATATAACATAACATTTCCAGGTCCAGCTCTCGAAATTACTATACTTGATCCCTCATAAAATCTTACTCAAAATAAAGTTTACAGGTGGGCCAGCCAAATAGCTCAGTGGGTTAAAATGCCTGCAAGCAGGTGCAGGGGTTGAGGTTCAGTCCAGGGGCTTGCCATGCCAGCCCTGCCGCCCCCCCCACCCAGCATGCTGAGAAGGCAATTGAGACTGGGCATGGTGGTGAGCACCTGTAATCCCAGGTCTTGGGAGGCTGAACACAGGAGGATCACTAGGAGTCCGATCTGACAGTGAGACACTGAACCCCCTGTAGACCCTTCCCTAAAATAAAAAAAAAAAAAAATTTACAGTGTATGGCACCATGTTAAACTAAAGAGGTCTCAGTAACCAAGACAGCTTGGGCTCAGTACCACAGTTGAGGGAGTGTCAGGGCTTAGAAAATGATGCTCCCCAAGTAAAGCCATTAAAACCAGTCCTGCGCAGGCCCAAGGCCAACCACAGAAATGTTATTTTAAATATCTCCTTCCTGTCTATGAGCCGGCCACAAAGATACAGCCATATCTGATCACCAAGCGCCCTAGCCCGAGCCCTCAAAGGAGATGGAGGAGCTGTGTACCCTATCACCGGACTACCTGTGGGCCTCCTTCTTCCTTCGCTCCAGCCTTATTTCTACCAAACACCCATCTTTCATCAAATCCAGGCCTGCAAAAGGACATTTTCCTTGGGTCTCTGTGTCTCCCTTCTCAAGGCTGTGTCACATAAAACTTGGATTAAATAATCTATTCTTTGTTTTCCTTGCTAACCCCCTAAGGAATGAAGAAAGACATCATATCTCTCCACTTCTGACAGGCATAAGTTTCTTTATGAAATTTAAATTTTAAAATTGGTAAAATTTAAAAGGTAACACCTAAAAAGAGCAGTAAAATAACTTAGCCATGACCCCTCCACATTAACAATAGTTGGTGATTAATCACTTATAATGCATTTTACATCAATTGCTACAATTGGAGATGACTGTATTCTATAACACCAGCAGCCAAGTACTTGAAAACTTCAGAGATATTAAAAAGCAAAAAAGAAAAAAAAATAAGCACCAGACTAAAGCAGCACACTAAACTTACTATTAATGCTCTTCTGATGCCAGGGAGCAGAAGAAATAAGTAACAGTGTAAGCCCACTCTTAAAATGATTAAGTTAACTATGCCTGGCTATATACTGAAAAAAAAAATAATTCTAACACAGACTAAACTAAAATTAAAATAAGTGTAAATACTTCGTATGTTTATCTTGGTTTGAAAAGAGTAAGTATAAAATTTCATATTTCTCTCAAATAAATAACAGAGTGAGATATATTTTTAAAATTTTGGCTTTCTCAGTTTGCCTAAACTCACCCTGCTTTGCCTCTATCATTTCTTACTTCAGCTATTGCATCGTCCTTTTAGGATTAACACATCCATACATTGAGAAAGCTTGTTCTCCTACTTTGGAGCCAAATTCAAATGACCACCATTCATCAAGTGGGCCGGAGCGTTTCCTCCCTTTCTAGTGCCTGTAATGGACACACAGACAGCAGACTCTTACTAACTAGAGGAGGACTGAGGTGATTCTGTGAGCCCTTTCAAAATCTAAACTGCAGAGCACTTTAAATGAACATGGCTTTAGAGTGTGGCATATCTTGTTAAGCAATAAATGTTTTCTAAAACGTGGACTACTATAAATGCCCTAAAGAATTTTTCATATGTACAAGTATGGATGCTTTGTTATCAGTGTTATTTATGTTCAAGACATACAAAATCCAATCAGTTACCTCACAACCGGTAAACAAATTCACTGGGCAATGGTCATCCTTTTCTAATATCAGAATGTTGCAAAGACAAATTCCAGTCTGCCTTCCACTCCAAGCACTCTCCCGCCTGACCACAGCCAGTTTCCAGTTCCCCAACAGGGATGCTCCCCAGTCTGTGCTCCTGGTGCTCACCGGCCTTGGCCGAATCCACCCCAGAGGGGCTCTCAGTCATCCCGCGAGGAATTCAGAATGAGTGGCCTTGGTCCTGGACCTGGGCCAGCGTCCTGCAAACCTAAGCTGACCAGCTCCCTTCAGCCCAAGGCGCACACCTCTATTCCCTCAATGAACAGCACTTGGCAAGGAGCTTTTCCTCTGCCTCATTTGCATCCCAATGTCTTCCTCCACTTTCAGCCTCTCCCAATCTAGGGGGTCACTCCGAGAAGCATCAATGCTCCTCTGTCTGGAATCCATCCTCCTGCCTAGTGCTCAAGGGTACATCCATGCCAGGGGGCTAGCGACTGTCGCGCTGAACCTCCAAGATATACAGAGATGTGAGGAAAGGCCACGCTGCCATTGCAAATACAAATCCCATTTGTCATGCTATGCTGGAATTAGTGCACAAAATGGATGCAAGAAAACATGCATTAGCTAGATGCCTATGAACACACAGGGATCACCCCAGAAGGATGCAGAGAGCTAGGAAACAGACAGCAGGCAAATGGCTGCTTTGCTAGAGGATTTGTGTTTGTTTTGGCTCTTTGCTTTTTTTTTTTTTTTTTTTTTTTCAGAATCAGGGATTGAATTCAGGCCCTTGTACTTGCCAGGCAAGCGCTTATTCTACTGAGCCATCTTCCCGGCCCCAGCTCTTTGCTTTTGACAGACAGCAGGAAAGGAACTTCAACTCTATGGCAAGTCTCAGAAGCTCAGGTAAAGAGGTTCAAGGTCCGTCTTTGAGTAGGCCTGACTGAAATTGTAGGGTTTTATAGGAAAGGGGAACAGAGGCAAGAATGCAGAATTTTCATGGGTGTGGGGCTGCAGGTCTGGCCAAGTGGGTAGTCTAGACCAAGACCCAGTTAGTCAGATCAGTCTCTCTGCACTGACTCTGTGGGCCTGGGAGAGCCATGGGTGCCTGACATGACAACACACTTCTTGTCACAAGACAGCCCACCTGCTTGGGGGACCGGGTCTCTCCTGATTAAAGCTTCTGTTGTTGTCATCATTGTTTTTGGTGCTGGTGTTGGTGTTTTCTATTAAAGTTTTGGACATTATTTAATCAGAATTTTTTACATGTTCCATTGATTATCAACATGAGTATCTCACTTTTACTCCAATCAAGTTTTATTTGCATAGTGTTTTGTTTTAAAATCAAGATGCAGGTTTATTTGAAGACAATTGTGAATAATGAGCTTATACAGGTATATCTAAAGTAAGTTTGCCTTCTGTTGTTTTGCTAAGAATAACACCCAAATAGGAAGCATAAACATAAATAAAAACCATAACTTCTTTACTCACTATGACATCTTGTCTTAAACAAGAAACAAGACTATATAAAATACTCTATAGGATTTATCTCTACTCCACAAACACTGAACTGTAAATTTTTAGGATTGAAAGACTTTAAAAGACACTTAACTGGACCCTCTGTAGTCAAGCCTCATACTCAGTGAGTATTTAAAGGTACAAAGAGTAAGTCATTGTAATAACAACGTCTTACATTTCTACAACTCCTTACAGAAAAATGAGGATAAAATCAGACAATGCATGTGAACAAGCATTTCCAACCTCAAAGGGCTGTACAAATATAAGGTGTTGTTATTGCAACAACTCGCTCATTAGTTATTCAACGACCACTGACTATTAGCTTTGACCAAGGGAAGCTGGGTAAGTGTCTTTAAAGTGGCTTGCAAAGCTAAAACTCAATTACTAAAATGAGCAAAACTCTCTGGTTTCACCAGTCCACCAGAACTGCCGTGACAACATAGCTAACTAACTAGTCCTGGAGTTTATAAGTTGGGTGATCTTGGACTCACGCTTTCATAGGATTTAAGGGCATGGAGAGCTCCCCCACTTTCTTGGCCAGACCCACAGTTACAAATGAATTTGATTGTGCAACTCATAACCGAGAGACACCTAAGGATATGCAAATCTATTCGATGAAAACCAAAGTTTCATGAAACAGTACTCTCGCATCTCATTATGAGATGGATGATTGTTTATTCTTACCGTTGCTGTTCCATTTTCTTCAAATACTTTACTTATTGAATTGAATTTTATAATCACAAAGTGTGTGACTATGTGCAACATGAAAATACCAAGCTGAGGATTATAAATTACTGAGCTCGGTGCTAGGCTAAAATGAAACACAAAATAGCACTTTTTGGAAATAATATTTTTCAAGTTACTTTCCTGTAAGTTAGTGGACCTAAAATACTTTTTTAAAAAATGATATGATGTCTCACTGCTGAAATGCTCATCTGGCAAGATATATAAGCAGCTCAGAGAACGCACCCCAACGGGCTCCATTTCTGACACAGATGCTGTAAAATCTGGACCCCTGGGCAAAGTTCCCACCACGTCACCAGGCTTCAGAAAATGAACAGGTACATACAGTGGGAAACAAATTACCACACCCAAATGCTGACATACGATGTAATAAGTTTAGAAGCTGTCTGTCAGAAACACACGGTCGCAAGTGGCTCCTTCCGGTCAATATAATCAGGTGATTAACTGAGAACAGGACAAATCACAATTTAATGACTGTGGCCACTAGTGCTAAGCTTTCCAGCCTTATGAATTATAATCTACTTCCCATAATTACATATGATTATGCTCAGCTAACTCAGCCATCATTCTGGCTATCAGTGAAATATTACAGTAGTACAGGTGTACAGGTGAAAGATTAAGTTTCAAGTGTCCTGATTCAGGTCATGTGGTAAAAATTGATTTTTTTTTCTTAGAGCCCCTAGGTTTATATTAATGCAAGTTTTTTTTCTATATACAGTATAATTAACAAACTCCCTATCTATTCTGTATCTTACTTTTATTAATTTTGAGTACTGTTTGTCAATTTCTGTTCTCCTACTTGGTCTCCTGGAGAAGCAGGACTGCAAATAGAGAAGAGCTAAAATCTTCATCTTATTTTGCTGCCTGGGAAATTTGTATGATGAAATGTAGCTTGAAATTATAAAGCTCAGAATATTTCTAAATTCTTGAAACTGTTCATATTTGAGGTAAAATAGATTTGTTTTCCGGATGAAAGATAAAAGACTTTATATAAAATACACAAGATAAATCCCATGGAAAGAAAACCATTTTGCCAAAATAAACCATGCAGTGACAGCCAGCATGCTCACCTACAGATGCTCCTCAGGTTAACAATAAAATTTGTAGTACACAGAAAACATTCTAAGTAAAAATTTCATTTAATGCAAGTGACCCCAAATCAAAGCCTAATGATGAGGCACCATAAGGCACTGGTCATTTCCCAGGGGAATGGTGGGGCTGACTGGGGCCACAGCTCAAGGTTGCTGCCATCAGCATACAGGAGTATGGAAGACCACAGCACTACCCCAGAAACCCTCAAAGTAGGATTTCTACTAATACAGAAGGCTTTTGCAACCGTGGTAAACCAAAAACTTAGCTCCTACATTAGGACCGTCATCCTTACTGCTAAACTCTACACTCAACACATGCTTCTCCTTCCAAAAGAAAATAACACAGACAGCATATTCACACTCCTCTGGCATCACGTGCATGGATTACAGGAATTACCATTCAGCACTACACGGATTGTACTGGACATAACTGGGGACAAGGAATGCTTCTGTCTTCTGGAAAGAAATATAAGATCACACACTAAGGTGACATTGAACTGCTGTATACAGCATTGGGAGAGACAAAATAATTAAATGATACTTACGTAAGTAAAATAAAAGTAACTTTAGGTAGTAACTAACCAGGAATATACTCATTAGAAATAACTGGTCAGTTTAGTGAAAAACAGTATCAGTTTACACAGCAAAAGAGTTCACACACAGCATTGAAAGGAGAAACACATTCCTAAAAATATCGATCAAGGAGATGTTAGCAGCTCCATATGCAGTCCCCAAGCCCACGCCAGCGACATGCACACCAGGCTGGGGCCATGCTCATCTGCTGTCACTGCCCTGCTCGTTTTTCCATGTGTCTCAACAACACAGGCTCCAGGCCCTCTTGCAGGCCACAAGGGCTGTGTCAATACAAAGCTTAGCATTCTCAAGCTGTGCTCGCTGGAAACCCACAAAATGCCTTCTGCAATTTTCTGGGAAACAACGGTGCTTGGTACGTAGTGCAAAAGATGGACAAAAATCAAAGGTGTTTAAAAGTTTCCTTTGGGGCTCTAAGTTAAAGCTTTCAAGAGCGCCTCAAAACGCACGTTAACATCTGACATAAGGCTAGTCATTGGACATGGGACAAAGCTTAAAATTAAAAGGCAATCTTTTATTGGGGGGAGGGGGTTCTCAGATTAGGCTTTGCAGCGGGTGCCCCACAAGCATTTGATAACATTTGATAGCAATGAACTGTGTTGATAACTAATTTCTTGTCCGTGGTTTCGAATTGGACTCGCATCTTTTACACTAAACCCTGCTCAGCTGGGAAAGAGTTATAGAAAGTTTCCTTAATCAAATAGGATTTACCATGGGGTCGCTCAGACTCCGATCCAAAAGGACAATACGCAGAGTAACTTGAAATTTCTCTGTAAAGCAGCTCCTAACACCTATTAGCCAAGTTTTCAGGAATTTACAGAAGAGTGTTAGTTACAGCCATTATTTAAAATCAAATTACATAAATTTACAGCTAAGCCAATTACATGAAAAACAGACTAGTAACCCAAACACATCACTTCCTAATCATCTTCTGGTATTTACATTTGTGGGGGTGTTATTTAGTAATCCGATATCTGCACGGTGAAAGCAATACAGAAGGATAACTGCATGTCTCCCCAACGACTTCCGTGCTCAGTGTGGACACAGACCTAGTCTGAAATGAGCCAAGATGGAAGTTATTGAGAAACAGGGACATTGGTGATCACAAATGGCTGCTGTTCGCAAGCTGACTGATAGATTTTTACTACCATCAACTCTTCTTCCTCATTCCCAAGAGACATTCTTAGGGATATTTTCCAGTTGATGGCCTTCTGCCCCAGGAAGATAATTACATCAGAAGCAAGCAACTGCCCTGGCTCTGTTCTGAGGGCTCGTTCTCAGATCACCAGGCATGCCGAAGACTGTGACATTCTTCAGAGCGAGCACTTGGTCAACTTTGCCATTTTTACCCCCTCTGGGCCTAACACATTGCCTGGCTTGGAAGGGCCATGCATTTAATAGCTGGTGAAATTAATCATACTAAAATGAAAGAAATAACACAAGCTTTGCCATACACATTTTGTTGAATGGAAGGGCCTCCAGCTCACCAGCCTCAGGAAGAAGGATCCTAATGAATCACCTGAATGCACAGATCTATGATTCCTGCCCCAATCAGACACTGCCAATGAGAAAGTGTTAATAATCTAAAGAGGAAACACTTATTTTAACAAGCTGTAAAGAATGTTGTATTTCAGATAAGTTCGAGTAACTAACTGTCGTAAGTTCGAGTCTAGGGCCACAAAGCATAGAAATGTTACATCCTCGTTGTTGTTGCTCTGCAAAAGACATTTGATGTGGCTGTAGTCCCAACAGTAGGTGTAACAGCTACGAGAAAGAGTTTCCACTTCTTAGAATTTTGCAGGCTTTAGCCCAGGAAAAGGCAAAGGCTCTAGACATTTCTCTGCCACCCGTGCTTAACTATCTGCACTGAAAGCAACAGAAGATGTTCTCAACAAAATCTCAGGCTTTTCTCAGATGTGTGGGCACCGGGTGAAGTTTGTGGGGTAACCGTGCACAAGTGCTGCGGTGGAGAAAGTCCTTGTATCCAAGGGTGTGCTGCCTCCAGCACGCACGGAGGCTGCAGGGAATCTGGGAAAGTTCTCTAGCAGCTCCCTAAGTGCACAGCGTGTAACTGGGAAGCGCACAGGATTGGCCTGCAGAGCTGCAGGCTTCCAGAGCTTCCAGCAACACAGGCTTCCAGAGCATCTGCATTCCTAAGAACAGACACGAAAGAAGGTGAGCCACATCCCAGAGCGAAGGACCAGGGAGGCTCTTTGGAGGGAATCGAAGTGGCTCTCACCAGGTGCCTTTCTTTCAACACTCTAAAGCAAAAAAGTTGGAGGCTGCAACCTGAACCACATCACTTAGACCCTAGCTGCTCATGGTCATCAATGGACTAAAGCCCACTGCTCCTGCTGTGTAGTGTTTTCACCCTACACACAGGGACCATTTGGAAATAAAATGGAGGTTTAAAAATTTTTGGAAAAAATTACTACAGGAAAAAGCCCATTTGCCATTAATCCCCTTCAAAATGCCCTCTCATCTTGTTTTGAACACACTTATCCTCTCATTCTTGCCACTTTCTGAAGCAGCTCTGGGGGTTCGCATACTGCTGGGGGTTTTCCCAGCATCAGAGCTCACTACAGCATTAATAACCCAGGAGTATAGAACATAGCCTGTGAACAGGACACTGAGCCCTGGTCCAGCAGGACAACACTGTGCATATACAGCTTCTGGAATGGAAATTTCTGTCAAGCATGGACTTCACGCTGTGATCTCAGCCACCTCATTCACTGGACCTGGCACTGTGTGACCTCGTGCTCATCCTGAGAGCCAAAATGACCATGGACAGGAACCTAGGCAGCTGCACAATGTGACTAAAGACATGGAAAGAGACGGAAGTAGGAGAGAAGAAATAAAGATGGGGGAAAGGAGATGAGGAATGTACTGGCCAAAAACAGTACTTTTGGGGCCAGAGAGATGGCTCAGTGGAATAAGCACTTGCCTGGCAAGTGCAGGCACCTCAGTTCAATCCCCAGTTGCACAAAGAAAAAAAAAAAAAAAGAGTACTTTTAAGAAGATTGCAACTTCCAGGAACAGTCAAGAGTCAGGCAAGGTGGTTTACATGGGCATTCCTCAGGGGAAAGCCCAGGAGTACTGAAACTCCATGAACTGGCTAAGCTGATAAAGAGCAGAAACCTGACCCTAAGGTAAAGGAACAGGTTGAGAGAAATCTAAAGAATGGTTTAATTTTCTGTCTTAAGTCAGAAAGAGAGAGAAGTGGGGGAGGGAGGGAAAGAGGGAGGAGAAAGAGACAGGAAGAAGGAAAGAACAAAGGAAGGAAGGAAGGAAGGAAGGAAGGAAGGAAGGAAGGAAGGAAGGAAGGAAGGACGGACGGACCTGGGCCCATACTAAATGTTCCTGTTCTAGGAGGTAGTGCACGCGATGCATACTTGAGAATTTCCGCCTAACCCTTCTCCTGCCTCCTACAAACTGTTTTTCTGGGAAAAATGTCAGCAAACCTGCAAACCTGCTGTCCAAGTAAGGTGGGTTAGCTCCTTTCCTTCAGGCTGCAGAAGCACTGCTTCAGAACAGGGCAAGAGCTACAGGACAGGGTGATGGTGTCTGAAGTCGGGGGAGAGCTTCGGTGGGTCTGTTTGGGGGCGGGAGGGGGTGAGTGTCATGGCAACTTGTCTATTAATTCAGTATTTTTTTATTTGAACATTCAGCATATTTGCTGAGCATGCCTTATAAATCTCCCCTTCGCAATTCATCATTCTCTAACTTAGTATTCTGTAGGTGTTTTTAGGACTGATACATGGAGCACTCTTCTCCAAATAATAATTAAGCCGTGATTCTAGAGCCCTGGAGAAGTAGGTATGTACCCACACTTAGACAACTGTTAACAGTTCAGATATGCTACAGGGAAAAAATATAAACATTTTTTGACAGACAAGGTCTGGCTATGCAGTTCAGTCTGGCAATCCTCCTGCCTCAGCCTCCCGAGTACTGGGATTACGGGTGTGCACCTGGTTAGTATGGGATTTTTTTTTTTTTAATGTTCAGTTTTATTAAGATGTTTACGCTGGCCAAATAGCGCACGAGAATGACAGCATCTGAGGAACTGTGGCACAACTTGAAAGACTATTTTCATTAGAGAGGGCCTGTCAAGATGACACAGTTACAAACAGCTATGCGGGTAGGAACCTCCAGGGAGAACACACCCGTAAACTCCATAGTATTAGAGCTTTATTTCTTTGAGAATCAAGCCTGCAGTGAAAGAGCTTCTTTGGAAAGAAATTTAACATATTTTTAAACTCTGGAAAGCAAATATTTTCACAAGTACAGCATGAAGAACAGGGAAGTTGGTTTCCAATAAAGCTGAAAAGATACTTAAATAGGGTAAAAGAGGACAAGAAATCTGCAGCGTGAGTAGAACATAAAATCCTTCTGAAGGTTCGGAGAGGATTTCATCTGCTGTAACCGGCCAGGGAGTGGCTTCGCAAGGGCGCTAACAACACTGTCAAAAGTTTCAACATCGCCCTCTGCCAGAGCTAAAAATAGGCTCACCCAGTGGACAGGGGTTTGAAAACTCCTAGCATTTAAATAGATTTTAGTCTACTTCATCATTTCTTAAGCTACAGAAAAGCAAATCTTCAAGTGCTCTCCAACTAGACTAACAAAAATGCTGCTATCTAAAATTCATTGATAGGGCCGGGGAGATGGCTCAGTGGAATAAGCACTTGCCTGGCAAGAGCAAGGGCCTGAGTTCAATCCCCGGTTCCACCAAAAAAATAAAAAATAAAAATAAATAAATAAATAAAATTCACTGATAAACAGATACTGTACATATCCATATTGTAAACATCATACTTGTTCCATTCCGGTATCAAGTACGAACAGAAGCAATATTCACATCCTCCTCTAAGTTTTAGCAAACAACACTCTTCAGGACTCTATGTTTCTGCTCGTTCCAGATCCCTTCATCTCTAAATCGGGCTGAGACTCTCAGACAGGACATGAACCGCACTGGGACGCCAGCGCTTGAAGAGGCACAGATGTCACTTCTCAACTTTTTACTCTCTTTCCGCTGTCATTCCAGCGTTGGAGGCTGAGGCAGGAGGATAAGCGCAAGGTCCAGGCTGGCCTCAGCTATCCAGTGAGCTCAGAACCAGGCAGAGCTGCATGGTGAGACCCCAGACTCAGAAAAGCAAACAACATAAAAGCTTATACATAAAGGCTTGACTATAGGCAACTGAATCTGTCTGGGGCGATCCACTTCATGCCCCCTATCTCCTGCAGGACAACCAAGAAATTCGGAATGCGTTTTCCTAAGGTTTGGGGTTCGTTTTTTCTCTTTTGCCCCTAAATGCTCCTCGCACAGTCCTCCTAGTCCCTCAGCCTCCCTGAGCCTAAGCTCTGACTCTTAGGAACTGACGTAAATGCGCCTCTTGTTTTCATAAATGTTGAACTGTATTCTTTCCATGGCTGTCTGCAGTCTTTGCTAATCAACACATGCAGATGATTTATTTCCAGTATCCAATTATCTGCTCTCTGCTGGTTTTACTTTAAAGTAAAAGATAATGTTGCTAGAGGTCTTAAAAGATAACAGCATGGGGAGAGATATTTTGTAAACATTAGTTAATTTGGTCCAGTAATAATAATGACAGTAATCATAGCTCAAGTGAATGGATTTGTATTAGTTTGGAAAGGCTTTCTCTTAAGCACTTAATCTCAGCATTCTTCAATCACAGACCTGGAACAGGCACAGTCATGACCCCATTTTGCAGATGTAGAAAATAGATAAAGGCATTAGAACACAGAGCAAGAAAACATGGGCTCATGTCCACGCTCTGCTACAGCTTGCTAGCTTGTATTTATGAAGCACGTGTCTATGTCATTTGGCAATTTTAATTAAAACATGTAGACAGCTCCAAAACTGCTCCTCTTCAGAACTCTCACACAGTGGGTCATGTAGGCCTCCTCAGGGACAGAAATTCACAATGTCCGCTTGCTGTTCAACAAGGAGTGCCTTTAGGTGTGAATGCTCTTTTCCGCTTCACCATGCAGGACACAGAGTTAATTTATTCTGCCTCTGAGAGCCAGGTGCTGGGGGACAATATGGCGCCTCACAGGCCTCTGTGATCCCAGGCTGCCTGGCCTCACCTCCATTCCCGGCCTCCCTCCCCGATGGCTGCCCACCCCACAGAGCAATGGGTTCCACATGGGGCTGTAGAGATGCGTTTCAGAGGGCAGGCAACGCGGGCTGTGCATCAGCACCTGGAGGTCGCAGCAAATGTGAATTTGAGGTCAAGCAACCAGCACTTCCACATATAAATGTGCAGGTTGTGAATGTGTGCTCACAGGGACTGCAGGAGACGCGGCTGGCCACCAACACTCCTCCTGCTCCTGCTTCCAGCATGGAGTTACTGGCCAGAAACCTCCAGAAAACAACAGTGTTCTCTCTTCCCCTGACACTGTTTACATTTGGGATGACTCACTTTTGGGAAATTCCACTTGGTGGAATTTGATGACCGTGGTGGCAATTTTTCTGCATAAAACTTCCTGAGTAGCCTTTTGGATTTGTTTGTGTGAAGCTTCAAGGGCACAGAAAAACAGCAAGTGGACAGGAATGGTCCCAGGCAAGTGCTGAAGTGGACCAGGAAATTGAGAGAGACACATGGAGCTCTGAAACTCATGAAGCCATGGGGAAAGGCCACGGACAAAGCGGCCTCAGGTGCCCCTGGGAACCGCGCCTGGGGGCTCCTGGAGCTGTACGGTGATTACCGCTCCCTCCATGTGCACCTCACACCTGCTACCCAGGAACAGGGATGAGGACAGGAACAGAGACAGGGATAAGCCATGGCTGCCGCACCAGGACCTAGCACACACACTGGCATGCAGTATCCACTCAGATAAGTGAAATGGAAGAATAAATACATAGGTAGAAACCGCATCAAAATTACACTCTCATAAACTAGAAAAAACAAGTCAGAGAGCCTGAGTACTTTCTCGCAACACATAAAATTATCAAAACGAAGAATCATCACATACAGGCCTTGATGCACAATGTCAAAGTCTTCAAGGCACGCGCTTAGATTTCTTCAGTTTCCATAGTTAGGTGACAGTCCTGTAACCTTGACGTACTTGGAGAAAATACCAACACTGTTTGGCAGGTTTAAACTGTACTTACACGTATATGTGAAAATAAATGGAGGCAGGCAATAGATTGTGATCAAACAGCCCATTATGCTCAGAAGAACTACATGTACTCCCTCTCACAGCGTCCTTTCCCAATGTCTCTACCTTGGACAAAGTAATGTGTGACTCACACAGGCCATTTATTACTCGGACAACAGAAGCATCTATTGTTCTCGCTCCCATTCTCCACTGTACTTTTTTCTTATCTTTTCTTTCCCTGGTACTGGTGACTGAGCCCAGCACCTAGCACGAGCTGTACACGCCCTGCGCACTAAGATGGATCCCCAGCCCTTTCTAAATATTTTATGTTGACACAGGATCTCACTAAGTTGCCCGGGCTAGCCTTGAACCCGTGATCCTCCTCCTGCCTCTGCTTAGTACATTCACTCTTTGTGCTTTCAACAAACGTTTATTCATCACCAAAGTTTATGACCCTAACAAAATAATTTATGTTATGGTAGATGCAGTTACAGAACTTTCGCATTTATTATTTTTTCTGCCTTTAAAGATTGACTAAGCAACCAGAAAAGACCGTAAAGCCATTGTTCATGGTGACCTGCCTGCTTCATGGTAAGGAAAGGATGTTCAAAGAGGAAGGGACTGTCCCTGAATCTCAGGAAGTGGCAGGGCTTAGGTTGCAGCCCAGGCCCTCCTAGGCAATCTCAGTGCTCTGTCCCCTGAAGCAGACGCCAACACATGTCTCAAAAGCCTCTTGCTCTCAACAGGGCTTGCTACCTGGCCTC
Source organism: Octodon degus (assembly GCF_000260255.1). Classification (NCBI taxonomy): domain Eukaryota; kingdom Metazoa; phylum Chordata; class Mammalia; order Rodentia; family Octodontidae; genus Octodon; species Octodon degus. Next base: position 11,143,140 of record NW_004524610.1, read on the forward strand.
TTCTCCTCATATACTCATTCGAAACTCTTTTAAGTGTGAGTTTAGACTACAGGCCAATAATGACACACTGCGCAGCAATCTGTGCCTTCTGACCAGGTTGTTAGAAGAAATCATAGGCAATTTTATCATTTAAAATTCACAACTAATAAAGATATAAGGAAGAAAAAAACTTATAGAAAGGTGGATAACATACAGGGGAAAATGAGAGTTTAGTAAGTTCTTCAGAACAACAAACAAAGATAAAGTAAGCCTCCAGTGAAGAAGGAAAGCACAAAGAAGTTCCTAAGTGGTCTCCATCAACACTGCCTTCCATCTCTATCCCAAGAAAACTGGTGTGGCCCCAGAAAGCCCAGTACAGGTCACAACTGGACCATGAAGGTGCTATTAAATGTGACTATTAACTCGATAGGTCTGAGGAGGGCAACGCATAGTTCCGCCCAGTACGTCAGCATGGATCTCAAGGAGTGGCCTTGGAAACCACACCTAGACTGCACCTGTCCAATTTTCTCAGGTGCTTTTCCCTTGGCCCCGCTTTCTCTGCCTTCTGTGGCCTTCTGTGGCCTTCCTGCCTTAGGCCCGGATGGCCAGGGACTGAACCTCTGAAACCATGAACCAAACTAAACCTCCCCTGGGACAGGCTGGGTACCCTCCCACTCTGAAGCTGCTTTGAGTTACTCACTATTCAACACCTCAAGTGCTTCTTAGAGTAACTTTCTCATAACATACGTGTCTTGGATGCATACCTTATGTTTAGGAAGCAGCGACAAGAAGATAAAGATTACATACGAATTCACATTTTACTTCTTAGTTTGTTCAATAGTAGTTTCCAAAAAGTAAAGAGGTGGTTGCTCTTATGTCCCTGGACCAATGAGATTGCTAACCTTACCCCACTTTATCCTTTGCCCTCCCAGGAAATAGAAAGGGATGCTTTATGCACGTATGAAAAGCAAGCAGCTTCCTAAGATGGCGTTTTTCACCCACACACATCTTCTTGTCACCTCATACGTGGATTATTTTTCCAATCCAAGCCATTAAGTCAGATGTGCATTTGGAAACACAGTTTACAAAATTCTACATTCAAACCAAAATAAAGAAGAACCCAATAATTACCTATGTAAATTTCCATTAAGTCAAATGATATTTATGTTGTAACAACACTGACCCATATCATAAAATCTTGAATTTGTGCTCAAGTTCTTCCAGGACACATGACTTAAGGAAAATTACATTTAGTGAAGGGGTCATTGATTTTACAAGGGCCACACAAACCTCTCAGGCATACATTGTCCTTTCCTCTCTTCCTCCTATCCCTTCTCATCTGTGCCCTTTCCCTTTAGAGACTAAGACATCAACCCCCTATTATTTTGGTGTTGCCAGCTGACCCAGCCGCCCCGCTCTCCCCCTCACAAGAATCATAACCATACACACACACACACACACACACACACACACACAAACACACACATGTGCGGGTGTGTGTACCCCACTGATTGTCCCACTGCCCACATCTATTTTATATTTTCTTTCTTTTTCTTTTTTTTATTTTAAAAAAGAATAAAAAATAACAATAATAAATTAGAAACAATACAAAATTCCCTCATTTCCGCTCCGTCAGGCTTTGGCTGACCAACTGGACAAGGGATGCAAGCAGAACAAAGTCAGGGCTTCTTCTGAACAACCAGCAGGTATGACTTTTTTTTTTTTTTTTTTAAACGATTGGGTCTTGCTATGTAGCTCAGGCTGGCCTTGAGTTCACTTCATAGCCCAGGCTGTTATCGAACTTGCATCAATCCTCCTGCCTCAGCCTCCCGAGTGCTGGGATTACAGACCTGTGCCACCACGCCCAGCTGGCAGATACGAATTTGAACCTGGGACCTTGCTGAAGGGAAACAACCGCAGCCTTCTTGCCTCCATGTGGAGCTCAAAAAGCTCTCAGAGCTCCAAAAAGCAAGAATGAGCAGGTAAAGAGAGACCATTCAGGGTGGGATTAGGCAACTCAACTTCCCTTGAGTTGTCAGTTAAGAGAAGCAACATGACTCTTATTGCCACGTGGACAGGTTGCACTGTTTTGTTAATCTGCAACACCAACCGTCTCATTGCTATGCACATCAGTCAGTACTTGGCCCACCCAGTACCTTCTGTAGCCTCTTGGGGCAAGTTATTCCATACTTTCTCTACACTTCTCTGCAAAGGGAGATTATTTCAATCTAAAACATTATTGCAAAGCTTTGAAAATAATGTAAAGCCCTGACCATAGGGCCTAGCAGGTCACAGGCTCTCAGTAAGTGGCAGCTCCTCGTCTTGGTTTTGCAAAAACCACTCCCCTCCAACATGTGCAAGAATAAATGACCCTACTTATTGCAACCAGAATTTTTAAAAAGCCCAATTCCATAATTTGGAGGAAAAAAGAAACAGTAAGGAGTCTGAAAATTCCAGCTGGAATGTTCCTCAAGGTACAGGGAACTTTCAGAGCTCCCCTACGACCAATTTTCCCTCATTGTGATCTATTTCCAAGTAGACCTTTTTCTTTAGATATATGTCTAGTTTAAGTATGCAGAAACATTGTACTGACTTGCAATGTACTTTTTGATCTTAGAGATACAGTTTATATCATTTTTATTTGTAGTATAAAAAACCAGAATCTGCTTTCTATTACCCCCCGTATTTATTCACCATATAACCAGCTATGCGGGGTTAAGATTAATTGATGCTTCTTTCCTTCCATTCCTGTCTGCTCTAACCATGGAACCACGCTAGTATTTCCTGAGCCACTAGTGAATGGCAAAAACAAACATATCACTTGTGATTTATTCAGAGACCTCACTGTTGAAACAGGCAGCACAAGTAGACACATTTGGAATAGAAACGGATAACAAAAACCACTTACAGCCTCATTAATAAGAAAGCAATTAGGCCTTCTGGGAAAATTCATTTTCTGAAAGAATGTTAAAACAAGCTATAAAATGCAAGCAAAATTGTGTTTTGACAGGAAGAGTATACACTGTCTCTTACATCATAATTTTTCTCTTGAGAAAAATGACAAGAATCTCTGTTTTTAAATATGAGCACAAAAGATAATAAAAAGAATACCAGGGATATTTAATATATTCCACCTACTAACTCCCATTCATTAAATTTGACTATCCTATAAATGAACTCCTTATTACAAAGATCTAAGATTATACTTGGAAGAAAAAGAAATATAAAGCAAGAGACTGCTACTAATAACATCAGAAAGAATGCTATTTCCTGTGCCAAATATCATTATGCCAGGAGAAATGATTTGCATATAGCGTATTTGGTGCCTTTGATAGCATGTTTACCTTCTAAGTACTCACATACAAAACATGCACAAGCACAATTACTTAGCCCTATTGTTATTTTCTTATGAAAATACTTATTGCAAAATTGCCTGAGTATTCTTTAAAAAGATCTGTGTGATATTATTTTCATATTTCTGGGACATTATATTATAATCAAGTAAATATTGATAAGAATTATGAACCGCAGGAAAGTTGCTTCAAGTTCTAATTAATCCATTCACAACAGACTTGCAGTTCTACAGCAGTGCATTTGTGGCGCTGGCTTTAGGCTGGTGGGCTTTGTTGTGGGGACAAGCAAATCACCTGCGATTTTATTAACATGCAGAGTCTGGTGCAGCAACCTGTGGCTGGTGCTCTCGCTGAGGGCTATGGTTCCTGCACAGGTTGCTGCCTCTGGTCCACGGAGCACAATTCATGCAGCAAGGTCCTGGGGCACCTTTCTGCAGATGAAACCAATGACCAGGAAGATGAAGCAGTTGCCAGCAATTCGTGGGCAGTTAGGAAAAACCCTAGGAAGGTTTCTTCTCTACTTTTAAATCTGCTCAATGATCAAAGGAAAAATCGCATGGCAGAGCTGTGTGAGCAGGAGGCCACTTGAGCAGCTGCCAGCCACCCTGGGCCCAAGAAGGAGCAGGCAAGTTTCCGCGGCTGCTCAGCTGCTGTGCTGGCCAGGGCTTGGGGGATGAGCTTCAGCAGCTGACCGCTGGACGGGAAGAAGGGGTGAGCTCCTACAGAAATAGACACCGATCTGGAAGGAGGGTTAGTGCGCGCACAGTATGGGACAGCAAAGTAGACAGTAGACTCTGTGTACGTTCCACTTTACTTTCTCCACTGATCAAATAAAGAGAATAAATATCTAATTTCTTGATTTCTAAGAATGTAAGTATGCAGCTTTGATTCTATCCCTAGATGCCTCTTGCCTCTTTCTAACTTGAAACTCTGAGAAACGTTTCAACCTGTATACTTAAAATGTTTCAACAAGACAAGCAGATCCTGTCTCATTGGATTTTATTTGTGAACTCTTCTTATTCATGGACTTCCTGGGACAGCAGGTACGCAGGGATCTGGTCAGCACCTCCCTGCTCAGCACTGTCACCAGCACAGCTCTACAAGCAAATCAAGAGGAGCCACAGATTTTGAGGATGACTTCATTTGTTCCTGAAAGCAATTGTTAATGACAAGAGGAGACACACAGAGTTCTTATGGATCATCACCACACAGAGCAAAACACTGGACACAGCTGGATGAGGCAGGGGCAGTGTTCTCCAGCAGCATCAGTCCAATCCTGACACCCCAGACCCAGTTTTCTCCAGAACTGTAACAAGCTGCAAAGCCACAAATAACAGTTTTTCAATTATGCAAATTCACGTTTTACTTAAAAGTATTAACTACAAATCAAAAGAAATCTCATAAGAATGTAAAAGAAGGGCCAGGGAAATGACTCACTAGAATAAGCGCTTCCCTGGCAAGCACAAGGGTCTGAGTTCAATCCCCAGTTCCGCAAAAAAAAAAAAAAAAAGTAAAAGAAAAACAAACATACCTCTCACCGGAAACTCTTCCTGAAGCACATAATAATGCTGATGTGCAACTGTAAGTCTTTAAGATACTCCCCCCTCAAAAAAATTGCAGTAAGACTGTTCGAAGTTTATGAACTATCTACGTCAGAGTTCACACTATGAACACTGAAACATGGTTTTTTAAAAAGTTTCACCAAGCATAGTTGGAGGTAACTTATCTGGTTTACCACAATATCTCAGGCAATATAGTACTCAAATATTTTAGCCCTACCTAAAAAAGAAACATAAGGTCTCTCATTCAGAGACAGAGAAACACAACAAATAAACTTTCTGTGACATTAAAAGATTACTCTGTGGACGTGCAAGTTTGCTTTAGAGCTCAATTGAAAGAAAAATTATCCCAACTGATGTATTATTCACTTACTTTGTAATGAAATACCGTTTTAAGTTATGCCATAAAGTGATATGTCTTGTATTATTTTTCAATAGCTATGACAAACAGCATGGATTCTGATGAAAAAAACAAGCCATGTTCAAAAGCAATTACAACCTTTTTCAGCAGAGAAACATCATCTCATCAAGGAACGCAGGCCAGATACACATGATCAAAGGATCAAGTCGCAGAGGAAGTCACACGGGGAATTTTTACATTGACAGAATAAGAAATGCATCCTTTTGGACAAAGGCAGAGGCTGATGCTAACAAACAAATTAAAAATAAGCATTTCCCCTCTTGTGAAACTCAAGTGAAAGATCAAACACATATACACATGATCTGTCTCTCTCCGTCTCTCTCTGTCTGTCTGTCCCTCGCTGTCCACTTGTCTATCTGTCTGTTTCTTGCCTCCACCCTGCCTTCTTTGTCTGCTCAGTGTGAAAGTTTTCCTGAGGCTTTCTGCTCTAGGCCTTCTAACTGCTCTTTCTGGCCCACTGCGGGGATCAAGGCAGGAAAAAGGGCCTGGCCTGGCCCTGTCTTGAGCCTGATGTACTGATGACACACACTGACTCTAACACCAGCTTGAGTAAGCCAGGAGACCGTAGTTCAAAAATACTGGTAGGAACCCATGCACTTCCACTATCTGGAATTGTATAGCAGGAATTGAATATATAAAACTATGAACACAAACTAGAAATCCTCACTGCTAGATGTAAGAGATTCAGTGGGAGAGCTGACACCAGCTTTGAGAGGTCCACTGGCAGTTTTAAAGAACATGTCCAGCACCAAAGGGTACTTGGTAAAAGACAACCAAGTGTGAACTCCAGGGCTCTGTCCATGGGGCTAGCTGTTGCTGGAGAGGAGTGGGAGGGAGTATGGGGGGGAGTGGCAGACAGGCTGATTTATTTTTCAAATTCACATTTATGAAGAGAAAGAGAAGAGCTGTCAAAGCTACACATGCCAAAGCCCGACTAGGAGCCAAACTGGCCTCTCTCCGTCTGGGCAGCAGAGATACAGATGACATCTTGCAATCTAGGAAATCGACAGATACAAGAGGAATGGAGGAGGAAAAGCTGTGTATCATTCCATTGCCTGAGAATTTAGAATTTTAATGCATGGAGGCACCCAGTCAGGCAAAATCAGAAAACAAAAAGCAAACCCTGAACCAAACTGCTCCAGTGTGTCTTGGTGGTAGGTAGTAAGTAGAGGAGAAATTAACATTGGATAAGAGACAGCACCCAGTCAGATGCAAAGAAAAGGAAAAGTGGCTGCTTCAATGAGTTGGAAGGTCCCAAGGGATCAGCAGTGTGACACACCAGGAGCAGCCCGCCAGGCAGAAGCTCAGGCTGTATGTGCAGGCTGGCATCCTACCACAGAGACAATAGTCCCTCTCTAGGTCACTGATAAGACTGCACCCAAAAGCTGTGCACTGTGTGCTGCACCGACATGAAAGAGCTGAGCCCAGAGTTGAATAAATGGCTAAAAATAATGACTGACTGTTATTTTTTTCTGTAGTTAGAATATGAGTGTTAATGCAACTTGCATTTAACTAATGTAAGGATCTACACAAAGTAGGTTCTAAAAAATACGGATAATTTCTGTGCCTTGTTGATACAATTATGGTCTGGACCAATCTAACATGTTTATGTTTAACCATGATTAAAGTGAATGCCTGATCCACTGAAACGCAAGCACAAGAACACACACACACACACACACACACACCCTGCACGCACTAGGGTAGAAAGCTCTGAGAGTTGCGAGGCAATAAAAAGAGCTGAAATTAAGGCACTTCGGTGACCTTAATGTATAATTACACCCTGCAAAGCTACATAGGACTTTACAATCGTCAGTTCTACTTCACATAAATCACGTCACTTGATCCTCATAAAAACTATGCAGAAAGGTCAGACGCGTATCATTATCCCATTTTATAGAAGAGAAAGCCGAGTTTCCAAGCACCCTGTCTGTTACTGGCCTTGTCAGTCGTCCGAGCTGCAGACAACTCTCCTACGTGACAGCGCCAAGAGATGACAGCTACCCCATCCAGTGCCCACACTGTAGCACTGCTCTGCATTCCTACGTCTGTTTCCCAAGATGCAACACTACTCTGATACGTGTCATTCCAATGGCAGGCCAAAATGAGAAGTGGAAGCTGAGATTCACACAAAGTGCTGATTAAAAAGAGGCTTATCCTGAAGTAATTTTACACCTTAATTCCAAAAGCTAAGAAAAAGTGGCAGAAAATGAAAACACTCTTTAAATTTGTGATTTCAATGATGCAGAATAAATGGGCATCTAATAAGTCAAAGACATAACAACCCCTAGTCATTCAAAACTTGCTTTTTAAGCTTACTCTAATAGGATGATGTTGGAAAGTAGAGAATTAGTGTTAATGAGTATGATTTTAAACATACTTAACAGAATAAGTTATTTTTAAATTCTGAATGTCAATTTATTTTTATTTCTAAATCACAGTTATTGAAATTTCTTGAAAAGTTTATCATTTAAGGTAAGGTGTAGGAAAACAAACAATGGGCTATACCCTCCAATCTATAATGCACCTCTAATTTATGTCTTTGCAAAAAAGATAGCCACAGAAATATCTGACTGTCAACAGGATGTACAATAGCCAGAAAAAGGTAATATTTGCAAAATAAACTTTTATTCTATGGAGAAAAGTGGATCCACAATCTCACCCCAAACTGCACAAAACACTTCCTTCTGGGCATGTATGTTGATACAGAATGGCAAATTTGATAGATCCAATCCTGTGAGAACTACATCACTTACAAGTTCCCACTCTATGAACAAAACAGAACAAGGTTAAATATTATGATTTGTCACTTTAAAAAAAAAAAACAAAACAATGTATTTATTCAGCATAGTTACCTAGAACTGGACATCTAGCAACACAATTGTTCATTTGGGGTTTCAGCACAAAAGTGGACCTCAACACGGAAGAAGTTTAATATTTACCTGTTTGGTAAAAGGCAAATAACATTCAAAAGAGAAGAAGCAAAACTTTCTTTACTCCAGAAAATATATCCATTAGCTGCTGACGGGGAACGGCTGCATCTCTTGAAAACACGTCAATTTAATCATGCAACCGGTAGAGTTCAACTTTTCAATTAGCACACTACACGCCTTTTCAAGCGCAGGCTGGGCGCAAAGACAAGCAAGGGGCCCGGAATCAATATTCCACACCACTCGGCTGCGCGCAGTGAGTTACATGGAGCTGGATTCCAGTTCCACCGGGCACTGTTTGTCAGAGAGGCAAGCAGTAGCGCTTAAGCCAAGGCAAGCCAAATGAAGCCACGAAGCTCCATGCTCCTAGCCTGGAACTGTTGCCCTCCGCACACCATGACCGCAGACACGACCTGTCCTTTGCAGACTGCCGCTGCCCGACCACAGCTCCCTCTGAGCTCTGACTCCTATCCAAGAGGGCTAAGGGGGTCAGGGAGAGGAGACGGAAAGCAAATACACTGTGGCTCCGGAAAACAACAGTGTGAGTTTATTTCCAGGAAACCGAGCAGTCTCAACAAGAGACAACTGTCAAGTACAAAGTCAGTTCTCAGCCTGCACCCCCTGGGCTGGGCTTTGTGTCCCACTCCACACCCTACACCCCCCCGCCTCCCAGCCCCCTCAGTATCTCTGGGTAGAGAGGCTCCAGAGGCCGTGCCGCCCAGGGGCTCGGCTGGAAAAGTTGCCTGGGCCAGGGTGGCGCGCGGGCGCTCCCCGTGGACAAACTTCAGGGCCCCTAGGGCGCAGCCACTGTCCCCAGTAAGGGCAACCGCACGGGCAGGGAGCTCGCACGGGCTCGGGAACCTCTCGGAGAGGCATCTCCGGGACCCCGCGCCCCTGCCAGCGTTCTCCAGGGGCCCCGGCCAGGGCTGTGTGGTGCAGGCTCCGTGGCTCCGCGGCGCTAGCAGTCCCGGGACCTGGCGGCCGAGGACGCGCAGCGCGGATCCCAGGAACCACATTTCAAAACAACTTCCAACACTCAGCCAACACGCACGCAGCAGCTCCGAGCAGGGCTCCGCGCCACGGCGCGAATCCAGGAGGAAGCCAGCCGGGAGAGGAGAAAGGGGACTCCGAGGGAGGCCGGGAAGCCGCGGGACAATGGTCGGGAGGTGACCGCGGGGACGGAAAGCACCTGGCGGCGTGCGCTCCCCGGCGGCCGCACGCTTTTCACAATGGCTTCCCGGGGATTTTTGAACAGTCTGGGGGTCGCCAGCCTCAAGCTCACACTAGAGCTTCGCGCAGGCGGCCCGGAGTCCTAACTACTTTGCCCTCTCTCCTCCCCTCCAGCCCAGTGCAGGCTGCGCGGACGCCAAGGCCACCGGGGCGCCCACGAAAAGCGCGGGGTCCACGCGCCCCGCACGGCCGCGTCCCTCTGCGCCCCAAGCGCGCCCTGCACCGAACGAGGGGCCCCAAGACTAAAGTCACCCGCGCCCACTTTCCACCCGGCCCCGACGCTGGACCGCGCTTCTCCTTCCCGCGCGCCCCCGTCCCCGCCCGACACCCGCGCTGCCAGGTCCTGCCCCCGGGCCCGGTGCGAGGCAGCTCCACGTTCTCCAAGCCCGGGACTGGGGACGGTGGTCCGGCTCCGACCGCCCCTTCCGGCCACTCACCTGCGGAGAACTGGCCCTGTGCCGACCCGAGCAGGCGTCCCGGGGACAGGAGCAGGAGCGCCACAAAAGCAGGCAGCGCCGCCGAATCCATGTCGACTTTGGAGAAGTTTCAAGCAGCTCTGCCAAGAGCTGCCGGGGAAGCGCGGCGAATCCGCGGCGGGGCGCAGGGCCCGGGCCCGGGCGCTCCTGGGCGACCGCCGACACCTCCCCCACTCCGTCCCGGCCGAGCGCGGCTACCTCGGGGGCGAGGGCGGGTCGCGCGTCGCCAGCCGGCCGCGACTGCGGCTCTCCATGCTCCGCCGCCGCCGCTCCTGCTACTCAAGAGTTACTCGGCCGGGGGAGGGACGGGGGCGGAGCCGGGTGACGTCGCCCGCGCCCGGCGCTTCGGAGGAATGCGGCCGCCGCTCGGGCTCCGCTCCCCGCCGCTGCAGCCACAGCCTCGGCCCGAGGGAGCGCGCCGGCGGCCGCACGTCCCGAGCCCCGACTCCCGCGCCTTTGTTCTGCTCGGCAACGCGGAGCAGGCGGGAAGGGGACGCGGCGCAGCCCGCCGCCCCGCTGCAGAAATGTGAGTTGGTAAGCCGTGGGGCCGGCCCCGAAAGCCCGAGAGCGGGGACGCAGCCGCCGCCCTGGGGAGAGGAGGCCCGGGCGGCGTCTCGGCGGCGGAGGGCTCGCCGCGGCCGGCCGGAAGCAGCGCCAGGTGTTAGCGCCCGGAGAGGAGGCCGGTCTGCCTGGAAATGTCACTGTGCCTGTTTCCTGTAGTAAGGAACGAGCCGCCCAGCCCCACAGGAAACTTCCTATTTCTTATTCACGCCATAAATGAAACTTGTGTCCAAATAAATAGGAAACTTCGCAGTGTGAGCCACCGGCGCTGTCTCCTTCTGGTTTGTGGGTCGTTTATCCAGTGTCGGAGTTTACTTCCCTCTACACTGACTTTGCTTCCAAACCTCCCGTTCTTTGCACTTCTTCCAGCACCGACAGAGAATCGAGTTAGGGCTCCTGAGCCTGCCTTGCCTCTGGCTCAGCACTGATGGCGTCCACCGGGCTTCGGTTCTTAAGATCTTGTAACTGTCTAGGAAAGAGGCACTTTAAAAAAAAAGGGGGGGGGGGCTTTCCCCGGACAATGAAAATAGCAACCTATGATGGATCTGGCGGAAAATAATGCTGCGTTGTGGCAGTGAGATGCCTCGGAGGGCGACTTCTTTCGCAGCTTTAAATAGCATCAGCATATCCACCCTGACTGGCGTCCATCGTGAGACTATGTAGCACGTATTTTATTCATCTTCATAAAATATCACAAAGAGGTATTTTCAGTGATTACAGCTGAATAAATGAAACATGGGTGCAGAATGTGGACGCCGTGTGGACGATTTCTAACAATAATTTGTTGACTGAAGTCTGCCCCTCCAATCTTAAAATTGGCCTATTTAGATCAAGGCGAGATGAAATTCAGTCTAATATAAAATTTGCATGACTTCGCAACCCACGTAGTCCTTTAATTACATGAACAGGGCTTTGGGCGGAGCCTTGAGATGTAAATGCAAATAAAAATATACATGAAATACCTGATAACATACCAACATCTATAGTATATATAGATATGCATTAGATACATGTCAGCGGGGGGAAAAGGCTTTTGTAAATATTGTTGAGAACTTTGAGTAAATAGTTTTGAGTCCTTCTACCAGCCCAGCACTTGTCACTTCAGGTCCATGTAGTTAAGTTCATCCCTCCTTGAGGTGTAAAGTAGAATTTAGAAAACTCATTAGCATATGACTTTGCACACACTGTCACCATTCCTATTTTTCAAAATAAGAAAATTTCCGGGATCTCAGGTAAACAAAAGGTAAATGTGTTCTCCTTTAGAAAAACATAGTAGATCTTTGTAAGATTTAGCAGGAATTTGCCAAAGAAAAAACAAACCAAGCCAACATCTGTGTAATTCATGTCTTCTTTTGTTCTGGCAAGAAAGTTGTTCATGGCACGGTAAGGTAGTTGTTTAAAAACACCAAACTCTTCTTCAAACACTGACATATTGCATGGCAGGGACAAGGGACACCCAAGGGATTTCAGGACACCCAGTATACTTCCTCGAGGCTTTAACATGTTCAGAGATTCTCAGTTGATCAATGTGAAAAAATGAAGAGTACAGTCATTTGCCCTGCAGCACATCTGGGACTAAGCGGAGGAGAGAAATAAAGGAATTTCAAGAATAATACTCTTAATAAGGAAGCAACACTCCCATGAAGATACCTTCTCACTAAAACTTTTGGACAAGTAAATCAGCCCTTCTGCTGTTCAGGCCTATAACTAATCTCAGTCCACAGAGAATGCAATTATCTGGCGCTACATGTGTCTTTCATACAGCTATGTGTCTGGCAAATACTAGAAACTTACTAAGCTTTTTGTTTCAAAAGGTGAATTAATACACCAATCAGTGAATAGGTGAGGCAGTAACTTTGTATAACTTTTAGAAAAAAATTAGCTATTTACATTAAACCTCACTCAAATGTTCATATTTTCTACCTACTAATGATTGCAAACAACTTCCAAACTATTAAATATTTTATACCAACCAAGTTATCAATTATAAAAGAGAAAGTAGAAATAATAATGTCCCATAATAAGTAGATTTATGGTCATTATATGGCAAAATGGTATTCCTCACAGTGATGAGAAATGAAGGTTGTAAGAAAAATAAAATGCAAAATGGAAGAGCGTTTACAATAGAATGTTCAATGAAAAACTCCCAAAGCAATAGGGTTTCAGTCTTAGAAGAGGATGAAGCTCCAGAGAGGAGCTACAGTAAGAAGGGCACAAAATGGGAATGTATGTAAAACCATCACACTACACACTTAAAAATGGACAGAATTGTAAAGCTTACATGGGCATCATGATAATGAAAAGTAGAAAATTTCCATGTATGTTGAAATCATGCAAGAAAAAAGACTAAAAGAAAAACATGAACCGTAATACCAATTACATACAATGTAAGTATTATATGTGTATAGTGGAACCTCAGCTCGCAAACTTGCTTCTTCCCAGGATTCTGGTCACAAATTGAAAGAGATGAGAACCAAACCAAATTCAACACATCATTCAATGTTGACCTTATGGAAAAATTGGATTTGGTTCTTATCTGATTCAGTTAGCAATCAGAACCATACAAAGAATTAAGTTCATGAGCTAGGGCACCACTACCCGTGATTTGGTGAGATTGTGTTTATCTTGTTTTGGTCATACTGGGTATTGTACTCAGAGTCTTGTGTATGCTGGTCAGTCATTCCAGCACTGACCTACATCCCCAACCCAAAATAATTTTTTTTGGGGGGAAAAAAAGCTATTTGCACTCTTCTTAAAGAATTCCTACATCTATCTCCAATCATGGACTTAGACCTGAATTTGACCAAATATTTTCTGTAGATTCTTATCTGTATAAGATTTTAATATTTTTATTGAAAAGTGAAGTTTCATGATCAAATCATTTTGGAGAACTCTGGATTGAGCAATATATTTGTCCAAGATGACCAACAAGGTATTGTATGCTGCAAGTCTCCTGGGGCCCTCAGGGAGACAATGCAGTATTTCTCAACATTTTGGACAGTAGATTCCGATAATAGTGGGGTGCCTTAGGGAACTTCTTGCCACTATGACGAAATACCGGAAATCATGAACTAATAAAGATAAAAGATTTATGTGGATCCATGGATAATGAGAGGATTCAGTCCACACACACCGAGCCCCACTGTCTTGGGTGCTCCAGAGAAACAGTGTGTTGGGGAGGAGGCCTCCTTTCCCAATAGCATCGTGGGCCTGGGATCAAACATTCAGCAGGTCTCTTTTGGGTGACTTTCAGAACCCAAGTTGTAGCAAAAGGGAACCCTCAGGACACTTAGGTGACAGAAAAACAATTTGGGAAACTCTGCCTTAAGCAAATTATCTCAATATCTCAGTTTCGTTTATAAGAAAAAAAATGCTATTAATAAATCAGACTTTGAAGAGGTTTCAGGGAAATATGTCTTTTTCTTAAAGATGTAGATTCAGTTTTTGGTGTAGATATGAAAGTTTATGAGTGAGACTAATTATTCAGTGTTCTTTTCCTCCTGTCGTTCGTTGCAGGATTATATGCACAAAACTGTACCCAGTGGAAACAAGGTCTTATACACAGCATGCATTTATAACCAATTAATTAGATAATATTCTGAGCCTGTTAGTAGGAACTAATTGCTTGTATTATGCTTTTCAGTTGAGGAAGCATATTCAGCCATGTGATTGCAATCTAGCCTCCTACCAGCCCTGAGGAGTAGCCAAGGCATGTAGGATTATTAATTTCACTTATCTGATGAAGAGAGCTTAAAATACATACTTGCTCAAGGTTAAGCATCTGGTTAATAGCAGGGTTTTAGCTCTGATTTGGTCTGCTTCTGTACCTCCATCTGCGCTCCATTTCCTGTGCACCTAGTCCTCATCTTTAATGCCAACTTATGTGGCAGAATCTCTTGGCCTTGTATGGAGGATCACTGGAGCAGCTCTCCTTGAAAGAAGAGCGATTGTCTCCGTTTTGCCTGAGCCGGACCCTATTTCCTTGTATTGATATGTACAGAGCTGGCTAGGACTTGCCTTTATCCATTCAATTGGCCTTAAGCAAGGTATACTGGTCTAGCTGAGGTGCTGGTGACAGTCTTTGAAGGTGGCATGTATGCTTCCCTGTAGCCTACACCGCTGCTCTTTACTATGAGCAGGGTCGAGACAGGACGAAGAGCCAATGCTCCCTGCTGCCAGCTGGGATCGAGCCTTGAGACAGAGGCTATGACTCCCTGGGGCTTGAAAGATTACATCGGAGCTGAAGCACCCAACCTCCAAAACATTAGATACACTCTCAATAGCATAAAGCAGATTACTTTCTCTGCATATCCTCTCTGCGTATGGCAGAGGTAAATGTAGGCCACCCACCACCTCAGCTCACAGTACTCACCTACTTCCCACAATTCTCAGGCATTCCTCCTCAAGCCTCTCCTCCACTGAATAAAACCCAGGTGTGGACCTAGGTCAGCCTTTTTGTTCTGGAAAGCCATCTTCAAGGCTGCACTTAGGGCCCCTTGGCTCCCCAATAATTATAAATATATTTTAGTGCCTTTATTTTCACCGTGGGTTGCACTGGGAGTTAGATTGGAATTAACTTGGTGGGATTCCAATAATGTATCTTTAGGACTACAAATATTAACTTCTTAGACCAAGAAGAGAACCTGGAGGGTACTCCTACAGCATTGTAGGTGGAGATGTGCTTCTATTTTCTATCTGAAAGGTGAAAAAATAGGGGAAAGAGTAAAAATATTTCCTAGCAGTAAAATTCCGGCAAGTGTCTGTATGCTGTCAACAAAGTCCCTAGGGAGGGGAGTGAGGCTAGAACAGGAAGTTCCTAGGGGAATGAAGTTGTTACACCCCACAGAGCTGGGTTCTGTGTGGACGTTGGAACTTGACCCACAGAGGGAAGTCTGGTTGCTCCCTGGAACTGCATTGTGACCTGCCTGTTGCTACTGAGATCTGGAATGCATAGAAGAACAGCTATGTCAACATATGTCTCAGTCTCTGAGGAAATCGTTCTCCATGTTCTTAGGCAATGAAGTTGCTCTTAGGATCAGAAGAAAACTACTACACAGTACACAAAAGCAGAGTCATTTTGTGAGTCTCTTGAATCCGTTAAAATATCCAAAACTTGGGATTAGTTCAGAAACAAGAGTCAAAAAATTGCATGCTCTGAAGTTTTGGGGTTTTTTTGTTTGTCTGTCTGTCTGTTTGTTTGTTTGTTTTTGTCAAGGGAAGGGAAGAAATGCAAGCAGAGTAGGAACTCAGCCTCACCAATTTGAAAGTCATTTGCCTATAGCTGGATTTAATTAACAAGCCTGGACCAAAAAAGGAAGCCAATCATAGACGTGTGAATTGGATGGAGGTAGAAGAATGGGATGGTGACACTCACTGTCAGAGCCAGTACAGCCTCACTGGAGAATTCATCTGTTTTGAGAAAGCCTACTCTAGTGAAGTTGATGGTTTGGACCACTGTACTGTGCATTTCTGCTTGTGTATGGAAAGGAGCAGTTAATGCTCGATTTGTTTTGTCTCCTTTTTTCAATTGTTCATACTTTTCTTAATTTCTTTCAACTATTCTTTCTTCAAAATTTTATAGGCATATGTTTGATAATATGAACAACTATTTGGAAGACAAAACTATGCATTACAACAAAAACTGTGAAATTCATATTACTTTGTTAATGAAGTGAAATTCTGTATCACTTGTAATTTTTTGTTTTAATTCTAATTTTTACTCTTTAAAAAATTAAAAAACTAAAATGAAGTTTGGAGGGGAAAACCAGTTGGCCTTATAGTAATCTAGTATATGTTTGAAAAGTTAGCTTTTTGGGAACACTACCCCAGGCTTCATTTGCCCTTTATACCCCTAGCATATCCATGTCCCAACTGTGTATATATATATATATATATATATATATATATATATATAGTGTACAGGGTCTCACTGTGTAGATCGGACTCATAGCGATCCACCTGTTTACAGCCTCCCAAGTGTTGAGATTATAGGTATGCGCCAACATGCCCAGTCTCAATTGCCATCTCAGCGCACCCTGAGGACAGCAGGCATGGGGATCGAATTCCATGCCCCTGTGTCTGCCTAAGCAGGTGCTTTAATCTACTGAGCTATTTGGCCAGCCCTCCAAAGTATGTTTTTTGTTTTTGTCATTTATTTTACAAAATTGGCAAAAGAAGATAATTTAAAACTAAATAAATACATCAGGCATTCAGCGATACAGGTTTTGCGGCTAAGAGCTCAGAGGCAAAGTCCAAGCCTGATGAGAACTAAGACGGCTGAGTAAGAAATTCTGTCATGGGTGTGCCCCATGACACACATGCCCCCCTGTAGGTCTTGCCATCTTTCTTCTCTGCTTATTCTTGTCTTGAGATAGAATGAAATAGAAGTCTGAATGTGAATGAGAGGCTGCCAAAGCTCTGGAGATTTTTCTAATCCTCCAAATGTTCTCCAATAAAAACCTCCCTTAATGTCATTGGTACTGCAGGAAAATTCATAACTGGGGAAGTCTGACAAGAAAATGAACCACTGAAAACTGTACATAAATGCAAGGGCTCATTTCTATGCTGAAGTCCTCTTTAACTAAAGCAAAGAATTCATATTGTCATTTGCAAGCATTTATTAAGTACACAACACAGGGCTAGTTACAGTATGGAGGATGCAAGAGAATTAGCAATTTACATTTGAGTTTAACAGGAAAAAAAATAAGAGACATCAATTTACTTTTGGGAAGAAGAAAACAAATGAATATTTATATGCTTGTTTGTGTTTGTATATCCTAAATACAAAGGAATGAATGAAAAAAAATTACTAAGTCATGATGAAGTATGGTTGGAGAAAGTCTTTAGGGTATGGCTGCTTTTGAGCTAAATCTTGAAGCAAGTGACACTTGTGGCAGGCAGAAAAGAAGAAGTCTGAGGATTAAATTGTGTTTTGGAACTTCTGTGAACAGGCTTCCTGGGAAGAAGCTGCTCTGGATAACTGACCGAAGAAGGCCTCTCACTGATTCCAACTCTTGTGTATCAGGGAAGTGAGTGCCCACCAGCTTATTGGGTCTTTGAAATCACCAAAGAGGCTTTGCTGGATGAACCCTAAGATACATGACACATTGCTCAGAATGTGAGATCGTGTGTTTATAAAGTGTCGCAAGGGCCCCAAAAGAGGAAATTCTGCATTGCTGCCTTTGATGTGGAGTGACCTACCAGCCGAGGAATGCAAGTGACTCCTACAAGCTGTAGAGGAGAAGTGATTGGAGCCCATGGACAGAACAGCCCTGCCTATTCCTTGATTTGACTCCAGTAAACCCACTCCAGATTTCTGACCTCCAGGGGTGAAAGGTAAATTTTTGTAGCTGTAAGTCACAAGGTTTATAGTAATTGACAGGCACCTCAGCTCACCAAGGCTTCTGTTCAAGACCAGTTGGGCTTTCTTCTCCGTACACATGGGTCACAGCTAGTCATCATTTAAATATTCCCATTTTATAGATAAGAAAACTGATGCTTAGGTAGTTCTATTTATTAAGGGGTAAAACTAAAGAGCAAACCCATGCACTTTGACTCTACATCTCACATCTGTAAAACATACACTGTTTAAAAGACTAAGAATGGCAAGAGCATATCAAATTTCTACACAAAAGTGGATTATAATAGCAAATTTATAAAATGCCATTGATTGTACTTACAATTTTCTCCATAATCTTAGGCAATGCAATTCTTCACATTCTTTTACACCTCCGTTGCTATAAATGCTAAGGATCATACAGTAATCTCACAAATTACATTACTTATTCAACAGATGGTATAACATAGGAGAAAATTTTGTCAGTAGTTAAGTTGAAGACTAAACATAGGTGAAGTTGATACATTTCATCTATTACCATACTGTCTCCTATAATGTAAGCTATTGAAAACCTGATACTACATCCTCTGTGATCTGCAAAGCCTAAAGCCCTTGTCATCCTGTCTACTTGCTTCCACCCATAGGTCATTACAAAAGTCTGCCAGTGTCAGTGCCGAAGGTCATGGCCCCCAACACCTGGAATCCAGCATTTTAGGAGTCTCATGCAGGAAGATCACAAGTTCAAGGCCCAAGTGAGCAAACTAAATAGAACCTATCTCAAAAAAATTTAAAGAGAGAGAGCTGGAATCATAGCTCAGTAGCACAACACTTGTGGGTCTGGTCCCCAGAATCTCCTACACACACACATAATAAAACAACTGTCACAGCTACTGAAGAGGCCAAAGTAGGAAGATCAACAGAACCAAGGAGTCTGAGACTAATCCAGGCAACGTAGTGAAATCCTATTTAAGAGAAAAGAAGAAAAAGAAAAAGGGAAAGACAGACAGACAGACAGAGACAGACAGAGACAGAGACAGTGACAGAGACAGAGACCAAGAGACAGAGAGGCAAGTCAGCAGATTAAAGTACCTGCTTAGGCAGATGCAGGGACCAGGGTTCAATCCCCAGCCTGCCATGCTGGCCCCACCTAGGGGCATGTTGAGACGGTGATTGAGACTGGGCATGGTGGCGCATACCTGTAATCCCAGTGCTTGGGAAACTGAACCCAGGAGGATCACTACAAGTCCAATCTGTGTAGTGAGACCCTGTATACTCTGTAATAAATACATAAAAAAGAAAAGAAAGAAAAATATAAATCTTGGTACCATCTAAATACTTCACAAGTACTCTGATGCAACACATTGAAGTTCCTTTATTCTATTTCAAATATTTGTCATGTCTCATAGCTCTAACACTGCTTGAGAGTGAATTTATTTCTTCCTCCATACTTCTCAGCACCCGATGAAATGTTTCCCTCTGTGCACATAAATGACCATCACATAACCATCAAGCTCTGAGTCATGGACAGGTTGTTTCTGTCACCCATCTTGCAATACTTGAAACTAACTTCTTATTGGGATTTTAGGGATACCGACTCTGAATACAAGGCATTTTGGGGAGAGGGAGATGTGCACTGAGGCAGTGTAGGACATTTCCCATCACGTTAGACCTCAGGCATTGAGCTTTCCTCCTTTCCAGATCCCACAGCAAACAGAAATGCTACATGGACATGTCTTCTGCAAAGTGTCATTCTCAGAGCCTGAGGGTCTTGGTTCCTTCACTCTCCCCACTGAGACAAACTACCCAGAGCCCAAAATTGAAGAGGGGTAGATTTATTTAGCTGTCAGTGAGTGGAGGTTGCAATACATACTCAGCTGGCTCCAAGGCAGAGTGTACATGGCAGATGGCAGCCATTCATGGTGGTGGAAAACAGCAAAGGGCAAAGGGAGGAGCAGCAGCCGAGGTAGCTAGTAAGCCAGTCTTCCCTCCTTAGATTATAATGCAGATTACCCACCCCAGGGTGGGTGTACCACTCACACCCACAATCCCAGCACTGGACTGAGAATTAATCACAAACTCTAGAAGCCACCCCATGACTACATGGGATTTTGGAGGACATCCAGACACAAACCTTAGCATTGAGGAAACAAATCTACATCACAGCTGTCCCTCCTACCAGCCTGCCCCAGCCTGATTTCTTCTTTTATTTCACTGATATCTGGATCTCCTGTGTGCCTCGCTAGTGCCAGGCACTTATATAAGGTTCCAAGGACCACACTCCTTCCTGTGCCCTGTGCTTCCATTTTCATAGTAGGAGATGGACAATTAGAAAATAAGTAAAATATTTAAATGGACCAAAAGGAATAACTCCTATTGCGATTGATTTTGCTATGTAAAAAATATAGAAAAGATAGGCTTTAATTGCATTTTGTTTCCCAAAACAAGACTAGACTCAGTGTAATTATGTTACTGAAAGGAAAATTTTGATTCAGAAAAGTATAGAATGTATAATGAATTCATTCATCTTTTTTCTGAGCCATGTGTATTTATATTTTATGAGTAATGGTGCCACCATCTCGGTTTCCTTTTCTACTTTGGCTGCTAGGAAACTCAGAGCTAAATAGCAGTAATGGTAACTGTGCAACTCTTATTGCTTTGCATGCATTAAATTTTCAGTGGTCTTATTATTCCACCCTGGACTTTCTTTCATTTTGATTTTTTAATTTGTATTTTAATACACTAGCTTCAAGAGCCAACTCTACCAACTAAGAAGCAAAATTTCCGCTGGAGGATGGGTACTTTAGCTTTATAGATGCACACAATAAATCTGAAGTTCTGCTTTCTGGTTTCTGAAGGGTTTTTTGATTTAGACAAATACCAGATCACAGAAAGGTAGAGTACCTCATCAGAAATTAGACAGTGCTTCCTCAGCTTGGATTATTATCTCTCTGTTCGAGGATGGCTAACTGAACACCCAGCCTAGTGAAATGGGAGGGACAGTAGCTTCTACATTAGGAAGACTATTGGTTCACATGTAGTCCATGGCTGGTGAGATAGCTCAGCAGTCTAAGCTCCCGTCTGGCAAGCACAAGGACCTGTGTTCAATCCCTGGTATTGCATGCCACAGTGTGCCTTGCCTGGTCTGAAATCAGGTGTGGCAGTTGGTGCACACCTGTAATCCCAGCACTGAGGAGGCTGAGCCAGGAGGATCACTATGAGACTGAACTGTATAGCGAGACCCTGTATCAACAACAACAATTAAAAAAAAAACTTTTAAAAATTTAATCCAAAGTAACTCATCTTTAATTAAAACAATTCAAGTCACTTTTAAGTTTCTATCCACTCCACATGATTTTCTCCAAGCTGTTTCTGAGTATTTGTGAGATAAAGAAGTTAAGACGACACACTGAGTCCTTAAAATTCTTATGAAAATTTGGAAAAAAAAATCTCAGTGCAGAATCTATAAATCATAGCTAATGGACATGCTCAAAGAGACTAGGTAAGGTATTTGAAATGCCTCTAAATTATTGCAACCTACCTCTTTATTAAAAAGCAATTATGCCCTTCAGATTTAAAGCTATGATTTCTCTAAGAAAAACGACCTCCGAGTTAGTAAGTGACAAGACCCATCACAGAGCTGTTTCATCCAGTAGCAGTGGGGCAGCTGATAAGTTTACTAAAGAGCCCTGGGGATGGATTAATTATTTAGCAGTGGAATAAATTGACAAGTTGGTCCTAACTACTTCAATAGAAATTGAAACACCAGATTCTGCAAAACTTTTCAGTAATTATTACAGAAAATATGATTAAATTTGAAACCGGGGGATTCAACTGGCCTGACCTGCAGTCTCCTTTTTCTCTTTAACCCTCCACTTCCATTTTCCCCGCTGTAGCTCATTTGGTTGTATACCTCCCCTCCCACTTTTCCTGCTACCCAATCTCCTCCTACTGTAACCTAGCAGCTCCTCTCTACATGTTTTCTCCTCCCTTCCTATGTTCTGGAATGTTCTGGGGGAGGCCCCAAAGAGGTGCAGTGAGAGAGGAGAGAATCTCACTCATCCTAGAGCCTAAAACTACCTTGGAAAGGTAAGTGTGGAAGGACAAAGAGAATGCTATGTGAGAAAAATAATTAGGAATCATTGCAGAATGGTTTGGCATGATGAGGTACAAACGACCTGCTGTGAAAACACAGATGAAGAGGCAATTAATTTCTGTCATTTTCTAGCAAGAGTAGGTGACAAATGTCTTCACTCTGCATGTTCTCCTCCCATCTGTTTCTCTCACTTCTAATGGGGACAATGTGGGAGCTGTGTTGTCAGTTTCTTCTACCAAAATGTGATGCTCAAGCATTAAATTTATTCTGATGTCAACCACAGAAGATGCTGTATTTAACATAAAGCAAGGGCAGCTTAGAGAGAAAACCTTTGGAAACAGCAACCATCCTAGTTCCCGGTTGCCTTTACTGTAGTGGACACCCAGAGCTGGTTGGTTTCCCCCTCGCTTCTCCAACATAACCATCCTTCCAAGGATTCCCCAATGCTTTGCTCCTGCTGCCTCACTAGCTGCCTTGGCTTTAGGTATAGACCAGCCTGTGTACCAGGATGGCCTGTGAGCCTGTGCACTTCAGATGCAGAGACACTCTCCAGAGACACTGTCTGGAGGGCCCCACCCTGAACGTCTTATTTGATGTCCTCGTGAATGCAGAGAAGAGGTCTCTGTCACCTTTCAGCTAAGATCATCTCATCAAAGCACATTTCTGTAAACATCTAGCTGAGGGGAACAAGCCAGGGATAGCTAATTTACACATTTAGCCACTATTGACACAGAACTCTACTTTAGGTTGTTATAAAAAGAAAAAAAAAAGAGTAGACTTGTCTGGCTCCTGTGCTTGTTGGAGGAAAAACAAAATCACAACCAAAATTTTAATAAGTGACAATTGCCTGGAGAAACGAGCAGCCCTGGCTTGGGCATTGAGTAAAGGCTTCAGAGTGAGCCATAGATATGAGTTCAATCTTGAGATTCAAGTTTGGATTGGGCAGAGCTAGGGAAGGAGAGAAAATGATGGAATTATGACTGCTCTGCAATGGGAAGGGTCTCAGCAAGAGCTGAGGTGAGAACACTGATCAGCCCCAAAGACATGAGGCACTGTGGGGAGGGGAGGAGAAGGGGAGACAATGCCAGAAGAGTGAAAGAGAATGGCAAGATTTTAAGGACAGCCTGCCTATCTTATTTCAAAGTTTTGTCGTGGAGAAGTTTTGTGAAGAGGCAAAGAAACAAGCCAGTTGACATCAGCTCAGTAGGAAACACTGGGAAGAATCAGAGTAATGGAACTCGGTGGAGAAAACAGCTACATTCACCGTGCCTTTAATGCACCCCTTCTTTGGGTCACTCAGGCCTGTGCTGCTCATTATACGCAGACACTAAATCCACAAGAGTTCTGGTTCTGTCACTAACACAGCTTGCAAGTGCCCTGAACACCCAGGGTCCCAATTTTTCATGTTTCACAGGAACACATGAAAAAAGATGATCCTTAAGATTTCCTTTACTTGTAAAGACTATAATTAGTCTTCTATTTTAAAGTAATGTTGCTGCTTATAGCACTAAACTGAAACAATCTCCTCCTCTCGGCACATAAGCCTTTCCAGGCTTTGGCATTAGATCTGCAGATTTCATTGTTTTAATTTAAAAACTAACTTTTTCCTTTATAACCAAATAATGCATATATATCATAGAAAATTTTGAGAGAATGAAACTGCAAAACATGACAACTTCTACTCACTCAGACATTATCATAGTTAATAGTTGGTCTAGAGCTTTATTAAGAAGTCAATTGATTTGTGTAAGACTAAACTAAATTAGTGACATTTTAGTCCAATTCTAAAAATCTTGTTTGTTTGCTTCTTCTAGAGCAAAGAGATATTCATACCAATAACTACTCAGCATTTCACGAGTTTCAACAAATCTAGGCAGATTGTCCTACTCCTACAAAGTAAACCAACATATATTAAGTAAAAGCTCATAGAATTATGTCTATATAACTTTCATCCCTGTAACACCAAATTAATGCATTCTTCAAGTTTTTTCTAAGAACACACCCAAATATTAATAAAAGCATGAACTTGGCACTTTTCCAGGTAAACTTTATGCATTAACTTTAAGCCTCATAATAATATATTTGTGGTAGGTGTTTTGATCCCTGTTTTAGAGATAAGAATTCTGAGGTTTGGAGAAGTTAAATGACTTTATTTTATCCACTTTGGTAGAAAAGGTCAGTGTCAAAACTTGAACATAAGAGCTCCTGTAGCCAAACTTCATAGTGTCACACCTACACTAGCATTTGACAAGCTATTCCCCAGCTAATGTTAGTATACAGCAAAATAATGTTCCATGAAAAACAAATTCATTGTCAGTTATGTATGAGAAGCACAGTGTTGGAAGAAGTAAACATGTTTAATGCAATTTAATCATTGCATTCTTCATCTTACTTTAGAGAGAAACTCTCTTCTATAAATCAAATTCTGTTTTGAGCAGCACATATTCATTTGTATGTATATTTTAAATATGAATTGGGTTAGGACTAGTTTCAAAATCTTCTCTTCTCCCAACCTAAAGTACAGAGATAATACAAAAATGGAAAATAATCTTTGAGGTCTTTAACATTTTGTCAGATTCATCTGCAAAGTTTGTCATTATTGGTGATTGAGGAGATTGTGTATTATCTGAGGACCAATGTCTACATTTTAACTTCACTGAGGATTACAGGTTCCTGAGCCAGAAAGAAATGTATAGAACTACTTCACAGGAGATTATTTTTATTTCTTGAATGAGTTTCAGTTCCTTCATTCGTAAGTTGGGGATGATGATATTAATTTAAAAGTAAGGTTCATAATTGGTGAAAGATACCAGATTGTAGGAGGACCTTAACTGTCTTAAAATGTAAGACTGTAACACAAGAAATGAACTCTTTGCTTGTACACATTAGCTACCAAAGTCCTATTTTGTTTTCCTTTTTAACTAGCAAGTTAATTTAAAGAAAACTGGTGGGATGGGGGTGTGTGCCAGAGTTTGGAAGCAGAAGTTATGTTTATGGAGTACACTAGGGGGTTAGCATCTAACATTATACAAAAATGCCTTCCTCCACTCCAGAGTGGGCTCAGGCGATTGGGCAGAAGCCATTTCTTCCTTCCGGACTCTCAATTATTACTCAGCTCAAAGCTCAAACCTCTTGGCTCATTTGTTCAAAGCCTACGTCTTCGGATGTCTCTTGATTCTAGGAGGAGAATGAAAGATGACAAAGCACGACTATACACTGTCTATGGTTGCACAAGGAGAAAGATGTGGGCAACTGGACGTGAATAACTTCAGAGCCAGCAGGACTTCTCAACACTGAAGAGCTAGAGGAGAAAGCAAGCTGGTCTTGCCTTGCGGCACCTCGCAAACAGTGCCACTGACAGGTAAGATGGTCACCCACAGTACTTGAAAGATGGAGAGGACATCCACTGAGCTTGGTTCTTTCCTGTTCACTCGCACTTGAATAAGCTCTGTGCACTAGAAATACTACCTCTAGGTTTGAAGTACCTTCAAACAATGGAAAACATACCAAATCTGAATGTTTTCTTTATAGCCTCAAGGACAGACACTGATTTATTGCAGAATCAGATTCATAGAACATATATGCCCTCTAATATATCTGTTTTAAATCTTTGAGCTGGCCATAATGATGTCTTTTTTGGATTCTAAGTTTTAAGCTTGTCAAATAAAGATATTATACGTGGTTAAGACGTCTTGTTTTTCTTCAATTTACGCCGTGCCTTATTTTGTTATTAGAGTAGTGGCTGGCTTTCATAGTAAGTAATTAATGAGCTGGAAACACACTGAGATGAGTCTGGAACAACAGCTCTTCACAGAGGGTGATGTTACCCTCTTGAATATTTTTAGTAGAAAAACTGAAATAAGGTTTCAGGATCCCACTGGTACCTAATGGGTAGAGAAGACGGCTGACAAACTGTTTGGAATTCACAAAATTCCCCTCCCCCAATATAATTACCCAAACTCAAGTGTCTACAGGGCCCAGATTGAGAAATCCTGGCGCCCTGGGAGGCATTTTTGTGGTTTAGAGACACTTTCGGTTAGAGTGACGTTATTCCTGGCTGCTGGGTGTAGACCTGGCTTCCAGAAGCACCGTGTGCTGACTCGTCAGTCATGCTACGAAGGCATGGGTGAGAGAATGCGCACTGTGCAGACTTGCTGGACAGTAGCCGGCATGAGACATGGCGCACTGGAGGGAGGGGGACTGGCGATATAGTGGGAAGCTGATCTGATAGTGTTTGCCCCAATACGAATATGCTATGGTATTAAGGGAAAGATGATGAAAAAGATGACTGCTCCAAACAGATTCTGCTATATCTGAAATATAATAGCATAACATGAAGAATTTTAGACACACCATGATTTCCTATTTTGGTGAGATTTATGCAAACTCAAACTTACGACGTTCATACGAGTATAGGGAACCAAGACACAGCAGTGCTATGCTGCTCAGCTATGTCTGCTTTTACAGTCATGGGTTTTATGTACCTCAATATGCAGGAAAGTCTTGGCTTGATGTCAATATCCATGAATTATGACTCTGAAAGAAAGTTTTCTAAGGTCTAATTAAATTAAAAGGTATTGGAGCTGGAGAGATGGCTCAGTGGTCTAAAGCACCTACTTGGAACAAGCTTGGCAAAGCACAGGGACCGCGGTTCAATCCTCCAGCACCACATGCCTGCCAGCCGCGCCCCCTGGTGGGCTGAGCTGGCCACACACACACACACACACACACACACACACACACAATAAATGTTAAAAAAAATAAAATAAATTAAAAGGTATTTTTGGGCCAGGAATATAGCTCAGTGATGTAAGCGCCCGCCTGGCAAAAGTAAGGACCCAAGTTCGATCCTCAGTACCTCATGCCAAGTCGCTCTGCCACGGGCCCACCAAGCCAGCCACCAAGACCAGACTTGGTGGTGTGCGCCTATAGTTCCAGTGCTTAGGAGGCTGAAACGGGATCACTATGAGCTCAAACCACAGAGCGACAGCCTGTACCAAACACATAATTAAAAAAAAAAAAGATATTTTGACCTACCATGATAGAGAGCAAACAATTACCTTCCCACACTAACTACAAAAAATAGTATGGAAACTGCTCTAGGAAGAGGGAGGTGGTCAAAAGTCTAGAATCAAAAGCCACACATGGTGGTGCGTGATGGCTGGCCCCAGTCTGAGCAGTTCAGGGGTCCTCTTCAATAAATAAACAAATTAAATTCAATTAGTTAAAAATCTAGGAGTATGGCTCAGGGAGAAGGCCCTGGGTCCAGTCCAGGGGTACTGTCCCTTCATAAGAATATGCTTCCAGAATTACTGCAGAAAAATGTAGAGGTATAGTAGGGATTTTTTAAAATGCTGTATTTTTCTTTAACTTTATGATATTTATTTGTTAGCTTTTAAAGTGAAATTTGTTGTGATTTCTTTGACTATGTTAAGCATGGAATTTTGAACATAGTTTTGAATATGAAGCTTAATTTCTTTTTCTCAAAAAGGACTATGAAAATGTCAAAACTCCATAAAACCTTCATGTTCCCCTGGACACATATTTTATTTTGAAAAACATATTGAATGGTTATTCCTTTTATTTCCTTAAAGACAATGTTTGTGTCTTCTCAGGGCTCATTTCCAAAAGCAGCCACGTTGAGAAGTCCATTTTTCACTTTCCTATCTGTGCTGTCTTTCTAAAACTAAAATATTCCTTTTCATTTCCCTTACTTAATAGAACATGAAGATGCGAGGAATAAAATCCTATTACTTCTGCGAAACCTGCTGCCCTAAAGTCACAAATATAATTTATGGATTCTGGCCATGGTGGCATCCCTTGCTATGCCAATAAAGTTTATTGAAATTGGAACTCAAATTAAAAAGCTTATACTATAGAATCTGTGTGGGGGTTGGAAATATATATATA
>NW_004524610.1:11171087-11197233 GCF_000260255.1 Octodon degus
AATATTGTTCTACTTTTATTCAGACTATCATCCAAGTTAACAAAATGTAGTCTGTTTTACTTTTTTAAGCCAAAATAATCATAGTAATATTATTTAAGGAATTTTTCATTTTATTTACTATTTTCTGATCTAAGGCTGCAATTCTGTATTGAAATGGAAGTCCAAGAAAAATAATTTTTTGCCTTATCCTTGAGACTTCAAGGGCTTTAAGATTTAGAACATGACAAAAAAGTCTATGCAAGGCTAAAATTACTAGTCAGGGTGAACATTATAAAAATGTAAGTAAAAATGAATTTAAAAGTGATATGAGTACATCGAATTGGTTGAAACATAAAATCCCACAGAGAAGTATTTGTGGATTGCTGTAGGAAATCGACATTAAAGTACATTATTTCATGTGGAGTGAATCTTACTGAAATTATAAAGTACTCCTACGGCAAAAAGAAGAGAACAACCCACAGTTTTATAGCAGCAGCTGGAGCAGCAGCACACATCTCAAAATAAATCCCTCGCACTTTCTGAGGGATCACTCCTGCTAGTCAAAGTGTCTCCAAACATGTGGGCACAGCTCGGCATTGCCGAACATTCTGGCCAGGGAGACGGAAATGTAGGCTGTGGCAGGGCGTGGTACTATTTCTGAGATGTTCCTTACAAAGCTTTTCTAATTTCATTATCTCAGAATGCCCCACTCTCCTAGGGAGACCCCAAAAATGATGGGGTGTCAAGAGCCCTCCATTACAGATTTGGGAATATTTGAAGCTAAAAATCAATAAGTGAGCCTGATGTATGGAGACAACATTGCAAATGAAGCATCTCTGAACTCTTGATTCTACTTCTAATACAACTCCACACTGCATAGCTCTGAAGTAATTGGATGGGCTTGCTGTCAGAGACTTTTAGGGAATACTTGAATATATTGACCTTATCCTTGCAGAATTTAGTTGTGAATCCTACCAATCACTTGCTGTTAAGGAAAATATTGAGATGGCTCTAAAGACAACATTTATAGAATAGGAAAAAAGGATGTAGTCTGATGTACAGAAAAAGTGATTAAATATTGCATAGTTTCTCTCATACAAAAGGCCCAGATTATAAGTGAATAACAAAGTAAAAGATAGATAATAGCAAGTATAGCTCTTTCTTGAATGAGAAGGGGATGAAGCGATGCAGAGAGAGTGAGTGAGGGGTTAAAAATGGAATAGAAAAGGAATCGAGATGTGTTATACACATATACAGACTCCACACAAGGAGTATAAATATTACATAATGCCGATGTGTACCAACAAATAGAATAAGAAAAAGGCTGCTATTCTGGAGACAGAAGATAGGTACTAGACTGTGACCAGGTCAATATTTTTAAAGTTTTATTTGTGTCAGTACATGTTTGTAGTGCATTATGATTACATCCACTGAGAATTTGCATACCATACCTTCAGTCGTTTTACACCTCTTTCCCTCTACTCCCTCCTTGTCTTCGTCCTTTACCCATCTGTAGAATAACCACCTTCCTGCTTCCTATTGCCTATCTTTTATTTTGGTCTTTATTTATATACTGGATTTCTCATATAAGAGAAACCATGTGATTTTTAACCTGTGTCTGATTCATTTCACTTTACACTATGTTTTCAAGGACCATCCACTTTCCTACAACTTAGTCAAATTTCTGAAACTTTTCTATAAAATCTATACTGTTGTTCATTGGTAGAGCATTGATGAAGATTAAATAATATTGATGTAGGTCGAACCATGGCACATGATCTTGAAAGAGAGTTGTTGCTGTTGCTGTTTTCCTATTTATGCTGATTATTTTATTTCTGCATATGGCTTAACAGTTTGAAAGTTCCAGGAGATGGTGTTAACAGAATGAAGATCAAAAACTCATTAGATGGATAATAGAACAAGCGTAGAGTTGATATTTGCTGAGAAGAAGGAATAGGAGCACAGTGTACTAAAGATATTTTACCTGAAGATATATGCAAATTATTTTGCATTCTCAGGAATTCTTTTCCTTTATCAAAAAGTGAAATGTACACTAAGAAAAGAATCAAAATTTTAGAGAAACAGTATTACATAGGAAATGCATAAGGAAATTAAGTCAAATCAAGACCATACTGAGAAAGTAAGCGCATATATTAAACAATATGCTTGGGGTAATCATTGCCGTCATCACACATAGAAATGTCTAGCACCTTACTCATCAGGATGAAATACATTCGAAATATACTTTTATTATTTCATTAACAAGTTTCCAGTGAAACCAAAGTCAGTTGGGGCTTAATCACAATGTACTGCTTCTGATCTTAAGATTTCATTAAACATTCTTTTCTGTATGGTTGCTGTGCATAGAGCCTCAGTACAGCATTAAGAATAACTTCCAATATAATAGTAATACACTATCCTAACTGTATAGAAAGTATTACAGCAATATACCTTAAATATAGGTCTGAAACATTTTATGATGGTCTTGCATTCCACCCACCTGCCACTATTCATTTTCTCTTTAAATAGTAGTAAACATCTATATGGGTAGATAGTGACCCATCTACATTTTTTCTTCTAATTCCTCTTCAAATGACAGACATAATCATTTATTATTTGGTTCTAATTGTTAATCTAAAACTAGCAATGCATAAAAGTTGTTTTCATGAATCTACCACTACAGTTTTCAGAAACTACACGGCCATTTTGCAAAAGCTCTGGAAAAACAAAGAATTAAAATGCGATAATTGAACATCTGTGATCTTCCGCAATGTCCACAGCATTATCCAACAAACACTGGATAACCATTTCCAGACAGCGGCTTCCTTACTTATCAGCTGTAGTCCTACCCAACTGTTTCTCCTCATCCTAAGGGATTTTTTTTTAAATTATCTTAACAATTTTTAATGACTTGTGAAAACAAGATCATAACACTTAGCACATCATTTTCAAACAATGAGAAATCTCAAATCATAATATAACAATAAACAGTAAACAACAACGTACATTACATTTAGTTTTATTTTTTGTTAATTTAGACTTTTTATTTTTTATTTTATTTTTTCAAATAATACTATTGAGAAACAAATAGCAGTGGACAGTTTCAAAACCGATTAGTAGGACAGTTTCAGTAATTAATACACTGCATATTGTTGTCTTAGTGGTTATTCATTGTACAAGATGTACACATGATATGCTGTTCACAAATATTATTAAGCAAATCTTTCTATTCATTGAATTAAGAGAATGTAGCTGTGTATCTATCCTAATTATTTTGAATATACAAATGCAAAATGGTCGTTCATTTGTATCCCCCCTTCTTTGTTTAGTTTTGTCAGAGAAGGGTATTCCATTGTCATTTAAATATTGTAGGTGCATGAATTCAGAAAAATATTCCAATATAGTATAATAGTCTATAATAGTAGTGGGTATTCCATGACTCTGGCAATGTCATAAGTTGTTGAGTTGAGCCTTTTACAACTCAGCATATTAATATGGCTTTACTTTTTATACTTTATGTTTGTACTTTTCTGCTGGATGGTGAAGACCAAGATAAAGCAAGACCTATATAACAAGAAATGTAACTTTTTTATATGATAAGGTCAGTCAAATCCCCTCAGGATTTATCATGAAATCCTATACCACAGTTTGCGGATCCTTTGTCAGTGTCAGCCATGTGGATCAGTCACGGCCATTGCTTGACCAGTTTGCTCTCTGTGAAAGCCTGAGAGAATGCTTTCTCTCCATGTGACTCTCCTTAGGCACACTCTACATCATTGATTACTTTCCTCTGTGGCCCCATAAACTCCTTGATCAGAAAATTTGGGACACAACTGAGTTACATGATGTTACAGTACAGGTTACATTACATTTATAAGACTAACTTTAAAATCATTTTAAGTATCGAGCAACCTTGGTGGAAACATGTCTGACAAATGCTTCTAAACTTCAAAAGTGAAAAGAGAAGAAAAATTGTTGAGCTCAAGTAAAAAGCAGCTGTTCACAGATAGAAGAGATGGACGCACAAAAATACATGTGACAAATACTGAAATACTGACCGCTTTTGTTGGAAGAGACAGATAGCAGCTGTGCTGCCCTCAGAGCTTCTGCAGAGCAATTTTGGGCAAAGTTTCCCCAATTTCTAGAGGTAAAACAGGCAACTTTGTTTCTATCCTGTGACAAGTAATGAAAGGAACAGAAAGCAGCATTTTCCCCCAAAAAATAACTGCAAAAGTCTGGAGAGGTCCATAGAGATTTTTGCTGGTTTGCTTTTTCCCTAGCTTTGTGCTAACTGCTTTCCCATCTTCTCCCAAGTATATAAATTTGGAGGGTTTTTTCTTTTTGAATCCAAGGAGAGGTCACATGAACAAACTTAAGAAATTTAGTAAGCTGTACAGTCTTAACAAGCATCCCCCAACCTTAGCAAAACCTTAAGCATTTCAGTATATACAACTTTAGATCCCCTTGCTTTCAATAATGCGGGAAGCATTTCTATGTACAATTGTCATGCTAATGAGCCTGTTTCTGCCCCATGTTTTACACCTGATGAAATCACTGTTGATGATAGCAGTACCCTGCTGTCCCTTTTGCTTCTGATGAACCTGTTTTATTCACACACACACACACACACACACACACACACACACTGGGATGTATCCTTTCACCTGCTACATGATAAATATCCTTATGTCCCTCTCTGGGCATCAAAATACTACATCCAGTCCAGCTCTGAAATTCCCATGGAGAGGAGGGTGGAGGATGAAGAAATGAAGACAAGAGTCAGGATGTAGAAAGTTGAGGCTAGGTGGAGCCCTCTTTCTGGATAGGAGAAAAGAAACTGCCCAAGACTACACCATGCTTATTTATACTATCAAGAGGTTGATGTTGATTTCAGCTCTTCTGTCTTGCAACTGTTTGCCTGTCTTGCTTGACTTCTGGAGTTCTGGGAGTTGAACACTCTTGTTTACACCTCAGGATTTCCATGTTCTCTGCACTGGCCTTGCTTCAGCCTCCCACATGTGATTATTAATTGCCAGATTCAGATTTTTACCACATGGGGAGCTCCTCACATCCATTTTCCTATAAACCTTTTCTCTTCAAAGTATTGAAATTACAGGTTGACAAAACATAATATGCACATCAGAAATCCAAAGCTATCAGAAGCCCAAGAAGTATTCCACAATTCGTCGAATGGCCAACCTGCCAGTAACATGAATTCAAATTCTCTTTAGCACATGTCAGGACATTTTTGCATTTCTCTGCAATTGGGTGTGTCTTTGATAACACTGGACATATTTAATCTTGTGTGTGTGCTCTAAAGTACTATTCTAAAACCTTAAGAGTTCTTCACTTTTCTCTGTACCTGGCCCCACTCCAACCCCCAGCTCACACTGGGGTCTTCTCACTGAGCTACATGCCCTTTTCTATTTTGTGTTTCAAACAGCATCTCTCTATGTCACTAATTTGCCCAAATTGGGCTGCTTGTGATCTTCCTTCTTCAGCCTCTTAAATGCTGGAATTACAGGAACTTCCACACCTTGCTATTTTTCAAGCAATTTTTATTAGTATATGTTTGAGATATATAGTGATTACATTCAGTTTAAGGGATTGTACCAGACACATATATCTTGATCATTCATTTTTTTGAAATTTTTTCAGTACCGGGGATTGAACTAAGGACCTTGCATTGCCAGGCAAGCACTTATTCTATGGAGCTATCTCCCCAGCCCCTCTTGATCATTTATATCTCTCTGTCCCATTTCCCTCCCCTCTCCCTCTTCCATCTCTTCAGAATCTACTTCCTAGTTCTTTTACACAGCTCTTTCATTTCACTCTTTAACTTATTTGTATTTTGTATCTCTAATATGAAATAAACCATGCAATGTTTAATCCTTTGTGACTGACTTATGTAATTATTATAATTTCAGTATTCATCCATTTTTCTACAAATGACTCAAATTTGTCCTTCCTTATGCCAAAGACTACTCCATTGTGTAAATATACCACATTTTCTTAATCCATACATCAGCTAATGGACAGATAGATTACAGCCATGATTCAGCTACAGAAAGTTGTGCTGCTCTAAACGTAGCTTTGCATAGATCACTGTAACAATGCTGTAACATGATGTCTCTAAGTTTTTGGGAAAGATACCTAGAAGAGGAAGAGCTGAATCAAATGGGATTTCTGTTTCAGGTTTGTGTTTTGTTTTTCTTGAGGACTTTCTGTACTGATTGATGTATTGTATTATTTCATATTTCATCTCTTTAGGACGGGGCATTGTTAAGTCTCAGGCTGGCCTAGCATTGCAGGATCGGTTTGCCTCAGCCTCTGGGACTGCTGGGCTTGGGACAGCATCCAACCACAGTCGCTGAAATGTTCTTAACACTGATGTATACTTACCCAAGGGGATGCAGGAGAAAGAACAGAGGACTAGGTTTCTGTTTCTTCCTCTCACTAAGACAGAACTGCTGACGCTACCTGAAAGGCAGAGAAGTTTACATTGGCTCATGGTGTGAAGAGGTTTCAGTCTCCAGTCCTCAGGCTCCAAAGCCGGAGAACCTGCTCACTGCTGGGTGAACAGGAAGCAGAGTCCAGGGACACCAGGAAGGGAGATAGAACTGTCAGGCCGTGCCTCTGGTGACCTCTAGTTCTGATCAGACCCTACTTCTAACAACAAGTCATCTGTAGCACCCCTTTCATCTGGTCACCTTCCAAACGTCCTGCCTGTGCTCACACTAGGAGCACCTAGAGAGAAACCATAACAATTTCCCTCACGACTGCTCTCAATCCACTCCTTTTTATTATTTCTGTTTTTAAAACGTCAGTGAACTTGAATAACTGTCAAAAGTTCAGCTGTTTAGAAATTGAGCAGGGCTTAAATATTCAGGATGTCTCATGAACTATTAAAAGTAGAACTTAAGTAATTTCTACTAGAAAGACAGAGACAACAGCAGGGGCCAAATAGAAGTGTGTGTTTGAAAATAAAGAAAAAGATATTATTCCTTATCAGACAGGAAAATAAGATGCCAAAATTTAGGTAAATTTATTAAAATGTAGTTTTATTTTATCACTGCACTGCAGACTCTAGCGCTGCTAAGCGTCCTGTGCTTTTCCGCCTAATCCAGCTGTTCTCAGGGGCTTTGATGGATGGTGCTTCCTGCTCTGCCACTCTGCTCTGTGAGTCATGTAATTGTTTACTGTCCTGGTCCATTTAGCGCCCATCTAGGACCGTATCTCATACATATCCAGTGTCTGTATTTCCTTTCTTTGGTTGTAAAAGAAAACCTTTTATGTTTTCTGTATATAATATTCTAGAAGTTCAAGTTATTACACTAAGGTAAAAATTTGGGGACAACATTGGGATTTTTTCATTCTACCTTCCCTTTCTTTCCTATCTCCTTCCTCCCTCCCTCCCCCTCCCTCCCCTCCCTCCTCCTCCCTCTAGCCCCTCCTTTACTCTCTCATTATTGCTTTCTTCTTTAAACCAACATTTTCTCCAAATAATTTCTTTATGTGCTTATGTATCTTGCTGTGTCATAAGGATCACAATTCTGAGCCCTGAGGCTTGACCCTATCTTAAGATAAAAAATGGGCTAGAAATGTAGCTTAACATGAAGGCCCTAGGCTTAATTTTTAGTTTAAAAAAATGAAGAAGAAAAACTTATTTATTCTCCACCTGAAAGGTACTTTTATGTAGACCCAGATCAAAGTAAAAGTTTCAGTGAACGTTTAAAAAATTCTGAACATGCTATATCACCTGACCAAATGCTGTCATTATATCAAACAAGCAAACCTATGCCATGTTAATGACAATTGACATGGACTGAAAACTAGGAATCTGAAAGTAAAAATCTCTAACGATAGAATTTTCAAGTCAAATCATATTAAGCCACCCACTAAACTTCACAAATATGAGGTGCACACTTTGATAAGTTTTGACATATGTGCAAATCTGTGAAAACAGCACAAATGATATTAGAAACACTTCCATCATTCCTGAGAGCATCTTCCAAACTATACCCCCTGCCTCCCCCAACCCAACAAGCTGTGCTCTCATTTTGTCTACACAAAACCACCAACTTGTGTTCCATCCCTATAGAACGTTTTGCATTTTCTAGAATTCTACAAAAATTGTACTTTTTAAAAAATAGGCTTTCTTCACTCAGTGTTCTTATTTTGAGATCCAAACATGCTGTTATTAATATTTATTTCTTATTAAAGCTGAGTATTACATTGCCTGGATATGCCACACTTCGGTTATTCATATTCTTGTTCATGAATCAGTTTGGGTATATTGCAATGCTTCATCTTACAAATAAGGCTGTCATAAATATTTTTGTATCAAAAATACACTTTCATTTTTCTTGGAGAAACTTGCAGGAATGGAGTCGATGGACCATAATATTGTGTACTTTTGAGTTCTCCAGAACTTTCCACAACTTTTTTCAGAGCAGCTGTGCCATTTCCGTTCCCATGGAAGTGCATGATGCTCCTGGTTACTCCTCTCTTAAATATTTGGTTTGATCAGGCTTCTTTGTTTGATCACATTGAGTAAATATGTGGTAGTATCTCATTATGCCTTTCCTACCACCAATGAACATGGAACTGAAGGGTGCTCTATCACTGAACTACATCCCCAGAACTTTTATTTTTTAAATTTTTTTAGTTTTGAGACATGGTCTTGCCATGCTGTCTTGGCTGTTCTTGAACTTGTGATCCTCCTGCCTCAGTCTCTTACATATAGGGCTGCACCACCATGCCCAGCTAATTATGGTTGTAATTTAGTTTTCTAATCAAATAGTGCTGTTGAGAATCTTCCTTTGATATTATCTTTCATCTATACATCTTCTTTTGCTAGTCTATTCAAATTTTATTCTCATTTCTTAAAAATAGACTGTCTTTTTTAGAACCATTTTAAGTTTACAGAAAAGCTGCACAAAATGTTCTTATCTACCCCATAGCATCTTATATTAGGATGTTATGTATTTTTCACAAATAATGAAAAGTAAAAAATAGATTGCCAGCTGGAAAGAAAGCTCAGCAGTCTAGGTGCCTCTCTGCCAAGTGCAAGGACCTGGGTTTGATCCCCAGCTACCACATGTCATGCTGTCCCTGGAATCCCATTGCTCTGTGCTGGCCACCAACCCTAGGCGTGGCAGAGCACACCTGTAATCCCAGCACTGGGTAGGCTGAGAGAGGAGGATCACTATAAGTTCAAGCTGTACCAAATAAATAAATAAATAAATAAATAATTTTTTAAAAAATAGATTGTCATTTAAATATATATATATACATATATTTTTTTCCTAACATTTTTGCCCAATGTCTTATAGTTGTACAATCATCCCAATAGAACAGCACATTAAATTTTCTTTTCTGACCTCATTAGCTTCTCTTGTCTAGGAGAGATTTTTAGACTCTCCTCGCATCTGCTAATGCTGGCAGGTTTGTACTGTATGTATCAGGTATTTTGTAGGCTGTGCTTCTACCTGAATTTGCCTGGTGTTTTTCTAATGATTGTGCTGGGACTGTAATTTCAGGGAAGGAAGTCTAAAATGACAAATGAAGTTCCATTTCCATCATATTTAAGTAAAGTTTTTACTATCAACTTTTATCACTGTTATGTTAACCTTGGTCACCTGTTAATGCACTGTTTTTCAGATTTTTCCACACTAAAGTTTACCCTTCTACAATCTTTCCACACAATCCTCTTTAGGAAGATGTCACCCTCTTTTAACTCAAAATCTTCCTACATTACTTGTAATTCTACTAAGAGAGTTCTCTCTTTCACCTCGTGTCTTATTTTAATCACTTATTTAGGTTAATATGGGTTGATTCATGAAAAATTATTATTTTTCATTCTGGGTTACACTTCATTGTAAAAATTCAATGATTCTTTTATTATTGTTGTCAGTGCTCAAATTCTGCCAAGTCTAGCTACTGGGAGCTCTTCCGGTTGGTTCTTCAATCCCTTCGACCACACCTTCTTCATTGGAAGCCTGTTTTGTTGAGCATCTCCTTAGATTCTGATTTAAATACTCTCTGTTTTACTTCCACAATTGATTAGGTTTTTTTTTCTCATTATGAGATTTCAAGATTTTGTGAACATCCTTCATTAAAGTCCATTATAAAATGCAGCGCTTACACATGGTGTGTAGACGTCTGTGGCCCTTCTTTTTATTTCCTTAGCAAGGCCTGTTGAAGACCAAAAGTGTTTAATTTGTTGAACGCCCACTCAGGACTCTTTTAGTTTTATTTTAGGATATGTTCAGTATTGAATCTAAGAAATCTTTGCCCAATCCACTGATATATCTTTTAGAATTTTTGTAGGTTGAGGTTTTACTCTTGGGTTTGTGATCCGCTTTACCCTTGGGTTACACTCAGGGTCTCATGCTGTCTATGGCAGTGTTCTCCCAAAGCCGCATCCCCAGCCCATGTGATTCGTTTTCGTCTCTTTTGAGCATATAGGATGAAGTATGAGACTGAGGTTCACTTTGCTATCTGTTCTATTCACTGGCTCAAATTGAATCCAGAACCCTGAATGTGCTAAGCAGAGAGTTTACCACTGAGCTGCACCCCCGGCTTTCAGTTACTTCAGCATATTTGTTTCTAGTTGTCCCAATGCCATTCGATAGAGAGAATGTGCTTAGAGATGTGCACTCCCTCTGTACCTCTACTGCATCCCAGTGGGCCACATCTGGCGCATCTGTCTCTGCTCTCTGTGCCCTCTTCTGTCGATCAGTGTTCCACCTTCACAGTCTTGCCATGCTGTCTTGATTACTGGACTTTTATATCATCTGGAAATTAAGACAAAAGCGCCCCATGATTTTTTCTTCTTTCTCCAATGTTTCCTGTTAGTACCCATTATATATTTTTTTGTATGTTTAACCATTGGTCTTACTTTGTTTAATAATTGTTACTACCCACTATATTAAGAGAACTCCTGAAATTTTGGGAAATCTTTTGGAAAGATGACATCTCAACCCACTTTAAAAGAACAAAAAAATCAGTGAGAAGTATATTAAGAAGGAAAAAATAGAAATAATGAAAGCAAAATATACTTTATGTCATTTATAATCAAAGAAGTGAACATACAATTAATTAAAATTTTAACTTGAAAGAAAAGAATATCTTTTTTATTAGTAGAAATTTATTAATAGTATCATTTTTATTAGTATTAGTATTATTTTTTGTTAGTAGATACATCATGCATACATTCATCCTGAGAAGTTGGTACTTACACATATTGCCTCTTAATTATTTTCACTTCCTCCAATTAAAAAAGATCTATTATAAACATCCAAGGCAGGAGAAGGCAAAGGAAAGAGGCACTACTCTGCCAGGGAGAGGTAATTTGTCAAATCATCAATTTTGTTGTTTGTGTTAAATAATGGATGTTTTTCTTCACAGGTGTTTGAATTGACGGTTCATAGATAGTACTCTCAGTCACCAGCTGCAGAGGAATAGGCCATTAGTGGGGCGGGTGCTACCTTTTCAGAATTCAGGCTTTTATATAAGTGATCATGTTTTTGAGTCCGGTGCCTTCTTATCTGGGGCCAAGCTTTGTGTCTTGGCCCACAGTGAAGGAAGAAATCGAAGGGTTGGTGGACTTGGAGCGCGCCTCCTGGGAAGGCCCTGTAGCCCCAAGCTTTCTGGTGAGCTGAGGAGACCCAGGCTGCTCTCGTTAGTATCCTCACTTACGGGCCTTTGATTTCATCCTGCTCTGCCAATGTCATTACTGCCTCTCCATTTTCTTTTCACCATCCCAGAATTCATTTACCTTTCTCACCTGCTGTTACTTTCTCTGTAATTCTTTTTGTCCTTGCAGGTCTATTGTGTTATTAGTAATACTTTTCATGACTCTCATTTCTAGAGGGAGTGGGGATAAATGGTAGAGTTCAGTCTGCCGTGCTAAACACTGCCTCAAGAAGTATAATTTAATATTTAAATTGTAAAAGTTACATTAAAATGAGTGCACAAGTGGACAGGTGAGGCCAGCTCGACTTCTTCATTTCTGTGACCCATGAATCCCAGCATGCGCCATGTAAGCATGAGTCAAACAGTAAATTGACTGCTTTATAATGTTCACATGCCACACTCTCAAGAGACCCCGAACAAGTATAAGACTCTTGCGCTTTGACCTGGAGGTTAGATTCGTAATGTGCTGGACTCTCGCTCCATTATTTATGTTTAATTTCAGACAACACATATAACATGGATAAACAGAGTTTGCATTCTGAAGACCTGTCACTACTTGCAGAGGGAATCTCAGGGTGGCATGGATTTTAAATCCAAATTGTTGGAAATTTATGAAAGAATTAACTTAATAATAGCATCAGAAATGTAAAAAAGGCCACGTCATCACTAGCAGTTCTAGGAGCAAGTTAATTAGAACACTAATACTTGTTTTTAAAAGGTCCTCTGAATGAGGCGGAACATTATTAACTTGTTAGCATAAGTTCACTTTCCCAGATGTTTCCTATAATATTCAAATTTTGAAATGAAGCTTAATTAGTGTCACCTGACACATAAACCCCTTCTTGTACATGCACTTGTTGGTTTATACTTGCTTGCGGGGTGTACTACTGGACTCTCCCTGAGATGCTTGGCTTCTCCAGCTCTGTAATGGTTTTCATTTTTATTAAAAGACAAAGGCACAAATATTAGAATGAAAGCCCGCAGTCCAGGTTATGTCAGTGGATCCTTGATGTCGATTAAAACCCCATCTACGCCGCGATTCCTTCGAGAGAGCCCGTGGGAAGGCCCTTCTCCAGCCGCTGTTTCTGCTGATGAGACGCCAAAAGTCTTTGCAGATATGGCTCAAAAAAAAAAAAAAAAAAAAAAAAGTGGCGGGGGTTGGGGGCGGGAGGTAGAATGCAATTACAGGAGCTGTGCTCTTAAAGAACTGGCTCTGAAAAGATGACTGATCTTATACTTACTCCATCACCACACAAGGATGACTTCAAATGATGTTCATTAGCAGAGAAAGGGAATTTTATCAGATTTCTAAATAATGGTTTATACCTAGTAAATGGTCTGAGAAGTGCCCTTGGCTGTCGCTCAAAACTGGGAGGCTTTGTCCTATTATAAGTTCTTTGAATTTCGTTTAAAAATCTTTAAATTGTTAGCTTTGCATATTCCTTTCATTTGCCTGTAATCCAATTTACTTCTGCACACCAATACTTGTGGGCTACAACCTGAACGCATGATGTATAACAGCAAGCACAGAGACATTGTATGAATTTTACTGACTTTAGAGAATATCCTGTTAATGTATTTGCAATGTAAAAAAGGAATGACACTCGTGTTGTAAATATAAACTCTATACTCTAAAACAAAAGCTGATGGATTTCTGGGTTCTATTTAAAAGTACCCAAACATTCCATTTCCCCTGCTTGTTTCACATTATTTATCTTCCAAAGAGCTTGTTTCTTATCTAAAGGTGCAAGTTTGGGCCAATAGTCACCCTTGTGAGTTTGTCATTATTATTTTTGATGTGGTCTCAGCCCATCATTAGGAAATTTCAACTTCAAACTTTGGACTTAAAAAGTATTTACTGTTTGCTTATTTCCATATTCGCTAGGGGTTTATGGTCAGGAGTAAATCTTGTTATCTTATAAAAGAAATGTTCAAATCTAACAGAATGAAAGTAAATAAAATCACAATGTTCTCTCTCTCTCTCTCTCTCTCTCTCTCTCTGTCTCTCTCCTCCCTTCTCTCCCTTCTCTTCTTTATCTCATAATAGTAAACACAGAAAATTGAATTCACAGCTATCAGAGTTGGGATGGTATTTCTTATTCATCACTTTCTAGGTTAAAGATTATGCATCTGTTATTCAAAGCATCAAACTGTTACAGAATGTGTAGGAAAAATAAAACTGCCTTGGATGCTGGGTGCTACATTTTAGTGTTCTTGAATCTAGACGGAAATTAAGATGGAATAAAACACGCGAGAGTAAACAGGGGGAGGATTAAAAACACTTTGCCTCTGTGCTTTCGTTTCCTTCACCACGGAGCATAATCAGAAGCTTACAACAGGGTTAATGCACGGCCTTCCAACACGCTATTATCTTGTCGCAGGAGCACCCTCGCTTTATTAGTTACGCCGTCTGCGGTCTCCGCGGAGGGACCGGGCTGTGTGGGCGTGTCCGTCGCAAACGCCTCCTGGAGCCCTCTGTCGGCGCGCTTCCATTGTACACCAGCGTTCGCCTCTAGAGCCACGCCGCTGCAGGTAATTTCAATGGTGCAAGTTCTAATCCTAATTAGTATAATTAACTGAAACCAAAAATGGAGAAAAGGTCACTCTTTCTGCTCACTTGTTATTGAATATTCAGATTTTGCGTCTGTTCTGCTTTCAAGTGAGATCTGAGTTTATTTTATTTCGAAGCAATCTTCACTTTGTTTCAAATGAAGAAAATAGCAACTTACTCCAGGTATTTTGACGGAGCTCCACATTATCTTTTCAAAGTAACATTTTTTGGGGGGCTTTTGTGTTTCTAAAAATATATTCAAAATAAGGATACAATTATGTAAGCAAAATTTAAAATGTCATTACGAGAACTTTTATCTCAATCTGTGTTTTACCAACAGAAGAAAATTATGTCTGTTATCCTAATATTATCAAATTATAAACATGAAAAGGCATCCTACATATAAAAATTAAAACCAAACACTGTGAATTAAACAGCGTGTACAATATATTCTATAATTCACTGCTGTGATTTCAACTGGAGAAAATGTGAAACAGTCTATTGTGAATTGAGCTGTTCGACCAAAAACGTAAGTTGAGTGTTCACCCCAGGCCCTGTGAATGTGATTTTATTTGAAAACTTTAATCAAGTTATAATGAGACCATATTGAATTAGAGAAATCCAATGATGAGTTATTAGAAGAAGAGAAACCAGAGATACACTAAAGAAAACTAGATGGAGCTGGAACTACTTTGCCACAAGCCAAGAGATCTTAAGGATTGTTAAACACCACGAGAATCCAGGGAGAGCCAAATGGTTACGAGATGATGCAACACATGAAGAAGAAAGAATGGAAAGAATACAGAAGAAAAGAATTGGTGCCCTGCAAAGTTAGGGAAGATTGAATAATATTAGTTACAATCACAAAAATATTAAACAGAATTTGGTAGCAATGTTTCAGAATAATACATAGGATTACAACTCCACAAATACCTTTATGAAGTTATGATTTAATCTGAAAGAATTTGATAATTCATCAGTGTAGTTCCTGTTTAAATCAAATATGTTATTGGAAAGGCATATAATAAGTTTTTTAAAACTAGAAAGGACAATACACATTTAGAGGTCAGAACACAGTTATTAAATTAACATTTTACATGCTCATGCAATAAACTCAAGGTTCGTAGCTTCACTGAGTTCTTTTTCTTTAGATATTGTTAATGGGAGCTTCTGTAATACTTAGTTCATTAGTGTTTATAAAATACTGTAAACATTTTCACAAAATGTGACACAAAATATTATAGACTACTGTAAGAATTTGTGGTGTGCATGAGTGATTACATCCAGCCATTCCCAATACAGCACTGTTCTTTGCAGAAAGCCCTGAGAACCCTGCCTATCCCTGCACATAGATAAACACATAGATAAGTCTTGGATATTTTTGAGAAGTCACTGAAAGAAACGTTCAACAATTTATCAAAATCTACTGTTACTAAAATATGCAAAACCTAAAATATTACTACTGTAAACCTGTTCCTGCTCATTTTTCTACTATCTATAATATTTTCTTTTTTGTTACAATTATTTTCCATTTTGAATATTTTGATTATCAATCATTAAAGTTATTTGAATTCTAACATGCTCTTAGTCTGGAAAATGTATATTCTCACCGTATCAGTCTATCCGACTCCTCTCCCCCTCAAGTTAATTTTCTCTCTCTCTATTGTCTACCCTCCCAGGCATTTTGATTTTGTGACTATTCGAAAGTGTCCTGCTTTTGTTCTGAACTCAGATGCATTCAATAAACTTGGCAGTTGCCAATAGAGCTGTTTGTCATATCACAGTTATCCCTAGTACTGACAATTCGATTAGGTAATATTGTCTTTTACCTTAAAAATGAGTTGTGAGGGATGGGGAGAGATGAAGGATGATGAATATTAATTAGAATTTCAAATTTCCCAAGCCTATAGGCTATAAAATATTCCCTTGAGAGCAGAAAGCCTATTCCTTTGAGAGTC
Organism: Octodon degus; assembly: GCF_000260255.1. Taxonomy (NCBI): domain Eukaryota; kingdom Metazoa; phylum Chordata; class Mammalia; order Rodentia; family Octodontidae; genus Octodon; species Octodon degus. The sequence goes on from NW_004524610.1 coordinate 11,187,276, forward strand.
AGAATATTCATACTAACTTGAAATTATATAAGATATGCATCTAAGGTCCTGGTACAGACCTGTGCCTTTGACATTTTTAGCTCCTTCCAGTTGCTTCTTCACATGCCCAGGACCAGGTGCTTATATCTTGTTTCCAAAAGGATTTACACAGGTGTTTACTGTGTAAATGTGAGCCACAATCTTTTCTCAACTTACATCTTAATGGACGTTATTCATGAAGCTTACTCCTTTCCAAGTGCCTGTGATGGGAAGAAAAGATAGAGCCCTGAGAATCCTGGGAGACAGGGGATTAGATGTTACGCAATTGTGCTGCAAACGCTCTTGGCCCAAGTCTCTGCCACAGTTTCTTTAATGTTGAATACCTAATTCATGTCTCTGTATAATTTGGCTGTGCTCATTTGGTTGTGCTAATTTGCTGGTGCTGGTGGTCTCATTTGATTAGAGATCACCAGCATGCTCCATATTCCCCCAGGTCACCACTGCAAGCATATTTGTTTGTCCTGGACTGCAATGCATTAAATAAATAGGCTGATTAGAAATATGACGTGGAAGCTTGTCCTAGAAGTGGGTGACACTCATTAGGCTTTCATGACAGTCTGACTTCTCTTGTAGGTTCACTTCTTTTTCTGAGCCTGGCCAGCATCTCTATGGCATGATCCTGCATTGTTTCACTGAATGCCATAACTTTCATACAATGGCTTTAACTTTATTAAGATACATATTTTTTTTTCTTTTTTAGTATTTTGTGCAGGGTCTCAAAATGCAGCTTGAACTCCTGGTGATCCTCTTACTCCCAGCCTCCCCAGCACTGGGATTCTAGGTGGGCGTCACCATGCCTGGTCTCAGTGGCCAGCTCAGCATGCCTGGAGGTGGGACTGGCATGGCATGTGGTGCCAGGGATCAAACCCCAGTCCCTGTGCTTGCCTAAGCAGACTCTTAGTGCACTGAGCTACTTGCCACCCTTAAGATAGCTTTTGCCAGTTGTTTCCTTTGTGCTATTTTGTGTGTTCATTGTGTTTTCCTCGGTAAAGCCCTACTTTCACTTCTCTAGGATGTTTAAGGTCACCCTAGTGATGAGCCTGGGCTTACCTTGACAGTCTTTGCAAGCTCCCTGTAACCCATTCTGGTTTTCTCTCCCTGCTGTGCTCACCCTCAGGGCTTTGCTCTCCTTTGATTTTTAACAGTTTCTTCTCTTCTGTGCTGTATCTATGTCCCCATTCTCTTGATTTTCTCATCTTTTCCTTCTTTCCTAATTTACTTCATCTCCATTCTCCAAGATATTTTGTTCTTCATAAACTACTGAATTTATTCAATTCAGTTCTATATTATAAATAAATATCCTTTATCACTAAAATCCTTCAAATTCTTTTGCCACATCTGATAGCTTTCTTTAAACGTTAAATACTGCTGATTTTAATAAGAAATGATGTATGAGAATGCCAGTCTTTAATCTAGTCAGTCCAAAAGAACCAGCAAAACTCACAACTGTAAAGTGAAAAGAGGGAAAGGAATTCAGGATGGTACAAATTCATGCTAAACTCTGTCATTTAATAACAACTACCCCAAGAAAAAACAAACAAAAACAAAAACCTCACTGGTGAAGTTGCCACAGTGCTGCAGATTAGAGTGGCTGGATTACCTGAGTGAGATAAAACAGTTTATTTAAACAAACTGAATAGGTATTTATTAAAGCTTTGCTATATAATTAAGCAGATTCCTATGTGGTATGAAAAGCAGACGTATGTGTGAGGAACTACCTATACCTTGCAGGAAAAACAATAGGCAGCCTCCTCTCTGGAAGTCTCCTGTTAGTGTGACTTCATTGTGCTTGAAGTGTATTACTGCTTCAATCAGCAGCCATCTGGGCTGTAGAATGAATGCTCTAGCTCCAGTAACTGTTTCACAGAACCTATTGAATTTTTTTCCCTGAAACATCTCTCATCTGTCCTGTTCTCACTACCCCATTAATATTATTTTTGGTTGGGTCTTCCTTAAAGTAAACTAAATAATGATGTTAGCCTCCCAAACTGGTCGTTTCCTACCTCCTATGTTCTCTCTTTTGCTTTAAAGGGGCTTTTAAAATTTTTTTTTGGAAAATATTTTCTTTCTCTTCCTTCTCACCCTTTCATCTATCCATCTCTCTTCTATCTACCATGTACCCTATTCTAAGCTCTGGCCGTGCTAAGCTCTTTCCAGGATACTGTCTTTGTTAAGACAGTGACAGCCTCGTCACGCCGCTTGATCCTTGTACTTTTGCTTACTCTAAAAACCTTTACCATCTTTCTGTGACTTTCTATACAAGAATAAAGTTTATTAGCATTCGCAAGCTGCTTCACGTTTTGGACCAGTACCTTATCACTTGGTGGGAGAGGGAGGAGTCACAGATAACTGACGGCTTACAAGGTGTAATGGAGACTTGTCCCACATTTGTGTGCGTTCCAAATGCCCAATCAAGTGCTCAAAGAGATGAAGTTGAACTACCGGTCAACTGTAGAACAACTGCACTTCAGGGCCTCTGGTGGGTCACCCTACTACAATGACCGAGTGGGACATGGCAGAAATCTCACAGGTCAGACAGAGGACCTCCTCCCCCGACACATAAGCTCAGGCAGGGAAGGGCCTGAGGCTCTGCCCTCTGTCACAAAGAGTCAGGGCTGGGACTATATGGCGTTCAGAGGGTGCTGACTCCGAAAATACTGGCATAAAGTCTAACTCTCTATTTGAATCTGGACCACACTGATTACAATCCCAATATTGGTACTTAAATACTGTATTATTAAATCTACATTTTAAATTATGGAGTATCAGGCAAAGAATAAGCATCGACCAAAAGAACTTTCCCTTCTATTTAGGAGAAAGAATTAGTGCATTTTCAGTCGTACACAGGACAGTCATATCATATTAGGTGAAATTATAAACTTGCTACTCTTTCTGTTCGGAGATGAAGTTTTGCATTAAGGAGATACACTTGGGTGTGGAGTAGACAAGGGGTGGGATGTGAGAATGTTAATCGTGTCCTCCTGAGTGGTTTAAGAAAGGACAGGTGGGTCAATAAAGCACATTTCCTCATGTGTCAGGGTGACTTGTGGGGGCCATGAATCTGGGTATCAGATGTGTGCCCCCCTCCCTGGCGCTGTTCCCAGTCCTGCTTCCTGGAGACCATGAACTAAGCAACTTTGCTCTGTCCTGCCCCTGCTCCCAGTGGTTCTGCCTCAGAGCCCATAAAAGTGATCCACTGAAACTGTACGTCAAATTAAACCTGTCCTTTAATAGATGGTGGATGTGGGGTTTTGTGTCCTGCAACGGAAAGCCAACCAACACAAATTATTACTATGCCCAAGTAATAATGCCAAATTCAGATTGACTAGACTTACCAATTTGAGGTTCAAAACCAAGAAATTTGAGGCTGGGGATGTAGCTCAGTGCCATAGCAACTCACTTGAACATGTGAGGCCCTGGGAACCCTCCCTCATTAATTGAATACTAAAATACAAATACATACTATTTGGAATATACTTGCATCCTACATAGATATCAAGAACCAAATGTACCCTTCTATTAGAAATGACTAAGAAACTATGTAAATAGGGTATAGAACAGTTTTCAAGCCATTGATAGCTAACAATACAGTAACCTTTAGCAGATGGGAAATAAAAGAGATGAAATCTGTGGTTTCTTAGCCTTGTAGAATTCCCACAGGATTAGGACAGAAGACCAGGTGGAGACTGGTGCACTCCCTGAGGTGAAAGGATGGCCTATGAAACCAGGAAGAAGAATGCAATTTTCCTGTGCAGTTCTTCTAAACTTTGTGCAGCACAAGAATACCCTGGGAAGCACCTGGCAGAAACACCAAATCAGGTAAAATTCTAGAAAGCCGTCAAGGAATGCCCCACAAAGCATTGATGAGAACATGCTTTTGAAGAAACCACTTGAATAGCTACGGAGGAGAAAAGAACCAAGCAAAAGGTTAAAGGCAACAGGACCCAGTACTGATGCAGTATGAGGCATAGTACTTGTTCCCATCAAGCAAACTGAAAACCTACACAATTCACAAGCTTTGGATAGAAGGATCTTGTGCTGGCAGTGGGGCACAATTAACTCAGGCTAATTCTCATGCTTCCTTGTGTAGCAAACACTTACTAAACTCAGGACATTGAACCATCAAACTGCTTCCAGTTAATTTAGCTGCATCTCAGAAAAATTTTAAAATACAAGGCATTCAGCATCCAAAAAGTAGTTTTTCCAGTGCTTGGCATGTAATGAAAATTACTAGGCACAAGAAGAGCAACAAAATTACCACTTATAATGAAGAAAAATATATCATTTGGTCAAACCAATCTACTAGTCAGTCAAAACTGACAGATACTAGCACGAGCAGGCAAGGACATGAGAACCCTTATCTTCCTAGATGCTAAAATAACTGAAGAGAAGATTAAAAATAACATTAAGAGAATAACCAAGATGCAAAATATACCAAATGGAATATATAACAGAGAAATAATGAAGGAAATACTAATGAATTTATAGATACATGAATAGGGCTTATCCAATATAGAGCAGATTCAGATAAGGCACAGAAAGTAAATGATCAGCATCAATCAGCTCTAGGACAATATTTAATTACCCACTGTACAGACAATTGTAGTTTCCTAAGGAACCAACAGAAAAGGAATATTTGCAGAAATGACTACAATTTTTCTAAATTTGTTGAAAGCTGTAATAAAGTTACAGATTAATGCATACAATAAAACAAGAAATTGACTCTAATTACACAAAATAGAAAGAAACCTATGCAAGGCCCATGACAAAAAAATAAGAAGTAGATGATAAAGAGAAAATATGTTAAGAACTCAGGGAAAAAAAGACATCACAAATGAAAAACAAGGCCAGGAACATGGGCAGATCTGCCACTGGAAACGACACAAGCAAGAGGAGCATGGGGTAGCATCTTTAAAGAACTAAAGGGAAAACCGAAAACAAGACGTGGATACTTTGAATTCTATAAGTGGCAAAAAAATTTATTTCAAAAATAGCGATAAAATACCGATGTTTTTCAGTCTACAAACAGGAATGGAGGAAAACCCACAACATAGATACATACAGAAGGATCTTCTTATTCAAATTTCTTTACAAAGATAACTGATTTAACTGATGCTGTAAGAACTTGTACTGTTCATTTTGAGGTCTCTGACATACAGGAGTAAATGTGTCCATAATTGAAAGAGGAGAAGAGGAACAAACAGAAACAGGAGCACAAGGTGTTAGATGATGTGAAGTCTCATAGCATCAGCATAATGCAGGCTGGAAGAGGGAGAGGAGGCACTGGGAAACAGCCGCTCACAGCTGAAAACAGAGTGGCAAAAGTGAAGGCCAATGTGTGTTAGCACCAGGTAGGATGACCCCCAAAGAATCATTAGGGATGGATCGCATTGCTCAAACATGACAACGATTTGAAAAACAACTCTTCCCCTGATGTATGTACAGCAAAATGGGCAGAAATGCAGCAGACATAAATGGATATAGTCCCCATCATAATAAGGAATTGTAACACATTCCTTTAACTTTAATTCATTAAAAATGAAAGCAAATGTATAAATGAGATGGAAGTGAATTTATCAAACTTGACTAAACATGGAGAATTCTGCACGCCACCATGCCAGATGACACATTTTTCCACTGGGGATGTGGGAAACTCATAACAGGATTTCAAACAGCTGTGATTTCCTGCCACAAGATAATTAAACAAAGCATTAGTAATAATGGTAACAAAATACAAGCAATGAAGAATATTTCAAGAAGTTTCTTAGAGTAGAGCTCTGGTGCCAATAGAGATATATTTGCTTTGAAATTTTATGAAGAGTGTGTCGTCATGCTGCAGAAAAATGTCACATTAGCTGTGTAATGATTTTTGATAGTGTGTCTACATTAGGGTATGGTGAGTGAGGTAGGTAACAGGGTGGGAGACGTAAGCAGGTGGGATGCCAAGCCTTGTCAATATTTTGCCCAAGAAGCTTCATGTATCTCACTCTAGTATCGGTCCTGGGATTTAAGATTTCTGAATAATTCACTTGCATTGGTGGACTGTTTTCCTTTTATATATTTGGTTGTTGCAGGGTCTCAGACTCACAGTGATCCTCCGGCTTTCAGCCTCCCCAGTACTGGGATTACTGGCATGTGCCACCACGCCCAGACTCCAGAAGGCTCAGCCTGCCCTGAGGGTGGGGCTGGAGATGGATGTGGGGCTGGAGAGAGGACCGCGGTGCCTGGGCTTGCCTAAACAGGCACTTTAGTCTGCTGAGCTATCTCGCTAGCCTCCTACATTTTTAACTCTTGTATGAAAATATGTTTAAGAAGTTTTTTTGTGCTTCTTTTATCTCTTTCAGTCCTGGGAGTTGAACCCAGAACCCTATCATGTGCATGCTAACCACTGCCCTACAACTGAGCTGTATCTCCAATTGTTTGTAACTCTAATATGTTTAGAGCATCACTAAATTAGTAGGGATCTGAAAGGTACCATGACATCTCTCTGATAAAGATTATTTTGTTAAAAGTATTTCATATTTTCCAACATCGATTTTAAATATTTTTTCTAACTGACTGATAAATAATCTACTGTTAAAAAGCACTTAATGAAATTATTTATGCAAGTTTGAGTTGGTAAATTAATTTTCAAAATTACTCTGATAATATTCCCAGAGGATGACCATTCTGCTTCTCTGCAGAATTTGTTGTATACTGTAGTCAGTTGGCTTATACATTTCCTCTCAGCCCGCCCTTTTCTTCCTATCACCAATAGATATAGATCAAGCCTTACGCCCTCCAACTCTAACATATGTCTTGACGGCATCTGTGGCTTTCCAGAAGAAGAGACTCTTGTGATGAGGCGCCACTACCTCATTCCGCACCGAGAGATGATGAGCTATTTTTCTACGTGTGTAAACCACATCTCATTCATGCGGGAATCATACTGCCTTTTTCCTTCTATGGAAGTTTACTGATGGAGGCCACTACAAAGCAGCTTGGAGCAGGACTTAATGAACCAGCTGACTTCCACGTGTACTTGTAAGTCTGTCCAAAGCCTAGGTCCTTTGTCTGGAGAATGGTGGCAGACTCCTAGTAAGTGAAGGGTGAAGCCATAAGGCCTCAAAGACACGGTGACAGTTAAGGACAACTGGCTACAACCTCCACTAGATAGATACTTCAGGTTTAGGGCTCTCTCTCCTGGTTGGAGACGTTCCTGGAGTTAAGGTAGCTCTCCTACAGTAATATCATGCCTTACTTGGAGAAGTCCTTGAGCAGTTCTTGCCCTGCTTGAGTATTAACTAAGTAAATAGCTTATCATTTGTCTTGGCTGGTCATTTTTACTTTAATTATGTGCCTCCTTTTTCATATAATTAAGACTGGTCTGTTTACTTAAGTGAATTTCGAGCTGCTATAACAAATTATCACAACTGTAATGGCATAAAACAAGACAGATTTGTTCTCTTATAGTTCTGTGAAAGTCTTATACGGTCTCACATGTCATGGCTTTGGCAGAACAGTTTTCCTTTCTGGGGACACTAGGGAGGATTTCTCCCATCAAGATTATTGGCTTCTGGAGGCTTCGGGCCTTTCTCAAATCACGGCCTCCTAGTCCATCCCCAAAGCTAGCGAAGGTGAGCTCTGCCTCTGCCCTAGCCACTGCTTGCTGACCTGACTTCTGTCTCTGCATCTGTTTCTCCTCCACTTGGAAGATCCCTATGGTCACATAATCCAGAACAATATTCTTATTTTAAAATGAGTGGATTTTGTCATCTTAATTCCACTGGTGAAATCTTACTTTCTCTTTGCCCTCTAAGGTGCCATTTCCCCACATTCCAGGGTCAAGGACAGAGGCCCCCTCACAGCCAGCCTCCCAGGGGAACATTCTGCTTGTCATGCTTTGCTTTTTCCTCACCTCAGTTTCATTCTCCCATTCATACGAACTTTCACTCATTCATTTCCCAGTGCAAAATAAGTTCATAACATCCAACTTGTCACAACTCCTATCTCGTTCATTTCATGTAGGTGCAAGCAGCTGGCATTTCAGAATCTTTCCATGTGCTTGTGCTCAAGTCCACACATGTTAAAATACAAATTATTTTACAATTTTTTTCCTATTACAGCCTTACTATTTTAAAGTTATGGTGTTTTCATTTCTCCCCTTCTTTTTTTCCTTCCCTGTTTCTTTCCTGGAAGTTATTTGTGTTGCTAAATTACATAAGGTATACATTTCATTTCAGGATTTAAAAAGCAATGTTAGATAAGTTAAGATTAAGAGATACTCACTGTATTAAACACAGAGAATTACAGGGAATTGTCTACTTGGACTATGGAAAGGAACCTCTTCAAGGCTAATAAAATTGCTTTGTCGGTTCCGCAAAACAAAAGAAACAGATGCACACACACACACACACACACACACACACATCCTACTTAAAAAAAAAAAAGAAAGAAAAAGAAGTAAGTAAACTCTATACATCCTCACCCACAAATACTTAGGACATTCACAAAGATTCAAAACTACAGTTAGTGAAAATAATGAGTTTCCTACATCATTTAATTGTTTTACTTTATCAAGAATCTCTGGGGCTAGGGAGATGGCTCAGCAGAATATGCGCTTCCCTGGCAAATGCAAGCACCTGAGTTCAATCCTTGGTTCCGCAAAAAAAAAAAAAAAAAAAAAAAAAAAAAGAATCTCTAACTACAGCTAAGCATGGACGTGCATACCTATAATTCCAACTCTTGGGAGCCAGAGGGAGGAGGACTATTGTGAGTTCAAAGCCAGCCTGAACTTCATAGTGAAACCTTGTTTTGAAGAGACCAAACAAATCTCTGATTACAAACATTGATGAAATAATGAAATAGATTTATCTCCCAGCCTGTTACACTGAGCAATAGTGAAAATTAAGCAAATAATTGAGCAATTTAAGCCAAAAATAGGCTAGTTAAAATAATTTTTAAATAAGAATTTAAAATATTTTCATTTTATTTCCCTTACTAAATGATAATGTATACACATTTTCTTTCTTTTTATTTTTGTCAGAACTGGGGATTGAACTCAGGCCCTTGCGCTTGCCAGGGAAATGCTTATACTACTGTGCCATCTCCCCGGCCCCTTGTACACACATTTTCAAAATTAAGATTCGATTCTTTTTTTGTGACAGCTTTGATTTCTGTTCATATGATTTCTAATAGAATCACTCCTCCAAAAGTTTCCTTAATTTTAGGCTTCAGTGTGTAATCAGCTGGGTCCAAGGGGTAACACTTCAAGGTGGCAGAAATCAGCAAAATCAAGAGGAAAAGTGGAGAAGGACAAGCCTCCTTTTCTTCCTTACAGTGTATTCAGACTGCCCGCCCTAGGCCAGGTGTAGCACACACACCATCTCCATGCCCTACTTTTGTACAGGCTGAAGATGTTTACAAAATGAAGACCCTCATCCCCTGCTGGGTTGAGCTGGAAATGCTGTACCTCTGTTTGCTGAGGTGATGAAATGAAAATAAGAGGCCCAGGTTTAACAAGCTGTCCTCATAAAGCCCACCCACACCCACATGGAGCTTTGTGGGGACATCCAGACACAAACTATAATAGCCTTGCTAGATTTTATGAACTCCTTTCCCAAATATAATAGAGAAACTCAATATTCTTCATCAGAATTTCTCCCTGAATCTTTCCCTTCTCTTCCTCTGCACTGGTGGGTGGAGTGGCAGTACAATCAGGTTGAGCATAAGGTCCTAAAGAGCCTGTTCTCCTTGGAACTGTTGATGTAGGGAAAGAAACTCCCAACCTGCTAGAAGCCTGGTATTAGTTCATGCTCTCTAAAGTCAAAGAGTAAATTTCAGGAATGATGAAGGTTAAATAAAGTGTCTGTGTATGAGATAGAGATAGAGATAGAGATAGAGATAGAGATAGAGATAGAGATAGAGATAGAGAGAGAGA
>NW_004524610.1:11197333-11206182 GCF_000260255.1 Octodon degus
AGAGAGAGAGAGAGAGAGAGAGAGAGAGAGAGAGAGAGACAGACAGACAGACAGACAGGCAGAGAAAGAGACAGAGAAGGAGTCCTCAATGGGTGGCCAAGGATCCTACCCTTTTTGGAGATTTTTAGAAGTCACAGGTGAGGTTGGCCCAAGTTGGGGAAAATGGGAAATCACACGGTGGGCATGAGGTGGGACAAAACTGTCAACAAATAAGATGAAGAGCATAAAGAAGTATGTGGATACATTCCTTCATCTTTTGTCTTGTTCTCAGGGGTGGTGTCTGTCTGCCCCACAGTAGCAAGGCACCCTTCTTCTGCACTATCTTCTTTGAGGGCCCAGCACTGTCTGCATGGCTATAATATTTCTATCTAACTTAACTCTCTACAGTACAATTTCAGAGTTAGTTCCTTTGAGGGACATGCTACAGAAAGGACAACATAGCATGCAAAAAGAAAGGAAAGAAAGATGACTTTTGGAAATGAAACAACTTGAATGTCTCAAGTGATTTCCTGCTTCTATTGTCACCTGAGCACCTTCAACTCAGATTGTGGCTCCATAGATGATGACCCTCTGCCTACCACAGCTGCCACAAACAGCTCGCCTTGCCTGTACTTTGCATACCGCATTTTAGAGAGTACCTGGGTGGGTTCAGGGTCTGTATCTTCCAACCCTCTTTCCTAGTGTAGGCAAGAGCAAGAAGAACTTAAAGCTATTGTCAACTTTCTTTGATGGATTATGTATTTTACTTACTTCATCCATCTCTTTAGCATTAGTACTTTTACTCTTTCCCAAATGAAGAAAATCGCAAGACATTTAGGGAAGTAAATGCCTTTCTTATCCTTATGCAGTCTGTACAAGGCCTATGAATATATTGCATTCTGGTGTCAATTTGTATTTTTCATTACTTCATTTGAAAAAAAATAACTCAGTATTTGTTTAGGGTTTTAAATGTGTCAGACAGTGAGCTAGGCATTGAGAATATAATGGTAAATAAGATGGAGAATGTTTACCTGCTTCCCTGGAGATTAAATTTTATTGAAGAAAATCAAAGAAAGCCAGGAAATAGATTAAATGGTTGTGATGTGTAATCACTTCGATTACATGAAAAGCATGTTACGGTTTGTGTCTAAGCATCCCCCAAAGCCTTGAGCAGTCATGAGCAGCTTCGAGAGTTTGTGATTAATTCATGATCCAGTGCTGGGTTTGGGATGTGAGTGCCACACATGCCTTGGGCTGGGTGATCTGCATGACAATGTAAGAAAGGGAGAGAGGCTGGCCAGTTGCCTCAGCTGCTGCCCCTCCCTTGGCTCTTTGCTGTTTTCTATTATTATGAACAGCTGCCCTCTGCCATACGCCACTCTGCCTTGGAGCCAGCTGAATATGGACTGAAATCTACACTAACTGTGAGCTACATAAACCTTTCCTTCCTTCATTCTGGGAGTTGGGTATTTTGTCCCAGCAACAAGAGAAAAGTAATTAAGACAGAGCCTGAAGAGGAAAAAAAAAAAAAAAAGCTATTGCAAGGAGATACTTTCCTTATGTAGGCACCATGGAAGCTAAATCCTTAGATAGGGGCTGGGGAGATAGCTCAGTGGAATAAGTGCTTGCCTGACAAGTGCAAGGTCCTGAGTTCGATCCCTGGTATCATCAAAAAAATAATAATCCATAGACGGACAAAGCATGGGACATGAAGAGTGATGGGAACAGCGAGAGCATTCCAGGCATGGACACAAACGAGCATGGAGCAGGGTGGGTCACCCACAGTGTAGGTAACCCTGGGAAAGATGTACAGGGGAAAGAGTTTGGAGTGTTACTGGTAATATCCATCCAAATCTTAAAGACATTGTAATTTCTTACAGCAGTAAAAAGTCTTGTTAACTAAGATATACCTGAGGTCAAATAAATAAATCTTTTCCTCCCGAAGGGCCCAGGGAAAATGAGAGCCAAGGGTGGAGCCACTGTGTCCCCTTCTGTTTCTCATCATCTGGGCTATCCATTTTAATGTTCCATTCTGGTGATATCCCCACCTGGGAGGCATCCACTGAGAGAGGTCTTTCCTGGAACAGTAATAGGAAAAAAAAATACACAACACAGTTGACATGCCACGTACTGGGCTGTGCTAAAGGTGCAGTCATGACTTCTAATAAGAAAGATTAGTTTGGTAAAATAATATTTTTCTGTGGCTCTCATAGACATGAAGGACAATCCCTCTGAGGACAGGACAGTGGGGGAAGCCAGCTCTGTTCTCCCAGGTCCTGCCCTGGGCGGGAAGTCTCAGCGCACACACGTGGCGTGGTAACAAGATTGCAGCCACGCCAGTGCAGCCCGCTCAGTCACACTGCTCCAGCTTACATTTTATTTGTGCTTCGGTTTGCCTGTAAATCACTTCCGAGTTTGTGTTTCTCAAGCCTGGAAGTGGCAGGCTTGTGATTTTGACAGAACATTTTCCAGCGAGTTTTTCATTGTTTTGCTGTTGATTTAGAGTGCGGGAGTGAAATGATAACGTGCTAATGAGGGAAGTGGTACTGTAGGCTGAAGCCAGGCAAATCCCCACGAGCAGGCAGCCAGGTCTTCATGGGCTAGGCAAAATAGAAGGCTTAGCCAATTTTCTCGGCGGGTCAGATACAAAGTGAAAACAAGGAGGGTGAGAAACCCTTCCTACCGCATCCCACGCACACGTTACTCGGTGACAACTCCATCTTCTTCTTTCATGTGAGCATACAAGCCTGAACTTCTCCTGGCTGAGACTCTTGTTGTCACAGTGGACTCTGGCCAGCTCAGCAGGCTGTGAGCTATTTGCTCTGTTATAACACCAGAACTTACAAGTCCATCTTGGTCACATAGATAAACACATGTTCTAATTCCAGGTTCAAACTCACCCTGCACTGCCTTGTTTGTGCTTTTCTTGTATCTGCTCTTAGACCTTCGGCTTCACACCGTGCACTCACTTTCTCTACACTGTGATGTGCTTCCATCAATTCTGTGTGAAGATATCACTGTCTTCCTCCGTTTCTCTTTGCTTAGCATCTCTGATATGCCAGGCTCTGTGTTACACATTTTTAAAGAATTATAACAAAATATAACTCACAGTATAGCCGATAGAGCAAAAAAAGTGAATAAAGTATTTTGATAGAAATATACATTGGAGGTTGTTATGAAATAATGCATGATAACATTGGAATATTGTAACTAATACTCCCCTAAAATATAAAAAAAAACCAAACCAAATGAACAAGAAATAACAGTATATAGCAAAATTACAAACAAAATAAAATTCAGAATATCAACATGGAGATGCAGCAACACAATTGTTTTTAGTTTTATAGGAAATGTACCTCATATACAATTATTAGTGTTCAAGGAATACAGACGGATTAAATGAAGGACTTTCTTTTAAAAGATGTTTATTTTTTCCTTCTCTTTCAAACATATACTTCACTACCCTGTGAAATGTATTTATTTGTGCTTTTTTTTCCCCAGTGAATAATTTCATGACATAGAAGAGGTACAATAGAAATACTTGGAAAAATAAATTAAGTCCCCAAATATAAAAATAACAATGATCTTTTTTTTTGTAGGATGTATTTACAAAACATTCTGCATACCTCTCGTTGACTTTTCAATTTCACTGGCGTACGTTTGCAGTACAGGGCAGTCACTGTCCTTGGGGGGAGCTGGCACTCAGACAGAACTTGTCTGAGGTCTGTTTTAGTCCCCGTCCTTCCTGCTCCCCTCCCCTATTCTCCATCTCTTGGCTCCTTCCCTTTGGCAAATGATCACCCTCCCTGCTTCCTATTACCTGTCTTTTATTTTGCTCTTTATTTATAGTTTGGGATTCTTGCATAAAACATTTAAGCTTCAGTTTCTGTCACATCTTACTTACTACTGAAAGCATATTATATACCTTTCTATAGGAGGAAGGATAGTGTTGCATATGCCTTACCATTTCTCTGGGAACTCCATCATCGGTATAAGAAATAACAATTTAATTTGACTTCATGTGCATATGCTGGTGAAAATGCAGGTTATAGAACCAAATGAGAAGCAACATTTTCTTGAAAAGATCCCTGGGCTGCTGAGCATAGGTTATTCTCATTTTTTTTTCTTTTGTCAGATATGTGCAACAAATGCATTTATTGCTCAGTTCTGAAAGACAGTGTAATGCGGCTGCTCTTTCTTTATGTAAACCATAGAATAAAAAGACATGGTCTTCTTTGGAATTATTTCCTTCCCTTCCAGAAAATTCCCCTAATTATCCAGTTTGTTTTCCAGCATCATTCAAATAATGTTTTTATGAACGTTGCAACTTCAGAATATGTTCTATATACTTAGCTAACATTTCTTAAACATAGTTTTTGAACGTTGCTATATATGCGGCATTGTGGTAGGGTTTCAATGTATATCACTGAACAAAGATATCCAGCATTGATAGAGTTTTGTCAGTCTGTATAAGTGGAGTGTCAATGTTAAGAATTTGTGCTAGTAAGACTTGCAGGATTTTTTTTTTTTTTTTTTTTTTGCGGTACCAGGGATCGAACTTAGGACCTTGTACTTGCCAGACAGGTGCTATGCCACTGAGCTAGATCCCCAGGCCCAAGGAGGATTTTTTCAAAGAATATTTTGTAATGAAAAGAATACAAACTCATTAAAATTTGATCATATTTCACAGTTAAGAATGCTCTTTAGAGAATACAATTTCATTAGAATTAAAAAAAAACTTGTGAGATATGTGATGTAGGTATTATGGCTTTGTGTAATATACAGATGCAGAATTTGGGCTTAGATTTAATGACCTATAAAGATAACACAGATACAAGTCATGGAGCTGTTCCTTGAATCTAGAATATTTAAGCATTCTAAGGTTCCCTAAATACTATTTGACTTAGAAAATATTTTCATACTCATTGTGTTCTTTATCCCTCAGAGTAGTCTCCCGGGCACCTGCTGATTCTCCTTTCCTTTCAGCACCCAGCGGCAGAGTCACACCCAAGCTCACACGGCTGGCAGTGATGAAACTAAGAATCCAGTTATGCTCACTGCGTGAATCACCTCTATGTGCTTGTTATAGATTGTGGCTCATTGTCCCCTTAAAGCCTCATGAATGCATGGAGTGGACTTCTGGAGTTTGTGATTAGTTCATGATCCAGTACTGGGATTATGGGTCTGAGTACTGCTGGGATTATGGGTGTGAGTGCTACACCCAGCCTGGGGCAGAAAGCTTGATTGTAATGTAAGAGAGCCAGAGAGACAGACTCGCTCTCTGTTGCTATTGTCGCTGTTTCCCCTCCATTTTGCTCTCTTGCTCTTTGCTGCTGCCATGAAAGGCTGCCCTCTGCCCTGTGCCACTCTGCCTTGGAGCCAGCTGAGTGTGGACTGAGATGTCCAGTAACTGTCAGCTAAATAAACCTTTCCTTTCCTAATTTTGGGTGTTGGGTATTTGTCCCAGCAACGAGAGAAGAGTAACTGAGACAGCCACATACTGCACCAATATTTTTGTGTGTGTCTCTGCCTTTGTATACACAGATACAATTTTAAAAATTCATTGTACATGATAGGAACTGTATTGTATTATAAATTAATTTTCCATGAACTCAATTTTTCTTATGACATCCTACCTTCTGAGTAACACCCCAGGTACAGTTTGAATAGTGAGCTAGGCAGCAAATCGCAGAACTCTTGTATAACACACTCTGCTTTGTAGAGTGTATTTTACAATTTTCTTAAGTGAACCTATCATTCAAACAAGCTTTTAGAAAAGTTCCTTGCAGGTGGCAAAAATAAGGTTAAAACAACCAGAAAAACAAAATAAAACAGAATTCTAGCCACCTCTCTATTAACATGTATCTCATAAATGTGGAGCTAGAAGTGTACATTATTTTTGATAGATGGAAATTTCCAGTAGTGAAAAGTTTTATTATATAAAAGACAGCAGGAATAGTATATGCAAAAGCTGTTAAGATACCCTTTCCTTTTTAAACTCAGCAGTTTGAGATTATTACTGTTTGGCAAGCAGGATTAAATTGGCCCTCAATTTCAACAGCTTTGTACAAGTATTCTAGGAGACAGTGTTGATAAACTGGTCTTAAGGGGCTGTGTGCTTTTCTTGCAGATTCATTGATTGATGGCTTACTTTTTTTTCTTTTTAAAGATACAGTCAGTGCTTAGGTCCCATGCCCCACTGCCAAGCATGGACACCGCTTGTCAGAAATCCAGGGGTTCAAGGGGTGCAGAGAGATTTGATTTGGGGAGGGGTAGAGCACAGGCTCAGCGTGCCTGGGGCCCAGAGCTCAAGCCTCAGCTCAAAACAAAACAAAACAAAAAAATAAAAAAGCGTTAACACAAACACAAAAAGCTACAAAATAAATAAATAAATAATTAAAGGAGTTACTGACCCTTTGCTAGTAGAAAACACAATCCACAGCCCATGAAACTCATTCTTTTGCCTTGTATAGGCCTGAACATGCCACTGGGCACATTGCAGCTTCCTTGCCCTCGGAAGGGGCCTTTGCCCAACACTGTTGGAGCTCCCTCACAACCACGCCTCTACCCCAGCAGTGCTCTGAAGCATGGGCGGTCTTCGTTTTCAAAGGAGGGTAGCAGTGGGCCTCCCTGGCTGGCTTCATTTACTCTTGGCTCCTATCCTATCCGCTCATGGAATCATATTTAGTAATAAGTTAGAAAGGTTCATTTTTGTTGTACTTTTTGCTTTTTACTTTAATTGACCTTAACCAAAGCCTAACTCATGAAGAGCCCAAGCTAAAGGTGGCCTAACCGTGGCTATTATATGTTTTGTTCTTATACATTATTGAAGTCTTAAGAGAAAGATAGAAAATCAGTACACTGTGTACCTACTAATTGCTAGGCACTGTGACATGCTTTCCATGTGCTATCATATTTAACTGTCACACACACACACACACACACACACACACACGCACACACACACCCTCTACAAGTTAGATATTATCTTCAGTTGAAAATGAAGAAAGTTTAGAAGGTTATTCACAAAACTTAAATAGCTTGTCTAAAGTAAAATAACAGAACAGGGACTTCTTTCTTTTCTTTTTTTTCTTCAGTTCTAGGGATTGAACTCAGGACCTTCTGTTTGGCAGGCAAGTGCTTATTCCACTGAGCTATCTCCCCAGCCTCCTAGAACAGGGATTTTGAACTCAGATTTATCTCACTGCTGAGATTATGTTCTTTCTATTTACAATTTTGTTTAATGTACTTACTTTACCCCTACATAAAACAACGATAAAAGAATTTCTTTCCTGATAGGCAAACTGGCAAGTCAAATTTGTTTTTCTTGCACAGTCCTTTATTGTCCTTATTGTCCGTCTACTTTTTGTTTTCTGTTGGTAAAAAAAATCTCAAGGACTCATCCACTCAAAAATGTAGCTCCAGAAGCATTTTCAGATGGAAATGGGCTTCAGTGATGAATTTCATCCACTTTTTGCCCCAAAGCTGGATTGTAACATGTCCTGGCATCAGTCCTGTACAGTACACTGGGAGACTATTTCTTGTTGTTGCTGTTTTTCTTTAGTATTAGAGATTAAGCACAGGGTCTTCACATGGAGTGACATTCCTAAGGACTTATGGCTACCCATTCACTGTACATATTGCCAGTATTCATTGTGGAGAGCTGGTACACAACACATCTCGATTCTTTCTTCT
The DNA here is from genome assembly GCF_000260255.1 of Octodon degus. Taxonomy (NCBI): domain Eukaryota; kingdom Metazoa; phylum Chordata; class Mammalia; order Rodentia; family Octodontidae; genus Octodon; species Octodon degus. The sequence continues at coordinate 11,205,008 of NW_004524610.1, forward strand.
TTTGCTCTCCCTTCCTGCCCTCTGCTCTCCTACCCTGCCTTGGTCACTTTCTTCTTTGAAGAGCCCTCTCTCCTTACTTCCTGTTATCTAGCTTTTGTTGGCCCTTCATTTGTATCTTGATTTTCTCATGTAAGAGAAACCATGTACTATTTAAGCTGTGTGTCTATTTATTTCACTTCATTGTTTATATTTTATCTTGAGACAAAATCTCATTAGGTCACTAAATTGACCAGGCTGGGCTTGAACTTGTAATCCTTGAACTTGTAATGTTAAGATTGTCAGTATGCACCACTATGTATAGCTGAAAGATTCTTTGACTTAAGACTCTATGAACTTAGCCAGGATTTATTAAGAATGAGTAAATCTACCAGGAAGGGAGACTCCATTCGTCTTCTGTACACATCCCTGCCGCCTAAGTAGAGTGGTCATTGGAAGAACTTGTGTGTGTTCTTCTTCTGCATGCTTTGTATCCTCAGAGTCTGAGTCCCAGGATCCTTTGCTCATTTTTCTGGCTCTCCAACCTGGATTTCCTGAGGCTTTGTTTCATAATTTTCAGTAACAAGATTATGGTCTTTTCATCTATAAATATCAAAAGTTCTCTCCACGCAGAGTGCTGATTGCTAGGTTTCTATGGTTATTTTGCCCCCCTCCATTTGAGAGTTGCATGCTTTACATTTTAGCCCTCGTTTCTGCATAGCTTTGTCGCTACCTGCTTAGGAAGGGGTCTTCTTCCTTTTGATTTATTTGCTTTACTTTTGGTAATAGTAACTCAAGTTGGCTTAAAATTGTAGGATATTAATGCAATTATGTAACTGAGGTTTTCTTGGGATGTGCGTTTGGGGTCTTATCCCTGAAGAATTCAACTCTGTTTCTCTGCTGTTCTCTTGACTTTGGTCTTTGGAAATGTAACTTTGCCCTGAGTGAGGCTTGCCTGATGGTTATAAAGTGGTTGCTAGCAACTTCTGGCCAGGCCTACTTCTTCACTCTGGCTTATGAAGGAGAGAGAGGACACAGCTCTAGAAATCACACAGCAGAAGTTCTTTTATTTTTTTTTCCAAAATTTTATTGATAAACAGATAGCAATGAGACAGTTTCAAATCAAATCAGTAGTACAGTTTCAACAAATAACACGCTGCATATATTCTTCTTAGTGGTTAATTGCTGTACAAGATGCG
>NW_004524610.1:11207127-11217983 GCF_000260255.1 Octodon degus
TATTCCTTTTCCTGTCTCTTGCTTTCATTCACCACCCGCTTCTTCTTCAACATCCACCTACCTGAGAGACATCTTAGCAGTAACTGGCATGTCATGACAAGCCAAAGCCATACAGTTATATGTAAAAGATGAGCAAGGTGATGATCCTGAGAATATTCAGAAGATTCTTTAATCTAGCAGTTAATTGGAAAGATTCTCACCCTGATTAACTATATATACTGATACCTGTGAACTAAGCTACTGCACTGCAGATGGTGATTTGTAATAGTGGTTTCATGTTTGGAGTGCCTGTCATTCTGGTATTCAGCAGAAGTTCTTACGTGTTTTCAGCACAGATTACTCACCAGTGGCCAGGACGAATGAGATCCACCCGGTGTATTCTAACAAGGGCCGTCGGAGGAGGTTGGCTCTTCCTCGCACACGGGGTTTGTACACAATGGAGAATAACAAATACTTTTCGGGAGAGCCTCTAGGTGCCCGCTCTATATCAGCAACCCTAAGCACTAAACTGGTCTTTAGTTTTGCGTCAATCATGTTTTTTTTCTTCTTCTTCAGTACTGAGGATTGAACTTGAGACCTTGTGCTTGGCAGGCAGTGACTTTAAATTTGTTCTTCCTTTTTTTGTTTGTTTCTTTTTGTTTTTCCACTAGCACTGGAGTAAGAAAGTCATGGAATGATGTTGGGGGTCTTTTGCATGAGAAAGTCACATTCTGTGTGTGTATAAGTAAGAAAGATATTCTGTCTTGTAGCATACAGGAACACAGTGCTATGAGCTGTTTTCAGCAACGGTTGGGATGACAGAACCAAGTGTTTCTACTCAGTAGCCCTCTCTCCTAGGCCACCAGCATCAGCACCTGTTGAGAATGTTTGAAGATCTAAGAAATGAAATGGAAACTTGGACTGGAGCAAATCTCAGGTTTAGAAAAAAATACTTCAGGGGGTTCCAATCGTGCTAACTTGAGGGGGTCGTCATTCTCATTTCTTCAGTCACAGCCCCATCCTGTGGCTTCCATGTGGCTCCTTTACTTTCATTGAATTAATATTTGAGATTGTGTGGGGCCAAGGAAGTGAATTCTCTGGAAGATAATTTTTTTTGTTATATTCTCATACTTGTTAGTAAAATTTCAATTAAGTAACATTACATGGTCAGTTTTACTAAATGGTTGTTTATTTTTAACATGTGAATTTTTCTTGTGCATTTGATGTATTGGGAAGCAAGTTCAGCCTCAGAGAACTTCACACTTACTAGTGCACAGATTCATCTTCTAGATGCACTAGGTGAGCATAAAATATTCCATGGCTCTGCTGGGTCCTGAGGGGAGACGCAAAACTTAAACTCGTACCTCACTGGCCCACGCTGTCCACGTGTGGCTTCATAACTTCCTGTCAATTTCCAAAAATGTTCCTTCCACCACTTCACCATGAATAATAAACTACAACTTTTTCCCAAACTTCATTTTATGTTCAAGATCAAGAAACATATTTGTTATAGTGTTTATGTATCTCTTAACCATTTAGTAAGTATAAAACCATGGCCATTTTATTAGCTGCCGTTTTTTATGTTCTAGTGACAAATTCTCTGAGGCTTATGTCTCAATACACATAGTTTTTACTGTATTCTTCTGCCCAATGTGGAGAGTTTTAGAAACTCCCATGTTGCATTGAAGCAGAATTGTAGGTCATTTGAACCAAACTTCTCAACATATGACTATTACTACTCATATTTCAGGGAACATTTTTATTTGATACCCACAATTATTTTGTGTTCTCATTAGTAGAATAAAGATTGGGAAGGAATAGCCTTTAAAGTATTTATCAGTGTTCATACTGATATTTGTTGATTAAATCTCCATTCCAGGCTCAAGATACTAAAATGAATCAAACATTCCAAGAAAATAATTGGATTTCTTTTTGATATCCTCTTTTTTTGATAACCAATTATCACAGTAGTACACAAAATTTTGAAAATTGCCCAATTCACCCTCCTCTGTTTGGAGCCAAGATTTATTGATATGAGCCAACAGCTTGTCTTTAACAGCATGAGAAGTTTAACATCACTGTAGGAGGAGTTAACAGCAAAGGCTGCTTATTATCATTGTCATTATCATTATCATTACTCTTGTTTTTATTCCTTCAGTAGATATGTCTTGGCTTATCTATCCTCTCACCTAACAGTGACTTATTGTCTTTGTATTTTAGGTCGTCTCCTTAAGAATGCCCAGGAAACTTGGCTATGCGAGCCACCCATGCAGGATGGAAGGGAAAAGTCCTTCAATATTCAGCTGTGTCTGTGCTTCTCCAAGTTCTGGCTTGGTGGGGGTGGGGGTGAGGGTGTCAATTGTGCTGCCAGGTGGTGCATGGGGCTTGCAGGTTACGGCTGTTCTCACCCCTCCCAACATGACGGCTGTGTCAGTCCCCCTTTGCAGTACTGAATATCCTACCCCGAAGCAGAAGTCATCCGGGGTTCACATTCTGCTGACCATTAGGATACATGCCACAGTGCTGGTGTCTTCCTTCCTCAGCACCAAAGGAGTGTTTCATGATGTCATTGCTGAACCTAGAAGTGCAGCCTTGAAGACTGAGGAATGTGGCCATCAGAGGCCAGATCTTGCAGCCTACAGAGAAAGTAGAACATGGATTATGGGAAGCTTCCTGTGACCAGCTTCCTGGTCACAATGTGAGGATTCATTTTCATAATTCTGTATCCCTCTGATGCACTGAATATTCCAAGACTTGGTACAGTTTTTTCTGTATTCATTGATTTGATCTATGTCCTATTGAGTTTTCATAGTTAAAAAGTATATGAGAAAGAAACTACCAGGATATTGATGGATGAGTGCTCTTAGGAAAGAAATCAATGGATATGAGATTTGCTTTTGTTAATAAGTGTTTAAAGGCTGTACCAATTCTCTAATATGATACGTGGAAAAGAACTAAGAGCAGTTATGAAAGAACACTGAGTGGAAATGCAGGAAGTATATTAAAGCTTGGTTGAGAGTTTCTTCTTGAGACCAAAGAGGCAAATTTATTATAGTACTTTGTTTTTCCTGATGACTTATACTGAGATACTAACAATGTTAAATGGCATTTTCTTTTCAGGTTTTAGAAAATATACTCCATTTTTATGACCCTAAATTGAATAGAGTTAACAGTTTTTGCAGCTACTTTGAGTCTTTTGGGGGATAAAATTCCAAATTTTGAGAAACTAATGTTAAACCAGAAAGCAAGAACCCACAATCTGAGGATTCCAGTCTGCCTCCCAGCTTGACCTCTGCTGTTTTTCCTCTAATGGTGTCTGTCACAGAATGTGACTCCAGGAGACACACGTGCAAGACTGCTTCCTGAAGAACGCAGTGTGTGAAAGGAGCATAAATAAGTAATATCGTAGTTAAAAATAACAACTGGCTTTCAGTGGTGGGGAATCTATGCTGTGCATGCCGCAGTCAGACGTGTTATCAGTAAGAGTTCCAAAAGGTTCGCCATCACTGATCACGCGATGGCGCATGGCAGGGACTCTTCAGCTGTCTTTATCATCGCTGCCCCCACTTTCCCGTGCCCCGGTGTCGCCCAGAGCTCGTGTTCCGGGAACAATGCAAACCCAGGAGAGAAATAATAATAATGGCCGATAGTCTCCAAGGCATTTAGCAGTCAAAGGCGACTCGTCCAAAATGCATTTACCTTGAAGAGAAATACAGTGACTTTGTGAAGCTTACCTCTGTAATTACTCCTTGCTTCTTATTTTCCTGTTGGCATGCCCTCCACGCCTGCTCGGCAGTGTTGTCTGTCTTAGATTATGATCTGTGTTGACCTACACTCTGTTTTCTAAATTGCTCTGTGCAGCTAAATGCTTTGTGATCATGATAGAAAGCAGCATCATAACTGTTAGATTAGAGGTCTGCAACAAAGCTGTACCCTGTGGAGGGCTGTGGCTGTGACTGCAGTGGCTGGCAGTGCTCAGAGTAAAGAAGGGACTGTGAATGATGCAAAACAGTGCGCTATGCTTTGCTTTGCATATGGAACACCTGGTTAGTTCTGTGTGTGTGTGTGTGTGTGTGTGTGTGTGTGTGTGTGTAAAATTTACTCCTTAATCTACAACAGAGAGAATATCAATTAAGTAGGATGACACAGGAAGACTAATTAATGGTTTTTAATTGAAAACGCTTTGACGGCTTTGTTGACCTTCTACGGTTTGATCTCCTTCAACTACAGTCTTTGTTGGCTCCACCACTCTTGCTCCATGAACGGTGAGGCATTTACACATATAAATGTATTTAAAAGATCAAACTTTGTACTTTGTAGCAGTGAAAAAGTCCTACTCACTATCCTCAATTACGTTCCATTAATAATTGATTAGCATTTTCTTTGAAAAGTAGAAAAGTACTTTCCAAAACCAAACTAACCATTTTTGCTTAGATGTGCATTTAAAAACAAATCTCTGTTACACCGATAAGGTCAGAGTCTTGGGTCAGTTGACAGAAATACGTACTTGAGATCTTTTCTGTAGTCATTAAAAATATCCAAAGAAATATGAAGAGTCACTAAACATTTTTTTTGCAGATAGAATTATTAGTCTTCTACTTGCTGTAAAATATAAAATGTGCTTTTTAAAAGAAAGAGAAAACTAGAAACAAGTGTTCTATTATTGATGTCATGTAGACTCTGACACTGCATAGTGAAGTACCAAAGTCTTTAAATCTGATGACTTTAAATCTAGTGTTTAAATCTAAGGCCAAATGGGTTTTCATATATAAACTGACAAAACATATCTAAATTTCTAAAGTCAAGGTCCAAAGTCTAAGTTATTCTTTCAGAATGAACCAAACCCTGAAATCTTCAAAAGAATTTTTTTTTATTAAAAAAGAAAATGAATTTTAAAAATAAAAGCTTATATTTCAGAGTTGGTGAAAAAATAATCCATTAAAGACCTCTTTAATAAACATGAACTGCTTGGAAAAATAAGAACTTTAAATACAGTGAAAGCATTTTCACTCCTCATGAGACTGAGCACTGATTCCTGTACTTCAAAACAGAAGCTTTTGTGCTCCAGTTCTATCCCTTCTTGAACTGAAGTTTTCACCTTGGGCAGCTCAGCCAGTCTGAAGGACTCGTCTCTCTTGTCATAAGGGGAGATTTGTCTTTAAAATCTCTGTAGGCCTTCTTTTTGTAAAAATCCTAAAATTATTGTTCAGATTCCATGGAAAATTTTTTTAAAAGCTTATATACCTAGAGAAAGACATTTTGAATATCCACACTAATCTGCTGCGTTGGGAGATTCCAGAGGAATGCCTTGCATGCACTATCGCTGTGTGACTGCTAGACCAGGGTGTGGCTTCTCTCTCAAAGCTTCTGTTTTTGGCTCAGATACTTCCTGAGAAAAGAGTACTTGAATGTTTAGAGTAAAAACAAGGAAAATTAGATACAACTTATAACAATAGTTTCATAGGTGCGGTGTATCATCCTCTCCATAATACTTGTTAATTTTGGTGACCTCTTTTTCCAAACTAGTTGTATTTAACTAACTTTTATGGGTTTACCTTGAGAAAAGTTTATTAACTTGAGAAAAGTTTAAAGTGCAGTGCCCCTGAGTTATACAGGAAATGTCAAAACTCTTCAATCATTTCAATATATATCAAGTAAAAGCTTTGGATATCATGGCATTTCATGTTAGATGCTTTGAATTTCAGGTTAGAGAAAAAGCAGGATCAGAAGCAGGTATTTTTTATAGTTTGACTTAGCAAATGTTGGACAAACCATTAACTGAATGTAACAACATAGCAAATACTTATTTTTGTGTGTGTTCATTTTCATGTTGGCTGCTACCCTGACAGAGAAGGGAAAAATGCCGCATGTGTTGGGATGGGTGATTCTGTGTCTCTCTTTTTGGGCCTGAAATAATAGGCAGCATGAATCTGAAATGTAGACAAAAACAACAGCTATCCTTCCTTTGATGCCTTTTCTTTTTTTGTCTTCTCATGTTTTTATTTTAATCCTTGTCCCCAATATCAAATATTACTGTGGTGTTTAGAAAAACCAAGAGAGGAAATGAAAGGAGCAAAATGAGGCAGATCCGCTCATTACTGCTCTCCCATGTAGGACTGCGCGCACTTAATTGGTGCTTTGACTTTGTAATGTTATTTGTCTCTCCTTTCTCTGTAAACATCAGTGCTGGCAAATGAAAAGCATGAATCTCAAATGTGGGGATAAACACCAATTAAGGATGTATACATTTAATTTCCCTGTGATTCTAACTATTGATCTTCATATTAATATCTAGGCTGATAGGTTTAAATATATACATACTTGTATCATCATTATTTTCTAGAAAAGGAAAAAGGAAAAGGTCACTCTTTTGCTATTTTCACCATTTGCTTCTCCAAAAGTAGGTCAAAAAATGATTACTTTCTAATTATAAGCAAAAGACATTTAAACTATAGCAAATTCAAAAATCCTTTAGGATTTTCCTCAAAGTGTCCTTTAGTGAAAATTTATATGAATCAAAAAATTGTATTTTAAAAGGTAGCAGAACCATTGCTCCTTGTGGAGTTACTTGAATGATTTCTTAGGTCAAATAATCTGTGCATGTGCACTATTTTTCTCTACATCGTGGGGTTAATATATCAAGCCAGAGTTGGATCTTGTATAATCAGTCTTGAAAAGTTATTTTTGGAATCTTCCGAAATGCATTATTTGATACACCTAGAAGAGGCTTTGTAAGACTTTCCTTCCAAAACACTGGGTGAATAGTATAGTACTGGAAAAACGAAAATGTACTTTGAATGCATTTAGAATAAATCTCTATGCTTTCTTCATTAAATAAGAACATTGCAAATTAAAAGTGCTCAAAAATTACAGTTGACAGTCAGAAACTCATTAGCTTCATTCTTCTTTAAAATTACCATAGCAATTAGTATAAACTTTAATTGGTCAAACTTGTTCATCATTAAAACGCTCATCTTTTAAAGACTTTCTTTTTTCTCTCTCTGCCTCAGACTTAACTTTTTTTGGAATTTTTAAAATCCTTTTCCTCCACCAGTTCTGGGTGCAATGAAGCGTATTTGCATTTTATCTCTCCAGAGAAGATATGCCTTTCCCTTGGATGTCTGTGTTCTTGTCTCTTCTGCTTGGCTAAATATCTGTGAGAATCCTGTGCTGCTCAGTTATCGCATGCCAGGGGATGCCTCGGGAAAGCCAAAAACTATGTGCGCAGGGTCCAGTTTAGATCCAGAAATTTCAAAGAAGAGTTTCTGACAGTTCTTACTCTATCTTCATAATGTGTTCTTTATATTTTTATCTCAAATTACTCCTTCAGTTTAATATATTACTTCCTTATTAAAAGTAGCCCATTCTATTTAATATACATAGATTTTTATATGTCTTCCTTTCTTAAAGCTCTCATTTAATCAGTTATGTGTTAATTCAAATTCCTTCAGTATGAACACTGCGTTAGGAACAGAATAAGAAGAGGAGGGATGTGTGTGTTGTGCTTGTGACCCAAGCATGCTTATGAAGGTCAGGTTCACAGCCAAGTCCTTCAGAATAAAGGCAGGGACGTTTCCAGGATGCTCGGGAGGCCCGAAGGTAGAGAAGAGCTTTCCCCTTGGAAGGCAGGTGACAAAGCAGAAGGCTCGCAGGTGCAGGTGAAGTCTGAACTGAGTCACTACCCCGACCCCCAACAGAAAGAGATCCTATCCCGCATTCCAACCTCCAACAGGAAAAGACCTTGTCCCATATGTAATCCCATTGGTTGACCATAGTTTTGTCCCACCTCCTGCCCACCTAAGCGAGTTCCCATTTTCTACCTTAGCCTCACGTGGTTTTACACTATAAAAGTCCCTGGAAGAGACAGCTTCCCGGGGAACTACCAGCTCGGGCCCCCCTCCTGTCCCTCTCTTGGGCAGGAGCTTTCTTTCTCTCAATAAATATATTCTGCTCATAAAAAAAAGGAATATTTTGCCAGATGGTCAAGGGAGGTGTTCCCCATGGAAGATGCCCTGAGAAAAAATGCAGTGCAGGAAACCAGAGGGTGAATTTTGGGAAAATAACGAGGAGCGTGTTCTGGCTAAAGGAGAAGGAGGCCCATAACTGAAGCAAGGATTAGAGAGTGGACAGCACCAAGACAGAACCTGCAGATTTCATGCAAGAAACAATGAGTTTTCAGGGAAGAGTCTGCAATGTTAAGTGAAGAGATTAATATATATTCTTTTAGAAAAAATATGGGATAATTAAAGAAACAAAAATAAATGGTCTAGACTCTAGCTTTTACTTCTCATTAACAAAGTGTTCCCTAAAGTGGACTAAAAAGAGCTTGGAACAGAGAGACAGAGAGAGGGTGGGAGAAAGAAAGAGAGAGAGAGAGAGAGAGAGAGAGAGAGAGAGAGAGAGAGAGAGAGAGAGAGAGAATGGCTTTTCTTCATGCGATGACAGGAACAGACCAAAAACTGGGTATATGAAACCCTAAGTACAAGTCTTAAATTCTACCTCTTTCACCAATGCTTGAATAAAATGGGTAAACATAAATTATATTCAGTTAATTTTCCTATGATGAAAAACAAAACTCTAAGCTCTATGCTCCAGAAAATATTTGTAAAAATTATATATATATATATATATATATATATATCACAAATCCTTCCTACATGTCGTTTGGAGTTTTATGTTAACTCTAATTAGACCTGTGGTGATATTTAGTGATGCATATTGTGATTCTTCAAACATGTATTGAAAATAATGTAAAGATATATATTGAAAAAGGCAAATGAGGAATTTAAGTGTAAAAGCAATTAGGCAGAAAACATGCAAGAAATGAAGGAGTACAATACAGGTTGGAAAAAATGGAAAATGAATAAAAATTACAGTTGGATCTTGCTTTTTTAAAACAAAGTCAGGCCTATAACTTCCCTCTTTTAATGAGTAGAAGATATTCTTTCTTACCAAATGTAATCGTCAGTTAGTCCAGACGTATCATATTAAAAGACAAATACTTTTTAGTCTGGTTCAAACAGTAAGACTCAATTATATGTAGCCTATCAAAGAAAGACTTTTCATTAAAAATACATATTGATTAAAGTAAGACAATAGAAAGCTTTATACCTTGCAGGTAGTAAGCATAGGAAATGAGGAATGACTATTAATATCAGATAAAACAAACTTTGTACAAAAATTATTATATAGAAAGGAATATTTTCTAATGATAAACTGGTGACTTATGAAGGAAATATTACAATTATATACATATGTAAGTGCTTAATAAGCAGCTCCAAAGTTAATTTAAAAACTTAGAGAGCGGGCCTGCCAGATAGCTCAGCCCATTAAAGCACCTGCCTAGGCGGGGCGCAGTAATCCAGGCTCTATCCAGGATGTGCTGTGCTGGCCGCGCCCCCGGGGCGCGCTGAGACGGGGTGATTAACACTGGGCGTGGCGGCGCGCACCTGTATTCCCAGCGCTTGGGAGGCTGGAAACAGGAGATCATTACGAGTCTGATCTATGCACTGAGACCCTGCAGACCTTATAGACCCTGTGCTAAATACAAAAACAAAACAAACAAAAAATTTATAGAGTCAGGCATAGTGATGTACATCTATTATCCTTCTACTCACAAGCTTGAGAAAGGAGCTTTGCTCTGTATGGTGTGATCCTGTGTCAAAAAATAAAATAAAATAAATCGCCTTATAGGTCTAAAAGTATTGGATTCCAGTTACTACATTACTTTTCTCTTGTTAAGATAGCACAACTAGATATAAATGTCAGTTAGCAGTTAGACTATAAGAACAATACCAGTTATCTTGAGCTAAGTATCACTGATAAAATACAACTGTAGCATTCAGATTTTTATTAAGAGCACATATATTCCTCAATATAACTGACGTGGTAAGATCCTCAACATATGCAGGAACCAACCTGTGAGTTTACCCCCTACTGGGGGGAGGGGCGCATGAGGAAGAAGGACAAGACAGAGATAATTTTGAGAGAGGGGACCGAGGCTCTTGCATCAGTGGACAAAGAGCGCTGAGCATTTGGCATGCCTCTCTTTTATTTACTTAGACAGAGGAGCAGGCAATTAAGATCAGGAGATTCATCTGCCTCTTGTTATCTATTGTATATTCCCAGGTAAACATTCTGATCTCAGCTGTGTTGACTCTTTCCTGGAACTTACAACGTGACAGCATGCCTGTGCACTTCCCGAGGAGCGCAGCTGTTTTTTGCCTTTGTGCTCACAGAGAAGGTCAACTTATCTGGATCTCCATAAGGCCTCGATCTTCATTTTCTGGTCTCTACAAAGCTGTCTAAATAAATTTCGCAAGTTTGCAAGTTTGCTGAGTGTGTTCTTGACCATGATATCTTCAAATTAGAAATAAATAAGATGTCTTAGAGAGTCTGAAATCTTTGGATATTAAGTAAATGACTCCAAACAGTATACTGGTCAAAGGTGAAATCACAGGTCACATTGGAAAATATTTTAGACTGAATCATAATGCAAAATATAATAGGAGAGTATGGAATAGAGAGTAAGTTCCATTTTTTTTATGAGGGAGTAAATGAATATAATAATTGCTCATATATATCATAAATGATAATATATGCTCATATATACAATATATATCATATATGTATCAAATATTGGCATGTAAATAGCAAGAGAAACTATTTCTTAAACAAATAAGTTAAGACTGATTAGCCAGAGAGAAAACACAAGACAAAAATGATCACAGATTCTTCCAAGACAAAGTCAGAAGTACATGACCATATGGGCTACTGGACTCTTTTAGAATATTTTGCTGAGTTTACACACCTATAATATTCAAATAACAGAACTTAACAAAAAAAAGGGTATACAGATGAATGTCCATTTTGTATCT
>NW_004524610.1:11218083-11239061 GCF_000260255.1 Octodon degus
ACCCAATACTATTATGGGATACTGGAGTCTTTTAGAATATTTTGCTGAGTTTACACACCTATAATATTCAAATAACTGAACTTAACAAAAAAGAAAGGGTATACAGATGAATGTCAATTTTGTATCTGTGTATTCAAAGTGGTTGGGATAGATATATAGTTATATTCTGTTAATGAATAGAATGATTTGTTCTAATGGTGTTTATAAATAGGATATCAAGTCTGCATCTTGTACAGCAATTAACCACTAAGAAGAATGTATGCAGTGTGTTAATTATAGAAACTGTCCTACCGATTTGATTTGAAACTGTCTCATTGCTATTTGTTTATCAATAAAACTATGGAAAAAAAGAAGTATATGACCAAACATTTGTAAATTATAAAAACAAAACCCTGTCAAGCTTCAATTCTATATGGAATATAGACTATCTCTATAAGCAGGTAAACAAAAGCTTCCTTTTAGATGAACAAGCAGCTCAAGAGTCTGTCGCCAGACTTCAGCTGTAAGCTGTATTCCGCAGAATTCTTGGGACTGGAGAAGAATGACATAGGCTAGAAATTTTAATGGATGCAAAGGAATGAAGAAATGGTAAAGAGCCAACCAGCAGAAAATCTTTTTTTTGTGGGGGAATATACATAAATGATGTGCATTATTTTACCACTATAAATGTGATCTGCCACATGAGTATTAGTTTTATTTTGTATGAAAAAGGTAAAACAGAATTTCATAACAAAATCTTAAGAGTACAGCAATGGTTAATATAGTACATACTGTCATTTTCAAAGTAGTTACTCAGAGAAGAAGAAATGGGCTTAAAAATTTCTCCAATTGATATTAGCACAGACCTTCCTTTTCGATGAACTACCAGATACTAATAGTATGACCGGGTTGCATTTCTCTTTCTTTCCTTTCCCTTTTTCCCTCCTGGTTCCTTTTACTTTTTAAAATAATTTCTTCCAGTTTCACAATATTAAGTATATATATATATATATATATATATATATATATATTTAATTTTTTTTATATTTTAGATGTTATTTACTCTTTCAATTTCTCATACCAGGGATACAATACAAAGTTTTTACATGCCAGTCTAACTTATTTCATTTGTGAGTATGGTCTCAAGTTATATACATTTACCTATAAAGTCTCAAGTTTATCCTTTTTAGTTTTTAAATCTTTTGTTTGATACAGAGTTTCATCACACAGCTTAGATTCATAGTGATCCTCCTGTCTCAGCCTCCCCAGTGCTGGTATCATAGGCATGCTCCACCGCATCCAATTTCAGTGGCTGGCATGACATGCAGTACCGGTGATTGAACTCAGGTCCTTGCTCTTGCCAGGCAGGTGCCTAGACTATTGAGCTATCATCCTCCTTATGGCTGAGTACTACTCCATTGTTTAAATGTACCACATCTGTTGTATCCATTCTTTGGTTGATGGGCATTTGGGTTGTTTCCAAGATTTAGCTATTTTAAATTGTGCTGCTCTCACCATGTGTGCACATATATCACAATGGTATGATGTCTTCAATTCCTCTTAAAAAATACCAAGAAGGAAAATAGCTGGGTTGAATGTTATTTCTAATTCTAGTACTATTTTTTTTTTTTTGCTCCCAATGCCTTCAGGGCAGGTTTGGCTGGCTTGAGTTGTGGGGATCGAACCACATCAACCTGAGCCTGACTGCTTTGTTGAAGCAGCCACTTAAAGAACTGAGCTAAGGGGCAGGCCCCCTAATTCTAGTACTTTTAAGGAATCTGCATATTGATTTATATGGTAGCTGCACCAGTCTAAATTCCCACCAACAGTGGAGAAGCGTTGTGTTTTCCCTATAGCCCTTTCAGCATTTGTTATTAATTGGTTTCTTTATGATCATTCTTTCTGAGTTGAGATGGAATCTCAGTGTTGTTTTAATTTGTATTTCTGGAATAGCTAATGCTGCTGAACATTCTTTCCTATGTTTACTTGGTGTTAGTTTTTCTTTATCTGAGAAGGCTGTAGTCATCTCAGATGCCTATTTTTAGATTGTTTCTTTAAATTTTGGGGGATTGCTTTTAATTCTTTATATATTCTAGATAGAAATCCTTTGTCTGAGGGACTATCATCTAAGATTTTTTTCCCCAATTTGTGGATTTTCTTTTAACTCTGTGGGCGATTTATTTTGATGTGCAAAACTTTTCAATAGAATGAGATCCCAGTTGTTATTCTTTGAATTATTTCCCATGAAGTTTTGTTTTTGATCATGAACTCTCTGCCTACCTCTATGTCTTCAAGATTTCCACCTCTTTTCTTTTTTTTTAGTGACTGATATACTTTGTTAAATACAGTAAACACGTTGGTTCTTGTCCAGTCCAAACTGCTGTTGGTGCTGCCTGTATGAATAGCAGTGGCAAAAGTCCACCTCTTTTCTATTCCAGTAAATTTAGTGTTTCTGTTTTAATATTTAGATTTTTAATCCATTTAGACTTTAGTGTATGGTGATAGCCATGGATCTAATTTTAATTTTTAACATGTAGGAAACCAGTTTTTCCCAGCACTATTATTTAAAGAGGTTATCTTTCTTCCAGTGAACATATTTGGCCCTTTCATCAAAGATAAGGTACCTGAATTTGTAGCTGCATTTGCATCTTGTAGTCTGTTCCAATGATCCTCAGGTCTGTTTGTTTTTTTGGGTTTTTTGCCATTATCCTGTTGATTTTATCACAGTAGCTTTGTAGTATAATTTGAAGTCAGGGATTCTGATGCCTCCTGCCTTGCCTTTGTTGGCCAGGACTGACTTTGCTATTCTACGTCTTTTCTGGTTTCAAATGAATTTAAGGAATATTTTCTCCAGATCTGTGAGGTATACTAATGGCATTTTGATCAGGATTACATTAAATGTGTGCAACAGTTTTGGGAATATGGTCATTTTTACAATGTTGGTTCTTCCTATCTGAGAACAAAGAATGTCTTTCCACTTTCTAAAATCCTCTTTGAGGTCTTTTCTTAGAGGATTGTAATTTTCACTGTGTAGATTATTTGCTTCCTGTATTAGATTAGTTCCTAGCTATTTCATTTTCTGAATGCTATTGTGAAGGATGTTGTTTCTCTAATTTCTTTCTCGGTGAGTTTATTTATTTTTGGCTATTGACTTTGTATCCTGCTATGCTACTGAATTTGTTTATTAATTCTAAGAGTCTCTTTGTGGAGTTTTTTGGTTCTCCCATGTTCAGTATCATATCATCTGCAAATAATGATGGTTTCACATCTTTCTTTCCAATTCATATTTCTTTCTCTTATCTAATTGCTCTGGTTAGTGTTTCCAGAACTATATTGAATAGAAGTGGTGATAAAGGACGTCCTTGTCTTGTTCCTGACCTTAAACTGAAATCTTTCAGTTTTTGTACATTTAAAGTGCTGTTGGATATTGCTTTGTGATAGATGGCTGTAGTGGTTGATTGGTTGTGTCAACTTGAGAAGTTTAGAAACTTAACTAAATTGGCTCAGCAATTCCACACCCTGGGGGTAGAGGGGCCACCATAGGTTGGCTCATCAGTGAGAGGATATAAAAGGAAAATGAGGAAGGACACAAGGTCGCATTCCTACTTGGAAGAGCCCCAGGTTTTGCCTTCATCTTAGAAGTCATCTTCTGTCTTCTAGCACAAACTCTTTGGCTTCCACCTTGGATTCACCAGCCTTCTGCTATAGATTCATCAGCCTTCTATTGCAGAACCATTGGCCTCTCGATACGAACTTACATGGAGCACTGCAGTGAGCTCCAGACCTTGGACTGAATCCTCCAGTCTGCAGTGTGCAGACATCCTCTGCACGCTTCCTCATCTGATTCTGTGGTTGACCATCATAAGACAATCTTGCAATTTCTTATACATTTGTACATCTTATGTTTTATCTGATTGTCTAGTAAAATCTTGAGCGATACAAAACTGGTATCAGCAAAGTGGTGTTGTTACTGGGATGTTGCCTGGACATATGACTTAAGAACCTTTGGAATTAATTTAGAAATGTTTTGATAGACTGGCCTAAGAGACGGCCCCTGTGTGTTATAAACTATATTGGAGTCTTTGGTTGGAGCCTGGATAATCAGAGTACTGATGGAAATGATGCCAGGTAAGATGAAGCTCAGGGGGCTTCGCCTGAGAAGAACTGCACTGGCTGCTAGACATAGGTAGCATATTATGCTTTGGCAGAAACTTGGTCCTCATCTTTCTTGTGTTTAGAGATATTGCCTGGGTAGATAAAGAAAAAATTCAGTCTACTATTGGGAATGTGGCATAGCTACTGTTGAGATTTTTTTTGCCAGATGCTTGTTCGAAATTAAGAACAAAGAGCGAGAAGAATGCTATGAAACCTTTGGCCAGAGGGAAGGCTCTAGTGGGATTTTTGATTGCAAGGATGAAATAGAGGAGAATGTTGTTATTAAAAACAGTACAATGTAAAAATGAACTGAAGCTTTTTACCTGAAGATAAAGGTGTATTTAAATTGCAGGAGATCCCTATATTTTAGTCTTGCCGAGCTTTGTAAAAACTAATGGGAAATAGTGATTGGGATTGTATTAATTCATGTTTTTAATGTTGTGTTTATATAAGTTTGTAACCAGGTTAATTAATTGAAGTATTATGTTTTAATTTTAAATTTTGGTCACCCTTTGAATACTTTGTTTTTGGTACAGGAATGAGTACAAAAAGTTATGTATATGTAATTGTAATATTAATATAAATGTGACTAGACTAAGACATACTAACTTTTCACAAATCTGCCACTAGAGACTAGTTTAAGAAATGTGTATGGTTATCAAGTTCACTGGGGTGGATTGTAGTGGATCCTTAACTGGTGATCAGCTTATTACATTGAGCTAAACTGAGCTAGCATGGTGCTGGGTGTGGGAGGCCCACCTGAGGGTTGTTGCCAGCAGCATGAGACAGACCTGGAGAAGGAGTTAAGAGGCTCTTAGGGAGGTTGTTCAGAGAAGCTGTTGGAAGCTGCTGGTTCTCTTGGGCTATTCTGATGGAGGACCTGGTCATGCTGGCTTTCCTGATAAACTTGGCTGTTCTTGTCACAGGAGGAGTGGGGGACCTCATTGCTGCTGAGAATGGCTATGGTTCCTTTTGGGGGAGCTTTGAACCTCATTTTGACCATCACTTCCTGGTTCTAGAGGGGAAGATCGTGCACTGTTCAGTTTCATGGAGAAGTTTGTCATGTTGACTTTCCTGGGAACTCAGCTTTCCTCATTACTGGAGGAACTTGGGACCTTGCTGCTACTGAGGATGCCTGTGCTAGTTTTGTGGGGATCTTGAGTTCTTACCTTGAGCATTGCTTCCTGGCTCCAGTTCAGATCCCTCAACCTGCTACCACAGATCCTTCATCCTGTTGGCCTAGACTTTCTAGCATCCACCACTGACCCTTGGGCATTTCCAGCACAGATCTATGAAATAATGCTGCATGAGACATTGTCATGGGCTCTAGGCCTCCAATTGGACTCATGGGAGGCACTGTTATGAGCTCTAGGTTTTCCACTGGAATCATGCAAGATATTAGCATCCAAGCCTTCAGTGAGATTCTTTGGTCTCTGATGTGTGGACAGATTTCCTGCATTCTATGTATATGATTCTTTGGGGGATTATAAAATAATCTATGAAGTGTGTCCTGTATTGGATTGTTCCTCTTGAAAAAACTCCAAACTGTGACAATGATTTTTATCAGACTGAGGTAAAGTCTATCTATTTCAACTTGCTGTAGGTTTTTTTTAAAATTATGAATCAATGTTGGGATTTGTTAAAAGGTTTTCGTGCACCTACTGAGATGATCATGTGGTTTTTGTCTTTGGCTCAGTTGATGTGGTGAATTACATTTATAGCTTTGCGCATGTTGAGCCCTCCCTGCATCCCTGGGATGAATCCCACCTGGTTGTGCTGTATAATCTTCTTGATGACTATCTGCCTTGCATTTGCTAGTATTTTAGTGAGTATTTTTGCATTAATGTTCATTAGGGAGATTGGCTCTTGATTTTCTTTTGGTTTGGCCTTTCTCTGGTCTTGTTATCAGTGTAATACTTGCCTGTAGAAATGAGTCAGGGAGAATTGCTTCCTTTTCAGTTTCATTGAAGAGTTTTAGGAGTATTGGCATTAAATCTGCTCTACATTCCTTGTAGAATTCAGCTATGAATCCATCAGGACTTGGACTTTTTTAGTTGGCAAGACCTTTATTACATTTTCAATGACATTAGCTGATATTGAGTAATTCAAAATTTTTATATGTTCTTGATTCAGTTTTGGTAGTTTATATACATCTTGGAATCTATTTCTTCTGTGTTTTTCATCCTATGAGAGTAAAGAGTTTTGAAGTAGGTATTGGTGATCTCCTGAATTTTCACAGAAGACCCAGAAAAGTTTAAAAATGAAAGAATAGAAAAAGATGTACCAGGCATTAGAAAGCTCTTATGATACATCAAAGAGGAGATACTCTTACTTCTGTGGTAGTCCTGCCAAAAAATGCATATTCTGTATCTAATCACAAGAAACCATGAGAAAATTCAAGCAGAGGGAAATCTGACCAAATGACATCTCTATGAAGGTTTCAAGCTGATAAAAATCAAAGAGAACCTGAAGAATGCCTGAAGGAGATAACAGACATCACCAAGGGTTATTCTGAATAGGATTCTTAAAAAAGAATGGAAACTTTGTTGAGACAATTGGTGAACCCCAAGGAGAGTCCAGAAGCTTCCTAAAGAGTTAAAAGAGTTAAAGGACAATATTATGACATTTCTAGCTTTCTAATTTTGGTGGCTGCATTTTATCATGTAAGAGAAGGTTAAATGGCATTGCCAGAAGTACACTCTAAAATAGTCAGGGTGTTGAAGCTATGGATTGAGAACTTATTTTCAAGTGGTGTGGAAAATACTTGTGCAACTTTTCTGCATGTTCAAAAAATTTTTTAATTCAGTTTTAAAGTTCAACACAGCAATGCACAATAATTTGAATATGGCTGAGATACTCCATAGTGAGATCATATGGTAGATGTAGTGTAGTATCTTCAGAATTTTGCAGAAATTGTAATTCACCTCTGAAATTTGTGCTCTATTAATAAAGCGAAAGATAGAACAGTAACATTTCAGGTTCACACAGAAAGCTTCTGTTCTGCATTGAGAACTGGAGAAACTACTCTATGTTAATGAGAAAAAAGAAAGCCTTAGGCAGAGAGAAATGTTGGGATGCCACTGTCCAGGTATCTAAAGGTCAAATGAGGATCTAGGGGGTAATATAACCTGGGGCTGGGTGATGGTATATGTAGAAATTACTCTTCTTCATTGCAGGTCTGTTCAAATAAGTATATGTTTTAAGTACTTTTTAAAGAGTTATATCTGAAACAGAAAAATATGGGGAAATAGATAAAGACGTAAAAATGGTAAGTAAAGGACTATTCCTAAAAATCAAAGGAAGAAAGCAGGAAAAGGAATTAGAGAGGAACATATGCTTGAGAGATTTTTTTTCTTGCTACATTAAGGGAAATAAATTCGTTGATACAATATGAGAAAAAGTCAAGAGCCTGGGAGATGGCTCAGTGGAATAAGCGCTTCCCTGGGAAGCTCAAGGGCCTGAGTTCAATCCCTAGTTCTACACACACACACACACACACACACACACACACACACACACAGTATTGAGAGGCATGCTTTGTGACCATGATGGCTAGACAGGCAGTGATTTAGAGGCTAGTGTGTCCCCCCTGCCCCCGACACACACACACAGAGGCGTATGCCGGGAGAAGTAAGATGACATGAGAAGTAAGATGACACGAGGTAAAGCACAAAGCTTGCGAAATAGAATTTGTATCTCACTTTCAATGGAGGATATATTTTTTACCATATATGATATATAAAACCTGGTGATAAAAAGGCACAAAAAAACCTGCAAGAGTGAGATTAAAGGAATAAAAAGCGGAGATGATAACAAAACGTAGTCCAAGGAGAATGGTGAAGATGGAAAAATTCAGAATTAGAGCCATTTGGAAGCATCACTGGTATAAAACAGCGAATTAATAATTAGAATGAAAGCAAAAAACCAAGGGAGGTGCTGAGGGGACAGAGAGCCCTCCTATTGATTTGGGGAGTTAGGCGGGCTTAGAGCTTCTTGGGGTATCCTTGCATTCTTAGGGCTGACAGTTCTTCAGGGAGTCAAACCTCCACCACATTGAACTACCTGTGGGTGGCAAACCATCGACTACAATGGGACTGTTCCTAGGTTTCTACTCTGGTGTTTATTTAGTAGTCAGTCCTTTTTAGCAAGTGTTTTTTTTTTTTTTTTTTTTTTTTTTTTTTTTTTTAATTTCGTCTACATTTCAGCGATAGTTGTCTTGGTACATGGCTTCAGACCAGACAGCTTTTATTTTTAGGTTTCCCTGTTTATAAAAAGGAGCCCCCGCCTTGGGATTTCACTGTCATTCTATGCTTTCCGCTGAGCTACGACCCTGCAGCTTTCTTCAAATTCAAGTCACTGGGGAGGTCTTTTGAAATGTTGAAGAGACAAGACAACATTTTGTACAAACGGAAAAGCAACCAAAAAGATTCTAGAATCCAAGTAACTACAGTGAAAAACACACAAAAAAGTGAAGACAGTGACAGGAGCCAAAAGGATAAAATACAATCTATCAAATCCTTAGTCAGTGAACCACAAACACCAAGGTCAAGGACAAAAGCTTGCAGAACAAAGTTTGGACACAGCTAACGGAAATCATACTTCATGCCCCCCACACCCTAGACCACCCAGGTAACCACAGGTAATACTAGCCCCTCACTTACTGAAAGAAGGAAGTTATTTGCTTGTCCCCATTATTACTGGTCTGATTAGTTTCTGGGAATTCACCTTTACAATTATTCAGATCTGGACTTTGAAAAGGGTGGAGTGTGTGATTTGAATGACATAACCTTAGCTGAAGCTTATGTCCTAAAAAAGGGAAAACAAAGTAGATACATGTCTGGAATTGAAAAGATATTTATTTAAGTATTGCCATATTTTGCAAAGAATGTTGGTCTTCCTTTTGCCAATACTTAGCAATTCCAGCTACACCGCAAGATAGATTAGCAGTCAAATCATGAAGTTATTGTAATTAGATACAAAGGTACAATTCAGGGCATGCACAGTAAACCTTTCTGTCTGGGAGTCTGGACTAGTATGCACTGCATGTGATGGCTCAGTGATTCCACCTTTTGTTCTGTGCTAGGAGCAAGAAACTAGTGATAGTTAAGACAGGAGGCAAGAAAAAGACCCACAATAGCTGCTAGGATGTAAGAGGAAACTTCATAGTTTGTGGCTGCTTTTTCATTCTAAAATGCTTGAGAATTAATTATTCAGTCATTTACTCCCTGAAAACAAATTCTATTTTCATTTAAAATACTTTAGCCACTTGAGGTGCAGAACATCATCAGCCATGTTTGTATCCCATGAATCACTTCGGGTGGCTCCATGGTGCTATCTCCTGCCTGTTCCCAGGGACTCATTTGGGGTTGCTGCCTGCTGCACAGAGCCAGCTGGTATCCTGCCCGGCTCTGTCCTGTCTGCAGAGTGGGCGGTTACTCAGGAAGTGCCGGCAGAAGAGCAGGTTGTCTCAGCCCAGGCCAGACAAGCTGGGCCTTGTCTCTGCTTCCTGTATGTCTTTGGCTCCTGATCATTTGCGGTGCCCTGCTTCTTTGTTCCTACATTTTGCTTTTCCTTTGTCTGCTGCTGATCCCCCACAAGCTGCTTGCAGGGGCCTCTAAATTGTATACTACTTAAGTCCTTCATTTTTATTTTTGTGTTTACCCACTTTCCTGCCATGTAAAAATGTGCTTCTTCCCAGCTTTTTGCTGGGCCCTGATGGTCCCTTTACCTTGTCCCTAGGTCCCCTCCTACTAATAAGCACTGAATAAGATATACTCATTAGTCAAAACTTGAATTTTATAGAAACTTTGGAGTGGAGGGAAAAGAAACCTTTGCATTTCCACCCGTGTTTCTGCAAAGATTTGGCTGTCGCACTTCCTCCCAAGTGCAATACCAATGGCACAAGGCATCAAATTCATTTTTGGAGTTGTTCCGTGGTCCTGAGTCGAGCTCTCTATTTAGATGCAGTGAGATGTTCACTCCTGTCATACTGTGGTATTACCTTTGTCTCATCTATGGTGTGGGAAATAAAGTATAGTTGACATAAGAGCTGGCTCTGGAGTGACTTATGCTTGGGTTCCTACCCCAAAGCTGCTTTTCCAAGACCTTGGTCCAAGGCATAGTTTTTCTGCTACTCTTTGGTCCTCCAATCTCTGATTCTCATTCTCCTCAGGGGAAAGTCATAGGAGCTAGAATTGTCCTCTCCCCAAGGTTGATCATAGAAACCAGAACTCCTTTTGCTACCCTGATCAGCCATAAATCTTTAGATTTTATCCTATCCCTCTGGGTAAGTGTTGACCATACAGAAATTCACCACCTCATTAGATTGAAGGTTGTCAGAACTTCATTCCCAGTCTAGAGCAGGCCATACTCCATAACCCGAAGGAAGGAAAGGATGCTACAGAGAGAGGCCAAGAAGTATCTGAAGAGCCAGGCCATGGGGAGATTTTAACTTCAGTCTATGCTATTAATCAACACCTTCTGTCTCGTGGTATTTCTACATGGCTGTCTATGCTTCACTAACTCTAGCTTAATATGAAGTGTTCAAATTGGACCTCAGGGTACCAATCTGAGGACTCCCATCTTATAAGTCTGTGAACAAATGAATTTATTATGGCTTTTCTCCTCTCAATCAATTGCCAATTTATTTCAGCAGAATCCAGTGTTGAAACTGGAGAGTGTAAACTTCCCTATGTCCTAACAATAATATTACCATGCCCTGCCCCTAGTCTTATCACAGAACTTGCTACACAGAAGTTCTCAGGATGTATTAACTATTATTCTAATAAATAAATACACTGAATGAATGGGTAAGATCTGGAGTGACTTGTGGAAGGATTTCTTTTAAAGAGTGGTACTAGGAATTGAAACCAGGGCCTTCTGCCTTTGCTACATCATTAGATCTTTATTTTAATTTTGAGGTAAAGACTGGCCAAGTTATCTACAGTAGGTTCAAACTTGTGAGCTTTTTGCCTCAGCTTCCCAGAGAGCTAGGATTACAAGTGTGTGTCACCACATTTGTCTAGAGGGACTTTCGTAGTGTGTGCCTTACCTGCCAAAGTTTCTAGCCTCCATGGTGCTCTGGCAAACGGAGCTCACCAGTATCCACTGTTAACTATCCTTTTGTTTCAAATGTCCCTGTGCACACTTGTGGATTCACAGAAATACAGTCCCCCTCTCATACTCCATGGCTACAGTTTCTGTCACATGTAATGATCACTGTCTAGCCAGCTATTAACTTCCAATCCTTGACCACTTAAATGGGTTTGTCTCTCAACATCCTCGTGCTGATCTTAGGAAGTGCTTGGCTCACTTCCACCCTGAGTATGACTCAGCCTTTCTGTCCCAACCTTTCATACCTAATGAGCAAAGCCCCTAAGCAAACAAGGTCAGGTGGAACAAAGGATTCACCCCTGGCCCTGGCTGTATCTTGTCCTAATCATCACTAGCCTTTTGATCTAAGGGGAGGGGTGGTGAAGGTTGGCCTGCCTGTCCTCCAGACTCTTTGTTGACAATTGCAGCACTTGCTTATGGGCTCATGGTGTGCAGTTTTCAGTATGTCACTCCTTGAAACCCTATGCTTTAGGAAAACAAAAGGCAGCCCTTTATTATTGTCCTGTGCCCAGTTCTCAGCACAGCCACTGGCACTGTCACATAGTGTTTAGGGTCTGGGACCTGGAGCTGGATTGCTGGGTTTGGCTTGCAATTCCACTCCTTACTGTCTTTGTGAATTTAGCCAGGTTATTAAATTACTTCTACTTTAGTTTACTTGTCTGAAAAATAGGTATTTTAATAATAGTGTTTACCTCTTACAGGAGATTAAATAAGTTAATATGCATAAGCACTCAGGCCATGGCTTGGCACGGAGCAAATAGCTATTAGGGTAGGTACTCGATAAATATTTGATGGATTACGAGATGCCACACCAACTCCAGCCATCAGCCCTCTGTAGACAGCATTTAATCAAGCTGAGTAGGCCAGCTGCTCCAAGAGTCTCTAGATTTTTTCACACATTTTTCCATTTACTGCCTCTCAGACTTTATTGTATTTGTGTCAAATCCACTTGTCTAAATGCTTAAAAAAAAAGAAGCAAAACTGTTGCCTAGCCTTATAAATCATTGTAATTTGACTCTATGGATTTCTAAACATCATCTACAAGTGCCTAATTGCCTCACTCGAGGTTTTGCATTGTTGATCAAATGCACTCATTCAGTAGCTCTGTAGTAGTGTAACATACAGCGTGCAAAGCAGTGGCTTGACCAGACTAGCATCTGTGCCTGTGAGGGTGTGCCTGTGTGTCTGTGCACACTCGTGTGTGTGTGTGTGTGTGTGTGTGCGCGCGCGCGCATGCAGGGCGGGGGGGCAACTGGCAATGAGAAAGACGAGTGAGATGACGTTTCTGCTGCACGGGATCTGGAAATTCAATAAAGGAGATAATCATGCAAATAACTACCTGAAGCATAAGCTCAGTTCTCCGGGCGCCTGAGAGTACCTGTTTTCTGCCCTGGGAAAGGGCAGCGATCGCTCTTTGTGTCTATAATTTTACCCAGACTGGCATCTGAGAAAGATCAGGGCTTCTAATGTTTCCCTTTATCACTGTGCATGATGCCCTGCATCTCTGTACACTAAAATAAAATGTTGCTATTAACACAATGTGAAAAGAATGTGGGCTTTTTTTTTAATTTTATTTTTTTCTCTAAAAGGGACAAAGCAGAGTCATGAAGCTATAGAAAGAGATAAGTCTCACTAAAAAGACTGTCTGTAAAAAGATTTCCTAGGGAACATTTAAAGATATTTAAATAAGCAAATAAAACAGAACCAAGGAGGCCGGTTGTAGCCGGCGTGGCTGTTTTCCCGCGTGCTGGTGTGCTGATCCTCAGCGAATCATTTCTCCGGGCTGTTTTTTTCTACCCTTCCTCTGTGGTAACACGAGGAGAATTCCCAAGGGGAAGACTACAGAAGCCTGCCAGCAGCAGGAACACTGCTCTATAAAAGAAAGACGAAATGGATTTCCTCTCCCTGTAGTTCAATATTTTCTTCCCCAACATCCTGGATAAATTCCTCCACCCTCTTTCCTCCCAAGCGTCAGAGGGGCCTGCTCCCCTTACACCGCTCTCTTCGTTATAATTATCAGCTTTAAGGTCATATCGTTAATCCTCCTGGGCACGGGAGGCTGCACGCTGGCGGGGCAAGGTCACCATGGAAACACGGGTCTCCCGCGCTGACTCGCTGCACCCCGAAACTGCTCAACCGCATCCCGCCTCCCAGTCGCGGTGCATGCAGCCGCCCGTGTGGCTTCACCCCGGAGGACCGCATCGTCTAGCGAAGCTATTACACATCTGTGCCAGGAAAACGCTCCTCTGCCCCGTGGCAACAACACCGGTTGTGGTATTTTAAGTGGGCGACGCTTTGCCATTCAGGGTTGACAGCGTGGAATGGAGGCACACGGCCAGCACTCCCTGGGGCTCGCCGGCACCCGGCCTGCGTGTGGGAGCGTCACCCCTGGAGCCGGGCACTGCCAGGGAGGGCGCGGGCGCGGAGCAGTGTGCGCAAACGCCTGCCACTCATTTCACAAACGGCCCTCCTTAGAGCGGTGTGGTCTCAACCTGTAGCTCAGAAAATAGAAGTGAATAAAAGATCTCGCTGGATTTTTTTTTTTTTTTTTCCTCCTTCGGTGAAAACAGCAAGTAAGGTAATCCATATAGAAAAATGGCTTGAAGATTGCAGCCTTTCTGCTTAGTCTTATCAGGCGCAGGCAGAATCTCAGCGTTTCCTAAGTGGGAAACGAGGTCTATGCGCAGAGACATCAGGCTTAAATAAAATCACGCGAGAACTGCAGTGTGCGGCCCGTCGCCTCGGTAGGACCGAACAGAGCCACCTCTATAACAGCCTCTGTTTGGGCTGGCTGTAGCTCTGTGCAGCTGCGGCTGCACAGAAATGTGATGTTTCCCAAGCTGGGCAAGTCCACGGATGCTAGTCCTCGGTTCTTGTTTATATCTCGGATGCCACACGCAAGTCTTAAACATCAGTGATAACAGCAGTAGGCATTCATGTAGCGTTAGCCTCAAACATATGCCAAGTTGCATGTGTAGGCAGTTATTTGGTTCTGAAAATGATCATACCATGCAGTAGTATCTTTTTTTCCATTGGCAAGATTTAGAAGCTCAAGCATGAGATTAAGTGACTTCTCCCATGGTCCCAGAGCTCTTAAATGGTGGAGCTGGGGTACTTAGCACAAGCATTCAGCGGATGGAGTTTGCTGACTTAAATATTGGTGCATCTACTCGCCTCTTGCGCTGTCCAATTGCACTATCCTTCCTCCGCCCCCCAGTTTCTTTTTCTCTTGCTTCCTACCTGGTATCATCCCTGTCTATCCCGTGTCTCCCCTCACGCCTGTTCCTCCCACCCTTCGTTCACCTTCCCTCACTGGAAGAACACCTGTGAGGGAGGAGATTCTCATGGTTTGTGTGTAGATGTCCCCCTAAAGGCTCGTGCATTCATGGGGTGGCTCCTGGAGTTTGTGGTTGATTATTGTGGGTGTGGATGCTGCACCTGTCCTGGGGCAGGTAATTTGCATTACAGTGTAAGGTGGGAAGAGAAGCCAGCTGCCTGAGCTGCTGCTACCCCTCCCTTGCGCTCTTGCTCTGCCGCCACTATGACAGGTTGCTTTCTGCTATGTGCTGCTCTGCCTTGAACCCAGCTGAATATGGACTGAAACCTCCAGTAACTGTGAGCTAGATAAATCTTTCCTTCCTTCATTTTGGGTGTCAGGTATTTGTCCCAGCAACGAGAGAAGAGTAACTAAGACAGAGATGATAGCTTCCCTTCTGGATCTTTCTTTCCCAGGAGCCCTCCTTTGTCCTTCACTTCTCTCTTTCCTTTTACAAAGGCTTTTAGTTCTAATACATTCTTTACCCTATCAAATTGCTTTTCCTCAACAAGAAGGTTACTATCTTACTGGTATTTTACAATAAGTTCAGTCTCTTTGTTTATATTAAGATGTTCCCTGTTCATAGTAATTTTCATTTTGTAATTAAAGTATAGCCAAATTTATAGTAATACCATTCATGGTAGCTAAATCTTGGAGGTGGCGTATATGTCCACCAATAGATGAATGGGAAAGAAAATGTGGTGCTTAGACACTACAGAGTACTAACTACTTTGCCATAAAGGAGAATAAACTTGAGTCATTTGTAAGAAAATGGTACATCTCCAGACCATAATATTAAGAGAAATAATTCAGATTCATAAGTTAAATGAGAATCCTACATTACAAACAAAACCCAAAATAAAGGATAATAATAGGAAGTGGGAAGATGGCTCTTTCTCCAACATGAAGGGGATTGAGAGATGGCAGAAGGGGGAGGGGAGAGAGGGGAAGCAGATGAGAATGGAATTGGGATGTGCTGCGCTCGTGGGCCAAGTCCACACAAGGAAGGACGACATTATGTACTGCATGCATGGATTGATAAAAAATACAAAAAGTAAATTGTATCCAACAAATGCCGTTATAGCTGTATATAACAGCCCCAATGTATATGTTGGACTCTTAAGCTCACCTATTACTGTGTTTAGAGATGAACCATCAAGAAGCTAAGTAGGGTTAAATGAGCCTACAGGGTGGGGCCCTTACCCAATATGATTGGTGTTCTTATCAGATCAGTACAGACACCAGTACTGTAAATACACAGAAAAGGCTGGGCATGCTGGGGGGTTGCAGCAAGAAGGCAGACGGAGTATGGAGGAGAAGGCTGAGGGGAGGTAGATTTCAGCTGTAGAAGCCAGAAGCCAGCCAGCCCACTACCTGGTTTGTGCTACATGTGCAGATATACACAAAGCCTAAGTGTGCAACTAGTTGGAATTTTTCAATTTTTGAACTCAAGAGATCATCACAGACCAAGAACGACAGTGCTTCAAGTATCCTTGAAACCCCTCCCCTACCCCTCCTACTCATTGTAGTACTTGTGCCCAGGTATTGAGATCTTCTGCACAGTAGACAGGGCTTGGTTGGGTGCCTGCATGATGGGGGCTCTGCTTCTGGGGTGCCCAGGGTTCCAGGTCCTGTGTGCGGGGTTGACCCAGGTGGTCAGCAATCCTCTCCAAGTCTTCTCAAGGTGACAAAGATGACATAAGCAGCACCTGACCTCTGTGTTCATTTCTCAATCACTTCTGAACTGGAGAAAGGAAAAGGGTATTGTGCATTAATAAAGGAGAAAAATGTATTAACTTCAGGATTCTGGGGGTTGGGGTCCCAAGAGCTAGGCTCCAACATCTGCTCTGCTCCAGGTAGGGACCTCTTGCTGTCTCATCCTCTGACAGGCAGTCGAGGGCAGGGGAGCCTCCTGGAGAGAAAGCAAGCATGAATGAAGGGCAGTCTCACTTCACCCAACACACTTGGAAGAACTAGCCCAGTCCTCTGCGAGCTAAGATTCCCTACATGAAAATTATTTATTTATTTTTTTTTACTAAAGACATGGCTCCAATCCTATGACTTCTGGGGGATGCACTTGAAATATCGCACATCTTATAACCTTTCCAAAACCCATCATTTTGATGCTTGGTGGAGTCCAAGTTAGAAATTTTTAAAAAATAACTTACTATTTTTATTGTAAAATATTTCAGCTATTCAAAGCAGATATCAACATAATGTACTTAACATCTCATTTCAAAAATTCAAGTCAATATGTGTATTTGCTACTTAAAACTTTTTAATTGAAACAACTAGTAAACATTAGTGTCTTCTGTTATTCTTGGAATCTAAATACTCTAGATTTTATAAACGGAGACTGCCTTTATGAAAATCAAGTGAAAAAATCCACAAAATACACAAAGCTCTCATAATTGCTAAGTCTACTTTTTATCTAATTTGCCCCTCATCTAGTTGCCTACCATCTGCTAATCTAATGAAATGCTCCAAGGCTCAAACTGGTAAATTTTTCAAATTGTTCTTTTCTTTTAATGTGATAAGGGTCCCATGGTGAGTTGGATTAGCTTTGTGACAAAAGAATGATGTCTGTAGAAGTTTGGCCTGTGTTCTTAAGGTCATTTGTGCCAACCCCCAACCCCCAGGCAAAAGTAGTTCTTAGAATTTATTCCCTCCAACCATACATGGACGAGAAGTGATGACCCACCCCTGGAAGACTGGGCAGCTACACAAAACAGCTAGAAAAAGTCTGCATGGATTCAAGAGGGAATGAGCAGCTCAGATTCTTCATAGTGCAGCTGAATGGCAGTTAGAGGTGACAAGGCTATTATTAGTGGAGAGCCAGCAGGGGAAAACCCTGTCTGGAGGGAAGGTGCTCAGAAAATTAGGAAATTAGAACTTTAAGGGAAAAGAGAAGCACATTCAAGGTGAACGAGGCAGAACAATCCACTGAGGCCTGGTCCCCTTGACAGTCCAGTTACCTCACTTGAATGTGAACAACTAATGATGCTTCTGCATTCAACCAACACCATTTGGTCTTGTGTTTGTCCCAGGGATGGAAAAAGCAGGTAGAGAAACAAATGGGCAGACCTGGGATGAGAGTAGGGTATAGACAAGAGAAAGGAAAAAGTGATGGGGGGGGGAGAGAGAGAGAGAGAGAGAGAGAGAGAGAGAGAGAGAGAGAGAGAGAGAACGGAAAGTAAAATTATCAACTGAAAGCTTGCCATTGGTGGGTGCTGCATGTAAGGCAGAGAACAAGAGACCCACTTGAGACACAGGTTAAAATCTTTTGATTTAAAAATGGGTAAAATCTTTTACCTCTTTGAATTTATTAAAGTGAGAGAGCTACCATATACATTCCAGTAATTAAAAAAACTATGCTCCGGTTACTGCTGGCCTGGGTGTGAGGAGGTACAGTAATTGCAGACAGCCATACTGGGGGTGCACCGATCTCCGTCCAGCTGGGAGGCCCGCCTTCTTTTGGGAGAGGACTTACCTGGTTGGTGCTGGGGACCAGTACAATGTATTTAGTGCGGCCCTTAATCTCCCTTCTTCTTAAACTTTCCTGCCAGGAAGAGGGGCATTTTGTTGCTTGCTCTTTGCCATTTAAGTTTGCTGCCCCAGTGTGGCGGGTCTGCAGCTCTCTAGCTGAAACCATGACCCAAGGGGCAGGAGACAAATTTGCTCATTTCGAGGATAAAGTCCTTACAAGTTCACTCTGCCCAATATGTAAGTCACAATGTCCAATCTCTTTCCTTAGTAATAAAGGTGACATTTTAATGCAATTTGTCCCTGACTTGAGCAAGGAGGAAAAGAATTTCTTATACTATTCTGTTTTAGTCTATAACATTCTCAGCAATATTCCGCTGCTTTATTCCATAAATTATTGAAAAGAATTAAAATGCATTTGGAGTGTATTAATATTAATAATGCATCCATAATGAATATGTAAATTAGCATAGGGCATGCAGACTAGGCAAGGTCGTACATAGTGATGATTGTACTAATTGCTAACAAGTGATGTTTATTCTGTTTAGTTTATTTTGATAAAATCACAGGTCCACTTTTTAGGCAAGGATACTGAAAATGGGAAGGATAACCAATGCCAAGCAATAATAGGTAGGGACTGAACTTCCAACCAAGGGCCTGATCGCAGAGCGGCTTCCCTTACAGTACAGTAGAACATGGATAAATAAATATGTCCCAGAAATTTCTAGAAAATAAAATTTAAGGTACGATTACTAACGTTTCTTTTTTCTCTTCCTTTCTTTTTTCCATCTGTGTGTTAGAATCTGTTATCTGGAGGAAAATAAGTAATTTAATGAACCATTACCGCATGCTGCCAAAATATTTTCCGAAAAGTTTTCCTTAATTTATCTTGCTACGTTCCAGGATGTAGCTCAGCAGCACAGAGCTTGCCTGACAAGCATGAGGTCATGAGTTTGATTCCTGGTACGCCCCCAAAAATAATTATCCTGCCACTAAAATAATATAAGCATGCCATATGTGTGCAATTGTAATTTGCCTTGTTGAAAATAGGCTGTTATCACTCTATATTTTCTTTCAGACAGGACCACTTGTACCACCATAGTAACAAGTAACCCCCAAACTTTAGTGATTAAAAACAACTTCAGTTTGTGTCTTGTTCGAACTTCATGACCTCTGAGCTGGGCCAAGTGCTTGTGTTGGTCTTATCTGCGCTCCCATACAGGAGAGCTTGGGGAATTCTGTGTCAGGTATTAGGTGTTTTAGACCAGAAATGAAAACTATGACTCAAATTCCTCTAGCCGCACACAGAACTGCCTGTAGTCACCTGGCCTGATCCAAGCACTGGTGGCTTTGAAGTGCATCTTTACCACATACCTACAAAGGAAGCACTGGAAAACACAGCATTAAGACAGCTACACTTTTTTTTTTTTTTTTTTTGTATTTTAGGGAAGGGTCTACAAAGTGTCCAGGGTCTCATTGCTAGATCAGACTCTAGTGATCCGCCTGTTTACAGCCTCCCAAGAGCAGGTTACAAGCACGTGCCCAGTCTCAATTTCTCAATTGTTGTCTCAGTGTGCCCCGGGGGCGGAGCAGGAAGGGCAGACCCAGGGATCAACCCCTCAGCCCTTCTGCCTGCTTGCAGGGGCTTTAATCCTCTGAGCTATTTGGCTGGCCCTACTTATTTTTTATTACAAGTTTCATAGCTGGGAAATGATGACTTGTTTTGAATTTATGAGTGGTTGAGTAATTTCTCTTTTGTGAATTGTTTATTCATGCTTTTTGTTTTACATAGTGAAAGGGACATGTCAGTGGAGCCTGGTAGAAAATTGGTTGAGTAATTTAAATTATTCTGATGTTATCAGCAAGGATTATCCACCATCTCTTCCTGTTTTACTCTCTTTCCTATGCAAAGTTCCATAGAAATATTCCAAGGGTGGGGGTCACCCAGGCTGCAACCCAAGCTGTGTGTCTTACAATGTTTTTAATGGGGGCAGTGACTACTAGCTATGCGTAGGACCAATTATTGATTCATTTGCCAGCAATATAAAGGAAGTCAGTCTACTTTATGTATTCTGTTGAATACCTGCTTTTTCCCACAGTATAATCCTTAGGTTTTTCTCAGGTGAAATGGATGAAATCCCAATCTGAGGTAGTTCAAACCATAAAACAGGGGCCAGGGAGATGGCTCAGTAGCCTGGCAAGCACAAGGTTCTGAGTTCAATCTCCAGTTCTGTCAAAAAAAAAAAGATATTAAAAAAACCCAAAAAACCAAAAATATACAAAGTTATTAGGGCTCTCAAGAGGGAAAACACCTATAATTGGGATCCACCCTGAGAACACAAAGAACATAAGATGACATTAACTTCAAATGCTCTATAATATCCTGAACATTGTTATGGCACAATAGAAATAGACATAGAGTACAAATGTTTTTGAAGATGTTTACAAAAGTGGGTTTAGAGCTCTGTTTGGTATCAGAAAACATTAACTTTACAGAACATAATCGCTTTTATCCATTTAGAAAAATTTCAGAACAATTATATTTAGACCGATAATTATTGTTTCCGTGAGTATCACAGCCAAGTCAGCTCACTGAAAGTGACTGAATTTCAAATGGACTGGTTTCACAGAAATAAAAATGGAAAAAAATCATGCAATTGAAGAGAAGACAAAGAAAAAAAAATACACAAACTCAAGAATAAATAATAGGGGTTTTCAACGTGGAGACCTGGCTGGAAATGGGGCAATATCTTTCCTTCTCTCCAACCCGCATGGCTATTTTCTTCTGTGTGAATTTCAATCTTTGAGTTTTTCTTTGTGTTTTATAGGTGAACTTCAGACACACATCATCATTACAGCTGAGAATCTAAAAGAATAGGTCATGACCTTTCCCCTGAATTTACATTTATAAACAAAAATTATATAGTAAAAC
>NW_004524610.1:11239161-11271196 GCF_000260255.1 Octodon degus
AAGCGCTTATTCCATTTAGCTATCTCCCCTGCCCCTATATATTGTGATTAAATCTAGATAATTAATGCAGTTTATATATCATTGCTGTGGCTCAAATTTTTTTTATTAATTTTATCGAGAAACATATAGCAATGAAACAGTTTCAAAACCAATTAGTAGGACAGTTTCAATAATTAATGCATTGCCTAGTGTTGACTTCTTAGTGGTTATTCATAGTACAAGATGCAGACATGATATCCTGTCCAAACACTATTAGCACAAATCTTTCTTCTCATTGAATTAAGAAAAAGTAGCTGTATATTTATCCTAACTATTTTGTATATACAGACACAAAATGGTCCTTCATTTGTATCCCCTTTTTTGTTTAGTTTTGTTAGAGATGGGTATTCCATTGCCATTTAAATATAATAGGTGTGTGAATTCAGCAAAATAATCCAATATAGTCCAGTAGTCTGTAATAGTAGTGGGTTATCCATAGGATGGGCAATGTCAGAAGTGGTTGACTTGAGCCTTTTACAGCTCAGCATATTAAAAGGGCTTTACTTTTTATACCTCGTGTTTATACTTTTCTGCTGGATTGTTAAGACCAAGATAAAGCAAGACCTATATAAGAAGAAATATAACTTTTGTATCTGACAAGGTCAGTTAAATCCCCTCAGGATTTATCCTGAAGCCCTGTACTGCAGTTTGTAGATTCTTTGTCAGTTTCAGCCATTTGGATGAGTCACAGCCATTGCTTGGCCAATTTCCTCTCTGTGAAAGCCTGAGAGAGTGTTTTCCCTCCATGTGACTCTCCTTAGGTGCATTATACATCATCGATCACTTTCCTCTGTGGTTCCATAATCTCCTTCATCAGAAAATTTGGGACACTACTGAGTTACAGGATGTTGTAATACAGGTTCTCTTATGTTCTGAGTCCTCATTGACCTTGAAAACCTATGACCAAAATGTTGGCTGTCCTTGCAGCCCTTCTCTTTCTCTGATTTTTGATCTTCAAACTTAAGTTGTTAACCAACCAGAAGAAAATCTTGATGATATTATTACCTTATAACATTGGCAGTTGAGCTTAACCTACTATCTCTCTGATATCAAATATCTTAGACATAATATGGAACAGGTATTTTCCATCAAGTATTGCATGTTAAGCTTTAAATCCTTATAGAATATGAAGAAAAAAAGAAAAAAGAAAAAATATTAAAAAATAGGAATAAAAAATTACATATTTTTACACAGAAATTTAGAAATCTAACCATATATATCATTGTAGCACAACAGTCCTATGGCATAATTTTTTTCTTGTCTCTTGTTTTCATTTATTACCCTTTTTTAAAAACAAACATTTACTGGAGAGAGAGTATAGCAGTAATTGATATGATATGACAAACATGTATTTAGAATACCAGAATGGCAGGCATTCCAAGCATGATCCTAGTATTACACCTTGCTATCTTCAGTGCAGTTGCTTAGTTCACAGGTATCAGCATATATAGTTAGTCAGGGTGAGAATCCTACCAATTAACTACTAATTTCAAAAACCTGCTGAAAATACTCAGGATCATTGCCTTCACCATCTTGCATGTATAAGTGTATGGTTTTTGCTCCTGTCATGTTTCCTAGCTTTTCGCCATGCCCTATCTTTTCTGTTTAATCTTTAAGTTCTCACTTTCCTTTTTTGGTTATACCTTTCTATTTTTATTGTTTCTTTTGAGTTCTTACTCTAGGGAGACTATACAATATTTACACATGTGGATCTGGTTTATTTCACTTATGAGTATATCTTCAAGTGGCATCCACTTAAATATAAATGCTTCAAGTTTATCATTCTTTATAGCTGAGTAATACTCCATTGTATAAAAATACCACATCTTTTTCATTCATTCCTCAGGTGATGGGCATTTTGGCTGTTTCCAAGGTTTGACTATCACAAATTGTGCTTCTATAAACATAGGTACACATGTATCACTGATATGATGTTTTCAGTTCCTCTGGGAAAATTCCCTGAAGGAGGATAGCTGGTTTGAATGGGATTTTCAGTCTTAGTTTTTTAAGGAGTATCCACATTGATTTCCATAATGGTTGCACCAGTCTATATTCCCACCAGCAGTGGAGAAGGGTTCCTTTATCCCCATAGCTGCTCCAACATTTGTTATTGGTTGATTTCTTTATGATGTGGCTCAAGTATTTCAAATCTACTCTCTGAGCAATTTTTTTTTTTTTTTTTTTTTTTTGAGACAAGGTCTCACAATGCAATTTGGTCTGGCCTTGTACTCGCTTTTGTGCCTTCAAGGCTGATCTCAACTCACAGAAATTCTCCTGTTTCTGCCTCCTCAGTGCTGAGATTACAGGTGTGTTCTATCTTGTGTGGTCCCAAGGGCTGGAACCTGGGGTTCTGGGGCCGAGATGGCATGTGGAGCCAGGGATCTAACTTGGAATCCTGTGCTTGCCAGGTGGGTGCCTATGCCTCTGAGCTATCTCCTCAGCCCCTCTCTTAGCAATATTGAAATGGTCCTTGCATATTTACTATTGTTATCTGTAGATGTCACAGATTTGCCTCATGAGTCTTTAGAAAACACCTGGCCTGGGGTCCATATCTCCCATTCTCCTCACAACACATTGAACTCTGATGCCCACCATTCTGCCTTCTGCCAAGTGGCAAATAAGCACCCTGCTCTTCTCCTGAAGTGATGGTTTTTACGTCTTCTGCCTTGGGGTAGCTGAGATTCTGAATGATCACCTTGCTATGCACTCTGGGACAGGAGGGAGTAGGTCTTTGCAAGGAGGAGAGGCTCTTTGACTTGAAAGAGGGGCTGACATGCACATGCTGGAGCTGCAGATTTCAGTCAGGTGTTCCTCAAACGATGGAGAGTAGCTAGTCTTCCTTGCTCTGAAATGTCATGAATTCACAGGACTAGTCTGGAAGGAAGTTTATTTTTTAATCACAGATTTCTTGTTGAAAGTTTTCAAAACACTTTGAGGGCAGGCAAGACAGCTCAGCAAACTAAAGCGCCTGCGTAGGCCTGCTTAGGCTAGCTCAGGGACTGCTGTGCACCACATGCTGTGCCAGCTCTGCCCCTGCAGCAGGCTGAGCTCGCCATAGAGTCTGGGTGTGGTGGCACACTCCTGTAATCCCAGTGCTGGGGAGGCTGAAAATAGGAGGATCACTATGAGTCCAAGCTGTGCACTAAGACCTTGAAACAACCAAATATGTTTAAAAAAGAAAGGAAAAAAAAACCCAAAACATTTTGAACCTCAAATTCAACAATTTGGTGCAGTTTGGAATGGCATTTAGGCATAATCATTGGGCTCTTAAATCAGTTACATCTGAATCTGAACCCCAAACACATCTATTTATTATCAAAATTGCCTTGCCAAGGGCTGACCAAACAGCTCAGCAGATTAAACTGCCTGCAAGCAGGCATAGGGGTTGGTGTTTCAATCCCAGGCCTGCCGAGCCAACCCCGCACCTGGAGCGTGCTGAGACGGCAATTGAGACTGGGTGTGGTGATGCACGCCTGTGATCCCAGCTCTTGGGAGGCTGTAAACAGGCAGATCACTGTGAGTCCGATCTAGTAGTGAGAACCTGAACACCCTGTACACCCTTCCCTAAAATACAAAAAAAAAAAAAAAAAAAAAAAAAAAAAAAAAAAAAAGAAAGAAAGAAAGAAAGAAAATCTTGCTTTGCCAAGCTGATTTCATGTATCCTTGTTTGTAAATTGGGGATGACAAAGATACTTTTTCCATTGTGAAGATTCTGGAAGCCAATTTATGCTAAATTCTTACTACAAAGCCTAGTGTGGAAATAGTAGGCATTGCCCGTTATAATCACCCTTCCTATGCCTACTAATACTATGACTTCTTATGTGTGAATTATTCAGCACACATGAAATGACCCGATCACACACAAACCATTCAGAGAGCTGAATTTAGATGAGTGATTGTCTCTAGATCTTATCACTGGCATGAACATAGTGACAACCCTAAGAGATTGCAAACCTGTCTTTACTAAGCAGATTTCAGGAAGAAATGAGAAACAGGACTTACCAGATTCCTCTTGTCAGGGAAGATTGTGTTGGACTCGAGGTGCCCACTTGGGCAGTCCAGGTTAGACTTCTGACCCTGTATCCGAGGACATCCGTGAAGAACATAGAGGAGAACTGCCAAGTCATTTGTTGAGTGTAGAGTTTGTAAACTTGCAAAGAAGAGAAATTGATTGTGTATTTTTCCTTCTAAATAACTTTTAACAATAAATGGACTTTAATATTATGATGCAAGAAAATAAAAGAATTGATTTTCTTTTCCCTTAATAATTAGATGGTCCAGGCCAAGTGCGTGGTGTTTTCAGGAGACAAATGGCAAAGGATGTGGAGGTGTGGTGTCCGCTCGGGGCGTGGTTCCAGCTCTGCACTCCTTCTGCCACCCTCCCCCTCTGGAGTGATTTGCTCATTAAGTCCAGTCAAGGGCAAGGGAGCCACTCATGGAACTCCGTGAACTTTAGGGGAGGAGGCTGCAGGACAGCAGGAAGAGCACGAGGGGCAGTTATGGAGTGGACCACGGGAGAAAAGAGTCACACAAAGAAGTGGAGAAAAATAGGCCACCCCAGGAGGAGGCACTTTCCATAAAGTCAAAGTGGAATCCAACTAGAAGAACATTGTCAAATCATGTTACATTTCCACAGAAACTTATGACACTCAGTGAAAACAACCCGCCCCCTTGGGCAAGTGTAAGATGGCTGACGCCACCGTGATGAAATCACTTTATCTCCAGTGGACCCAGGTGATGAGGAAGTCTTTTTATTATTTAAAAAATCTTAATCTTCTGTGTAGCAGAGGGATGACTGGATGGGTCTGTAGGAGTGTTGCCTTTTTATTGCTGAGTATAAAGGTTTTTTCTGTCTACATGAGAAGGGTGGGTAAGAAATGGTGTGATGACCAAAGCCACAGAGATAACTGATGGAGCCCAATTCCAGC
The DNA here is from genome assembly GCF_000260255.1 of Octodon degus. NCBI lineage: Eukaryota > Metazoa > Chordata > Mammalia > Rodentia > Octodontidae > Octodon > Octodon degus. The sequence goes on from NW_004524610.1 coordinate 11,244,129, forward strand.
GGAGACTGATAGAGCAAATTTTTAATCACACATATAGATGTGAATTTTATGACTTATTAGACTTGAGATGAATGCCCTATAAATTCATATCCTATCCATCCTTGAACAGACTTCTATTGCATCTTCTCTCTATCTCATCCACTCTTTGAAATCAGAAGCCTGGGAGTCATTTTACATTTTTCTTTCCTACTATTAGGCTGTTTCTTTCATTTTTCCTGCCACCTCGTATCCTATCAAACCCAAATTCCTGTTGATTCTCCTGTTAAAAAAGAGTGAATATTTAATTATTTTCTTAATTAAGGTTCTCTTTTGCTGCATCTCTACAGAAGCTCTTTGATGAAGAAGCATGCTTGTCCTTGGTGCATACTCTAAAAGTGTATAAAACATAGTATTTGACAAATGTGTGAAGAGGAATTAAATGACTGGGCCTTTCATCTTGCCTTTTCAAATCCTTGTAGTGCTGTATCTTACAGTCATGTTACAATGACCAACATGCTCCTCTCTCACCTCCCTAACCTATTCCTCGGCATTCGCGTGTGCAGCTCCACCTTGACATAAGCTGTTCCTTCTTCCTGAGATGTTCCGTGCTACGCTCCCACCTTTGGAACATGGATCATTTCTAGGACAGTAGAGGAGTTAGCATCCTTGTGAAATTTCCCTTACTCCTCTCCTTTGTGCAGAACACTAAACAAATTTCTTTTTATTTCTAAAAATATTTCTCTTCCACCTTGTGTGACACAGCCATAGGGTGTACATGGAAACACAACACTCCACATGCTGGAAAGTTGCTGTAGTGTTTGATTGACTGTGTCAACTTGAGAAGTTTAGAAGCTTAAGGAAATCATCCCAGCAATTCCACACCCTAGCATGGCTTTACAGTTGGAAGATGTCAAGGGAAATGAAGGACTGAGGGTTCCATTTCCTTCAGAGGAGCTCTGGTCTTCTCCTTCAGCTTGGATGTCATCTGGTTTCTGCACAGACTCTTTGGCTTCCACCTTGGATCTGTCAGCCATCTGGTGTAGACACATCAGCCTTCCATCACAGGCCCATTGGCCTTCTGATACCGATTGGGTGGAGCACTGCAATGAGCTCCACACCTTGGCCTGAGTCCTTCAGAGCCTTCTGCCCGCTTCCTCATCCTACTCTGTAGCTGACTGTTGTAGGCCACTCTTGTAATTTCTCATACGTCTGTACATCTTGTGTTACATCTGTTCCTCTAGTAAAACCCTGATGGATACAGTTGTATTGTGAATTCCTCCCCATCGCGATCTTCAGTATGGTTTTAACAATTTCAGATGAGAAATTAACATCCCTCTCAAGATCTCAGCAGTCACCTGTTTAAGATGGTAGGGCTCCTGGAAAAAGAGCCGTGGCAATCTGTCTTGAACGACAACTACCTTCTAGAAGGGAAAAGATAACAGAGGAGGGCAGAGGCATTGCCTGTTAAGTCCTCCAAAAGTTGCTTCCTCAGGAAACGGTGGAATCGGCAGCAAAGTGGGAAGGGCAACACCTCCGGCCACCTCTCATTTCTGCTTCAGAGACTGAGAGCAGCAGGCAGAGCAAAGACAGAAGCTTGTTTACTCGTATGAATCCCCCCAAACTGCCTGCAAATGGCCCCATCAGCACAGGCTTGGCGACAGGCACTGTGTTGAGGTGCTGTGGGGAGCTGCTCCTCAACTAAGCGCCACCACAATGAAGCCAGTCCAGCAGCAATGCACCGGATGAGCTATCTGCTGGAGATTTCAGGACGTGGCGTAGACTCAGGACACCAAAGACACCACATCCATGGATTTGGCCTTTGCAGTGGTTGTCTAGGTAGGGAGATCGATTTCTGCTTCTTCCACTCTGCCATCCTCCCAGAGTTCTTCTCAAATTATTATTATTATTATTATTATTTTAGGGAAGGGTCTACAAGGTGTTCAGGGTCTCACTACTAGATCGGACTTGTAGTGATCTGCCTGTTTACAACCTCCCAAGAGCTGGGATTACAGGTGCGCCCCATCACGCCCAGTCTCAATTGCCATCTCAGCGTGCCCCTGGGGGCGGGGTCAGCACCGCAGGCCTGGTGATCAAACCCGCGGCTCCTGCGCTTGCTTGTAGGAGCTTTAATCTATTGAGCTATTTGGCTGGCCCTTCAAATTATTTGTTCAGGAAAAAGTACACAAAAGATAATTCCTGTTTTTTAGGTAAGTAGATTATCTTTTTGTACATCAAGCCATTTTTTTTTTAGAGAACATATTCAAGGTCAGAAGTCATATATTTATCCAGTAGCCATAGATAGTTTCTCCTATTTGGAGGAAGAAGTGATGTTTAACATACTTTCAATTTTAAATGAAGTGCTCAGATTTACAATTTATTATTTGTATTTTCATCAGTGCCAAGTACAATGATAGTTTGTACAAATTAATACCCACAGTAAAAGTGTTTTAGTACTACTGAATAATAGCAGCATGTAATTTGAAAGGTAATTCCATTATGGCAAGCTTCCTAGGAATATCAAGTAGTCCAACTGTTACAAAATTTAGACTCATTGTTAGAAATTACAAGTTTATTGAATGATAAATACATTTGTCATTTGGCTCTTTAATATGAAGTTTTGAATTGGTGGTAAAAAGAAGTAGTTTCATAGAATTCCTTTCATTAGTTGACTCTTTTGTCTAAATTATCAGATGCTGATTTGGAAGTTAGAGTGAGTTGAGAAGGGAGTGAAAACGTAATTGCTATTGCAGTCAAAAATAATAACTTTTTCAGCTATTTCTAAGCATTTTTCTTTGTTCCAGGGAAAACAAGATATTTTTAAGCTATGTTAATTATAATGAATGATTGTTAATATCACAGAAAATAGAAAATGACTCTGCTATTCAAGATTATACTAGGAAGTAATTAGTAGGCTGCGAAAGTGGTTACAGATTGCCAAAACTCAAGGCAAGGTCAATGAATGGTATTGTTATAGAGGCCCTGATTTTATATTTTGACTTCAGAGTAAATGCTCTTTAGTTGGAATTCAGAACCATTTGGACCACAAGTTTCAACAAATATGAAACACTTTAGTCTGAAGTTCTATTTATTTGTTTTAAAAATGGATGGAGAAAATGAAATTATTGATGTGTTTATTCTATTTACAGGTGTTAGAGAAAGGAAAAGATATAGCTCCTGGTCACGGAATTAGCATAAATTACAAAGGAGTTGTACCAAAGTAAATGTGAAGGAATTTGGATTTCTCAGGGCTGCAGTTTGGCTGTGATGTGTCCTCCACGCCCCTGTGTGGCGCTATCAGGACGTAGTGTCGAGGGTGAAATCTTCAGGCCACTGGGCAGGTGCACCCACAGCGGGAGTAGTGGGCCCCAGCCTCTTCCTATTTCTTCCTTTTGTAGCATGGCCAGGTGGACAGCCCCGCACTCTACTCACATCCCTGGCAGGATGTGCAGGACTTGAAAGCCGGGGGGAAAGCTGAGCGCAGGCTGAACCTTGTGGGGCTGTGACACCAACGCACCTTTTACACTCATAAGTTGATTAGCTCAAGTATTTTTTTCCAGCATCAGGAAGCTAACACAGTGGAAGCTTCTGTTAGTGCATAGACTTGGAGGATCTTGGCATTTCCTTTAAAACATTAGAAAATTTTAATTTTCAAAGTTTTCTTCATAGGTTATTTTAGATTCAGCAATAAGAAACAGGCAGGTACAGTTTAAAAGTTTAACACTAGACTTTTCTGTTGGAGAAAAATTGCCTTCTCAAGTTAACTGTGTGCAGATTCCACCTCAGAGAGATTGTAGGAAGTCGGCACTTGGAGTAGAGTGTACCTTCTTTCTAGAGCCAACTCTATCCCAGCTGTCTGCCTCAGGCACAGGGCTTCTGGGACGTTTGCAGGGAGGTGCCCTGCATCAGGCAGTATTTACTATAGAGCAGATATAGCACAAGAAACACAAATGTGCAAGAATCGACAGGATTGGCTTACAGTGGCCACCCAGAGAGTCAGACGGAAAGCGGGCAGAGGGGTCACTGGAGACTGAAGGATCCAGGGTGAGGTGTGGGGCTCATGCAGTGTCCTGTGTGAGTCCAAGTCAGGAAGCCAGTGGGTCTGTAGTGGAAGGCTGAACAGTCTACACATGAAGGATGGAGGATCTGCACAGGAAGTCAAAGAATCTGTGCAGGAGACCAGATATGCTGCCCAAGGTCAAGGTGAAGGCTAGAGCTCCTCCCAGGAAACAGAAGCTGATCTATCCTTTCTCGTTCCTCATTTCTACCATCTAGGTGACAAGCTAACCTCGGGAGGGTTTGCCACACCCTTGGGTATAGAATTGCAGTGCCCATTCAGTTGAGCTTCTCTAACTCAGCTTGGCACAATGAATCAACCATCATATCTGTTGATGGAGAAGCTTGTTTCAAGTTTCTCCCTCTCAGCTAAGGTCAGTGCTCAAAACTACCACAGGAAGTTTGGCCTGTGATGTGAATTACTGGATACTACAGAGAGCTTGGCCCTTTGTATCCTTTGTATGCACTCATGTGTTTCTGGGCCTGGCTTTACCAGTTTCCAAAGACAGAAAATCATTATTTAATACAAGAAAGAGAATGTGACCGTAATGTCCTTTATGTACCCATGCTTGTAAGAGAAAGCCATGTATTTTAGCAAAGACACATACAGTAAGACCTGTGCGGCCCGGTATTTGTGTTATTTTCCTCGCTCTGGTACTCTGCAAATAGCCATCATTGTCACTAAACTGGTGAGTGAAGAAAAACCAAGAGTATCTAAGTGTTCTCTAGCCAGGAGAGAAAGAGTGCTCAGAGCCAACAAAACACGGGCCAATCAAAGTTGATTAATCATTTGGAAGATATAAGAAATGATTTAAAATAAATGTAATGCTGAAGGAGATCCAAGGACTTCTCAGGAAGTGCTTGTGGAGTTAAAATCAACCAATCAAGCATCAGGTAGAATCTTCTACCCCTCCACCTCCACCCTGTTCATAAAAGGCTTTATGTGAATGTAAGAAAAATGGGATGACGTAACCAAACCATGTACTAGAATAGTGAAGGGAAGGTGGTGTTGAGCGATTGTGGCAACAGTTCTGTGCTTCATAAATCCTGCGTCTTTCTGTTTCCTGGGCTTGTCAGTCTAGTACCTTCCTCAGCCTTGTTTGCCTTCATGCCCGTGCACACCACTGACCCAGAACTGACCAACAAGCTTCCCCCGTGTCTTCCAGGGTCTGCCCTCTGCCAACTGGATGTCCATGCTGGAGGCAGCCTGGGAAGAGCTATGCTGAAAATGGCAAGTTTCCATTATTCTGCGAAAAGCACATGAATTAACAGAATTCTAGAAAGAGAAAAAAATAAGAAGGAAAGAAAGCAAAATCATGCATTGATAAAATGGCAGTTTATGGAGAAAATGGCAGTTATGAGTACAACCTTCAAAAAGTTTTTCTGCAACATCTTTTAAAAATATACAACTAACAAAAGTGGTAGAATCATTAGATAAATGTTAAATGATTAAAAATACCTGCATAGTAAAAATATGGATATCTACCTTGAAAAATATGAAAATGACTTGGAAAGAGTTTAGCTTATGAGTTGCATGAAGTAGTGGAATAAACATTATCAAAATTTGCAACTTTTTTAAAAGTATGTATTTTTAATTGACACAGTACTTGACATTTTACTACATGACAATTTGTGTTGATCAGATTACAGTGATTCGTGTTGAGCCAATTAGCGCAATGCAAATGTTTATGACTGAAGACATTTGTCACTTCTTTGCCTGTTGGGCACTCATACTCTTATCTACTAACTGATTTAAAAAATTCACCGAGCTGTGGTAAACTAGAAGTTATGCCTTCTATGCCGCCGCATGCTTGCACCTGTGCACATTCTTTCTTCTTCACTTCAACACCCTTCCCAGGCTGTAGTAATTGCTATTCTGTTCATTACCTCTTTGAGATCGACATTTTAGCCTCCCTGTGCAAGTGAAAATAGGTGCCATCTGTCCTCCTTTGCTCACTTTAACCCAGCACCCCCAGTTTCACCCATGCTCCTGCAAACAACCAGTTTTACCCTGTTTGGTGCTTGTGGAACCCATTGTGTGCCCCACCCCACGTGGCATCGCATCCATCTGCCAGTGGCCAGCCTGGGTAGTCTGTCCGTTCACTATTGATGTCAGTGCCACAATCATCATGGTAGTGTCAGTGTATCTTTGAGATGCTGATTTCCATTTCCTTTGATACAGAGCAAACATCCCGGACAGGATTGTTGGGTCACACGGTGATTCTATGACTGCTTTTGGGCATCTCCACACTGTTTACTTGAGTGGCTGCATTAGCTCACAGTCTTGCCAGCCATGTGTGAAAGCACCCCCCACCCAGTACCTGTTGTTTCTGGTTGCTTTAGTGGCAGGCAGTAGAACTGGGGTCAGAGAATATCTCACTGAAGTTTTGATTTCTCTGATTATTAGTGATGCTAAGTATTTCTTCAAGGATTTCTTTAGCTATTTGTATTTCTTCTGAGAAATGTTTAATCTACTCATTTGCCCATTTTAGTAGGAAGATTTATCTTCTTGCTGTTAAACTGTGTGAATGCCTTAGTCTGGAAATTAATCTCCGTCATAAGAACAATTTGCACAGATTTTATCTGATTCTGTAGGCTGTCTCCTCAAAATATTATGCCCGCTGTCTTTCCTTTCTTTTTTTTTTCTTGATTAGTCTAGCTAAATGTTTGTCAACTTTGTGTAGCTCTCAAAATCTTTATTCTTTATTTCACTGAACTTTTATTGTTTATGTGGACTTTCTCTCTCCTTTTAGTTTCTGCTCTGATGTTTATTATTTCTTTGTTTGTCTACTAAGCTTGGGCTCAATTTGTTCTTGATTTTCTAAATCCTTTCGTTGCATCATTAAGCCATTTATTTGAAATATTTCATTTTTATGTATTTAGTACAGGATCTATAGGGTCTACAGGGTCTCACTACACAGGTGGAACTCGTAGTGATTCTCCTGTTTCCAGCCTCCCTAGAGCTGGGATTACAGGCATACGCCACCACACCCAGTTTCAATTGCCATCTCACCATACCCTGAAGGCAGAGCCAGCACTGCAAGCCGGAGATGGAATACGGGGTGCTGCGCTCTGCCTAAGGAGGTGCTTTAGTCCGCTGAGCTATCTGGCAGGCCTTTATTTCTATTTACTTTTTTAAAAAATGTATTTAGGGCAGGGTCTATGGGGTCTCACTATGTAGATCTGACTCATAGTGATCTTCCTGTTCATACCCTTCCAAGTGCTGGATTACAGGCGTGCGCCACCACGCGCAGGTTCTATTGCAGTCTCAGCCTACCCCAGGGGCAAGGCTGGCACAGCACGGTGGTTATCAAACCCCGACCTCTGCACTCTGCCAAAGAAGGCACTTTAGTCCATTGAGCTATCAGGTCAGCCCCTTCTTTCTTTCTTTTTTTTTAATATATATATGAGCATTTGTCAAACTTTCATCTCTTTACTGCTCTTCTTGTATCACCCAGGTTTTGTATGTAGCATTATTACTTTCATTTGTTTCAATAAAATTTTAAATTCCCCTCCTGATTTCTTCCTTGCCCCATTAGTCATTCAAGAAAGTGTTGTACGGTCTCCGTTTATTATCATGATTTTAAACTTTCTGTTGCTGATTTGTGGTTTAATTCCAATTAAGATAGAGAAGATGTAAGCTATAATTTTGCTTTGTAATGAAAATTTGTCAGGACTTGTTTGTTGCCTAACACATGGTCTATTCAGTAGAATGTGCCAGGTGTTAATGAGAAAAATGTATATTCTATAATTATTAGATGAACTATACATAAATGTATGTTGGTGTATAGTATTTTTAATTCTTGGTATTTTTCTTTACCTAAATTCTGAGAGGATCTGTAAATTAATGGATTGGAAATTGGTAAAAGATTTCCAAGAAATTATAATATTAGCATCCATCTCTCTTTTAAGATCCAATAACATTGATTTATTAGTTGGGTTTAAAAGTACATATGCATAGATTTACACCTATACTTTCCTTGTACTGAATTGATGTCTTTAGTGATCTTTGTATCTTCTTGCAGTATTTATTTATTTATTTATTTATTTATTTTTGGTACTTTTTAGGGAAGGGTCTACAGATGTTCAGGTTCTCACTACTGGATCAGACTCATAGTGATCTGCCTGTTTACAGCCTCCCAAGAGCTGGGATTACAGGCGAGTGCCACCACGCCCAGTCTCCATTGCTGTCTCAGTGTGTTCGGGGGCAGGGCTAGCACAGCAGGTCTGGGAATTGAACCCCCGGGCCCTGCGCCTGTTTGCAGGCACTTTAATCCTCTGAGCTGCTTGGCCGGCCATCTTTCAGTTTTCGACTTCAGGTGTATTTTAGTAGCCTAATCCAAGGACAGCTTATTCTCCTTTACTCTTGGTCCCTGGCTGCATCAAACTTTTATTTTCTCCATAATTTTTATTGAGAAACAAATAGCAATGAGACAGTTTCAAATCAAATTGGTAGGACAGTTTCAATAATTACCACATTGCATACTCTCTTCCTAGTGGTTATTTGCTGTACAAGAAGCAGACATGATAACCTATTTGCAAACACTGTTAAAACAAATCCCTCTTTTCATTGAGAAAATATAGCTATATATCTATCCTAAGCATTTTGAATACACAGATACAAAATGGACATTCATCGGTATACCCTTTTTGTTTAGTTCTATCATTTGAATATTATAGGTGTGTTAACTCAGCAAAATATTCTAAAAGAGTCCGGTAGCCCATAATAGTGTTGAGTCTTCCACTTGACGGGCAATGTCAGAAATTGTTGACCTGAGTCCCCTACAGCTCAACATGGCTTTACTTCTTACATTTCGTTTTTATACTTTTCTGCTGGATGGTTAAGACCAAGGTAAAGCAGGACCTATGCAACAAGAGTTGTAGATTTTGGGTCTGATAAGGTCAGTGAAATCCCCTCAGGAATTATCCTGAGATCCTGTACCTCAGATTGTAGAACCTTTGTCAGTGTCAGCCATGTGGATGAGTCATGGCCATTGCTTGGCCAATATGCTCTCTGTGAAAGCCTGAGAGAATGTTTTCTCTCCATGTGACTCTCCTTAGGCACACTCTACATCATCGATGACTTTCCTCTTTGGCCCCATAATCTCCTTGATCAGAAAATTTGGGACACTACTGAGTTATATGATGTTACAGTACAAGTTCTCATATGTCCTGAGTCTTAATTGACCTTGGAAGGCTAGGGCCAAATGTTGGCTTTCCTTGCAGCCCTCCTTTTTCTCTAATTTTATTCTGCAAACTTAGGTTGTTAACCCTCCAGAAGAGAAGCTTATTGTTATTACCATACAACCTAGGCTGTTAAACTTAACTTCACTATCTGTCTGAATATCAAACATCTTAGGCATAACATGGAACAGGTATTTTTCATCAAATATTTGCATCAATCTTTTTCTGTCTTTTCACTTTTACTTCATATGTCTTACTATTGCATTGCATTTGATGTAGGTAGTGTATTATCAAGTTTTCAAAAATGTATTCTGCCACTGTATATACAGTTAGTTGGAAGAATATGTTTTAATTTAAGGTTATTCTCAATAAATAAAATTGATAAGTAACCATGCTCCTGTCCTTTTTATAATTTTTTCCTGTTGTCTTTATATTGTTTTATTTTATATTATTCCTTTTTCTTTCCTTCTTACTTACCTTTATGGCCTGGTGCTATTCTGACAGAACTTGGTACTCCTTTCTTTTTTCTTTTCTTTTTTTTTTAATATTTATTTATTTTTATTTATTACATTTATTTATTGTGTGTGTGTGTGGCCAGCTCAGCCCACCAGGGGGCGGGTCTGGCTGGCATGTGGTGCTGGGGATCGAACCGCGGTCCCTGTGCTTTGCCAAGCTTGTTTCAAGTAGGTGCTTTAGACCACTGAGCCATCTCTCCAGCCCCATCCTTTCTTTTTTATGTTTTTTCTCTACTTGAGTTTTCCACTATAATATGTTTTGTGATTACATTCTTTCTGTTTAAGCATTTCCTCCTGGGCTAGCCATATGGTAATGAATCCCCTGAGCTTTTGCTTTTCTTAGAAAGACAGTATTTCTCCTGATTGTTGAAGACTTGCTTTGCTGACTGAGATGCTCCTGGCTAGTGATATTTTAGTTCACCAGGACTTTGAATATCATCCCATTCTTTCCTGGCCTGTAAGGTATGTGATGAGAAACCCACCTTTAGTCTAATGAGAATTCCTTTACCTGAGACATGTTGATTTTGTCTTTCTGTTTTTAGACACTTCTCTTTATCTTGTATTTGTTGTACCTTCTCTATAATGTATCTGGAAGAGGGCCTTTTTTTCACAGAATATGTTAAATGTCCTTTGGTCTTCTTAGACTATGTGTCAGTAACTTTCCCAAAATTTGGAAAATTGTCAGCCTTCTCTAGGTGGTTTCAGGATCACTTCCTCACAGTCCTTGTGGCTCTCTCATTTGCACTTCTGCCACCGTGAAAGCTTTGGGAGTTGAGGAGGCACATGAACCCACCAGCCCTGTCTCCAGTAACATTGAAAGGTGGCAAGAAGGCACTTAGGCAGGACTCAGCTACACAGAGTGCTTTCTGTTTGTGTATGAGAAAAGTTTTTCTTCATTATGGTTCTATCTAGTCTTCAATTTATATGCCCAATAATATTTTAATTCCTTATATTTCATTTTTATGGGATGGACTTCATCACATGTGGAGTTAATTACATGTTGGTGTTTAGCTCTGCAAATCTGTCCCTGCTTGTCCACAGTGTAGATTTCTCTCTTTGTTCATTTAGACAAAACATTTATTCTCTTGTTCCTTTCAAAATACTTTAATTAAAGGTTCTCTTAAATACTTAAACATTTTCATTTACATTTCCTATACTGCTTGCTGTCATTAGATCTAGATATTCAGATTTGTTTGTAATATTAATTAGAGTAATTTTTTTATAAGACAGTTTTGAAATGTAGAACAGCAGAAGAACATTCACTAACACGTACCATATGTTAAGATGGCAGGCAGATGGCTCGGGTGTGATTATATGTATGGTTTGTGTAGCATGGTTTTGGTTACCTGTTGTTAACTGTGATCCAGGCATACTAATGGGGTAGTCTAGCAGTTAATACTTCATGAATTTTGAGTTGTGTGGCAGTCTCAGCATGGCATAGCCACCCACTGTCCACTCTGTCCTGCTGAACAATGCTGTGACTCCTCCCTTTGTCCAGTGTATCCCCATGGTATATGCTGCCTGTCCACTATTCACTAATCATCTAGATTACCAAGTTGACCATCAGATTACCATAGTAATTAATAGCCCTTAAATTGCTTGATATTGGGCTCCAGCACAAAAATGGTGATGCTTGTATTACAGTACAGGCATGTGTCATAGGATAACATTTCAGTCAACAAATGACCATGTATACAAATGTGGCCCCATAAAATTATAATCAATCCAAAAATGTTTTACTGGCTCATGATGGTACTATCAATATAGCATCATAGTATAATTCATTGTCTACCTATTTGTAGGTTGAGGTGTAAACAAATCTCTTATGCTACCATTCATATAGAAACATAACACATATAATTATGCATATTACATAAAATACAGCACCTAAAATTATATACAGTTCATAATTCTCAGCAGGATGTGAGTATGTTGGTGGCTTGCAGATCTGCTCTATGAACTTCATGCCATCCCTTTAGCACATCCTCCTTCTATGTATAAAATGTACACTGTGAGCAGAATGCTACCTTTCAGGGGGCAGCAGCCTCCTATACTGCCTGTTTACTGTGTTTTTCGATTCCTCATTTTCCCTGCCCCTGATCTTGTGGTGCTTCTGTCCTCATGGCTCTAGAGAACAGGCTTGGCTGTGGATTCCATGGAGCATAGGTGTGCAGTGGGTGACGCCCTCCTGGCTGTGTAGGTGTGCTCTGTGATGTTTATACAGTGAGGAAGTTGCTTACATGATATCTTTCTCAGAACACATCTGTCATTCAGCAATCTATTACAGTGTATTTTTATAATTGTCATTTAATTACTAGTCATTGTTGCTAACATCTTAATCTGTCTTCCTTATAAATCAAATTTTACCATAGATAAGTATGCACAGGTACAACTCACCCACGTATATGAAGGCTGGCACCATTCAGGGTGTCAGATACCCTCCGGGGCCTGAGGCAGACTCCCTGAGAGAGGGGCTGCTGTGCTAGTCAGACATGGCTCCATTCAGCTGCTTAAACCTGTGTCTGCTGTTTCTTGGATTGAAATGAGTCATAAGCACACAGAAATTTTGGTACGTTCAAATTATTTCCAAGTATGTCTTTTATGGTGCATCAAATTTATATTTTATAAACAGTACTACAGTACAATCGAGTATACGTGATTCAAAAGTAACAAAAACTAAGAAGTTATGCCTGCATTTGCACTATTAGTTGACCAAGAGTTCCTTTTACAAGACCCATAGTAGTCCAGGGATGAGCACGAATGGTGGTGAAGCCAGAGCAGAGCCAGGATGGCACTGTAACTTAGGAGCAACGGCCTGCGCAAGAGCGGAAGGACGTCACCTCATGACACGTGACTGCTTATGACAGAGACAGGCATGTCAGTTATCAATGTGTGCACCAGACACGGCAACTAAGTAGATCAGTGAAAAACTATCAGGAATTAAAAGCTAGCAGAATTTGATCTTGTAATAAAATTTTATAACTCAATTTTCAATTTTGAAGGTCCAGAAAGAAAAAGACAAAAGTAAAAGTTTCTTCCTACATCCATGTGTATAAATATAACTTTTTATCCATTAAATAAAGAAAATACATTAGTGTTAAATGTAATAAAGAGGTAAAAATAATAAGCTAAATATTAGAATGGTAATCTTACAATGTATAGAATTAACACAGTACACTATGATCACGATTTCACTTTAGAGATGAATGACTTACTAGTAGGAAGTCTTCCAGAAGAATTTAATATAAGATTTAATATAAAAATGAATAAGAGTAGCCATATGATTATTTGGGGGTGAGGAGATAGCTCAGTGGACTATGCACTTACGTAGGCAAGTGCAGGGACCAGGGTTCGATCTCTGGCTCCATCAGCCACACCAGTCCCGCCCTGAGCCAGCAACCGAGAGCTGAAGTGGTGGCCTACGCCTGGAATCCCAGAACTGGGGAGGCTGAAAACAGTAGGACTTCCAGCTGCGTAGTGAGACCCTGTACCAAATACATTAAAAAAATAATGTTTGGTAATTCTAATAAAACATGGCATTAGAAGAAAAATAGGAAACAACTAAAATAGTAAAGATCATTTATTCAAAACACACCTGAATGTGTTTTTTTTTCTTTCCTAAATGATGAAATGTAAAAAAAAAAAAAAAAAATTTCAAATATTGAGGTTATCTGTTTGGAAACAAAAAATGTGGACAAAGAATATCCATGAACAATCCCCAGGCAGACAAGCCTGCGGTCAATGTCGTGGGGGAGTCAGAGCATCCCCTACCAGGCTGGAGTGCACTTCCGGTTTGTCATGCAGGCTGCAGAGCCTGACTCCTGGAGTCTGTGCCCAGAAGCCCCGCCTCTCTTCCTCTCGCTATGCACCCTTGGTCTGCCCTCTGGCTGCCACAAACTAAGCATTTTTGCTGCGCCGCATCTGTCCACCATCATGTACCTGCCCTGGCGCCTGCCAGCCCTGGGCTGCAGCCTTTGAGACTTTCAGCTAAATTAAAGCTCTTCTCCTTTAAGTTGTAAGAATGAGTAACCTAAGAGATACACACAATTATGATCAAGTTCACTGGGAGTCAAGAAAATGCAAATTAAATTAAAAATGAGGTGTTACTATACACACTAGCTGATTTTTTCCCCCACTTGTGTATTTGGTACAGGGTCTCACTACATAGCTCAGACTCCTAGTGATCCTCCTGTTTTCAGCCTCCACAGCTCTGAGATTATAGGCTTGCTCCATCAAGCCCAGACGTGGTCTCTGGCTCAGCGTGCCCTGGGGGGCAGGGCTGGCACAGCAAGTGGGACCGGGGGTCGAAACCTGCACCCTGTGCTTGCCAAAGCAGGCGCTTAGCGAGCTATCTTGCCTGCCCTATGGACTGAAATTTTTAAAAACACCCATATCTTTCCGTTGCTTGTGGAATAGGAGAGATATTTTTGCAAGTGCTGTTAGTGGATGTATGAATACTAACTATTCTTTAGAGAGAAAATGTAACAATGCTGTTAAAATTTACAAAAAAAATTTAGTACATCCTTAGACTTAGGAATCACATACTAAGTATTTAGACCATAGAGTTAAAAGCATCATTATGCAAGTATATATTGTGTAAGGGTGCTTAATTAAGCACTGCTCGTAACAGCAAAAAGAAAGAAGGAGAGGAAAATTGCATATCCATTATAATGATTGAATTATAGTATTGGCATAAAATGAATTTTTTGCAGCTATTAAAAATGAATTAAAGGCACTTCATGGAGTTTCCCTAGGGTATTATTGGGTGAAGAGGAAAAGAAGCGCACTAGTGATTCTAATAAGATTTTATTTTATGTAATGAATAATGAAATTATCTATCTCTCTCTATATTTGTACCAGTCTATGCTAAAATATAGTAAAACACTTTTTTTTTTTGTAAGAGAAAGTCTGTGTCACCTAGGCTGACCTTGAATTTACAAATCATTCTGCTGAGTGCTTGGATTCGAGGTCTGCACCATCACTATGATGCACGTTTATGGAAATCAGTATTTTGCTAGGCTTGTGTCTTTTGGAATAAAAAGACTGTTATTTAATAGCTAATAGACTTAAGAGTAAGGTGATGTGAATCCCAATCAGGTGCAGCCTGAGCCAGTCAGAGTATCAGGCTGCAGCATTGTGCATTTCTATGGAAAGTTCAGGCTGAAGGAACATGTGTTATGTGCATGCTTTGTCTGTAGTTGCAAGCCACAGAAGCACAGGGAGGTTCTGCTCTCCTTGCTCGAGGAGAAGCAGTTGGTGGACCTCAGGATACATATTTCAGCAGGACCCGGCAGGATTTTGTGACGTGCGGGTCTCATTATGCATGTCGCCCTATCGATGACAGGAGCCAGTGGTGTGGAAACTTAAGGCAGGCAGCCATCTGAGGCTAGAAGGTGAGCAAGCCCTGCCTTTCAGAAGGTTGTCCTAGAGCCACAAGATTTCTCATGCCAGGGTCTCAAAGTCAGAGCTTCTGATTCAGGTGGTGGAGGGTTCTGAAAGGTGGAGACAAAGAGTGAAAACACAAACGTTTTCTCTCCTGGACTGTTCCCTGACTCAGCAAAATTCTCTTTAATTTCAAATCTATGCAATATTTTTGCCATTACACAGGGTTACCGTAGGACCCAGTTTCCAAATGGATCAGGATCTAAAGAGAGCCCCAGTATTTAATTCTCAGCTGTAAGTAAGCTTGGAGAGAAAGGAGTAATCTGCTAATGATCAAATCAAAGCTTCTGGGAGATGGTGTAAAGTGGATGGTGACATTTGTCATAATGCAAATGTGGACGTGGGACCTGGATGTGTTCCGAGCAGGTGCACCTTGAGCGGTGGCTGACTTTGAGGGTGCACTGGGATCCCCAGCACGCTGACTTGGCTGTGTCCCAACGTCCACATGTGGAAGCTTAATCCCCCATTGATTTTATTTTATTTTTTTGGTGGAACTGGGCAGTGAACTCAGGCCCTTGAGCTTACCAGGGAAGTGCTTCTACTGAGCCATCTCTCCGGCCCCGTGCAAGGGTATTGAAAAGTGAACTTTTAACTTTTGTTATTTCAACTTTAATATATTAAAACAAACATCTACTTTATTTGATAGAGTGGTTCAGTAAAATATTACAATTAAGACCAGGAGCTCAGAATGTACTTGCCAACCAGCTCTCTTATAAGTTAAGACTTCTACATTGAATTAAATATTTTAGGCAATATATCACTGATTTTAGGCCAGTTAGTGTCTGCTGATACATCCCAGCCATGACTGAGTGAGTCACCCCCCCAAGGCTGCCGAAAGTGCTGCTCCGCCACTCTGGCAAGGGTTTTAAATCAGGGACTTTTGCCCCTTGCTAAGTGTGGCCATGTTTTTATTCCTTACATATCCTGAGGCATTAGCTATATTTTAATCATATACTTCACTTCATTTGAAACTATATCAATTTTACAAATGTTATATAATACAATTTATTGTATTACTTTCGTGATCATAGTTAATTAATCAAAGTATAACAAGAAAAATAAGCCAATTCCATGTACTGGTTTTCTGAAATGTTCTAGGGAAGAATAAAACAGTATCATGTATACTAACATCTTTTGGGTTTACAGTCATGTTATAGTGGTTCTATCTGATTGGTGGGAAGACATACCTGTGAATTTTGCCTGAGTAGTGTGTCCTCCCTCTCCTTCTCCTCCCTCTTCCTCCCCCTCTCCTCCTCCTCCTTCTTCTCTTCTCATCCTTATCCTCCTTGTCCTCCTCCTCCTCCTTCTTTTCTTCCTCTTCTTTATTTTTGGTGGTACCAGGGATTGAATTCAGGACCTTGAGCTTGCTGGTCAAGTACTTATTCCACTGAGCTATCTCCCTGGTCCCTGCACTCTTCTTTTTGTAGGGGTATTCCTATTTCTGTAATTATACACACACACACACACACACACACACACACACACACATAAATTATTTATAAAACTGCATTACAACTAGATTTCACTGATCGTTTCTGTCATGAGCCACAAATAATGACATCAGTCCTTGGTGTACCAAGAAGTTCTCTTATTACATTTGCATAAGAAGCCTTTCTTGCAGTACTTTCAAATTTTCTTTCATCGAACCCACCTCTGATGTAAAAAGTTTCCTCATAATCAGCTGTATAGAAAACATTTTTATACAATGAAATTTGCAGAAGATGAAGTCGCTGCTCTTCTCCCTGACTTTCTCTGAACTGCTGCAGTCTCTCTTCTGGAAGGTTCATAGTTCTTCTCCAGATGTTCGCAAGTTTGTGAATCTTTTTCAAAATTCTCTAGCTCTTCCATGCTGTTCATCTGGAATTTTTCAAGCATTTTAATCCTGTACTGCTGAATATGATGGCTCAGTGTTCTCACATGCTGTTGGACTGTTTTCCAAGACTGCTTAATAAAATAATCTGTTACTTATGCCAAATATGAACCATCCTATTGAGTTGGATCACATATTATGCTTGCACCCAGAAGGTGATATTTCCAAATCTTGGGAATAAAGCAATAATTCATTGATAATGGAGATAAACTTTTGAACATTTTCCAGAATCATTCGGGAAGTAATTGTATGCTCCTTATTTTTTCCATTCCTACTTTGTGGGAATCACGTTGTCTTCTACATGGTTTGCAGCTAAGGTGTTGAGCAGGGCTTGACGCCTGAGCCGCATCATGAGTCTGTCTCCCTTCACTAGACGTGGGTAAAGGAGCACCTGAGCAGCTTTCCTCTCTCTGGATTTGCATGTGATTTGCAGTGATATGTAGAGGTTCCATTTCCATAAACAGTTTTCTTTTTTTTTCTGAAAGGTAAAGTTTTTAAAGAGGTGATTAGGTCCGAAGCTCTCTGTTCTTATAAATGGGTAAGTGCCCTTCCTCCACTACAGTTCCTGAAATCGCTGAACTCCAAATTCCAACCTCATTATTGCCCCAGAAATACGAATTTTGTAAGCTAGCATGTCACTTGATTATGTAGCGAGGGTTGAAAACCACTGACATTAGCGCAACTTGCTCCGGAAGATGGTTTGCTCAGAGACATGAAGACCTTTCCAAACGGATGACATTTATGCACGTGTGTGCTCACCCACTGAATTTTTCTGTTCAATTTAGTCACTGTTGTTATCATCTTCAATTAATTCAATATTACTAAGCAACAATTTTGCACTAGTCACTAAAGGATTGAAGTGGTGATTCTGTATATGGTCCCTACCCTCATCACATGAAAGCTAAAATGTAGATTTGTGGTTACTAAGTTCTGCTAATTGCAGGAAATCATCTCTTAATTTTAACATCTGGACTCAAGCTTTGATAAAGAGAGACTTTTTTTTATGCTTTTCCTCTATTTCCATTTTTTGTGCTTGCTTTCAGCAAATTAGGAAGAATGAGGCCAGGGGCAGAGTCTGGAGACCGCTCTCTGGCTCTTTGTCTGAGAGGCACATTCTGTGGTCTGAGTACATCCCTCATTTAGTGGTTGGAAACTTGACCATGAGTGTGCTGTGTCAGTGGTACTTAGAGGTGGGGCCTTTGGGAAGTGATTAGGGTGAGATGAAGCCAGGAGGCCGGACCCCTCAGCTTGGTGTGAATGACATCACCAGAGTAGGAAGAACAGAGACCTGAGTGAGCCTTGCCACAAGAGGCTGCTGCTACAATGCAGCAAGACTCTGTTGCCCTGCTATTAGCCTTCTGAGGCTCCTGAGCTGGGCAAGTTTCACTCAGCAGGACGTGGTGGTGCACATCAGCATGCCTAGCACCTGAGAGGCAGAAGCAGGAGGATCTTGAGTTCATGGCCAATGGGGCTATACAGCAAGAACCTGTCTCAGAAAAAAAAAAAAAAAAAAGACCAGCTGGGTGTGGTGGCACACAACTGTATTCCCAGCACTCTGGAGGCTGTGGTGGGAGGGTCGTTGTGAGTTTGAGTCTAGGCTAAGAAATCCCTTCTGCTCCATAAAGATTGCCCAGTCTATGACATTCAGTTATATGAACAGAAAATAGTTTTCACTCATGGAATTTCACATAAGTGGGAAGGAGGTATTATTAACTGCATTTTATAAATGAAATGAATGAGATTCACGAGGACCAAATAAATTCTTTCATGCCCCAAAGCCATTTCATAGCAAAAGTGGGATGTGATTTTCCAAGAGCATTTGATTATGATATTGGTAGAGTCAGAGCAGGAGCAAGTGATGTCCCCAGGAAACTGTCTGTGTAGCCATGGAATGAGGTTCTCTGGGAATTTGGATTCTCTGAAAACTTTTTCTATTTCTTAAAAATTGATTTTTAGATTTTTATTGTAGCCCATATATGTTAATTAAAATAAATATTATGTCTAACTTAACAGGAAAATTTTGTTTCTTCCTTTTGTTTGTGCAATTACATTGAGTTTATTGAATTCACAATTTTGTGGTAAAGAGAAATGTTTGGGAATATTAGGTTCAGCGTTGATGCACTTCGTCTTCTCTGGGCTCTAACTGCCGAAATTCCAAAATCCATAATGAATAAATCTGGGATTCAGATGGCAACAGACTCTTCTTCATGGTTTCTGAGTCTTCAGCAAGGCTTTCTGAAAAGAGACCCTCAGATTCAGTTGAGAAGGTCTTGGTATCTAATGGGCAGCCTCACTGATGTCGATCTTTATTTTCTGCAGCGTACAATTTTCATCTCAGAAATCAAGAATCTCAGCCAACATCTAGTCGCTCACATTAACTCCCTTCATTCAGTTCAGTCCGTGCGTGGTTCCTTGGTAGTGATCCTGTGTGTATTACAGCCACATAGTCAGCAGCACTTGACTCTCTTGTCATTATTTGTCCAACTCTTGTCATTGTCTATTTCATGTGTACATTTCCTGCTGGAATGAGCTCGGCAGGGTAGGACCTTGGTGTAGCTTTTCAACTAATGTATCTCCCACATCTAACATTTCGCCTAGTCTGTGTTAGGCATTTAGTATTTGTTGAATGATTACAGTGTGGAACTGTCCCAAATAATTTATTTCTAGAATACTCTTTTCACATTTCAAGCTTCACTGACCTTGAAGAAAGCCTGAAGTAATTTAAAATCTCACCGGTTGGAAATAAGCCAGACTCAGAAGGGAAATGAGGCGGTAGACGCTTGGAGATCGAGACAGACGCCCGCAGGAGGGGGGCAGGCAGGTGGGAGGGTGGAGAAAAGGGGAAGATCAAGTCGTGCTAAATGCGTGCACCAACTCACCGAAACAGCCCTTGTTCTTCCGCGTTACCAGCATACGGCAATAATAGAAGAAGCGCTTCATCCATTGTATTTGTTATTGCTTTCCACCGTCAGTATTAGGAGCTTCTAAGTCGGAATCCATTGAGAAGTGTGGATCCTCTGGTTCCTTTTGAAGATATGCCCGGGCTGTCTTGTGGGCGCTGAGGCAGCATGACACACGAGACCAGGCTGCTGTGTTTCCATTGTCTTGTGGGCTTGTGCTGGAGTCAGGTCTATTTTTAAATGGTTGCTTTTTGAAATCCCTCTCATAGGCGGGTCAGACCAGGGTTCGATCCCCGGCATGCAGTGCTGGCCCCACCCCCAGGGCATGCTAGGACTGCGATTGAGACTGAGTGTGGTGGTGCAGGCCTCTACTCCCAGCGCTTGAGAGGCTGAAAACAGGAGGATCACTACGAGTCTGACCTGTGTAGTGTGGTGAGACCCTGTAGACCCTGTACTAAAAATATTAAAAATGGAAAAAAAAATCCCTCTCAATATTTCCAGTTGAAAACTTAAGTTCCTTATTTCCCTACTTCAATGTAAATAAAAATGGGAGGTGGGAGGGTGGGAAAGGGGATGAAAAAAGATCTGAGATGTTGTAGAAACATTATCAACTCCTTATGACCAGTGTAAACTGCATGTGACCATAATGCATTGCAAATATGTATCAGTAAAAGGAATAAAATATATTTACTTCCTGGAAAATACAAAGCAAACGAAAATAGCAATTCAAGTCTTCACCTATCCATAAGTATTAGAATTCTCCTAATGGGGAACTTACAGCTTCAAGAACTACAGAAGTATCCACCTGCCTATGCACATCTCGTACTGATGCATGGATTTCATTTATGATGTTTTCTCCTATCAATCACTTATTTGTCACACATTACATTGTAATTTTATCCTATGCACAGGCTGATACAGAGATGCGTCATTTTTTAGCAATATGCGCAGTCACACATTATTTCCCCATATCTTCACATCAGCAGAGATATTTGCTGTTCCTTAAACAATAAATGACAAAGCAGCGGTGGATATGGAGACTGGGCCTCGTCCCAGGTCACACACGCTCTCAGGAAGTCAGGGGGTCAGAGTCTGCTCTTTGTTCCAGGGGTGCCCACTCCCATTTCCGAGTGGCGGCTCTGATTCCTTCTGCTCTGTCTTACTTTAGTTTGAAGATTCTGGGAGAATAGAAGAAGCAGAAGGGATAGGCTCGCCTGCTCCTGCTGGTCTGCACTTTATCTTGTGAGGATTCCTGGTGCTCTGAGCTCACGGCAGACCTTCCAGCAGCCTCACTGTGGTATATCATCTCGTTCTTCTCCTTCCCACACCGTGTGTCACCTTGCACTTAGCTACTCACACCAGGAAGTGTCACAGCAGGTGGACAGCGTGGCCCTTTCCAACCCGGTCACCATCTAGTAAGCTCCGGCTGCTACATACACTGTGTTTGATCATTGTCATTTCACACCTGAAATCCACATTAACTGATCAATAGCGATCAAGGTAACAATCTCCAAACTTTTTGGCAAAGACCGGTGGTACTGGAGCCAAGCTGTGCTAGGTGGGATGTACATGCATGAGTACAACTTAAAGTATTTCAGTTGCTCTTCTGTGAGAGTAAGAAATTGGCAAAAAGGAAAAGAATAAAAATGAATGCAGTATTGAAAGGTGGTACTGATAAATAACCTTGGTAGAAGGCAGAATAGGCAGAAAATATATTTTTGGATCTCTTTCCAAGAAGTTCTGGGGTAATCCACCGGGTATAAAGCGCAGCTGCGCGTTCAGGGGAAGCTTCTGCAGAGTCACCGGTGTGTATTCACGATGTTTCAAAGCTCGAACTCCCGCGCCCACGGCCTTGGCAGCCTTCTCTGGTGGGAGGGAAGCAGCAGGCTGCGCAGACAGCAGCAAGCTCTCCAGCAACAGCCGGCTGCCCAGGAGATGACCTCGCCTCCTGCCTGGGGCAGAGAAGCTGCAGACAGCCTGATAAAGGTCCGAGGAAGGTGCGGAGCAGGTGGTTTGATCTGAGAAAACTGGAAGTGGCCGGAAGTCAAGTAGGACAGACCTGAGCAGAAGAGGCAGGCAGCGCGGGAGCTCCGTGAACTCGTGGCTCTGAGGCTGGGTGTCGGTGTTCAGATCTGGTTGCTCTGTTCTTCCTCAACCCTCCACACGGTGAAATTCACAACTCTGGTGCTGAATGTTTCCCATCACCTAGAAACAACTTGGTTCTCAAGGCAAAGGCTCTGCATTCTTAATTAAAACTTGTTACTAACTTTTTGTCCTTGTTGGTACAATTCCCTGGTTCCAGAGAAAGGGAAAGCGTAGAGCCGGGGACCCAACTGTCCCGAAGCATCAGGGTAACCCAAGAGCACGAGAGGGGCCTGCCGCTCTCCTTCCTTTGTCCTTGCCCAGGCAGCGCCCTTTCTTAATGAGGCAGTGTGTGGTAGAGATAAGATGGGCTCCCCAGGGAATACACTTCCTTCTCCAGGCTGACGTGGGTGACAGTTTATGTAACAGGAGCTCCGGATGAGTGGGGCTGACAGTTGTCAAATTAATATTTAAACAGAATATGTTCCATATGCTAAATCAGTCCGGCTCCCATTTTAAACTGGACACAGGGCTTGCAGTTTCTGATGTTTCAACGACCATCATAGTGTGGCGGAATTTTGAACCTTGGCGTGGAAATGTGGTAGAGCAAGGAAATGCAAGGCTGCTTTTCATGCGCTGTGAATCAAGTATCTCTCCCTGGACAACTTTATTATCATCCTTCAGAAACACCGTGGGGCTTTTAAGAACCATTCTTCCTTATTTCTTTTGCCTAGCTCTAGTCAAAAATGCTCATAGAAAGGAGACTTAGCAGAAACTTCGTTTCCCAGTAGCCAATGTTCAATGCCCTAAGAGCCCCAGCATTTGGACCCCGCCCAAAGCTCCATTTAATCCTTGTGGTCACCAAATGTTTTCTTTTCCACATCTACATTAAAGACAGCAGGTTTATGGTATTGTTATATACAAATAGATACATCAAGGGCAGGCTAAATAGCTCGGCTGACTAAAGCGCCTGCTTAGGCAGACCCAGTGGCGAGGGCTCCATCCCCGGTCTGCAGTACGGCCCCGCCCCGCATGGCACGCTGAGAAGGCGACTGAGACTGGGCATCGTGGCCCACGTCTATAATCCCAGCTCTCAGGAGGCTGAACAAAGGCAGACCACTACGAGTCCAATCCAGTAGTGAGACCCTGAACACCCTGTAGACCGTGTACTAAAATACAAAAGCCAAACAAACAAAAAGTAAATACATCATATCTAGATCTCTAAATAACTGGGAGATAATGAATCCCGTAGCAGGGCTCACGCAAAGGTACATGGTCAGAGCCTCCGTGTCTGGAGCCCATGAAGATGTTTTTGAGGAACAAAACTTTGGTAAAGTAGCAATTACTAGATAAATTCTATGCAGGGAAATAAAAGAACTCGGAGGAGTGAAGAAATGGAATGCAATAAAATAAGGGAGAAGTCTTTTCTCACTTCTCCACCAGAGTTCATCAGTCTCTATATTTTCCCTTAGGATACTTGTAAACTTTAGAATTACACATATTTCAGTGAGTTGAATACAGCCTGTTTCCCTCCAAGAAAACTAAGATTCACAAGGGCAAGAAGACTGCTGGCTAATCTTGTCTTGAGTACCCATTTACAGAGCTTGCTGAAGAACATTTGTTGTGCTTTGTAAAGAATAAATGAATAAAGTTCTTTCAAATGCATGACAGAACAAATAAATGGAAATGGGGGGGTCAGGGAGATGGCTCAATAGAATAAGTGCTTCCTTGGCAAGCTCAAGGGTCTGAGTTCAATCCCCAGTTCCACCAAAATAAATAAATAAATAAATAAATAAATAAATAAATAAATAAATAAATGGAAATAATCCTAGCAGCTGACTTGAGGTTTAGACATTTAAGAAATTAAGTCTATGAATGTGAAAGGGTCAGAGGACTAGACTTTCAATGATAAGGGTGCTGGCTCTGGGCCTTGTTAGGTACCAAGACGTCCTGAGTTGGCCATGGACAGGAAGCCTTCAGAGAACTCATGGTGACACTGTTTTCTTTAAATGTGTTGTTGTTTGCCAGCTGTTCTTTTACCCTGGATTCAGACTACACAATGTCTATAGGGTAATTGTGTAACAGGCCAGGTGAGCATTGACCAAAGTGGTTTTAAGAGAGGATCAATAGTACTAGCAGGCCATCAAACACGTTAAACATTTTCAAGGTCACGGGTGTATCATTATTTTAACTTCTCAAGATGCATGGTATCTTTTAATTATATGTTTAATAGGGACAATCCAAGCCTACCTGTTCAACTAGTTGATTATGTAAAAATTAATACACGTAATAAAGACAATAAAAGCACCTCTTAGCTAATAATAGCAAATTTATCTTCCTTAAGTGACTATTTTTTTCCAAAACAATTTGCCATATAATTTATTCAAGCTAGCTTACACATACCAAATTTTTTAATGTATTATCTGTCTACAAAAGCAGTTTTTCTCTTTTCTTAATATGCTTATAAATTGGAGTTTTAAAGCCAATTAAAGAACAAATTCACCAAGTGAACTCAGCCTAGTTTATTTAACTGCTTTTATGCAATAAAATACATGGAATCCTGTGTTTTATATTGTTTTTAATGGCTTTCTTAGCAATACCATGCACTCCAGAGCTCCTGTTGCATAATATTTAGAATAAGAATTTTAATGGTTTGCTTGTCCTCTGGATGTGGCAGTGGTCTTACATTAACAATTATAAAAATGTCCAACTTCAAACATTCAAAACAAAACTCAATCAAAGAATTTGCTCTAAACTCTTTTTTTTAATTTATTTTTTTTCCATAATTTTATTGATAAATAGCAATAACTGTCTCAATTTTTTGAGACAGTTTCAAATCAAATTGGTAGGACAGATTCAATAATTAACACAATGCATACATTCTTCCTGTGGGTAATTGCTGTACAAGATGCGGACATGATATCCTATTTACAAACACCATTAGAACAAATCCCTCTATTCATTAAGAGAATGTAACTACATATCTATCCTAAGTGCTTTGAACACACAGATACAAAGTAGACATTCATCTGTATATGGTTTTTTTTCTTAAGTTCCGTTATTTGAATATTATAGGTGTGTACACTCAGCAAAATATTCTAAAAGAATCCAGTAGCCCATAATAGTATTGGGTCTTCCGCTTGACTGGCAATGTCAGAAATTCTTGACCTGAGCCCCCACAGCTCAACGTAACAGCATGGCTTTATTTCTTATATTTCGTTTTTATACTTTTCTGCTGGATGGTTAAGACCAAGGTAAAGCAGGAACTATGCAACAAGAATTGTAGCTTTTGGGTCTGATAAGGTCAGTGAAATCCCCTCAGGATTTATCTTGAGATCCTGTACCTCAGATTGTAGAACCTTTGTCAGTGTCAGCCATGTGGATGAGTCACGGCCATTGCTTGGCCAATGTGCTCTCTGTGAAAGCCTGAGAGAATGTTTTCTCTCCATGTGACTCTCCTTAGGCACACTCTACATCATCGATGACTTTCCTCTTTGGCCCCATGATCTCCTTGATCAGAAAATTTGGGACCCTACTGAGTTACATGACGTTATAGTACGATTTCTCATATGTCCTGAGTCTTAATTGACCTTAGAAGGCTAGGACCAAAATGATGGCTTTCCTTGCAGCCCTCCTTTTTCTCTAATTTTGGTCTGCAAACTTTGGTTGTAAACCATCCAGAAGACATGCTTATTGTTATTACCATACAACTTAGGATGTTAAGCTTAACCTCACTATCTGTCTGCATATCAAACATCTTAGGCATAATATGGAACAGGTATTTTTCATCAAGTATTGATATGTTGAACTTTAAGTCCCTACAGAATATGATAGAAAACATTTAAAAATTAGAATATATTTTAAAAATAGGCATAAAGAATTATATATTTCTTATGTTACACATAAGTCCAAAAATCTCACCATATACAACCTTGAAGCAGGACAGTCCCACAGTATTCCTTTTCCTGTCTCTAGCTTTCATTCACCACCCCCTACTTTTTGAACAACCATCTACCCGAGAGACATCATAGTGGCAACTGGCATATCATTGCAAGCAACCCATATTCAGAAGAACAGAATGACAGGCACTACAAGCATGAAACTACTATTGCAAATTACCATCTTCAGTGCAGTAGCTTAGTTCACAGCTATCAGCATATATAGGTAGTCAGGGTGAGAATCTTTTCAATTAACTGCTAGACTAAAAAATCTTCTGAAGATTCTCAGGATCATTGCCTTGTCCATCTTCTGCATACAACTGTATGGCTTGACTTATTCATGGTTCCTAACACTTCTCTTTTCCCTCTCTTGATTAGTTAGTCCTTGAGATCCTGCTTGCCTTTTACTTGTATTATACCTTTCTATTTGTATTTCTTCTTTTGAGTTCTTATACTAGGGAAACTATATGATATTTACATATGTGTGTCTGGTTTATTTCACTTATGAGTATATGTTCAAGTGGCATCCACCTCAATATAAAGGCTTCGAGTTTCTCATTTTTAATAGCCGAATAATACTCCATTGTGTAAAAATACCATACCTTTTTCAACCATTCCTCAGGTGATGGGCATCTTGGTTGTTTCCAAGATTTGGCTGTCACAAATTGTGCTGCTAGAAACATAGGCACACATACATCACTATGACATGATGTTCTCAGATCCTCTGGGAAAATTCCCAGTAGAGGAATAGCTGGTTTAATTGGGATTTCCAGTCCAACTTTTCTAATGAGTCTTCATACTGATTTCCATAACGGTTGCACCAGTCTACATTCCCACCAGCAGTGGAGAAGGGTTCCTTTTTCCTGACAGCCTATTCAACATTAGTTATTGGGTGATTTCGTTATGATAGCCATTCTTTCTGGGGTAAGATGATATCTCAATGTTGTTTTAATTTGTATTTCTCAGATGGCTAGTGATGAGGAACATTTTTTCATATACTTATTCACTTCTTTAATTTCTTCCTCTGAGAAGTGTGTGTTCATCTCAGATGCCCATTTCTGGATTGGGTCTTTAAATTTTGGAGACCTAGTGTTTTTTAGTTCTT
>NW_004524610.1:11289369-11290439 GCF_000260255.1 Octodon degus
GGGGGGCGGCCCGAGGGGCTGGGAGAGGGTCCGGCTCACTCTGCACCTGGGCTGGGACCGGTCCCGCCGGCGCAGGGTAGCAGAAAGCTCTCCGCACACTCACCGGACCTGGGCTAGGACTGGGTCTGGGGGCTCCCGGAACTCGGCAGAAAAAAGTAGTGGGCTTTTCTTAAGACTGGTGATGTCAGAAGTTGCTGACTTGAGCCTTTTACAGCTCAGCATATTAGTATGTCTTTACTTTTTATACTTTGTTTTTATACTTTTCTGCTGGATGGTTAAGTCCAAGAAAATGTCAGACATATATAATAAGAAATGTAGCTTTTGTATCTGATAAGGTCAGTCAAATCCCCTCAGGATTTATCCTGAAACCCTGTACTGCAGTTCGTAGATCCTTTGTCAGTGTCAGCCATCTGGATGAGTCACGGCCATTGCTTGACCAATTTGCTCTCTGTGAAGGCCTGAGAGAATGTTTTCTCTCCATGTGAGTCTCCTTACACACACTTTACATCATCAATCACTTTCCTCTTGGCCCTATAAATCTCCTTGATCAGAAAATTTGGGACACAACTGAGTTACATGATGTTACAGTACAGCGTCTCCTATGTCCTGAGTCTTCACTGACCTTGAAAGGCCTTGGTATTAGGTTGGTGGTTGGAAAAGAGAGAATGAGTAGAGTTTTGACTATCTTGTTTCTAGGTCATTCTTCTGGGAAGATGGTGCTTTGAAGAGAGTTAAAGGGAAACTGTGGAAAAAATGGTGAATTCACTTGGGAATCTGTTGATCTAGAGACGAATGCCATATGGACACACTGGTGAGCACTCTGCTGAGAGATCCAATGGGCAACATACACCCTGGAAGTTTCTTTCAACTCATTGCTGAGCCACCAGTAATTGGAGTCACAGGTTTGGCTACTGTGTCTCAGGATAGAGAATTCACTGAAGTGCGATGCGTACAACGGCAGAAGCATTGAAAAATTTCGCAAAAACCACAGAAGGAAGAAGAAGGAGAAGGAGAAGGAGAAGGAGGAGAAGGAGGAGAAGGAGGAGAAGGAGGAGGAGGAGGAGGAGGAG
>NW_004524610.1:11290539-11322607 GCF_000260255.1 Octodon degus
AGGAGGAGGAGGAGGAGGAGGAGAAGAAGAAGAAGAAGAAGAAGAAGAAGAAGAAGAAGAAGAAGAAGAAGAAGAAGAAGAAGAAGAAGAAGAGGAAGAATCCTAAGAGCTACCGAGGAACCATAGACATAGGCATTAAGACAAAATAGGAGAACCTTGGGACATGATGGAAGAAATCATCTTAAAAGTAGAGGCACTGTCCAAGGGACAGAGTTGAAGCAAGGGGAATGCTGTAGGTGCCCATTTAACCTTGACTTCAATGAGTCTTAGGTGGCTGGAATCAGGTCACATTCTAAGGATTTATGCTGGGCAAAAATATTTCTTATGGAAAAATAAAACCAAGGGAAGCCAAAAATACCCTGATGCTATAAAAAAACACACTTCCATTACTTTTTTGTTAATGTTATGAGGAACTTTGGTCATCTGCCAAAAAAGGACCAGGGAAGGCAGTGATTGCTACATTGGAGACCTTATTATTGCAACCAGTTGTTGATTTTATTAAATTCATATACTCAGAATGACAAATTGGCTCATCAAATCTTTTTCTCCGTCTTTGCATGGAATTACTTATTTCCTTTATTACCTTAATGAAATAAGCTCACAATTATTTTATTACACATCACAATTATTTTTTAAATAACAAAAATTCTAGATTCATAATGTTGGCATTATCAATTTTAGAAGAGCATGAAGAAAAATTTAAAATAAAATTTTTCATTGTATCTTTTATGAAGTGAAACTGCAGGATTCTTCCATTTAATAGGCAGGGGCTGGGGAGATAGCTCAGTAGAATAAGCACTTCCCTGGCAAACACAAGGATCTGAGTTCAATCCCCAGTTCTGCCAAAAAAACCCAAACAAACAAGCAAACAAAAACAAGTTTGTGCTGCCATTTAATGGGCAAATTAACAGCATCAAAAGAGTGTAGCCTTCGGGAAGGACATTTTTTTGTCCTTCTGAGCTGAAGGACAAAAAAGGATGTTTGATCCCATCCTGAGCTGCAGCGTCAGTTCAAGATCAGGCTGAACTTACATGGGGAGACCCAGTCTCAATAAGAAAATAATCTAAGGAGAGAGGAGAGGTCAAAATCCTCACAGAGGAAGTAGAGGGTTGGTTTAGGTAGTAATGGGATGACACTTAGCATGTGCTGCTTCTTGAAGTAAGATCCTGTGATATAGGTTTCCTAGATGTGCAGCATCTGCAATGTAGCTGACCAGGACTCTTTGTCTAATTCCAGGCAAGTGCAAATATTTATTTGGCAGTAGATTATCTCTTCCTTTCACAAAAGGCAATTCCAGAAAATGAAGCACCTCAGGGTACCCTTGGTAAGTGAGTAGATGTCTTCTCATTTTCTTACTCTTGCTCACCTAAATTCAGAAAGGAGGCTGATGAAGTGGGGTTTTTACTTGCTCAGTTCACTTATCCAGTGGGTTACAAGCCTGCCCTTCAGGGTACGGGCAGAGCACCCAGGTTATTGCCTCCAGACTGAGAGACGAGCCCCTGTCTCTCCCATCAGAGACACTCTAGATGCTCTAGAGAGAAGAAGCACGAGACTTAGCAAGATCTTCCCCATCTTGCACTGCTCCTGCACTTGTTAGCCATAATTTACTGTCTGACTGACTTCATGTGTTCTCAGTTGAGACAGCGACTACATTTGTCACCTAACTATTTGGATATCCTTGTGCTGCACATCTGACTTACCACATCTGTAAATATTACTGTGTGTGTCCAGTGAGTCCATTGACACACAGGAGATTTTGACAGTTGGTCCAGGGCAGGACCAGGAGAAATAGGAGATTAAACTCTGTTATGGCAAATTTTCCTGTCTTTGTAGTTATGTTTACCCTATAACTTCCATTTGATTGGAATGAGTAAATCCTTTTAATGGACCTGCACAGAGATGCCTTGGAAAACAGGGATACTTGCCTAGATTGGTTATCAGCCAACAATAGCCAAAGGCCACCAGCTAGAGCAGATAGGGCTCGAGGGCCTGTGGTCTTGAAAACTTCCTAGAAATGGTGGCTTACTACATGAAAAGCCTTGACAGCTTTAAACCTTGAGAGCTGCTGGATACAAATTAAATGTTAGAAACTGTATCAAAATCTTTCTTTCAAATGAATAAAGGTGACAAATGGAGATTACTTAGCTTCAAGCCTTGGCCACAGGTGATATCGTTCTGGTATCCTGTTCCTACCATTGGGTTCAGCAATATCTATAGACTGTGTATTTTCTAGCAAATAACCTTTCCCCCATTCGACACAACACAAAAATCTTACTCTTTCTCAGTAATTTTTTTCCTTGAAATGTCACCTCCTTCATGAAACCTTGCCTAAATCTTTTCAACTGAGTGTGATGTCCTCCCTCTCCGCCCTCTCAGAGCATCTCGCAATTCTCCCTGTGACATTTATATGTTTAATCTGTTCTACTGAGCAAACCATTTTGTGTCTTCCTTGAAGACATAGAGTTTTCTTCTAGTTTATATTCTCTGGGGCTGGAGAGATGGCTCAGTGGTCTAAAGCACCTACTTGGAACTAGCTTGGCAAAGCATCAGGGACCGCGGTTCAATCCCCCAGCACCACATGCCAGCCAGCCCCGCCCCCTGGTGGGCTGAGCTGGCCACACACACACACACCACTCTCTCTCTCTCTCTCTCTCTCTCTCTCTCTCTCTCAAATAAATAAAAAAAAAATTAAAACTTCTTAGTTTATATTCTCTGTTTCCACATCAAGTAGAAAAATAAGCAAATAGATAATTGATGTTCTAATATTTGATTTTTAAAGGAATTAAATTGTAGAGAGGAAAAGCAACCAGGAATAAAAGGCCATGGAGGAGAGCAGCCTGGGTAGAGGACGTGTGTGTGCAGACTATGTGTGGAATTCCTGGGACAGCTGAGTGTGCAAATCAGCCTGTGAGTGAGCCTGTAGGGCTCTTGTCTGCACCTGTGTCTTATTTGATCTGGCTGTAACCCCAGCCCTGATAGGCCTCTCTGAAGTGTGAAGCTGCCCTCTTGGGAAGCCTCCTTCTCCTGAGGGTGCTATGCAGCTAGACTGTGTAGGCAGGAGTTGCCCTGTAGGTCCCTGAGCAGGTCCTGCCGGTCCCGCGCTCAGAAGTGATGAACTGATCAGATAGACCAGGCCAGGCCTGCTCCAGGCTGCTGATTATCCAAGTGACTCTGCTCTTAAAAAAAAACCCATTGGCCTCAACTTGGAGGCTTGTCAACACCTCTCTTGTCACAATGGCTTGGTGATGGGTGGGGCCTGTAGCTGGGTGGAACACTTGGCAGATGTGTTCTGGACTCTACCTTTAGCTCTACAAAAAAAAACCCTAAAGACAATGGGTAGCTTATTATGTTTTTTGCTCCACTCATTTGCTTACTGCTGTCTTCCAGAATGGTCATGTCCCATATTCAACTGTTTGATCTTTGTCAAAGGGGCTAAAAGCAAATGCTTCAGGGAAGACAACCTATTCAACAAGTGCTGCTGGGAAAATGGGTCACCTGTAGAAGATTGAAACTTGGCCATCCTCTCTCACAACATACTAAAAATCACAATGAAATAGATCAAACATCTAAACATTAAAATGGACATACTATACATTCTAAAAGATAAAATAGATAAAACACTTTCAGAATCAGTATAGGAAAGGATTTCCTAAAAAGAACCTCAAGCACACAAGAAATAGCAGCAAAGTTGGCCATGTCAACCAACAGTGAGATTATATCCAACTGAAAAGATTTTGTAGAGCAAAAGAATCAGTCAGTAGAGTGAAGAATTAACCTACAGAATAGGAAAAGATTTACTAGCTGCCACTCACACAGAAAATTATAGCCACAGTATACAAAGAACTAAAAAAAGTTCAAAAATTGAAGACCCAGTCAAAAATGGGCTAGAGAAATGAACATTTAGATGCTTGGCTTCTGAGCACTTCCAACTCCTGCCTGTGATCTTACTTCCTGGACCTAACTTCAGAGTCTTCAGATCTGAATTTTGCGTCTTGGAGGGCTCTTGGCTGTCCCGCATTTGCCTCTCTGAAACCTGACAAAATCTCAGTTTATGTTTTGGGATTTTCATTGGATTAAAGGGGAAGATAAGGTATGAAACAATACAGAAGAAGGTACATTTGATTGCCTTTCAATATCACTTAAATGTATGAGTCTTGTCACACAGCTTTTGCCCTTTAGTTTATCTGATGTTCGTTTCTATGCAAAGCATTCCAAAATCTGGTTAGCTACATTTGTACTTCTGCAGTGATTCTGGTGGGTCACATTAACTTCAGAACATTTTCATGTGAGATTTATCTGGATTACTAATTCACTCCAATTTTCTACAAGTAAAATTTTAATGTTGAGTTCAAAATCTTTAAGTGGTTAAACATGAGGGTATGTGTTATGGTTTGTGTCTAGTTTTCCCCACAAAGCCTCATACAGTCATTGGGGAAGGCTTCTTTCTAGAGATTGTGATTAATTCATAATTCAATAATGGGATTATAGCTGTGAGTGCTCCACCCACCCTGGGATAGGTAATCTGCATACAATGTAAGGAAGGGGAAGAGCCTTGTTAGCTGCCACAGCAGCTGCTTCTCCCCTTGCTCTTTGTTGTTTTCCACTGCCGTGAACAGCTGCCCACTGCCATGTGCCACTCTGCCCTGGAGCCAGCTGAGGATGGACTGAAACCTCCACTAACTGTGAGCTAAATAAACGTTTCCTTCCTTAAGTTTGAGTGTCAGGTATTTTGTGCCAGCAATGAGAGAAAAGTAACCAAGATATCAAGAAAAATTAATTCACAGAATTTCATGATCAAAGAAGATGAAAATTTAGAAAGTAGTATTGTGGTCCTAAAACCCTTACATTTCAGCTGCTTGAAAAATATGACAAAACTATAAATATCCTATGATAATCTATAACATAGTTCTTAAAAACAAAGATAATGGCTTGTGAATGATTTTCATTCTTTTATTTACTATAAATTTCTGACAATCAGGATGTAACTGTTTTTTAAAAATGTATGCATATTAATGTCATACAATTTGGAAAATAGATTTGAAATATATGGCTGTATTTTTTTAACTTTTATCAAAGAAAGACTACTTAAATCTAAGAAGAAAATACTGATTTGCTGTTTGTGTTTGTGTGTGTGTGTGTGTGTGAGAGAGAGAGAGAGAGAGACAGAGAGAGAGAGAGAGAGAGAGAGAGAGAGAGAGAGAGTTAGCAAGCCAAGCTTACCTTTGACTGTCCTTCATGTAGATTGACTCATGCTAATTATTCTTTGTAGAGATGGAAATATTCTTTCCAAAATTGCACCTGAGAATACATTTTGGGTTCTATTGGCTACATTGAAAAGTCATAAAGATATTTATGATTTTCTTCAGAATAGTTAAAAGTTTAGAGCTCCAGGGAAATCTAGGTAGAGATTCTTTTAAAACAGCCAACCCAGTGAAAATCAGTGTGAGGTTAATAGGGACAAAGGTGTAGCATGGGGGATTTGACTCTTCCTGTTTAATGACAAAGTTAACCAAGGTCCAGTGTAGGAAATTCCAAACTAAATCAGTGGTGTGCAGCAATGAATCTGGAAGAAGGAAGGAAAGAAAGAAGGAAAGAAGGAAAGAAGGAAGGAAGGAAGGAAGGGAGGAAGGGAGGGAGGGAGGGAGGAAGGAAGAAAGGGAGGGAGGGAGGAAGGAAGGAAGGAAGGAAGGAAGGAAGGAAGGAAGGAAGGAAGGAAGGATTCTGTTAGAATAAAGACTGTGGGTAGCAATGGATGCTGATGATACCAGGCCTGTCAAACATCTAGTAAGATCATATCACAGAGCTAAAATCAGCAAGAGAAGAAAATAAATCCAAGTGACTAGAATCAAGATCAGTATGACATTGGTCCTGAATTAACACACATATTCATAGCCCCAAAGTCTGACAGCCAAGTTTGTATGTGGCTATGTTACTCTGGGCCCTTCTCTCCCTCTGCCTCTCTCTGTTTCTTGTTTTCCTCCTTCTCTGCTTCTTTTCTGCCTTCTCCCTCCTTTGCTTCCTACTTTCCTTCTTTCCTCCCATTTCTGTAACTCCTTTCATTTTTTTTCTTTTTACAAAAGCAATCCTTACTATGTGCAATCTCTGAAGTGCTTATTGCATTGATGAGGAGCATATGTCCTAAGCAGAGCTCTTGGTGTACGAGTGTTGAGATCATAGGTTAATATTTGTCTTTATTTACTGTATCTAGTGTACTCATCTGCAGCATTTTAGTTGTTTACAATCTAAAATGTGAATCTAATGCTGAACACGTGGCCTGTGTTTTTGAAAGTTGCAAGCCTTAAGGCAGGATCCCCACCCCTGACCTTCAAACTGAAATAGCCGTCCTCACCCACATAACTTGTGCAGCTGATGATGTTATACAGCACAGTTTGCTTGTAACAGTGCAGCTGAACTCCTTGGATAGTGGCAACACATACACCTACTGATAGAATGGAAAAATTCATAATGAAATTTCACTTGAGACTAATAATTTTTCTTGCAGGATAAATAG
Organism: Octodon degus; assembly: GCF_000260255.1. Taxonomy (NCBI): domain Eukaryota; kingdom Metazoa; phylum Chordata; class Mammalia; order Rodentia; family Octodontidae; genus Octodon; species Octodon degus. Next base: position 11,297,051 of record NW_004524610.1, read on the forward strand.
ATTCCTTGTTATCCAAGCAACATTAGGGTGAAATTTTATAGATTAAACAGAACACACTGGACTACTGTTGTATTAATATGAAGTGTGGTTTGAAAGCCAGATTTGGAAAGGATACAAGCTCAGGCTTAAAATATATTGCAGTTCAAGTTGGACTTCATGGCAGCTGAATAAGAGATATAATATTGCTTTTTAATGAGCTATTTTTCTCCCAATTTTAAGAGTGACCAGTGGTCAACCCTTGTGGGTGGAACAGCATGGATCTGTAAGAAACCCTTATAAATCATCCTTATGTGAAAGTATAAGGCAAAACATTTTGGTATATTCAAGAAAAGTCTTTCAAAACACACGGGAGAATCAAATGTTCATAGTTACAGTAGTATATCGAGTGTTTTATGAAAGAGAAAATAAACGTTAGTTTTTCTGTGACTAAGGCTGAGATAAAATAGGAAGCTATTCCTAAAAGAATGGCAAGCCACGCAGACCAATTTTCATGTCGGTATAGACACAAGTGCTGTCTTTCTATGTCTGTGTGTCTGTCTTTTTGCCTTTTCTTTACATTTTGGGAAATGTAAACTATGTATGTTTTGGACCTGATGGGTAGAGAGCAGCTGCTAAATCTGTGGAACATTTCTGAAAGTTTAGTTTAGAGAGACTGAAGTAAAGCAAGTGCCACATCTAAATCCAGTACATAATTTTTACAGTACGTACCTGGTGATGTTGGTCTCTCAGATCTTGGGACCCCTTTCTAAATGTGAAGTAAAAGTTTAATAGGGACTCAGAAGTATTCCTGGTAAGATGGTAATAACAGTGAACTATTACCTGGTGCAATCTTTTCAATAGAAAATTTCTACTAAAGTTAACTAGCCTTAATATACTATTTTCTATATGCCAGGAAGTACATTAATTCATTGGAATTGGATTATTTAGCATATAGCAAAAGTCTTAGAAGTATAAATTTTTCATTTAGTATTTCTACATTGAGAACTTATACTATACTAAAACAATGGTGAAGTAACATATTTGACCCAGAATATATATATATATATATATATATTCAAAATCTATATCGTATTAAAGAATGGTTAAGTAAAGTTACATGAGAGGATGTTATACACTCACTGAAATTATGTTTGGAAACCGTGCTTAATAAGGTAGGAAATTGATTTGCAATGTTAAATTTAGCTGCATGTTTACAATGCTACATGAGATATAAACTAAGGCAAATCAACAAAGAAACTGACTTCAGAGTTACAACAAACAGTAAGCATAAGTATTTTTGAAAAAGACTTAGAGGATATGTAGCAAACTGTTAATTGTGATTTATCTTAGTGATGGGAATTCTGAATAATTTTAAGATTTAAAAATGTAATTCCTAAGTTTTCCACAATAAGTGTATACTAAGATTATTTTATAAACATGTTCTTACAGTACTTTTTCCTGGCTGAATGTAACCAGAGCTTTTTTACAGGAAGAATTCATTCACAGGGCTCCCTGCCCAACCGTCTTGTCAGTGGGACTACTTTGACCAAGTGGAAATTTCTCTGTGTGTTTGCTATTCAGGCTGATTGACTTTCTTCTAGACATCGAAGTATTTGCTTTACTTTCTTCTGAGGAAACCAGCCCTCCGGCATAGCCCTCCCTTGGAGGATGCTATCCCTTGGTGAGGTGATAAACCACTCCATTACCCCTGCAGGTGACCGCTGGCACGGACTGCTTCACGCTCCTCCGGTAGGCCCTCCAGTGTCGTGGTGCATGTCCCAAAGGTGGGTGAAGTTAAGGGATGGCAAGCAGGTGTATCCACTGGGATTGGGCTCTTAGAGGGCTGCTGCAGCATGTGACACATTGTCTGTCTCCAGTGAGGACAGTTCAGGCCAGGAAGATTATAATAACGTTTTCACAAAAGCCCATGGAATTTCTGGGCAAGCGAAGGCATGGGACTTGGGGATTGCAAGTGAATTTCTGTCAGAGATCTTGGAGAATCATGGGGGCTGGAGAAATATTAGATAAAGACAAGAACATGCTAATACTATGGTATTTTTATTAATCAGAAGAATAAACATAGTTTTTCAGAGACTAGGTGAACAATGAGGAAAGGCACACGAAGGCAGTGGAGAAATAACTGAGCTAGGAAAAACTGTGCCTGACTTAGGTATTCAGAGTTAATAAATAAAACGTGACCAAAGTTCAGCGCACTATGGTATAAATGGAGGTGCCAGTACTTGACATTAATGCTTCAACAAGGAGACAGTAAGTTATTTCTACGGGCTCCAAAGAGATCCATGTGTAAAAGTCCAGGTCCTCTTTGTCGGGCCGTAGTAGTGGGGACCATACCTGGAGAAAGGGCTAAATGTGATTCCTTTAAGGATTTGGTGGTGGAAATATGGCCTTAGATAACCTGAGTGCGCTCCAGTTACCGTCCGGAGCACGCTCGGAAATGCCGAGGATGACATGCAGACAGCCTGAGAAGACAAGTAGCAAGCCCCCGTGACGCTGGGGCAAGGACGGCAGCGAGGCGGCCACGGCTTGGCGTCACCACCCGGTACAAGAGGGAGAGCCGCTCCACGCCACCTTGACTGTAGATGCCTGCGCTTTAGGGCTGTGGTGGAACACACCGCTCTTGTTCTATGTTATTGCCTTTATGGTGATTCGATGTGGTGGTCCTAGGAAATGAATACAAATCTGCCTAAAGAGCTCCGCCGCGGGAGCACACCTCTGCTCCGATTAGCTGCGAAGAGTTGTCTGCACCAAGTGCTTGTGCGGTGCAGGGAAGCCAGCTCAGGACGGAAGAGCAGGGGGCAAGGGGTGCTGGCGCGGAGGAGCCAGCAGCTACAGTGACACCTGTGCTTTCAGGAGCACCGGCAAGTGAAGCGGCATCCTCAGGAGGGGATGCGTCCTCTCTCCGAAGGCCCCACACTTTTAGTTGAAATATCAGCCGTGGGAGCACAGCTGAAATGGAACTTTCTGGCTCCAACACCGGGCTGGATGCGAGAGCCAGGTGCTTGGTGGTGTTTTTTACCCAAATTCTAGATCATTCTTCAAAGTCACATGACTGAACATACAGTATTTATTTTATTGTTTGTCCACATGGAAATCTTCAGGAAGCAAGTTGCCTAAGTTTTCTGGACCTGAAGAATAACTGTTTTTAAAAGACGTTTAAATCACTTGTTTGAAGAAAACAACACCACCGACGCTAACAAATCACTGCTTCAAAATTCAAAAGAGGGCACCCCCAACACATTGTTCTCTGGAAACTATTTTGTGGATGCCAACCTTAGTAAATTCACATTTACTAACAAAGAGGAAACTTTTTCACATCCCACAAAGGCCACATTGTGGCCTGGCTGTCAGGCCTGAGCTCCGCTGATGCGCTGAGATGTGGGCCAGAAGATAATGCAGGGAACCAGCTGCAGGGACAGTCCCAGGGAGCCCTCCAGCGGGTTGGTGAAACCCCAAACGCTTATCACCGAAGTAAGAGAAATTTGATAACGACCCGGCAGTGCCGGCCAGACTTACTCTTGCTAGAACAAGAAAGAGATTGACATACTCTCAGAACCATGAAAAGGGAAGTGCAGGGGCTTGCTTTTCAGTCATGGTCAGATAATGTGAGAGGCCCAGTCAAACCATTTGGTGGTGTGCAGAAAATAAAACTGAGAACAAAAAGAAAAGATAGAGAAGAATGAGGTATTTATTTGCAGTGGACCAATGAAACTGATCCCTTCTGGGGAAAAAAAAAAAAAAAAAAAAAGGAAGGGAGGACATTCTGCCAGGTGTTCAAATGTGTAGAACAGGGGTGTTTGTCTAGCAGACACCAAGTGGGCAGTTGCCATGCCAGGCACCACAAGGAATATCACTCTGTGATGTCACGTATCACAAGATAATAGACTACATAAGGACATGGTGATGTTTCAGTGTTATGCAGTTCATTAAAACAAAATGAACAGGAGCTGTAATAAAGGTGACATTTCCATAGAGATCTGCTCCTTGGCATCAACCCAAGCTAATAGCTTGAGGTACAAAATCACAGAAGTAAGAGCTGAGGGGTTGGTGGGTGTTTTCTAATCCAACTGCTTTACTGACAGTGGAGGGAAACGAGGGCAAGCGAGCCTATTGGTTGCTGATCAGCAAAGGGTCAAGGGTAGCTCTCCTCTCAGCTATAGACGCAAGTACTTTTACTGAGCTGTCTTTCTTTGAGCTGCAAGGGTCATCTATCGGAGGCGTTTGGAGCTTCCAACTGCAGTTTTTTTTAATTATTCTTTTAGCTTCTTTATTAACTTTGTTGACCAAATCATTGTCATGAATAAAGGCAAGAAAAATAAGGTACTCGCAAGATGTGCTTCAAGTAAACAATTATAATAATAGGAATCTAGATCCCTATAAAATAAAAAGATTAGGAAGCAAAATTGAATAAGCACTGTATACAAAATATACTCAAAAGTGTGTGCAGACAATATACTTATAATATTGCTCATTTACAGTGACTGAAGAAGAGTATGGAAACAAATCTCTCATAGGAGAGCAGTTTAACCTGAGCAAAGGAAGAGGTGGGTTATGACGCAACGATCAATCTTTAGCTTGAGGCTAAAAAGCATAACAATCTTTATCAAACTCCAGAATTTATTTGGTGAATGTGGGATTATTTTCAGTTCTTCCTTTGGGAAATCAATCTAAAGTTTGGAAATCATTTTGCCAGTATCTATCTGAGCCTAATGTACCAACAACAATCTCAAGGGCTGCATGCTCTATGGCAACTAATACAAAGATTTTATGGATCTTCTCTGAGATATCAAAAATTCCACTGAGGGCTGGGGGAGATAGCTTGGCAGCATAAACACCTGCCTGACAAATGCAGTGCAAGGCCCCGAGCTCAATCCCGGGTCCTTCACGTTGGGCCAGCCACTGAAACCTGGCGTGGTGGGGCATGCCTGTAATCACAACACTGGGAAAGCTAAGACAGGAGAATCGCTATGAGTCTGAGCTGTGTAGTGAGACCCCGCATCTGAAAAAGAAAAACCCACAGAATACTGAATCTTTATTGTAAGAGAATATTTATAAAAGGCCTATTACTTGTATTTCTTTTAACAATGTATTGATTACCTTCTCTGGTAAGAGTGCTCCAGTATTAGGAAATACCTCTGAAAGTGACATATCCTAAAACTATACAACACCATTCCTCTTTTAAATGTCTTCCTTATTTAGCTTCTTGCTTTTTCTAATTAAAGGGCTATGTAAGTTGAGTAGAGACATGTTCCGCACAGGGTTCTTTCATCAGCCTCATTGTGTTAAGCAAAGCTTTAAGGGATGTGTGTGAGTGCTATGCCAAGAATTTGTACATGATCTATGTACACATTTACACATGTACAGACACACTAAAATATAGAGTTCACACAGTTTTTAATGAGAAGGCAAGTTGGACCTTGAATCTTGGAGCTTTGTGGTCAAAGCTTGATTCTTGCTGCTCTGCTGGCCATGTGATCTTGCACAAGTCATTTATCTTCTGAATTCTAGTTTCCTCATTTATAGTACAGAAGATAACAATGACTACTTTAGGGTGTTGTCACAGGGATCAAATACAAGATAATACGATGAAAGGACTGATACATGACTAACATATCATAGATGCCAACATATGCTAGTTGTTTTCATTATTTTCTCACATATTCACATATTTTCAAAAGACTAAACCATACTGCCTGAAAATATTTAGCATTTGTCTTTTCTGTTTCAGTTTCTGTTCTTTGGAAATATGTTACTCCTTTTAGATCACTTGCTGATTCTCCTTTTAGTCAGGCTTTTTCAAACTTACATTTTCTTCTGTCTTCCTTTGCTGACAGCTACAGTTGCTCTGCTGTTATCACTTCCTGGCTCGTCTCTTTGCTCATGCATTGTTTCAGGCTTGAGTGTGACATGCTGGAGCCACCTCCAGTACTCTGCGTCTGTGCTGTTGCCTTGGAATCATCTTCTCCCACAATTGCTTGTCACCGATTACATTTTTATCAGTTGACCAAGATGCTTGGTTGGGCCTAGATTAGACTGTCATGCCTCTGGATTGCTTGCAGCTCAGAACTTTTCACTGGACACTTTCTCTTGTCACTTGATGCTCAGAAGAGCATGTCAACAATGAAACTTATCTGGAAGTTGAATATGATGTAACTGATAGATTTAGGTGTCACATTATATAGTAGATGGTAGTGTTGTTTGATAGAACATTGTCTGACTCAGTGCCAGAGGATACGCCGAGTTCACTTGAGCTGTCTACCTCTTCACATATCAGTATGTCATTTGCCAGAATGCTAAAAATGTAACAAGAGGCTAGGATTATTTTTAGTTTTAAAAGCTTCATTTACTTCTTATAGATTAAATACATTGTTAAAGAATAAATCCTTTAATTTGTTCTTGGTTTTTTTGTTTTGTTTTTATTATTTTTTATTTTAAAAAGAAAAACAAAACAAGTCACAAGAACAAATATAGGAACAAAGCAACATACAGCAATACAAATGATGCACAGTTTCAAAACAAGAATAGAAATTTAACAATGGTTGTTATATTATGTATTGTTGCTGCTGATTTTTTTTATTCATTTGAATGAGAAAAAAGATAACAGCAATGAAACAGCTTCAAAACAGGTTAGTAGGACAGTTACAATAATTAATGCATTGCATATTGTTGCCTTCATATTGGATATTCAGAGGACAAGATGTCTTGTCTAAACAATATTAGTACAGGCCTTTCTTCTCATTGTACTAAGAGAAAGTAGCTGTAGATCTATACTAACTTTTTTTTGAGGTGGGGGGAACCGGGGATTGAATTCAGGCCCTCGCACTTGCCAGGGAAGCGCTTATTCTACTGAGCTTTCTCCCTGGCCCCCTAAGTGTCTTGTATATACAGATATACATATATATTTTTTTCCACAACAAAAAGGTCCTTTATTTATATTCCCTTTTTTTGATTTGTTTTGTTGGAGATGGGTGTTCCATTGCTGTTAGAGAAGCTGTATTTGGAGAAGTCTTTAAAGGACCTTTACATACTTGATGTCAGTCCAAAGACTGTAGGTACTTGAATTCAGCAAAATAACTCAATATAGTCCAATAGTCCATAATAGTAGTGAGTTATCAACACAACTGATAATTGTCTGAAGTTGTTACCTTCAGCCTTTTTCAGCTCAGAATATTAATATGGCATTACTTTTTATACCACATTTTTATACTTTTCTGCTGGATGGCTAAGACCAAATTAAAGCAAGATATACATAACAAAAAAATTTAACTTTTATATCTGACAAGGTCAGTCAAATTCCCTCAGGATTTACCCTGGAACCATGTACAGCAACTTGTGGATCTTTTGTCAGTGTCATCCATCTGGATGAGTGACTGCCATTGCTTGACCAATTTGCTCTCTGTGAAAGTCTGAGAGAATTTTTTCTCCCTAGGTGACTCTCATTAGGCATAGTATACATCATCGATCACTTTCCTCTGTGGTCCCATAATCTCCTTGATCAGAAAATTTGGGAAACCACTTAGCTACAGGATGTCACAGCAGAGGTTCTTTCGTGTCCTGAGTTCTCACTGACCTTGAAGGGCTAGAGCCAAAACATTGGCTATCTTTTTAGCCCATCTATCTGTCTAATTTTTGGTCTGCAAACTTTAGTTATTAAACATCCACAAGAGAAGCTTGTTCTTGTTTCAAACACATGAAAAAGAAATGTTCAGTGACTTAAATGATGGGTTATCTGTAACAATGAAATATTTAAATGCTCTTTCTCAGAGCATTAATCAACCATAACGTTTTTTTCTTGACACTTGCAAGTGTTTTCTATTAAGTTGGAGTGATCTTTTTAAAATAGAAGATAAAATCACAAACATAAGAGAGTTTTCTTTCTGAAATTTAATACTGAGAAATGAGCCTTTGCCCAGATTGCTCATGGAGATATTTTTCTTAACTATGTTGTGCATAAGAGTCTTTTCTAAATGATCATTAATGTTGTGAAAAAAATTGAAACCATAACCTAAATTACAGTCACTGACATGAAATGTTTTCTTCAGCAGAAAAGTGGGATTTGTTTTATTTCCACTAACCCAGTCATCATAATGCTATCTGATACCAAGTGCTATATTTTAAATCCAAGGTGATAGATAATTTAGAAAATGTTTCAATTTTGTTAAGCTACTAAATGGGCTAAGTAATGCAAGCTCACTAATCCTGGCTCTTCAGAGATTACATGATGGATCTGAGTCAGAGTGGTGGCTATGGATTATTATTCTTATTTGAGTGTAAAAATCCTGAAGGTTCATCCATTTAACTAAAGATTTGAGTTTATGGTTGTGTGATGTCTGTTTCTCTCCATTTTCTATTGAGAAATGTGTAATCAGAAAACAATAAGTGTTTTAAAATAATGCCATAGAGTATATTAAGCTAATAGCTCTTCCCTTTTCTCTGCACAGAAGGCTTAAGGAAGACTATTACATAGCATAAAGTACTGATGTAGGACTTGCCAAGATCAAATGTTGACCTGGTTCATACTGCTGTTGTGTCTTTTTAAGGTTTTTCAAGGACTACTTATTCATTCCTTCTTGGCTATTTTGAATTCATGGAATTTTCCTTTATTGATAGATTTCATTCAAAACATCAAAAGCCACTAGGGATATTTTAATAGGAAGGATTCGATTCAGAAATTATAGGTGTGGCCATTTAGAGCTCAGGAATGAAGTCCAGCAAGCATACCTGTTAATGTCAGATACCAACAGACACAGAAGAAATTCTCAAGAATTCATCTGAATCTCCTGTGGCTCTCAAGGCTCTTTAAGAAGTAAAGGAATGTTCTGGCTGGCTGAAGCACTCAATGTGGCCAATTTAGAAGCACTCAAACAGAATGTTCTGTCTTTCTGTGTATTTCTTGAATTGCTCCCAGAAAAGAATTATTTATTTGTTTGTTTGTTGTTTGTTACTGGCTTGTCTGTTGTCTGTTAACACTTGCTTTTCATTTACAAGGCAATCTGCAACCAGCTAGTTAAAGAGGTCATGCCTAGTAGAATTCCATATTTCTCTACTTTGAAGTAGAAAAGAGAGGAAACAAAGACAGTTATGTTATAACAGTTAAGCTGAATCATCATTGTAATTGGCTTCCAAAATTCCTAGAGCATTAGCAAGCCACACTTCTGGGTGTGTCTGGTAGGTAGAGCACGAAAATGGGACCCAAAGTATTAACCTGGTTGTGACTCTTTCCTTGCTGGTGGCTTTTGCCAGCTCTGCCTCCCAGGAGCATGAAACAAGCAGCTTTGCTCTGCCACGTCCTTATGCCAAGCTGCTTCTGTCCTGGATGAAGTCTTTTAAGTCTATGACTATGGGCTGAGCCCTGCACAGTTTGGTGATTACCAAACTTTTCTTTGAATTTGTGTACCCTGAGTATTTGGTTCTACTGACAGGGAATCTAACACAGAAAATTGGTACCAGAGAAAAGGTAGCAATCCTGTGAGTATGTTTGGCTACATGGTTCAGAAGCCTTTGAAACTGGTTTTCAGAAGTATGGAGAATCATCCCAGAGAAAGCCTAGAATGCCTGGAAGCAGAGCTTGATGGATGATTCCAGTCACAGTTCAGACTATCAGAATGCTAACAGGAATGTGGAGAGCAAAGGCCAGGAACAAGTTTCAGTTGGGAACAGGGACTTGATTGAGAACTGAACTAGAAGACATGCATATCATGTACTGTGGCAAAACAGTGGTCTTTTTGCTCATGTTTTAAAATTTTGTAGGCAGCTAAGTTTAAGGTTAGATATTAATTGATCAGACATAGAAAATTTCAAGACAATCTATGTGCACACTATGCCATGGGTACTGCTGGCTGTTAGTGGATACCTGTAAATTAAAAAATCAGGAGTGAGTGAAAAAGAGAAAAAGAAGACTTAAAAGACTTAAATTTTGATGTCAAAAGAAGTGTTTATAAATTTGGTACCAAAGCAGATGATGTTGCTGAAGGGATTAGCATCATTAAAAAGGAATCAATCATTTTGAACTATGACAAGAAGAAAGATGCCTTCAAGGTATCTTAGGAATCAACAATACCCTATCCTTTGAATGCTCAGCAGTGAGGAAGTGCAAACCTTCCGTTAGACATGAAAGCTCCTGCACTTAAGAAGGACTGCATAGAAAATTGGCTCCCTGGATTCATTTCACTATGCACAGCTGTCCCAATGCTCAGAGGCACCTGCAGCCATGGCTCTAAGGGCCTGGCTTCTGCTTCAGTGGACAGCAGACCTCAGTGTTGTTTCACTTGATGCTACTTCCAGCAGCATACAGAGTGCAACATCTGTGGGGTCTGAGTGGCTTTCACCTAGATTTCAGACAAAGGCCTGGAAAGGCAGGCAAGGAGCTTTTGAGAGGGTAATGTATCAAGCTGTGAACCTGAAACCAAAAGTTCAGTGGACATCAGAGGTGCGAGGACCTTGGAGCAAGAAAGCTCCAGACCATGAGGGAAGTCAGCCCAGCATGGAGCTCACATGACTTGTAACTGAGCAGGCTGTCCTGTGTGGCCAGCCCAGGGCTTCAAAGTCACTTCACATTGCTGTGTGCCCTCCATGCTACCCACAGGGTTACAGGACTTGTGTTGACTCTGCTAAGTGTTGGTCTTGTTTTAGTCTTACTCATTTCTATTGCACTCTTCCTCCTTCTGGAATGAAAATATTTACTCTGTGCCACAGCATGTGAAGGTGATGTAACTTGCTTTTGGATGCTTCACGAGTTCACAGCTGCAAGACGTTGGTGGAGTGATTATTGAGTTTTGTTTACATGTAGAACAGTTCCAAAATGTAAGTTGGAATTTTGACCTTGAATTTATTTGGAGATAGGGGATGTGGTTGGGTGTGCAAATGACAATGTGTCGTGTCTCACAGTGAAACATTTAATTTGAGTTTTTTCAACTGATTTGATTTAAAGGCACTTAGAGGGTTAGTGTAGCATATGTGGGTGTACTTGGGTGGGTCATAAGGTGTGACTTTAGGTTCTATATCTGGTACCTGGCTTCTCTTCCCTTCTCTCTCATACTCTTCCCCAGCAGCTTGCGTGAGGTGAGCAGCCTTCCTCCTGCGTCCTCATGTCTTGCTGTTTGTTCCTTGGGGCCCACTGACCATGGAATGAACCTCCTTAAATCATGAGCCAAAAAGCTTTATCTATAAGTTACATATTTCAGATATTTGCTTGCATAGATTGAAAAGATGATTAATATACATGTTAATTCGGTACTAAATCTGGCATAGGTCAAACTTGCTCAACTCAACACCAATATATACTCTTCTCTCTTCATGTTCACTTTGCGTCACTCACCATCCAACTTCACACTTCCAAATGACAAGATGTTCCTATGCCATAAATAGTCCACACTCTCCCCAGAGTGACGGGCACCCAGTTCTCTGAATCACTGGGTCTATCTTTAGGTGATGTGGTGTCGATTTTCTGGTTTAGATCCATTTTTTTCCTTAGTAGTCTATGATTTACAGATTGAACTATAAACTTAATCTCTATGAAACACTTCATATTATATACAACAGGAAAATTGGCAGCAATTGATTAGTATTTGCAAATATATATCCTAATACAGGAAAAGAAGCAGGTCTTGCTGCGATATGCCTCATTTCTGTCAAATAATGAGAGCACAATTTCTGTTTTCAATTTCCTCCCCTCATACCTATTGTTTTGTCTTCAGGAGGCATTTTGCCTGCTTATGATTTTTTACCAGATGAATGCAAAATTTTATTTTTAAGGGGGTGGAGCTGTTAACACCCTTGCCATTACCGGGTTGCTCTGCACATTCATCAGCCTTTTGCCCTGGACATGTGACTAATAGGAGGCAACTCACAACATCCTTGAGACTTCCTTCCCTTTTTGTGTAGCAGCAAGTTTTTCTCTCCTTGATAGTCAGTGTTATTCTCTCCAGTTAGTACAATAAATCCTTTTCTGCAGGTAGGCTTAGTGGAATGGCAAACTCAAGGTGACTAGGCATAGTTCAAACTTCAAGTTTCATGGAAGCACTTTTAGTTCTCCTAGTAGAGCCATTTACTTTTCAGAAATTAAATTCTCAACACTTAAAGATCCAAAAGATAAAAAACAGGAAGCAAACAGTCTGTGACTGAGGTGTTTTTTTTTTTTTTTTTTTTTTCCCTTTTCTGTATTTAGGACGGGGTCTGCAGGGTCTCACTACGCAGATCAGACTTGTAGTGGTTCTCCTGGTCTCAGCCTCCCAAGCACTGGGATTACAGGCGCATGCCACCGTGACCAGTCTCTTTCACTATCTCAGAGCACCCTAAGGGAAGGGCCAGAACGGCATGCAGGGATCGAACCCCACCTGCTGCACTCTGCCTAAGCAGGTGCTTTAGTCTGCTGAGCTATCAGGCCTGCCATTGTGATTGAGTTTTTAAGGCTAACAGAACCACTTTTTCTGGCTATAGAAAAAGATTACATATAAGTTACTAGTTCAGAAAATATTAAAATACCTTGTAGAACAGTATCTACCAAGCAAAGTATTATTATGTATCCTTCCCTTGGTTCTTTAATAGAGCGTTCCATGGCTGTGTGGAAATTGCAACAGCCGGTGATTAAGACTGATTCATTGCAAGAGTGTGAACGGCTCTTTCTTACCTGGCTGAAAAATGTTTTCTCTGGCCAGAAGCAAGGCTGTGTGGACATAATTATCAATCATCAAGCATTCCATTAGCCTATGGCTCATAGTTAACCAAAAAAGCTGAGCCACCTGGGAAGGTAATTTACATAGTTTGTGTTTATTCTGAGGCGATATATTCTTTCTTATTTGCCGATGCAAATTGCTAACTTGGCTGCAGAGGACACTGGAAAAGGAGCCACAGGGGGGAATCTTCTGGAAGCTCAGCTGATGGCATGGTAGGCCTCGTGGTGGGCCCAGTAGGGTCCGTGGTAGGAGTAGTGGCAGCCGGAGGAGAGGCCTGAGGAGAACACTCTCTGTGAACTCATGTGCAGCCTGATGGCCTGGCCTTGACTACTGTGCTTATGGCTCCATTGGCTTAGCTGACAGGGCTGGGAAAGCCCCAGTAACTTCCACAGAAAGTGTTGGCTCCATTTCATCACTGAGAACATGCTTTGCCGTTGATAAGCACTATCCTCAAACACAAATAATTTCAAATTTGTACTCATTGCTGAAAGTTTATTACTTCTAAGAACTTTTTAAAAATCAATTCCTTGACCATTTCAAAATTCTGAGGGAGGCTGGGGAGATGGTTCAGTGGAATAAGCACTTGCCTGGCAGGTGCAAGGGCCTGAGTTCAATCCCCAGTTCCACAAAAAACAAAACAAAAAAAAAACAAAAAAATCCCCAGGAATGGGAGAAGCAGTACTCAGAGTCGACTGTGTAGATCTCTTTGACGCAAAGGAGGGAAAGCTGAGTGCAGTCCTGCCTAAGGCAGATTTCGGTCTCACCTTCCCCAAGGGCTGCTGTGCTGTGGGATTAAAATGTAACAGGTGCATGGATACTTGCATGGCTACATCTGCCAGGGGTGTGTGCAAGTGCCATTTGTGATTTTTTTTTATCAACACAAACTTTCAATTTCAAAAATCTGAATGTTGGGAAAAGTCCAAATTCTACCCACTTCCCCAAGTTGCACTTTAGTTGATGAGAAGAGGATTCACTTGTAGATTTCTGTGCGCTTCTTAAATTTTCCCCTCTCCAACTTTCCTGTGTTTACACAATTAAGTGAGCTCAGTTTCACCCAAGCAATTAAATCTCCTCCTAGAGAGCCGCAATGGATTCTTTCAGTGAAAGCAACCACCCATATCAATGTTTAATTTATGAAGAGACAGGCTTCCAAGTTGCAATCTTTTTTTCTTCTTTCCAGAACCAGGGATTGAACTCAGGCCCTTGCACTTGCCAGGCAAGCGCTTATTCTACTGAGCCATCTCCCTGGCTCCAATAATCTAGCGTTTTGAAAAATACAGATAATGGAATTCTCCACAAATACCATTGCTGGCAGCATCTTCCTCATTTAAAAGCACTTTGTGTTTCTGAGCATCTTATACCTCACTTTTGCCCCTGGCCCCGGCAAAGCCTAAGTTGTCTTCCCTCACCATGGACAGGCTTTCCCTGTTTCAGGCTTTCCCTAGATGGACTCAGGCAGTGTTTGTATCTGGCTCAATATAACTTCCAACGTTGCTGCTCTTCATTCAACATTGCAACTGTTAGTTGTTGGTTCTCTTGCTTTGCTGAGTAATACTCCATTTCAAGGCTGTGCTTCAGTTTTTTTTTTTTTTCAAAGTTTTATTGACAAAGAGATAGCAATGAGACAGTTTCAAATCAAATCGGAAGGACAGTTTCAACAAATAATACACTGCATATATTCTTCTTAGTGGTTAATTGCTGTACAAGATGCGGGCTTGTGATCCTATTCACAAACACCATTAGAACAAATCATTCTATTCATTAAGAGAATGCAACTATATATCTATCCCAACCTCTTTGAATACACAGATACAAAATGGACATTCATCGGTATACCCCATTTTTTCTAAGTTACATTATTGAATATTATAGGTGTGTAAACTCAGCAAAATATTCTAAAAGAGTCCAGTAGCCCATAATAGCATTGGGTCTTCTGTTTAACTGGCAATGTCAGAAATTATTGACCTGAGTCCCCCACAGCTCAATTTAACAGCATGGCTTTATTTCTTATATTTCGACTTCATACTTTTCTACTGGATGGTTAAGACCAAGGTAAAGCAGGACCTATGCAAGAAGAGTTGTAGCTTTTTGGTCTTAGAAGGTCAGTGAAATGCCCTCAAGATTTGTCCTGAGATCCTGTACCTCAGATTGTAGAACCTTTATCAGTGCAGCCATGTGGATGAGTCACGGCCAATGCTTGGCCAATGTGCTCTCTGTGAAAGCCTGAGAGAGTGTCTTCTCCCCATGTGACTCTCCTTAGGCACACTCTACGTCATCGATCACTTTCCTCTTTGGCCCCATAATCTTCTTGATCAGAAAATTTGGGACACTACCGAGGTACATGACGTTACAGTACAAGTTCTCATACGTCCTGAGTCTTAATTGACCTTAGAAGGTTAGGGCCAAAATGTTGGCTTTCCTTGTATCCTTCCTTTTTCTCTAATTTGGTCTGCAAACTTAGGTTGTTAACCATCCAGAAGAAAAGCTTATTATTATTATCAAACGATTTGGGCTATCAATCTTAACATCACTATCTCACTGCATTTCAAACATCTTAGGCATAATAAGGAACAGGTATTTTTCATCAAGTATTGATATGTTGAACTTTAAGTCCCTACATAATATGATAAAAAACATTTAAAAATTAGATTATATTTTAAAAAATAGGATAAAGAATTCTATGCTTCTCATGTTTGCACATAAGTCCAAAAATCTCACCATATACAACCTTGAAGCAGGACAGTTCCACAATATTCCTTTTCCTGTCTCTTGCTTTCCTTCACCACGGCCTTCTTCTTGAACATCCATCTACCCTAGAGACATCTTAGCAGTAAATGGCATGTCATGACAAGCCGCCCATATTCAAAATACCACAATGACAGGCACTCCCATCATGAAACAACTGTTACAAATTACCATCTGCAGTGCAGTAGCTTAGTTCCCAGGTATCAGTATATATAGTTAGTCAGGGTGTGCTTCAGTTTATTTTCTCAGTAAAACATTAGATGTAATCATAATTTTCTTAATGTTAACATATGTAATGAAATAATTGTGAGTGGAATGTGTGCTTCACAAATTAAGTGATGTTTCATTTTATAGTTTCCAAATGTTATCCAACTAGTAGCAGAATATTCCATTCCTTCAACCTATGTATCAGTTCTCATTACTTAAAATTTTTGCCAACATTATTTATTGTCAGGATTTATTTTATTTTATTTTATTTTTGGTACCAGGAATTGAACTTATGACCTCAGTCTATGCTGCTGAGCTATACCCTTGAAGGGCTCCCCCCAACTTTTTTTATTTGAGGGGGGAGGAAGTTCCTACTGCTTACCTATTGTCTTTAATTTGCATTTTGTTACAGAATTAGTCATATTTCATATGCTTGTTGACAATTTTTTTTGGTGAAGCGATAATTCAAAGTTTTGTTCATTTCTGTTTTTATTTTTGTTAACACACGTTTGCAGTTCATAGTGATTCCTTTCACTGGGGGAGAAGGTATGTGCATATAACACATCTGGATTCTTTCCTCTTCCCCTCTCCCTCATCTCCCCTCCCTTCCCTCCCTCCAGGCTCCTCCCTCAGTCTGGTTTTCTTGTTGTGGCAAAAAGGTCTTTATATATTCTAGACCTTTATAGGATATGTGGATTGTGAATGTTCACTCCAAGATTATGGCTGGTCTTTGTTTCCACAAATGTGTCTTTAAAAGATTAGTTATTATTATTATATATTTTTAATGTATTTAGTACAGGGTCTACAGTGATCCTCCTGTTTTTCAGCCTTCCAAACACTGGGATTAAAGGTGCGCACCAGCACGCCCAGTCTCAGGGCACCCGGAGGTGGGGCTGGCATCTGTAACTGCCTAAGCAGGCGCTTTAGTCCCCTGAACTATCAGAAGGTTAGTTATTTTTAACTAGTTAGATGAATGACACGCCAATGTTTTACTTTTATTATCATACTTTCTATGTATCATGTAATTAGTACAGAAAAATAATACAAATAGTACATTGAGGTCACAGACTTTCTCCTATATATTATTCTATAAATGTTATATTTTTAACTTTTATACTCAGGGCTGTATTCTATGTAAGATTAACTTTTTTTTTTTTTGTATTTTAGGGAATGGTCTACCGGGTATTCAGGGTCTCACTACTAGATGGGACTCGTAGTGATTCTCCTGCTTACAACCTCCCAAGAGCTGGGATTACAGGTGCGCGCCAGCACGTCCCGTCTTAATTGCCCCCTCAGTGCACTCCAGAGGCCCAGCCGGCACAGCAAGCCAGGGGATCAAATCCCCGTCCCTGAGCCTGCTTGCAGGCTCTTTAATCCGTTGAGATGTTTGGCCAGCCTTTGAAATAAAATTAACTTTTATGTACAATTTAAAGTAGATGTTGAGGTTTATTTTTATATTGTTTTCTTTATCTCTAACATGACCTAGTTTTTTTTTTAAAAAATATCACCCACACCTCTATTTAAAGTGTTTTTAATCTAACTATTAAACACCTGGATATTGTTTATACATTCTGTCATCTTCTTGAGACTGGGTCAGTTTTGGTTGATTTATTTTTCTATTTCTTATGAATTTTACGTTTCTGCTGTTCTTATCTTCGCAAGCACACTCTGAAATTCACCCTGTTGGCACTGGGTGTTTTCAGACTACGGGAAATGTTTCGAGCTTTGTTTAGAGACAGAGTTTGAATTACCTGGAAACAGAGTGGTTTTTTTCAGGTCTTGCATTTTGCAGTTAATCTTTCTCCCCCTCTTTTGTTACCAGCAGCTAATTTTGTCACCGTACTAAGAAAAACCATTACGAATCCTCTAAAATGTCCTATTTTCCACTCTGAGCGGGGCGGAGAGGAGATGCGCTGGGGGAATTTTGTGGCCCTGCTCACCATCCTCATGCACGTGCCCTGAGACTGCAGGGACGTGGGTCTGAAAGCCGAGCTGTCCCGCAGGCCGAGGACCGCGTGGGCAGCCCTCAGCCGGGGCGCAGCGCCCTCCTTTCCAGAAGCGGCTCCCGCGCGCCTTCGTCCCCGCCGCTCGCTGTGCACCGGCCCTCAGCTCGTCCGCTCTCTCCCAGGATGACCTCGGAGATCTCGCAACCCCAGTTGCAGTACTGGTTTAGCTAATCTGTCTTCTGGCTCAGGATTTCCAAATCTGTTCCTGTATACTGACACTTAACGGGAGTCATTCGTACAAATGAATAACTGGGTGGCTGCGTGTTGATCTTTTCTGTCATTTTTACTTTCAGAGATCAATTTCATTGTGAAAGTTATGACTACAATTTCTGTTCATTAGGAACTTTCAAACTTCCTCCTGCTTAAGAATATTTTTATTGGTGTCTTCTATTGTATTTGTAGGAATCCTTTATTATTTCAATTTTAAAAGTATCATTTATCAATTCATCCTTTCTAATTTGTCCTTGACTTTTAAATTTTAGTTACATTTTCTTGTCTGTAATATTTAAACTCACATATAAAAAGTATCGATCTTTACATTTATTATTCCCTTCTCTCACTTCAGTGCGTGTGAATGAATTAATCTTTGTCAGAAACCCGATAGGCATTAAGTATTAAATTGTATTTTGTGTTGGATTTCTGGGTATTTATTTCACATCTGTGTTTCTCCTATTCCTTTTCTTGTGTAAATATTGTCCCTAAGAAAGGAATCAGAGGCAAAGGAACTGAGGAAGTGGCCTTAGGCCCCGAGGTGCCATGTTGCACAGCGATTCAGTTACAAATTCACCTTTCCATGGGGGAAGGAAATCAGGCAAGGGTCCTTGACCTTTTTTGGGGGGCTACCAGGGATTGAACTCACTACCCTGTGCTTGCCAGGCAGGCCCTTAATCTACTGAGCTATCTCCCTGGCCAACATCTGTTTTCTTAGTGGAACATGAGAGGTGACAGGAAGGACAGCTGCCCCATGGCTCCTAAAGCAGCCCAGCTTGAGTCTCACACCTTCTGTTTCTTGAAGAAAGTGACAGTGACACTCAGGGATTGAGCTGGGACCCCAGACCCGCATAGGCGACCCCATGCTGGGCAAAGCCTCTGGTTCCTGCTCCCAGCCCTGGGGTGACTCTGAGGATTACATTAAGCCTCAATTGCCCACTGCCAACTTCAAGCTGTTCCAGAGCAACCCCAAGATGTATAAATTTTCAAATGCTTTTTTCTGTTAACATAAGAATTAAGATAGAGCAACTGGGAAGCACTGAGTAACACTTATGCCTAAAGTTAAGAAGAATGTATGAAAGGAACTATTTATTCATTTTTTATTTTAGGACAGCGTGTACAGGGTGTACAGGGTCTCACCGTGTAGAATGGACTCATAGTGATTCTTACATTTACAGCCTCCTGGAATGCTGGGATGATAGGTGCGCACCACCAAGCCCAGTCTCAATTACCATCTCAGCGTGCCCAGGGGGGCGAGGCCAGCACAGCAAGCAGCCCCAGGGATCAAAATCCTGGCCCCTGTGTCTGCCCAAGCAGGCTCTTTAATCTGTGGAGCTCTTTGGCCGGCCCTTAGGAACTATTAATACATAGCGTCATGTGAGAGATTAAGTGCTGTGTAATCTGCTGCTCTCGCTGTTGTTGCAATGTGTGCTAACAGGAGCGATTAGGGGCTATGGTAAATGGAGAGAAACTGACCAGATCTGAGAAAGAGAAACACAGGACTTTTGCAGATATTTTTAAAGTTAGATGTTTAGGGACCGAGGAGATGGCTCAGTGGAATAAGCGCTTCCCTGGCAAGAGCAAGGGCCTGAGTTCAATCCCTGGTTCCACAAAATAAATAAATAAATAAATAAATAAATAAATATAAAATAAAGTTAGATGTTTAAAATGGCAGACTTGTTCAGTGGGCATGAATATTTGTTTTAAAAATACACTGTATAATTATTTGTAACAAGAAACTTCAGAAATATAAAAGTATACAAATTTCTATTAATGAGTTCTTATTTGCTTCAAATTAATGTTGTTGTTTGACAATAACTGCTAGTCTTATAACTAAAATTCAGAGAACATACGATTGTCCAGCTTTGTGGGAAGGATGCAGAAAATGGAAAAATGATCATGACTAAGAAATCTGCCCTTCTGGGCTGGCGCGAGCGCGGAGCCGGCCATGGGGACCGGGCATGGTGGTGCACGTCGGTAATCCTGGTGCTGGGGAGGCTGAGAACAGGAGCATCACTATGAGTCCGAGCTGCAGAGTGAGACCCCAGACCCAATACATCGAGCAGAATATAATAAATGAAATCTGCCATTCTAAGGGAAAAGGTTTTAAATATCAAATAAGTGACGCAGGTTTTGCACATTTCCTCACAGCACTTGTGCTCAGCTGTGCTTTGTAGCTTAGCTCATACACTTTTCCTTAGTCTTTAGATGCAGGGTCAAAAACGAAGGTCAGAAGACTCGCTGGGCCTCCCAGCGTGAGGGAAGCACCTTGTCTCATAGGAGGTGTTCCTCATTTCTGGCTGCTTTCTTAGCCAGTCTTTGTCTTGTGTGTTGTAAGTCTATTTTCTATTTATATCCTTTTATTTATCAGAAGAGAGCATTGTTCTGTAAGTCAAGGTCATGACCTTCAAGCTACTGCGTGGGTTTCCGGGAGGCAGTGACACCCTGAGCCACGCACAACTGCTTGTGTGCTTTTCTCTGGGGGCGGGGTGGGCTGGGGAAAGTAAGTTCTAGCATTTAGAAGCTGTAAGAGAAAACAGTAAGTAAAAATTGTTAGGTAGCCCTGTGCAAAATTGCTGCCTTTCCTGAAATATCCAGCTCATATTGATCCTGAGCTGGAAGCAGTTCTGAGGAGCTTAGCGTACTTAAGTATAAACTGGTTCAAATTGCCACTTACGCGTTTGAAAAATAAATGTCTTTCCCTACAGTGCAGGTGAGAAGCTGCTAGAGGCTGGTCTCTGTGCCTGCAACCCCGGACTCAGAACTGGGGGTCAATCTAAAGGGTAATAATTCATAACTTTTTAATAGATAACATCAGCCTGACAACAAACATAAAATACACACATTGCTCTGGACGGTCATTAAAACCTAAACATTGGGGGGCACAAGTCCATGTGCCATCTCAAGTGTCTACATTTTATAATTTATAAGCGGAGGTCATAATTCTTTATGGAAAATTTTGATTTGTAAAACTGACAATACAAAATGTGTTTAATTTAATGAATAATACATAGAGTTCACTTTTTGTGACCCACAACATTATTGTATTATGTTAGAGGCTTTGTAAATGTCACCATATTTCCCAATTATGCATAGTTAAAATACGCTAAGGCTAGTGGATTAAATAATATTGTTTAACTGTTTAGCATTTCATTGGCCAACTACCAAATAATACCACAGATAGCTGCTTCCTGATTCCTAAATTTGTGACTAAGTTATGTTGGCATAAGTCCATGGCAAGGTGGAGTGACTTTGCAGTCAAAGTCTAGATCGCTAATCCATCAACCTTAAAATAAGGAAGTTGCACTACCTCATTGGAAGTAGCAGTGCAGGGTAACGCTGACATCTCTTGAACTGGAAGTGGACAACAGAAAACTCAGGCAGTGCCTTGCAGCAGGACATATGCTAGCCTCTTCCCTGTGGTAGGGTGTTAGGTGGTTGTAGTGGTTGATACATTGTGTCAACTTGGCCAGATGACTCCCGGGTGCACTTCCAGCTGGTGGGGGTCCCGCCCTTGGACACACTTGGTTCTGCCCCCAGAGTGACTCAGCACAAAGAGACCATATAAGGGAGCTGAGGAAGTAGTTGCTCTTTTCACTCTGTTGGAGGAGGTTCAGTCTTCGCATTCAGCTTGGACGTCATTGCCTGGCTTGCAGCGCAGACTCTTCCACCTCCGGCTTGGATCCTCCACCTTCTGTTGCAGACTCTTCAGTCTTCCCTAGAAGACCCATCACCTGACAAATAGAGGCTTTCACGGAGCACAGCAGTGAGCTTCCGACCTTGGGATGCCCTCTGCACACTCCTCCATCTGACTCTGCGGCTGACTGCCATAAGCCAACCTTGTAATTCCTTATACATTGTAAATCTTGTGTTAATATCTGTTCCTTATATTATATCTGTTCCTCTAAGTAAAACCCTGACCAATACAGTGGTCACAAGCAGGCAGCCTTGACCTCTGGGAAACGTGGACGCTGCCCTGGCTTCTCCAGGACAACTTGTGCTCCTGGGCTCACTGCAATTCTACTGGAAGGAGATCCATTCTGAACTTGTTTTGTTTTAAGTATCTGTGCTTATAATAATTTGCTACAGTAACAACAGGGACTGCTATCTATTATCAAATAGATACGTTCAATATGTTTAATGTCCACACACTGTGGGCCAAGTACTTTTCGTGCCTCTTTTTCAGCTCTGTTTCACTTTAGCATTGCTGGTCTTAACTCGTGTGTGTGCAACTTGGTTCGCATCTGTCACTGAATGCAAGAAGGAAATGTGAAGCCCCGACCCTGTGGACACGTGAGACACATGGGAAGTATGCAGCGAATGTTGGCAAGCTATCCATTTTGTGTCACAAATTGAATTTGCTGTTAGAAGTCTATTCATAATCTCTAAAGACCAGTATTCAGGTCAATAGCGATATTCAGGAGCCGGAATTACTCTACTTTCCTGGTTAGAGGTATCGATGGCAGGACCATCTTTGAGCTTGGTCATTTATATTTTGTCTGATATTTCATCACTTTAGAGATGCTCGAGCCTTTGAGAATTCACTTTTACAATTCTGAGGATGAGAAGATATATGAATCTCTGAGAACACTCTCATGAATCATCTTAATCAAACTGTTTCCCTCAAAGGTTCCCAAATAAACATTTTTTATAGTCTGAAATAGTGGAAGCATATTGAACCCAGAGGCAAGTTATGGAGTCCCGAAAGGTAAGCATCATAGAAACAACCAACTTATTCCGCACTTTAGCTTTCCACACTGTTTTTGAGAATTCCCCTTTGCTTGAAGTGTTTTCTCCCTTGCTCTATATGTAGGTTGTGTGTAGCACCTGGTTCTTCCTGTGGTATTTGCTTTCTATTAACTTTTTATTGATTTTCAGTTCTGTGTACACAGTACTGCAGGAATGTGAACTGAGAACAGCGAAGTCGTGCACTATCACTGCTCTATCTTGGTGACAGAAGTCTGAAATGTGAATATTATCTGTGGCCATTAAAAAATGTATTTAAAATTAGATGTGATGAGTGGGGCCGAACCCATCTGAATGATGAGACATATAAATTATAGTGGGAAGATACTTGGCATTGGGGGTGAAGGATGTTCAAGCAGAGTGGACAGGTTAGGATGGGCAGAGATGAGGTTTCGAAAATACGGCTCTGTGGAAGGTGAACCCAAGTATTAATCAGTGTGGAAAGAAAGGTGCCCAAAAGGAAAGCAATGGTGAGAGTGCTCAGGAACTACAGCAGGGCGAGTCAAGGCGCCGCAGACAGGGGAGTGCAGGTTTTAACAAGTAAAATGTGAAACAGTCATTTTATCACTATAATTTAATTATAATTAGGTTTTCATTTCAATCAACTTAAGTTTAAATATGAAAAATCATTTTTCTATTACTTCTAAAATCTAACAGATGCTCCAGCACCTTATTAACTTTTCTACATCTACTGAAGTCACTGAATAACTCGGCATGGTGACATATCATCATCTCACGGATGACATAACTCAGATTTATGAAATTGAATTTTTTTGTTCAGGATATATCCAAATTTCTCTGATTTCAAACTGTTCTTACTATGTTTAAGATTTACCCACACAGCAGAGAAGTAAATGCTTTGAAATGTCTTTTTTGGGGGGGCGGGACTGGGGATTGAACTCGGGACCTTGCACTTGCCTGGCAGCTGCTTAGGCCACTGAGCTATCTCCCCAGCAATGCTTTGAATTGTGATTAGAGGCAGATCTAATCATATGAATTTGAAATAGTTGTAAATGAAATCAGTTAATCAAGCAAAACATGTTTTAACTTCTTTCAATTACTTTATGGATTTTGACTGAAGCCTGCCATGCCAACTAAACATACATGACCACCGATAGACATTTATAGTGTAGGAGGAATAAACAAGCTAAGGAGACCTATGACAGAAGTAGGACCAAGTTAAACTTGAGCTTGTGAAAATAACTTTAAGTTAAAACATTGCAGAGAGCAGGGTTTGACTCGAGGGGTAGCGTGCGCGCATGCGTACGGCGGAGAGTCCGAGCCCCTGTGTCGTGCCTGCTGTCATCACACAGCAAAACAAAGAGGAGCTGTAGGAGAGAAACTGCAATAATATCTTTTATATATAGCATCATACTTCAAGAGATTGTGAATAAATGACTGCGCTGTGATGAAACTAATATTGAAAGTTGTTTTGTTTTCTGTATCAAATCAAGAAAGTCCTTTTCGTTTTAGAATTTTAAGAATGTGTTCTTCTTCTGTAAGAACCTGGATGAGTATATAAAATCTGAAAGGCACAGTAAAAAGAAAAAAAACTGCTCAAAAGGAAAGAATAACTGGATGAGTGAAAGAAGAAAAGAAACACAAAAGGAAAAATACATGGATGGACACAGGGAAGCTAGGATGATTGTACCACTGATTTCTATTTGTTTATTGGAAGAAACAGTTAATGCTTAATTTTTTTATTTTGACTAATTTTACATGTTTGTATCTGGTAATCTGAGCAACTACTTTGGAGACAATAACATATGGTATCACTAGCATTGTTGAATCCTATCATCTTGTTTCTTGAAATTCTGTGTCATTTTTAATATTTTTTTTATTCCTTTTAAAATAAAAAAGAAATTGGGGTCAGGTGAGGCAAACCTTTTGTGAAATTTCTGAGAAATGACGTGAGGTGATAAACTGAAAGCAGTGCTTCCTTTCCCATGAAATCTTCTGGCAAAATAACTACAAGTGCCACACTAAGGCAGAAGTTTATGTATCTTGAGAATAAACATGAACATATCACTGACCTAAAGAAAAGAATGGAGATCCAGTCTTGGCCCAGGCCTGGAGAGTGTGTGGGAGAGCATCCGGCTACCCTGCGCTGGGGGGATCTGCCAGTCCAAGCCCAGGTGCAGAGTGGGTGACACCCACTTCTAACCCCTTGGGATCCCTGCTACCACTCCGCAGCATCCCACCCCACCCTGCACATCCAGTGAGAATTTCTGCCATATTCTGGGGACCCCCAGATCCAGTCCTAGCCCAGGCCTGGTGAGTGTGTGGGAGAGCTGCCTCCCGCCTACTCCACCTTTTCCCCTCAGGACTCAGCTCAGGCCTGGCATACAGGCCTGAGGTGAAACCCTCCAACTGCAGTCCCTGCAGAGAGAGTAGGGGACAGAACCACCCAGCTAGTCCAGGAGTAGAACATCTTGCCAGAGGGGCACAACAGGTTCACTCCCAAGGGCGGCAGCAGGAAGGAGCTTAGCACAGCAGCTAGACCCAACCCAGGCACAGCTGGATAAATGCAAACTTTGTAGATCTGCACCTGAATTTCAGTGGGTGCTAGGGTTATAACTGTACCAAAGCTCTACAACAAAGGTCAGAAGACAGTGATACCCAAAATGACAATGAGAAGGAGCAAAATGCAAGCACAGACCCCAACCCTACACATAACAAGTGCAGAGGACACTAACACAGAACAAATTGGGAATCACACAGCTGAAAGCAATGAATCAACGGTTTCTGAAATAAAGAAACAGCTGCAGAAAGGTATAGAGGAACTCAAATTGCAAATGAAAAAAGAAATCCCTGAATTAATAGAATCTGCAGTAAAGAATCAAATGCAGGAACATATGGAGGAAACCCAAATGCCCACCCAGAACAAGTGCAGAGTACACAAGCTGAGCTCAAATGTATGAACTAATAGCATTGATAGTAAATAAGCAACAGCAGAAAGTCATAGAGGAACT
>NW_004524610.1:11323246-11324696 GCF_000260255.1 Octodon degus
TATGTATCCATGAGAAAAAAGGAGTCAATACAAATTACATTAAAAAAAATATGGGCAGAAATAGCAGAAAACTTCCCAAATATGAGGAAACAATCTGACAGTCAGATAACCAAAGCATACAGAATGCCAAGTAACCTCAAGCCAATGAAAAACACACTGAGATCTATAATAGTCAAGATCCCAGAAATTCAGCACAAGAATAATATACTGAAAGTATCTAGAGAAAAGAAACAGATCACGTTCAAAGGAAAACCCATCAGAATTATGGCTGACTTCACAAACCAAGAGGGCAACAAGAGCATGGAGCAGAGTACTTCAAGTCCTCTACAAAAACAAATTCCAGTCCAGACTACTATACCCTGCAAAACTCTCTTTCAAGTTTGAAGGAGAAGTGAAATACTTCCATGACAAAGAACAACTGAAGAATTTCATGATGACAAAGCCAACCCTAGAAAGGCTCCAGAAAGATGTTCTAGAGAGGGACAAAAATTATCAGAACCCCATGAATGAGATCAGAAGCAACCAACTAAATAGGGCAACCAATTTAAAACAGGATAAAAAGGAGCAAATGACAACAGGTAAACAACATGTCAATCGTAAGTCAATATATCTCAGTTCTAACCATCAATGTAAATGGACTCAATTCACCAATTAGGAGAAATAGACTGGCACAGTGGATTAGGAACACAATATCCAACAATATGCTGTATACAAAAAACACATTTAACTCATAAAGACATTCATAGGCTGAAAGTCAAAGGATGGAACACAATACTACATGCCCCAGCACCTCCGTAAAAAGCAGGGGTGGCAATCCTATTCTCAGACAGTCTCAACTTCAAACCAAGAAAGATCAAGTGAAATAAATAAGGCCACTATATTCTAGTTAGGGGAAAAAATCAAGAAGAAGAGATAACACTCATAAATATGTATGCACCAAACATGGGAGCACTCAACTATACAAAGGAAATCTTAATGGACATGAAAAATCTAATATCCAATACCACAATCTTAACAGGAGACTTTAACACCCCCTTATCCCCAAAAGATAGGTCAACTAGACAAAAAATTGGCAAAGAAATGACAGAACTGAACCAGAGCTTGAAACAAATGAACTTCGTGGACATATACCGAGTGTTCCACCCAAAAACAGCGGAATACACACTTTTCTGAGCTGCACATGGGTCATTTTGTGAAATTGACCACATACTGATTCATAGGTTATGCTTAAGTATATGCAAGAAAACAGGAATTATCCCATGCATATTATCTGATGACAGTGCAATGAAATTGGAAATAAATGACAAAAGAAACCACAAAACTCCCAAATACTTGGAAATTAAACAACACCATATTCAGCAATCAATGGGTCACAGATGAAATTAAACAAGAAATTCAACAATATCTACAATTCAATGAAAATTCAAGCACAACTTATCGTAATTTATGG
>NW_004524610.1:11328230-11329352 GCF_000260255.1 Octodon degus
ATGGGCATCTGAGATGAACACACACTTCTCAGAGGATGAAATTACAGAAGCAAATAAATATATGAAAAAATTCTCCACATCACTAGCCATCTGTGAAATGCAAATATAAACAAAACTGAGATACCATCTCACCCCAGAAAGAATGGCTATCATAAAGAAATCACCCAACAACAAATATTGGAGAGGCTGCGTAGAAAAAGAAACCCTTCTCCACAGCTGGTGGGAATGTAGACTGGTGCAACCATCATGGAAATCAGTGTAGAGACTCCTTAAAAACTTGCACTGGAAATCCCATTTAAACCAGCTATTCCTCTACTAGGAATTTTCCTGGAGGATCTGAAAACATCATATCATAGTGAGATATGCGTGTCTATGTTTATAATAGCACAATTTGTGATAGCCAAATCTTAGAAGCAACCAAGATGCCCATCACCTGAGGAATCCATGAAAAAGATGTGGTATTTTTATACAATGGAGTATTACTCAGCTATAAAGAATGATAAACTTGAAGCCTTTATATTGAAGTGGATACCACTTGAAGATATACTCATAAGTGAAATAAACAAGACACACCTGTGTAAATATCATATAGTTTCCCTAGTATAAGAGCTCAAAAGAAGAAATACAAATAGAAAGGTATAATACAAGTAAAAGAAAAGCAGGAACTTGAGTACTAACTTATTAAGAGAGGGAAAGGAGAAGAGCTAGAAAACATGACAGTGACAAGCCATACAGTTATATGTAGAAGATGGGCAAGGCAATGATCCTGAGAATCTCCAGATGATTTTTGAATCTAGCAGTTAATTGGAAAGATTCTCACCTTGGCTAACTATACATACTGACACCTGTGAGCTAAGCAACTGCACTGAAGTTGGCAATTTTTAATATTATGTTCATGCTTGGAGTGCCTGTCATTCTGGTATTCTGAATATGGGCTGCATGTCATGACATGCCACTTGCTGCTGTGCTGTCTCTCAGGTAGATGACTGTTCAAAAAGAAGGGGGTGGTGAATGAAGGCAGGAGATAGGAAAAGGAATGTTGTGGGACTGTCCTGCTTCAAGGTTGTATATGGTTAGATTTTTGGACTTATGTGTACACATAAGAATTATATAATTCTTTAT
>NW_004524610.1:11329524-11369077 GCF_000260255.1 Octodon degus
GGTTGTATGGTAATAACAATAAACTTCTCTTCTGGAGATTTAACAACCTAAGTTTGCAGATCAAAATTAGAGAAAAAAGAGGGCTGCAAGGAAAGCCAACATTTTGGCCCTAGGCTTCCAAGGTCATTTAAGACTCAAGACATATGAGAACTGGTACTGTAACGTCTTGTAACTCAGTAGTGTCCCAAATTTTCTGATCAAGGAGATTATGAGGCCAAAGCGGAAAGTGATCGATGATGTAGAGTGTGCCTAAAGGAGAGTCACATGGAGAGATAACATTCTCTCAGGCTTTCACAGAGAGCACATTGGCCAAGCAATGACTGTGACTCATCCACAGGGCTGACACTGACAAAGGATTTACAATCTGAGGTACTGAGGTCCTGCTTTATCTTGGTCTGAACCATCCAGCAGAAAAGTATAAAAACGAAGTATAAAAAAGAAAGCCATGCTGTAACGTTGAGCTGTAGGGGACTCAGATCAACAATTTCTGACATTGCCAGTGAAGATGAAGACCCAATACTATTAAGGACTACTGGACTCTTTTAGTATATTTTGCTGGTTGTCACACCTATAATATTCAAAAAAACGGAACTAAACAAGAAAGCACATATAGATGAATGTCCATTTTGTATCTGTGTATGCAAAATGGTTGTGATAGATATATAGTTACATTCTTTTACTGAATAGAGGAATTTGTTCTAATAGTGTTTGTAAATAGAATATCATGTCTGCATCTTGTACAGCAAATAACCACTAGGAAGAGAGTATGCATTGTGTTAATTATTGAAACTGTCTTATCAATTTTATTTGAAACTGTCTGATTGCTATTTATCTCTCAAGAAAATGATGGAAAAAATCTAAACAAAAAACAGGGATAGAAATGAAGGACCTTTTTTAATTTGCACATAGAAAATAGGATAGATATACAGCTATTTTCTCTTAATTCAATGAGAAATAAGATTTGTACTAATAGTGTTTGAACAAGATATCATGTCTGCATCTTGTACTGTGAATAACTACTACAAAGACAACAACATGCACTGTATTAATTATTTTAACTGTCCTACTAGCCTGTTTTGAAACTGTCTCATTGTGTTTTGCTTCTCAATTAAATGAGTAAATAAAAATAATAGAATGCATTCTATTTTTATATAATATTTTTATAAAGAGAACTAAGTTACCAATATGATAAAACGTTATAAACTTATTAAAGTATTTATATAACAGTTTTGCGTGGCATGAAGCTTTAAGCTCTGGTCATTTATGCGTTGAATATCACTTTTGAAACATCGTTTTCAGTACAGCAAGAGAATGAAGGAAAGTATTTTTGGAGAATTATCAGGAGTCTACAGTGTCTCAGCTTTTGGCCTTTTCTTTCACAGATTGTTGAAGGAAATACAGATTTTCTGTTTATATTATATGAGTTATCTGTGGCACTGTTTTGATTTTTTCTATATTTTGATCCTAAAGCTAGAAGTTTCTAAAGTGAGAAGCATAATTACTACCTTATATTGATCTTGCTTCGAAGTTGTTACAAGCATCCAAGTGTGGGAAAGGGCGTTTTGATGTTTTCCTTTGGCCTGCCTAGGTTGGGGCTGACCTGGTCTGACTGTATTGCCGGAATATGATTGACACAATGGTTATTTACTTCCACGTTAGCTTCTTGGGCTGTAAACTAATTAAAAAAAGACTTCCTAATTTTTCTCTAACCCAACTGAAAAATGGAACAAAATCAAGCGTTCTTTATGCACATTGTTTGAAAAGTTGTGAAACATTTATTTTCCATGCTTACTCTTTCTCAGGAATAGTTCTTGTTGGAACAAACATCCTGCAGTGGGGAGCCTGGTGCTACTGTGGCCTGCTTGAGTAACACAGGTTGCCTTTTCTTTTTCTTTCTTTCTTTTTTTTTTTTTTTGCTTCTGCCTAGACAAAAGAAAGGTTTTCAAATACATTGGAAAAGAAAACAAACACCACTACTTGTGTTAGTTCTGCTACATGCTTAGGGCTTAGTTGTTGAAAAGAAGCTGTCTCTGAAGACTTCAATTTCAGTGTGGCTGCTCTTGTAGGTGTCTTTACCAACTCAACTTTTACATCAAAGGAAAGTTTGAACAAACTAGATGGTGTGTGTGTGTGTGTGTGTGTGTGTGTGTATGTGCACATGTTTGTCCACTTATAAACAGTGGTATGTGAGTTTTAACTGACTTCTTCATACTTTATTTAAAAGAATGGAATGAATATAATACAGTTGCCTTATTATTTATCCAACTTACCTTCCTTTAGGGAGGGACAAGATTAAGAAATCAGATATT
This sequence comes from Octodon degus, assembly GCF_000260255.1. Classification (NCBI taxonomy): domain Eukaryota; kingdom Metazoa; phylum Chordata; class Mammalia; order Rodentia; family Octodontidae; genus Octodon; species Octodon degus. The sequence continues at coordinate 11,331,834 of NW_004524610.1, forward strand.
GATTTCCCAAAGCATCCAATCAGAGCCATCTATTGAGTTCCATTCACTAAAGTTATTTCTTGAATCATTCCATTTCATAATCAAAACATAGTTTACTCTTGACCACTGTACTCTGCTATTTTTTAGTTTATTTTTCAAGGTGAGAAAGCTCACCAAGTAGAATTCCCAATTGCAGCCATCCGCATTTATCAACTAGACATTTCATGTTGGACCAGTTCACCAAAATGGAAGAAATCCCTGGCAGAAGAGTCTTGGTCCTATCTTTGCATCATGTGGGTTATTTCAAGGTTATTAGTTCCATACTAGAAAAACAAATAGGTACAGCAACTGATTCTAATCCCTCTGCAACATATTCTTTCCTTTCTGGTGAATTAAAACTTGGCTCTTTCAGTGGATTGATAATATCAGTGTCCTGAATTAGAAATTTAAAACAGGAGTAGGAATGCTACAGTACATGAAGTGTTTCTTTTGTATCTCCTATTTCGAAGTATGACTGTGTGTGCATCACTGAGCAGGAGTATCATGGAATGAGGAACTTGTGGGAGAGGCACAACAGCACAGGGATACATAGCCTTCAGTCCTTTGGTGTATACTCATGTTTGCTATAGACAACAAACTCTGTTTCAGGCAAACAACTTATAATTTTGAGATAGATGATAAAAGAATGGAACATAGCTGATGAAATACGATTGAGAAAATGAATCTCCATGTCAAGTTCAACAAATAGTTGAGATGTTAACAATATGATTTTCATTAGTAGTTCCTTGATCAGGCTCTGTAATTTTATGGTAAAACAATGGCCAGCCCAGAGGCCTGAGATTGGAGAAGGGTGTCTTACATTTTTGACCCCAAAAGGAGCACCTCCCTAAGAGCAGATCTAATTTGCATCATTTCAGGGTTCAATGCCCAACCCACCACACGATAGAAGTGGATCCAGCTGAGGCAGTGAACCCATATAGACCAAATACCCCGGGAATGCATGTAACATTAGACCTTTCACAGCTTCCAATAGGTAGAGCATTTGTTGTTAATTACTGAGGAGTTGGAAAACATGAAATGACCACCCCAGATGGTGTGTTTCCCCTCTTACGCAATGGCTGCAGACACCATTTGAGAAGTGGCCACACTGTCAAGCTAATGGTGCTCCTACAAATATTCTGCTTTCAAATCTTCCCCTGAGGGGCTGGGGATTTAGCTCAGTGGCACAAGTATGTGCCTAGCAAGTGTGCGGTCCTGAGTTTGATTCTCAGTACTGAAAACAATAGCAAAACAAACAAACAAGCAAACCACCCCCCCCCAGAAAAACCCATAATTCAAGTCCACATGAATTCCTCACTGAGCTTGTTTCCTCTTGCCTGCTTTCACCCTTCCATCCTCCGTGCTCTTTTCTCATTCCTACTGTCCTCGCTTAAGTCCCGGTACGTTGGTAGGTATATTGGCTATCTGGTTGGGTGAGCATGTTTTGCACCTGTGCCCCTAGATGCTGCCCTTCAAATGGTTCCTATCAGTTTTCAAAGTGGCAGCGCAATGCCTGTGCCAATCATGGGCTCTGTAGCCCAGTCTGCATCCCTCATTTAACACTGGAGCAGAGATTTAGGAATTTACTCGAGTGGACAGGTGCGTTTGCTATGCACCACGATGTTTAGTGATGCCAGGCAAGCAGGGGCTGATGCCCCCACCTGCAGCATAGGGACGAACCTGCCACCACAACTTTTAGCCCTCACCTCCTGTCTAAATGAAACCTAGACCAATACTCTCAATAACTGTCTGTGAGACACATGATTTTCCAGTATTATGTTCTTAGTCCTAACCACCTATGGACAAAGTTTTGATATATTGATATTCTGATTGTTAAAAGTAGATACATGATGACATTCTCTTTTTAGGAACTTTCATGGTTTTACTTGGTTCAGTTTTATTTTGGCCTATCATTTTTGTTAGCTGAAATTTTTGTCTTATTTGCAAAATCCTTTTCTTTTAAAAATGATTAAAAATCATTTATTTACTTATTTACTTATTTATTTGGTACAAGGTCTTGCTACATAGCTGAGACTTGTAGGGATCTTCCTCCTCAGCCTCCCGAGTGCATTTCAGGCTGGCAAGGCATGAAGTACTCGGGATTGAACCCGGGTCTTTGTGCCTGCCAGGCAGTGCTTAGGCCACCGAGCTATCTCTCCAGCCCTCATTCTCTAAATCTTGGTGAAACACAATGTTACTATTCCAACATACCACGTACCATGTTCACATTATGTACTCATCATTGAACAGTGTTTCTATAAATCATCATACATTCATTTGATAAATAATTGAGATACTGCTTTGTGACCACATGCTGGAATCATTGATGAATTTATTTATACATTTCTCAGTTCCTTTGAGGTGTGATGTATATATTGATATCTTATGGTAGTATGTCACGGACACTGCGTTACAGCTGGTTGTACCACAGGTAGAGAACAAGTTCGAAACTTTACCCTCAAGGTATTTACAGAGCAGTCAGTAAATCAAGTCAAAAAAGAAATCAATGCTAGTGAGAGATAACAGAGAAAAGATAATAGGATTTTCTAAGTATGATACATAAGTACATTACCTTTTAGGTTGCAAAATTAGTCATGATATAATTTGAATAAAACAATATGTCCCACAGAGATGAAGTTGGAAACTAAAATATTAACTAATGATAAAATAATCAAATAATACATGCTGTGCTGTGAATTTTGCCATGGTCTCAAATGAAAGGACAAAAAATAAGTTTTATAATATTGTTTTCCTTTCCAAAGGGAAGTCAAAAATCCAATAACAATCTGAGTTTAAGAATCTGAGCATCGAGAATGAGGCTAAATATTGCTTTATAATTTTGAAAAGTAAAAGTAGAAATGTGGAAGTTAAGAGAAGTTTGGCAGAAAGAACAGATATAAAAGTTGTAACCCCCATGAGAAAGAAAGAGTATCTAGATCTTCATGAAACAAAGCTTTAAAAAAGAAAAAAATAATGTTACAAAGCTACACAAAAGTCTAACATCTTAGAATTTTCAGGTCCCTAAAGAAATACAGTTACCATCACACAGGCTTTATGGGCCATTTTATTTTCACAATAGTCAGTGCTGCAAGTTATTTTCTTTCTGAAGAGAATCTGCCATATAACAACTAGTAAAATAGCAAAAACAACAGGTAAAATTGGATAAAAGACTCCGTCTTCTAACAGTACAGGAATTTACCCTGTAATTTGTGTCTTACTTCTTTTCTTAGTCTATCCCTGACTGCCTCCCATAACCATTAGGTTGTAGATTGGTATCCTATCATTGAATATTTTGGCTGTCTGCATCACAGGGCAGGAGAGTTTGTGAAAGTGTTTCTCCCCTTGACTCCAGTCCAACAGCATTCAAAGTAACCTAAAAACATCACTCTACTGATGGAACTCAATGTTACTATTCAAATATACCATCTAACACATTTATATTACATACCAGCAATTGAATATGGGTTCTCTGCACAGTTATGCATTCATTCGATAAATAATTGAGGTCTTGCTGTGTGCCAAACACTGGAATCATTGGTTAATCTGTTTATATATTTCTCAGTTCCTTTAAGGTGTGATATATATATTGATATCCTATGTTATTGTATCATAGACACTATGTTACAGCTGGCTATATCACAGGGAGAGAACAACTTAGAAATTTCCTTCCTCTCAAAATATTTATAGAGCAGTTGATAAATCTAAAAATCTTTTGTGACGGAGAGGTCACCATCTTCCCTTTAAAAGCTCTATGAAACCATCTAGTGGTCTAGCTTTACCACAAAAGTACATACATCTACTTTTGTATACATTATCAAAAGTTGTGCTTTTTTACAGGGCTGGCCAGATAACTCAGCATACTAAAGCTCCTGCGCGCCTGGGGCGTGCTGAGATGGCGATTGAAAGTGGAGAATGTGGCACGCGTCTGTAATCCCAGCATTTGGGAGGCTGAAAACAGGAGGATCACTATGAATCCAATCTATATAGTGAGACCCTGTGGACCCTGTAGACCCTGTAGAACCTGTGTTAAATACAGAAAAATAAAAACAAAACAATAACAACAAAAAAACCCCCTGTGCTCTTTCTGAGTGTCTTCATGGCAAGATCCTTCCTCTTAGCGCCAATAGCCACATTATTGTCATGTCATTCTTATATTTTAACTAATAGAATCTTGGGAGCAGAGTTTATTTACTTCAAATTATATGTAGATTTTAAAATTTTATTTAGTGTAAACCTAGATCCAGATTGTACCTTTGATTTCTTTTCTACATAGCATCCTCCTTGCCTTTGTATAAATTTCAGAAGAAACAATAGGTTTCTGGTGGGTGTTGAGAAGATCATAGCACTGAAGTTCCATTTGAGGTTAGGGATGGGTGTGACAGAGAATTGGGGGAGAAAGCTGAGGCTTTGTCTTTAGCAGCGCTTTTGTATAAATGCACCGGTGTCTTTGTCAGAAAACTGGACCAGGTGAACAGGGAACATAACTCTGCATGGGTTTAGGAGTCTAAATATAGCTGTGACTGCCCAGCAATAAATTGGTTTATTGATTGTCTTTTCTGCTATGCTTAGGAAGTTCCCTGTACTGTTAAATATTCTTCCGAATAAATATATTTACTGGATATCTGCTGCTTTTGCCTTGTCAGAAACTATTATCTTTTCTGTGGTATAACCCTGTTCTCTTTACCCCATTCTTTAGAAATTTATTCTGGCCCCACTTTTAAAATGTGTTTTGGAAGGCAGACTACCACCTTAGGTCCAAAGGTAGCCATGATCCGAGTTTAGGCAATGAGTGTATTCAACTTGGTGCCTACAAATCATGACTTGGGAAGGGCATCACAGTTTTCAGAGGCTATCAAGAATTGCCTAGCATTGGAAGTTTTCTTTTTCTCCAGTACGAAAGACTGAATCTAGGCCCTCAGCACTGAAATATTTTCCCAACAATTTAAAATATTTTTATTTTGAGACAGGATATCGCTAAATAGCCCAGTTGCCCAGACCAGCTTGAGCTTTTAATCTTTCTGCCTCCACCTCCCTGAGAGTCAGAGCTCCAGGCACATGCCTCCAGGCCACCATGGTGGAAACAGTGCAAAGGAAGAGCTCCTTCCACCATGGCTTCTAAGGCAAGGACAGAGCCAGGAGCTGGGAACATACCCTGGATTCAGACTGAAGATTACAGAGCAAAGTAGACCCAAAAGAAGGGTGAGACCAAGTTGTTATTGATATAATTTAAGCCATTTGATTTATTGCCTCTGGATGTTCATTTTCTTGAGTTTACAGATTAATGTTTCCCAAAGCTGCTATGACTTACATTTATTTTTTCTCTTCAACTCGAACAGTCCTGTGTCATAAAATGTTTGTTTGGATTCCATACCTGCAGAGGGCTTGGGGTCATGCATCCTCCAGCGTCTCTTTGCCTTTCTCTGTCTTGCTCTACCATCTGCAGGGAGGACTGTGGAGGCTGGCATGGGGGCGGGGTTGCCAGGAGACTGAAGACCTCACTGCCATTGGTCATGTCTTTTGTGTCCTTTGCAGATAGTTCTGTGGGTAAAGACGGGGGAGGGGGGATATATTTTAAAAGTGATTTTTAACAGTTAGTAGTAGTCAGAAGTGAATAACTCATATCTTGTAAAGAGTGATGACTACTTGCACCTTTTGAGGCAGTGTAGAAAGCTGCAAGGAGAAAGGAACAAGTGGAATACTAATGTAGAACTTGTTGCTTTATAAATTTCTTTCTGTCCAGGAAGACGAGGAATCAGAGCATTACACACTAGCAATTTGTCCTCAGAAGCCAAAGCAGTCCCATGAATGGCAAGAGCTGCTACAAAGCTGAATGCTTCCCCCAGAGGAGAGAGTCAGTTTGAGACCCGAGGACGTGATAGTACCACTTTGGTGGCTTAAACAACAGTAAATAAAGTCACAACACCAGACATTAATTGCTTCAGATGACATAATCATTTGTAATAGTGCAACAGGAAAAAGGTTTTATCTGAGTAATTTTAAACTCACTGCACCGCTTTCCCTCTTGAGAACTCGACACAAAAGCCACATGGGTTGGCAGATGAGCATCAAGTGAAGAAGGCCCGAAACCATTAGACATCAGTGAAAGTGTTAGGTTTTAATTTAGCAGCAGGTTTTTGTTTTTCTATTATGCAAAGAACTTTAAAACTTTACAGGAAGAATATGTAACTTAAAATTGAAAGTTGCACCATCATAAGTGGACAGTTTGGTAGATACTGACAAATATGCTGAGATATTGAACATCGGAACAAAGAAACACAACATGACTAGGTCCTCAAAGCCTCATCTCAGTTGCTGTCTGCTTATTTTCCATTAATAGTAATGCCATTATGATTGATAAATCTGTTCTTTAATTATTGCAAGGATTTTGGTTTTGTTTTTTAAAAATTTTTTATTTTAATGAGAAAAAAAGACAAATAGCAACAAAAGTTTCAAAAGCAGGTTAGTAGGACATTTACAATAATCAATACATTGCATATTGTCTTCATAGTCATTATTCAGAGGACAAGATATAGACATGATATCTTGTCTAAAAACTATTAGCACAAACCTTTCTTCTCATTGAACTGAGACAGTAGCTGTATATCTCTCCTAACTATCATGTATATACATATATAGATATTTTCACTACAAAACAGTCCTTTATTTATATTTCCTTTTTGGTTTTGCTTTGTCAGAGATGGATGTTCCCTTGCTGTTAGAGAAGCTGTATTTAGAGAAGTCTTTTTTTTTTTTTAATTTAGTAAGGGTCTATAGGGTCTACAGGTTCTAACTATGTAGATTGGATTTGTAGTGATCTGCTTGTGTTCAGCCACCCAAAGAGCTGGGTTTACTGGTGTGTGCCACCACACCCAATCTCAATTGCCTCCTTAGTGCACCTGGGGGTGGGGTCAGCACCACAGGCCTGGGATTGGACCCCAGCCACTGCATCTGCCTAAGCAGATGCTTTGATCCGATGAGCTATTTGGCCATCCCTGGAGAAGCCTTTAAAATACCTTTTCATACTTGATTCCAGTTCAAAGATTGTAGGTATTTGAATTCAGCAAAATAACCCAAGATAGTCCAATAGTCCATAAGAATAGGGAGTTACTAGCACAATGGAACTGTTCAAAGTTGTTGACTTGAGCCTCTTATAGCTCAGCATATTATATAACTTTACTTTTTATACCTTGTGGTTACACTTTTCTGCTGGATGGTTAAGACCAAATTAAAGCAAGACCTATATAACTGGAAATGTAACTTTTGCTATCTGATAATGTCAGTCAAATCCCCTCAGGATTTACCTTGAAGCCATGTACAGCAACTTGTGGATCTTTGGTCAGTGTCAGCCATCTGGATGAGTCATGGCCATTGCTTGACCAATTTGCTCTCTGTGAAAGCTTGAGGCAATGTTTTCTCTCTAGGTGACCCTCCTTAGGCATACAATGCATCATTTATCACTTTCCTCTGTGGCCCCATCATCTCCATGTTCAGAAAATTTGGGACATCATTTAGTTACAGGATGTTACAGGATTCTCCTACATCTTGAGCTCTCACTGACCTTGAAGGACTAGGGCCAAAATACTGGCTATCTTTGTAGCCCATCTATCTGTCTAATTTTTGGTCTGCAAACTTTAGTTGTTAAACATCCGGAAGAGAAGTTTAATGATATTATTATCCTGTAATAGAGGCAGGCAAGCTTAATACCACTATCTGTGTAAATATCACACACTTTAGACATAAAATGAAGCTGCTATTTTCCAACAACCATGGATGTTCTAAAATTTAAATCCCTATAGAATTTTGAAAAGCAATTACATATTTCTTACACAGATATTTAGAAATCAAATCATAATATTGTAGCAGGACAATCCTGCTACATTTTGTTTTACTTGTCCCTAGTTTACTTTTTTTACTTTCCTACATTTTTTAAACATATGTTTATTTTAAAGATAGTGTAGCAGTAATTGATATGACATTAGAAGCAATACTATTTTTTTTTTTGTGGAACCAGAGATTGAACTCAAACCCTTGCATTGGCCAGGCAAACACTTATTCTAAGAAGCAGTAGACATTTAGAAGACCAAAATGACAGGTGTTTTAAGCATGGTTTTAGTATTACACATTTCTGTCCACAATGTAGTTGCTTAGTTTACAGATATCAGTATATAGAGTTAGTCAGGATGAGAATTTTACCCATTAACTGCTATTTTCAAAAACCTGATGGGAGTTCTTAGGCCCACTGCCTTAACAATTTTGTTTATATAAATATATGGTTTTGCCCCTACCATATTTCCTAACTTCTTCCCTTTATCTCTTTTGTTGATATTAATTTTACTGAGAAAGAAATAGCAATGAGACAGTTTCAAAACAGGTTAGTAGGATAGTTACAATAATTAATACATTGTATATTGTTGTGCTTGTAGTAGTTATTCATAGTACATGACACAGACATGATTTCTTGTCTAAACACTATTAGTTCAACCTTTCTTTTCATTGAACTAAGAGAAAGTAGCTGTACATCTATGATAACTATTTTATATATACAGACATACATATGTTTTCTTTCACTATAAAATGGTCCTTCATTTATATTCCCCCTTTTTTTAACTTTTGTCAGAGATGGATATTCCATTGCCATTAATGTAGGTGCATGAGTTCAGCAAAGTAATCCAAAATAGTCCAGTAGTCTATAATAGAAGTGGGTTATCCACATGACTGGCAATGTTGACCTGAGCCTTTCACAGCTCAGCTTGTTAATATGGCTTTTCTTTTTATACTTTTCTGCTGGATGGTTAAGACCAAGATAAAGCAAGACCTATAAAGCAAAAAATGTAACTTTTGTATCTGACAAGGTCAGTCAAATCCCCTCAGGATTTATACTGAAACCTTGTACAGCAGTTTGTAGATCTTTTGTCTGTGTCAGCCATGTGAACGAGTCACTGTCATTGCTTGACCAATTTGCTCACTGTGAAAGCCTGAGAGAATGTTTTCTCTCCATGTGACTCTCCTTAGGCACACTCTACATTGTCAATCGTTTTCCTCTATGGCCCCATAATCTCCTTGATCAGAAAATTTGGGACACCACTCCTTTCTCTCTTTATGTTGTTTGATCCTTAAATTCTCTCTTTCCATTTAAATGTGTTATGCCTTTCACTTTTTATTTCTTCTTCTGAGTCCTTACACTAGGGAAATAATGCAATATTTACACATAAGGGTGTGATTTATTTCACTTATGAGTATATCTTCAAGTTTATTTTTCTTTATAGCCGAGTAATACTCCATTGTATAAAAATAACACATCTTTTTCATAAATTTCTAAGGTGATAGGTATTTTGGTTGTTTCTAAGATTTGGCTGTCACAAATTGTGCTGCTGTAAACGTAGGCGCACATGTATCACTATGATATGCTTTCAGTTCTTTCGCAAAAATTTCCAGAAGGGGCCCAGCTGGATCGAATAGGATTTCCAGTCCTAGTTTTTTGATTTCCATAACGGTTGCACCAGTCTACATTACCACCAGCAGCGGAGAAGGGTTCCTTTTCCCCCCGCAGCTTTTCTAACAATTGCAAAGATTTTGGAAGGCACCTTTTCCTAGTCACGTGTGAGGAAAATTTTATCAGTGACTTAAACCTAGAGCTATGTGAATATCTTTTTGTAGTAAGGTTCTTTTTCTTCTAGTCCACAAGAGTGTACTCATGCTTATTCCACATGTCTTGTGGAGAAATTTATCTCAAGTTTTATGTTTTATAGTTGAATGATACATGGCCCCGACATAAAGAGGTTATTCCATGACATAGATTAAAGATGCCCTGGTCTCCTCAGGTCATGTAGGCACTTAATGTTCATAAGAAGAAAAGACCAAGAAGATTGCAGCTGTCTATTTCTCCCCTTTCCCTCCTGATCCATAACTGCTACTTTTTATTCTTTAAAGCAAAAGAGAAAGAAATAAAAGTGGCATTTGAAGGGCTTCATTTTAAGTCTCTTGCTTCATTTTTAAACCCTACTTAATCTTTCCTGATTTCTACCTTAAGAAGTACAAATCTCATCTGGTGTGCTCCACTTTCCTTTTGAAAATCCAAAACTGAACACAAGCAAACATCTTCAAGGACTGCCGGAGCTGAAGCCAGCACAACCATGGATGACAGGGTAGGTGGGAGTGAGAAGGGGACATGATAGGAAGAGTGGTCAGTCCAGGGTCCTCCTAGCTGTCAGGGGATCTAAAGTACTCTCTTGACCATGTTACCCAGAAAATAATGAATAACAAGACCCAGTAAAAATACTAATGGACTCTACTCAAGCTGAGAGACAGAACTCACTGTTATGGGAAAGTGTGGAGATTTGACTTTCAGAAGCACAGTGGAATGCCTTGGCCTAAAGCTAGATACTCAGTATGAGACAGCTACTTTCAGCACTAAGACAATCCAAATTAAAAGAATATGCCTGGAATGTCTGTTCTTTCCATTGATCAGTAATCTCAATAACATTGACCGTGAGAGTCTACTGATTTAGAAATTTGCAGAGTGGTCATTTTAATTGGATTTAAGAGGAAAATTGTATTGGCTAAAACTCCAAGGATTTTGATATAATGAGGCCATGATTTATTACACTGAATACATTTAAAGACACACATGCAACATTTTATATGAGCTTTTTACAATCATTTGTAGTATGTCTTTTTTTGCAATAAATAATTACTGAGAAGCACTGTGAGAGTGTTTTTAAAAGATTAACAGAAAAGTCCTCTACTCTTACAAGCTTCTGTGTTTTGAATGACGTAAGCCATTCTGAGGCTGCGTGAGTGGTCAGCACCAGCTGTGACTTCAACAGTATGCGGAAAGTCACCATGACAAGAATGAGTAGTGTTCTGAGAGAGATCTGGAGCACTACCTGCAGGTGTGTCTGCTTGTGATGTGTGTGCTGATCCCCCAGATGCAAAAGCTGAACTTTGGACGTAATGACAGTCTCACATAATGACAGATGCGACGACATTCAGTATATGTGGAAGGAATGAAGAAAGAAACAACAGTCTTAAGTAGGTAATGGAGGATTGGCATTTTCATTTTATACATAATAAGAAGATATGATATAAATTTCTTTGATAGGCGGAGCAAATTTTCAAGTTCTCAGACAGGAATCAAAACAGCTTTTCAGCTTTAAAGAAAAACTCCTACCCGAAGTTTGTGTGAAATTGCTCACAGGCAGTGCGATGAGTTAGTCAAACAAACTATAGAACATCTTGTACTTGTGTATATAGTTGGTGGCTTGGGAGCCCATTAACTCAGACCAATCCTATCTGTCCCAAAACATAAGCACTTTTTCGGGCATATCAAAAAGCTTTAAATGATACTAGTTAGGTTCATGACAATAGAAAATGCTACTGATCACTGTCAAATGTTAGAGTGATAAAACAAAAATGCTGTCCACAGATTGATATGCATATGTGCACGCATTCATGAGACACACAAATGCCCCACACGTACGTGTACATGTACTTTGAAACTGGGCTTTGAATGATTACGTGACACGACTTTGAAATCCTTATACAATATTATCTCACTAGAATTTCTAATAGCAATACAAATTTTATAAATCTTTTCCTTGAAGTAAGATGTTTGGGTTACTTTTCTCTTATTGCTGGGACAAAATACCTGACACCCCAAGTTAAAGAGGGAAAGGTTTCCTTAGCTCATGGTTAATGAAGACTTCAGTTCATACTCAGCTGGCTCGAAGGCAGGGAGGCAGGGCACAGGTGCAGCAGTTCATGGCAGCAGAAGAGAGCAAAAGCAGCAAGAGTAAAAGTGGGGAGAGCAAGGCTCTTTTCCTCCTTTACATTGCAAGCAGGCTACCTGCTCTAGGGTGAGTGAAACACTCACACTATCTTTTTGTCCTTGTCTTGTACAGGCTCTCTGTGTTTACACACAGAGTCACTTAATGTGCTGTCACTTAATCTTCTAAACTTCTCTAATTGACACAATGCATCAACTCTTACAAATGTCTAGCTTTCAAGCACAGGGTAGTTATTTTACTTAGTTTATTTATATTTATTTTATTTTGATTTTATTTTTAGTAACTACAGCTAAAATATTGCCCACCTGGTTATACTCATGTGCGTGGCTATGCCCGCATATTCCCAGCCCTATGTAGATACCAGATCTTACTCTCTGGTCAATTCACTACCCTGTCACCATCAACACTGTGGCCAAACATGAGTCATTCAGCACAAGAGAAAGATTTTCTGATTCTTACTCTCTGCATCATTTGGATATCTCTTGATACAAAATTCCGTAAGTAGCCTTGGTCTTGGAGACTGGGGTAGACTGATGGTACATGGCGAAACAGCCTCAGTGGTACCCAAATGTATAACAGACCCAAATGTAGTAAAAAGGGGACTTAGATGTGTCTTGTGGTCCCTGTCGCATGTTGCCCACAAGTTTCCAATGTAATATAAAATTAAACACAAAGGAGATGAGGAGAGTAAGATTTAGGCATGCTTTCAGCCTAACACACTGGCAGAGCCATGAAAGTGCCTGGTAGAGAGTCCATTTGGCATTTTGGATTATTTTTTATGGATTGAGTCCCAGATGGTTCTTACCATACTGGTAGGGCATGATCGGCTAAGTGGCCAAATGTTTAAAAAGCAGGAGCTACTGGATTGGCTTATACCATTTTCTTAAAATGGCAGATTAGTTTTATGGGTGGAATTTTTAATACAGCTTCACAGTAAAGCAGCTTTGTATGCTCTGGCTACCCGCTACAAACATCAATTTTAATCAATCACACATCTCTTTGCCAATATCGTTTATCAGTGGTAAATGTTTGAAGATTTTTGAAATGAATTTAATGATAAAATTAAGCAGCCATCTGGAATATAGTACGGTTTGTCTTCTAAATCATTTGTAAGTCATAAATTTAAAATACTATATGGAGAATACATGCTATAAGTACATATCTATTTTTGCCCTCATTTACAATGTTGTTTGTGAGGACATTTAATAATAATACAGAAAATTTGCCTCCTCAGCCATAGCTGTAATCAGCAAAGAGGAGAAATATGTTTGGTCCACACTGGCTTCAACCCATGCGTTTGGATAATGAATCCAGCTGCTCTTCCCAGGGCATCTTAGTGATTAGAATCCAATCTCATAGCTTTTTAGTTGGCATAAAATTCCTGCAAAAAATCTGCTTTTTGGTATTTATTTTGATTAATATTGCTTTAATAATGTGCTTCCAATCCAAAATTAAATTTAACAAAAAATAGTGTATTTATCCTGCATATACAAGTTAGATTACCACACCCCTCATCGGACTAGGGAATTCCAATTTGTTTAAGAAAGACAAAAATCAAACAATTTGCACAAAATTTATATTATGATCTGGAGTTGTGAGAGCAAATATCTTGAACATAGAAATTAGTAGTATTTTTTTTCCTATAACCCCTTCAACATGCTTCTTTCAGATACATAGCTTATTTTAGTTTTTTCCTTCTCAAGCTTATTTTAGATTTATTGATTTATTCATTACTACTTCCAGGGAAGATGGGGTTGGGTTTTTATCTCCTCGGTTTTATCCCCAGTTTTACACTTCTTTTATGGCTCATTTTAACTGCCACCTGTGGGGGCTTCTCTTTGAGATTGCTAGTGTTCCTCCAGCAAGGAACATATTTTATTAGTTTTATGGTTTATCCCTGTCTTTTATTCAAAATCATAGATTTTAAAATAGGCTGGATACAAATTAGAACCGGAGAAACAAAAATGTGCAAAAGATATGTGGAGAAAAAAGTACTGCTGGTGAAAGACTCACTGTATATAAAATAAACAAGTTTGAGGCCATTAAATATGTTACATTTTATATTTCTGTGACAACATGAAACATAGAACAATAAATTCTTATTTATTGAAAATTATCTTGCAAATGTAAATTTTAGAGGATGTATTACTCATCTTTACATGCTTTATTTCATTTGAAAATTTAAAATATCTATTTTTATATATTTAAAAATTGTATTTAGACATCATATATTACATAAATGATGTAATATATCATATATCATAGAATGTGTCAATATATTACAGAATATGTCAATATGATATAATATATAATCTGTGGTTTTATTTAATATTTATGTATTTTAAATTTTATACATTATGTATTTATATTTTTTTTTAGTTTTTTTGTGTGTGTTTGCAGGGCCTCACTATGCATCTTGGACTCGTAGTGATCCTCCTGATTTCTCTTCCCTAGTGCTGGGATTATAGGCCTGTGCCACCAAGCCCAGACTCCATCGCAGGTTTAGCGCGCCCGGGGGCTGACCTATACGGGCAGCCCTTATATTTACATGTTTGAAGCCTATCCTTCAGTTATTGCCTTACACAGACTGTGGAGCTCCTTCCAGCATCCATGTAAGAATACCCACAGTGGGTTGAATGCTTAATGTGTATCATTGGACGCAAAAGCCCTGAGATGTCAAGGGCTGATCCCGCCCGGCTAGTCCTGGCTGGCGTGCTGTCGCCGGTGTGTTGATGACCGTCACCTAAGTAGTATTTGTGCGATGCCTTCATGCGTGGCATGATCACGGATAAATGTCTGCTTGGAGGAGATACCTTGCTCCTCCGCGGAGTGGCGACTCCGGGCGGGGAGTGGCCCAGCCTGTAGCCCAGCGCAGTGAGTGCGGACGCCAGAGCGGATGGACTGCACTGCCTTGCACGGTCCAGCGCTGAGAGTGCCACGGGGCCCACTGCGAGGCCCCACGCCCGGGGAACCAGGAGCGGCTCAGGGGACGAGCTGGAAGCCTGGGAGAAGGATCGACGATGCTGCCCCCCCAGTCGGAGGCCAAAGGCTGCACAGATAAACGTGCCTTCAAACCTCGGAGACTCTCGCGCCGCCAGGTGACAGCGGCAGCGAAACACACACCCGCTGAAGAAGAGTCCACAGCGTGAGCATGCCCGTTAGCTTCTGTGTGTCACCCCGCTGACGGGATGGGACGCCGGGGTGCGTCTTCCACCCTCAAGCCCCTGATCACGTGTTTGTGTTCTGTAGAAACACCCTCGTAGATGCCCCAGTGAGTCTCTAAAATCGATTTAGCAAAGCTTATAACCAAATTAGCCATCACATACGCTCTGAGGGATATTTCCATCTAAAGAACACAATGAAGGAAACTATCACAGTGAGGACGCTCAGCCAGTGTGAGGAAGGTCACCCAGAAAGGCGAGCTTCTGGACACCTAGGATTTATGCTCCCCAGGTAGATCTGAGAGCAAAGGAGTTTTATAAATTTAAAGATAACAATGAACAAGAGGAAGGAGAAGTGAAAAAGAATAAGGAGGAAGAGGTGCCAGAGAAACACAAAGAGGAAAAATTGGACAAGGGTGAAAAGAAAGAAGAAAAGGAAAGAAGCAAAGGAGATGAAGAGAGGAAATTATGGTGAAGCACAAGTCACAGTTGCATTCGCTGACACAAGGAGCACACGACACTGACTAGAGACCAGTAACTTACGTTATTCATTCCAGGTATGAAGAATTAGAACAATAAGGGAAAAGCTTCCTGTGGTTATTTGCTGTGAGAGAGAAACTTCAAATCCAATCAAGTTGCACTAGAATTCAGTAGACAGAGATTAGAGGTGAAGAGTATTCCCACAGGAAAAATGGAACGAGAAAGTACAGCAAATAGAGAAAGGGCTCCAAGTTGAATTACATATGATAAGGAAAGCACTACCAACAGATATCGGAGAAATAGAATAAGAAGCTTGGAACTCACCTCAAGGCAGCTTAATGAGGCTGATGAGAAATTGTTCTGAACATGTGAAGAGCTGAGAAATATATTGAAATGGGGGACTGATTGGAATGCTTTATGAAGTGGCATTATGGGGTAGGCATCTTGTAGGAGCCAGTTGCACGCAGCCTTATGGGGCTAAGTTTTTTTTTTTTTTAATAGAAAATGAAACTATGGGATTTTCTAGGAATATTTAGAAGAACTGTCATATTTTTCACTTGCTAGTTTTACTTTTAAATTATAATGAAATATTTTAAAATAGTGCACACAACTAAATTTTAAAATCAAAGGTTGATTATGATTTGATGATTTTAATGAATTATTTTAGGGTCTTTATACTTTTTTGAGTACTATGAACTTTTATTGTAGGTTCCAGCTGTTTCTATTTATGTTCTGGAGAGTTATAAATTAATTGCTTCATAATCCATAAAACTATTTTTTAATTTTTTTCCATCATTTTATTGACAGACAAATATCAATTATATAATTTCAGATCAAATTGATAGGACAGTTTCAATAATTAACACATTACATACTGTCTTCCTAGTGGTTATTTGCTGTATAAAAGTTTTTAAAATTATATGTCACCTCTACAATATTTTACAAATAAAATAAATAAAAATACCTTTGTACTTCACTGCTTTTATGTGACTCTTCCTCAAGCAGACAAAATATAAATTATTAAAGCAATATCCAAAATGAACCTCTATGAAGCATGGGGGAAGGAAGGATATAGACATAAAATACACCAAGATAATTTAATTTTCATGAGATAGAAAGATAAAAAGTAAAATACTATGAGCTTTGAAAAGTAGAAAAGTCTTGATATGAAGATTATTATTGTGGGTGTATTATTAATAGAGTTTAATCCTATTGTCTTGTTGATATTGTACAGAATTCCTGTAACAATGGGTTATGAAAGAGGGTATTCTCATGCATGGTGTATTTGTCCATGTCAAATATTATTTGATGGCTTTGACTTGATTTGGCAGGTTGGGTCAATCAAAACAATCAAACAAGCTTCTCTTACATATCAAGTCCCATTATACTGTCAAAAGTTAGATGTTTTGTAATGATAAAGCATACTAATTGTTTGCTGCAAGGAGTTCAGGGTCCTTAGCTGCTCTTCCAGCATGCAAAATTTTGTTCAGTTTAGGAAATATGTGAAAGAATAGTTGGATTAAATTTTGAGCAAAGCAATTCATTTCCTTACTTAATGCAAGACTAATACTAATGATTCTTGTAACAATTGTCATAAAGATGATTCATACTTCTCTGTGTGGCTTTATAAATGCAACATCTAGCAGAAGATAGAAGATACTAGTTTAATTGCTAACATTTATCTTTTTGGGTCTCATTTTCCCATTTTCCCCCTGTAGTACCATTTCTAGAAATGCTAAAAAAAAATCACTACTTAAAAGATTGGGCTCCAAAAATGGAATCCGGAGTTATTATTTGAAAGTTTTCATGGGGGCTACTGCTGGTCTTATCCTAGCTCATAGACTGTCTTGTTCATTTGGATACAGACATAATTAAGCTGCTAATACTGTCTTCTGGAGGTCAAAGCTTAGACTAACTAAGCAGTTACAATTTTCTGTATTTCAAAATGTAAGTGGATTAACAATCTGCTTTAATGTTGTGTTACTTTTATTCACTAACTCTTGGTTCCATTTCCTTGGCCTGTGCACTCTCCAGCTTTTGTTAGTTACACCTTACTTCTATTTTCTCCACAAATATTCTTGACAGGTTACTGACTGACTATACAATGTGTTAATACAATGGCAAGAGTATTCCATGCAAGTAAGTGTAGTGAGTTCTTACATTAAAAGACTGTAAGATCATTCTTGAATGGTGTCTGAAGATGGAAGAGGGCACACAACTAGAAGGAAGAAACATGAACAAACAGTGACGCATCAGGGAAAAAATCAGTACTTAGGACCAAGTCCTAAAGTCCAGTGAGGCAGAAAGAATTCTACAGGTAACACAGGACAGGCAGCCAAGACATTGTACGCCAGCTAGCAGAAAGGGAGATTCTCCCAGACAATGACTCCAGCAGGAGGGAGGGCACCACATGATTCCCGGGCAGGTCCTTAAAAGAACAGACGTGCATCGTGCAGAAGGATCACAGACAATAAGAAACTGTAACATCAGTGATCAAAGAGGATGGGTCAGTGACTAAAGTGACCAAATCACTTTGGCTTCAATAGTGGGCATTATTGTCTCTAGGTGGTGCTGACAGAAAAGAGCAAGCTCCTGTCAAAAATACTGCTTTGGTTTTTATTATGGTGGTTGTTCTTTTTGAGGACAATAATGTGGCCATCATACAATCCAAATCCTGCCTAACATGGATAATTTCATAAAGGATAGTAGTTAGGAATATACACCATGAAGTTACACTGCCTGGAATCAAATCCAAGCTTCACTATTTACAAATGATGTGACTTTGAATATATTAGCCTCTTTTTGACTCAGTCATCTTAGTTTTCAAATAAGGAAAATAATATCACACACATCCTAAGACTGACATAGAGGCTAATGGAGACAATATTTACAACATGCTTAGGATAACAAGTGGTTAGGAACGGTTGCAGTTTGTATGTGTGAATAGTTCATGATTGAAATGATAAATGATTCCACCTTAGGGGAAAACAAAGGCAGATATAAGGATTTCAGAGTTTGAACTAGAAACATAGCTTACAGTTTGGCAATAAAGTAGCAGATCTAGAACTTATCTATTTACAATTCTAGGCCAAATGTGTCAAATTCCCCTGGACATAACAGTATTATACTTATATAAGTAATTAAAAGAATCCATGATTCTAAATGCCTATTTGAAGGTCTCTTAAGACCCCAAATAGCAAAATCAGATAGCCTATTGACCATTCGACACACACATGCAGAGACTGCGAGCAAACAGGCCAAATAGACCAGCAGCTCTGAGGATTTAGAGCTGGTCCACGAGCTCCCAGGCACATGTGTTTGGCTCTTGAATGAATAGCTGATCTGGGTGACTCCTGTGACTTTTTATGGTCAGCACCTGGAACTGTGGACATTTGAAAACTCATTTGATCTTTGGGTCTATGAGATATCCATTTGGAGAAGCCTAAAAATGTGTGGATGTTTTAGAGATATTGGAGAATGTTGTGGGTTAGTGTAGGGCTCCCCTCTGGTTCTCGTCTCGGTCCAAGAGGGCAATATTTACAATCCCAAAGATACATTATTGGAATCACACCAAATTAATTCCAATCTACCACTTTCAATGCAAGCCATGGTGAAAATAAAGACACTAAAACATGCTTATAATTATTGGGGAGCCAAGGGGCTTAAGTCCAGCCACAAAGACTACTTTCTGGATCAAAGAGACTAACTTTGGGCCACATTCACATTTTATTTAGTCAAGGAGGAGTAGCTTGAGGCACAATGACTGAGAATTGTGGGAAATAGGCGAGTATTGTGAGTTGAGCTAGGTAGGTGGCCTACTCTGCCATATGCAGAGAGGCTATGCAGAGAAAATAATTTGCATTATGCTACTGACATGGTATATAATCTTTTAGGGGTCTGGTGCTTTGACGCTGATGTTAATCTTTCAAGCCCTAGGAGGTCATAGCCCCTATCTTGAGGCTCAATCCCAGCTGGCAATGCGGAGCATTGACTCTTCCTCCTGTCTCAACTGGGCTCATAGTAAAGAGCAGCAAGTGTAGCTTGCAGGGAAACATGCACGCCACCTCCAAAGACTACCACCAGCACCTCGGCTAGACCAATATACATTGCTTAAGGCCAATTGAAAGGCTAAAAGGAAGTCCTAGCCAGCTCTGTACATATCAGTACAAGGAAATAGGGTCAGGCTCAGCCAAAATGGAGATAATTACTTTTCTTTCATGGAGAGCTGCTCAGGTGGTCCTCCCTAGGTTAGGAAACAGTTAAGTGTCCTGTTCAAAGGTTGATTTATATTCTCTGTTGTTCTAGAGGGAGAGTTCTATAGATGAGAAAATTGTGAATTTCTCTCCCTGTCACTTTGCTCAGGCTGTGGGCAGTAGCAAGGGATTATTTTTTATGGTGTGTTTCCTAATGATTTGTCCAAACTAATTTCATATTCTAGTGTCACATATTGCCCTTGGGTTTCTCTTCCCACACTTCCCCCCAGCGGATTACTTATACTTTTAATGAAATGATGAATGGTTCTTTGTATATTCTAAATGTGTTTATTTCCTCCAGAGAATCAGAGCGAAACAAGTACATTCTTGCAGAAGAATTGTAATGTGGTTACCTATTCCTTTGGAAGGGGCTTTGTCTTTGATTCTGAGAATTCTTTACAAATTGAATGCTGTATATTAAAAAGCTACAATATTTCATAGTTTTAATAGTAGAGATAAAATTATAGAAACAACTTGAAATAAAAAAGGGATTTTATTTTCTCCTGGAGAGAAGTATTTCATAACATAAAATAAATCTATTTAGGGATTTAAAAAATGTTTCTCAACGTATTAATATGCAACTTTTAAAGACATGAGTTATTGCTCCTCTCTCTCTCTCTCTCTCTCTCTCTCTCTCTCTCTCTCTCTCTCTCTCTTTTCCTGTCTCTCTTTTCTCTGTCATGCTATCTTCTCTATCCCCCATTATTAACTAAAATTTTGACCTAAAATATGTTTGTTTGTTTCTATACAGTGGTATACATATAAAGTTTGATCTAATCACATATATAAAGTTGATTTTGGAGAAGAAAGAATAAGAGAAAGTGGAGATACAGTACAGCCTAAATCACAAACGTTACATGTGTGTTTCTAAAATTTCTCAACCTGGAATCACAATAAATATCATTTAGAGATTTCTGAATTGCCATGATGAGCACAGTATAAGTAATCATACAGAAGTTAGTATGCATGGAACATTTGCACAATGTCAATCATTGCTAAAAAGTGTTTTATAAGATGAAATTCAAGAAACTTATACCTCATAGAAAGTAGGCCTGAGTTCAATCCTCAGCACTGCATAAAACAAAAGAAAACAATAAAGCAAAAATAGAAAATCAATAACATATCATTAAGTTTTTGAAAACATGAAGCTCTGATTAAGGCTGTGTGGCACTAGTGGGGCTAGTGTATGTGGAATGGGACTGCCCACCCTCTCCAGGAACTTACACTTCAGTTGAAGAGAAAATGTTTAGACATCACAACAGCATACACTATTAACAAGCCTGTAGTTTTAATTGTGGATGTCAAAACCTCTGTGGAGTCCTAAACATGCCATGTAAATGTGCTCATGCATAGCTCTCTGGAGAAAGGATGTACTACTTTCCTCTCTCTCTCTCTCTCTCTCTCTCTCTCTCTCTCTCTCTCTCTCTCTATTTTGAAAGCATAATTGTTCTGGTTGGTTAGAAGGCTGCTGGAATAATTAGTAATAATCTGCCAGAGAAAGTAAGATAAGGTTGAACTCAAGAATTGGGTCAGATGTGTGTAGACACAGGTAGAAAAAAACGAGGGCATCCTAAGAGAGGAGAAGAGCAGAAATAGGTGACAGAGGCAGGGAAAGAAGGGGCAAGCAAGTCTTTGGCAAACATTGTGCAACCAGCCAAGCTGAACAAGAGCTGACTGTTTTGAATCAAAACTTACAGCAGGCTTTGGAAGTCACTGAGGACCTTATTAGTATTATAACACTTTAAAATGTCTTTGAAGGTCAAAATTGTGGTATTGCAAATAGGTTGAAAAGGGGTTAAAGGTGAAGTTGAAGTTATTTACTATTTTTATTTTAACCCAGCACATATAAAGTACCTGTTTGACTTAAGATGGAGAAGTAAAAGGCAAAATGGAGCTGGGAGAAAAGTATAAGAAAAATTGAGACAAAATTTTATGTAAATGTGAAAGCTAGAGCTTTTTTCATTCCAGAGAGAGAGAGAGAGAGAGAGAGAGAGAGAGAGAGAGAGACTGATCCAGTGCCTGTCTCATGGTCCAGATCCTCTTCTAGGGATTAGAAATTCTCAATGCACAAAGCAAACACACATTTCCCCAAGGATGGCATCCTGCAGAGGGAGACGGAGCTCCTCAGTGATGGGACAATCACGGGCACAGTGTCTCAGGTGCCAAGGGAGAGATGCTTACAAAACAGTGGAGCTATTTCTAAATGTGATTAAACAGTGGGCAAGAAATCTGCTTATTCAAGTTTGGAAGAGCCATATAATTTGTCATCAATATCCCATTTGAACTAAGGCATAAGAAACAATTGATACTTATTTCAAAATAATTTTACAGTTTATCAGTCTGAATGTTCTACAATGTCTTGATAAAAAAGCAAAGGAAAAACAGAAAGATGAAATAGAAAAAGAAATGAGAAATATCAGATAATACATTGAATTGATTAGGTCACAGACATTTATGTAATATATTGTTCAACGAAAATAAGCAGAAGTCTTCAATCAGTGGTAGTTTCCAAGTTTTTTATGTCAGATTTCTCTTTCATGATATTTTATTCTCCTGTGTTTCTGTCATTGAATCTGATGAGACTCTGAAAAGGAATTGAAAATGAGATATCACAATTGGCACAGGTAACTAGTTTTATAATGCATTAGGAACTTTCCTTGATCAGAGTATATGGATGTGCAATTGAAAATTTGAATTAACAATGTATATTTATGAAATACTTTCTCTAGTATAAGTGCTATCAAAGGCAGTGTTCATAATTTTTTGAAAAAAAGAGCAAGATTCAAAACCCAAATGGGAAAACAAGAATGTTTAAAATCCAAAATAAACCAAAGGTATCATTAAAATGGTTGGAAGAACTTGGGAAAAGGGTCAGTAAGACTGCATGGGCTTTCTGGCAAGCGAGCTGGAAGGATGGATCTAAGATAACTTCAGAAGATAGGGCGGTGGAGAGGATGCTGCAGGCAGAGGCAAAAGGCTGAAAAGCCCTGAGAGAGAGAAAGCTAGGCCAGCTGCAAAGCACCTTACCTAGTGCTGGAGGGGCTATCGAAGGACCTGGCCATGGAGTGTGGACAGAGGCGAGTGGAAGGCGTTGCCCCAAGACCCATGCTAGAATATGCTTCAATGATGTCTTTTGAAATCTGGAATATTAGAAGAAATAATACCATTTTTATATTCCCCAGATAAGGATGGTAAGTGATGACACATTTCTAGGAAACCTTGTGAAATTATGGTTCAGTCTTCACATGCAGCAGTGGTCATTTCTGCAAGATGAATCTAGATTGGGTTAAAGGAGCCTCAGCCCACAGATACCAAGGTCTAATAAGCTTCCAGAAACCAAGCCTTATGCAACCAGCATGTACAGGAAAGGAACAAAAGGAACTACACACATTGATTAATTTGTGCAATAAATACTTACTAACTTTGCATTATGTATCTTTGGGAGAAATGTGAATCTTGTTCTTGAGTTCAGATTTTCTAGCAACCTCACAGTCTTGTAGGCTGAAGAACTAAGGCAACAGGATCGGCTGTACTTGTTGTACCTTCTTCTGGTCCCTCAGGTATCTGGAGTGAATTATATTGCTGCTTTTCAAAGAGTGAGAAGGTTAATGGACAATTGAACTTCTTAATGTGGTTGTAAGTGCTTCTTTTGTGAACTGAACGCTAGACTATTTATAAGACATGCCACAAAATGGTCTAGTGGGAACTCTAAGCTGGTACTGCAAACTTACTGTTGTAAAAAATAAAGAATGTAAGTCAGTATTTTTAGTATACTATAATGAAAGATGGAGTGAAGAGGGGGAAAATAGTGAAGTAGGCCAAACAGATAGCTTTAGCAACCAAGAGAGGCAGTGTGGTGTGGTGATGGGTAAACAGTCACTGATTTTGTTCACTCTTTGCCCAAGGACTTGGAACATGAGGCGAATTTGGCTTCCTCTTTAGCTCCACGGGTGAAGCTTGATTTGTCCAAGCCAATTATGGTAATTCCATTCCCTTGCCAAGTGATTCATCTTGGCATTGGGACTGTGACAGCATTTTGGCAAGTGAGCTATGAAGGGAAATCAGTCGGATAACTTCTGGGACAGTTTTTGTAATTCTTATGTAGAGACACAAGAAAAAAGATTTGCCCTTTCTCTATGCTGGCTTTTGCACATTGCTTTACAAATGTGTAATATTTGAAGTGCTGATGCTCTTTTGCTGCCCTGAAAGGACACATCTGCGGACGCACATCCACACTGATGTTGGTAGTATGGAAGAGACAGAAAGGACCAAAGTTACACATGGTATAATGGACTGGTTTCTACCATGGAATATGTTTCTTTTCTCTTAGAACCACTTTACTGAGATATGATTGACAATCAAATAGCTGCACTCATTCACTATGTATGACGTGTTGAGTTTGGAGAAAAGAACAAAGCTGTGAAGAATTCATCACTACTATCTGCCACAAGCCAACCCATAACCCCTAAAATTTCCATCTGACTTCATTATGATTATTATTTTCTGATAAGAACAATGAACCTAAGATGAACTGTGTTGGTACACTATCTAGCTGAGCACAGCGTATAACTGAGTCCCTTAGTATCAGCTGTGGGGCCCATGCAGGTGATCTCCAGGACATTTCTTGTTGTGCAACAAGCACGTGCTCTGTGGTGAACACTATCTTATTTTCCCCTTTGCAGACCAGCATTCCACTGTGGTGCAAGCTTGACTATTTTAGCTTCATCATGTAAGGGGTGCCACGTAATATGTACCTTTCTGTACCCGGCTTACTGTACTAGTATAATGTTCTTTGGGTTTGTCCATGTTGCTAATGTTGGTAGGAGTTCAAACAATTACAAATTTTTGCACAGTAATTCAGCAATTTAACCATATACAACATTGTAGCAGGACCATCCTATGAAATTTTTTTCTTATCTTGTTTTCATTTATTACCTTTATTTTTAAACAAACATTTACTTGAGAGAGACTGTCGCAGTAATTGATATGATATTAGAAGCAGACAACAACATGCAATGCATGAATTATTGTAACTGCTCTACTAACCTTTTGGAAACTGTCTTGTTGCTACTTCTTTCTCAATAAAATGAAAAAAATTGCTTAAAATACTAAATTCCTCAAAATGCCCTTGTAATTAGGATTTGGTTGCCATCATTAATACACTGAATATATTTTTAGTATGTCTTCATTCTGTATTTGTGTGATACTCATATTTTTATGTTCTTACAATTATACTTCAATAGTTTTTGTGTCATGAGATGGTGAAAATTAAATAAAATAATGTGGATAAAGTAAAAAAACACATTGGTAACAGTTCCTTCTCTTGGAAAGCTGAACGATATCCCCTTCTGTGTATATCCCATATTTCCTTCATGTACATACTCATAGCATGTGACTTCTGTGTCTTGGCCTTTGTGAATAATGCTGAGATTGTCACGGAAGCACAGGGATGTCGTCAAGTTCTGAGTTCAGTTCCTTTGTTATATACCTAGAAGTTGGGTTATGAGATCACGTGGTCATTGGACTTTTAATTTTTTGAGGAATGACTGCACTGTTTTTTGCCTTGGCTTCCCCAATGGTCACCAACAATATTCCCTCTTCCCTGCATCCTTCCTCTTGATTTTTCATAACAGTCTTCCTAAGAGGTGAGAGGTGATCTCTTACAGAAGTTCTGATTTGCATTTTTCTGATGATTAGTGGCATTGAGTACTTATGCATGTACCTATTGATAACTTGTGAATTTTCATGGAGAAATGTCTATTGAGGTATTTCACTCTTCTTTAATAATTACTTTTTCCTGAATTATTTTATTTATTTATTTATTTATTTATTTATTTATTTATTTATTTATTTTGCAATTGTGCATCCAGCTTGATCCTGCTGGGCTGTATATTAGTAAAAGAAAAAACAGTGATGGAAAATTGTTTCAAAAGACACTTTCTAAGGGCCAGCCAAATAGCTCAGTGGACTAAAATGCCTGCTCAGGCTCTAGATGCAAGGTTCAGAGGTTCGACCCCAGGCCTGCTGTGCTGGCCCTGCCCCCGGAGCACACTGAGACTAGATGTGGTGGCATGTGTCTGTAAACTCAGCACTTGGGAAGCTGAAAACAAGATCACTACAAGTCCAATCTGTGTAGTGAGACCCTGTAGGCCCTGCACTAAACACACACACACACACACACACACACACACACACACACACACACAGAAAAAAAAGACATTGTCTCTTTCATCCCAGAGTGCCTGGCTGTCCCTACCAATCCAGTTGCTTACTTTTCACTTCCCCACACCACTGAACCAGAGATGTGAGATCACAGTCGTGAAAGGACCCTGGGAGGGTCCCTGATACTGCTGAGTACTTCCTTGTCTTATTCCTTTTGGTAGTGAAAAGAAAATATGATCATTTTTAACATAACTAGGCATATAGCAACAGGCTTTTAAAATGTCATTTTCTCTCATTTATCTGGGGTTTTCAAATTCTCTCTTGTTGGTTTTTCCATGCCTGTTTTTTTATGAGCAGAATATATTTATTGAGAGAAATAAAGCTCCTGTCCAAGAGAGAGGGACAGGAGGGGGACCCCGAGCGGGTGGTCCCCCATGCCTGTGTTTTGTTATTGGACTGTAGGAGTTTCTCATATGGTTCAAATACAGTGGTAACTCCCTAGAAATACGTAGTTTGCAAATGCTTGGCTGCACCCTGTAGGTTAATATTCCATCTATTATTCTTTTGCTGTGCAGAAGTGTATTAGTTTGACATGGTACAACTTTAACTTTGCCTTCATTGTCTTTGCTTGTGGGGTCCTCTCTAAGAAATTATTGCTAAGGCTGCCACCAAGGAATGTACTGCCTTTCTTTTTGTCTTGGGAGTACGATGATTTCAAGTCATAGGTCACATCTTTAATAAATTCTGAGTTGGTTTTTTGCTTATTTGGTAAAATAATGACCCAATTTTATTGTCTTCTATATGGATATTGAGTTTCAACATTTGAAATTTGTTGAACAAGTTATTCTTTCTCCTTTGCCAAAGATCAGTTTCCTGTATATGTGTATATGCCCTCTGTTCTGCTTCACTGGGCTTTTGTTCATTTTTTTTGCAATACCACACTTTTTTTTAAAAAAAGTTAAATGTCTAACACATTTTCCAATCAGAAGTTTGATGCCTCTGGCTTTGTTCTTTCTGAAGATTTTTAAAATTTTTTTTGGCTATTGGGGTTCTTTTGTGGGTCTATATTAATTTTAAAGTTTTGTTTCGTAACATCCCTAAAGAATGACATTGGGTTTTGATAGAGATTAAACTGAGTCTGTAGATCAAACTTGAATTTTAAGGGTATTTTAACAATATTAATAAAATTGTGAATATGGATCACAAAGTTTTTTAATGCATCAAGCATCTTACCATTTATTTGTGTCTGATTTCATTCTTTAATGTTTGATAGTTTTTGGAGTACAGCTTTTCACTTCCTTGGTTATTTTGTTATTTTTGATGTTATAGGTGGTGTTATTTTCTTCATTTTCTTTTCAGATAATCTGTTATAAAAATGTGGAAATGCAGCTGATTTTTTAAACACTGACTTTGCAGTTTACAATAGTATTAAATTCACTTATTCCAATTACTTATTATCAAAAATACTTTATTGTTTGTTTTGTGTTTCATTTTGTCTTCATATTATATCAAGTCATCTGGAAAGATAATTTTGTCCATCATTTAGCAGTCTGGAGGCATTTGATTTAGCTTTCTTGCTTACCAGCTCTGATGAGGAATTCCAGAGCTACGCTGAGTAGAAATGGAGAGAGAAGCATCCCTACCTAGCTCCAGATTTTGTATTAATCCGAAATTTTCATGTCTGCACTTTATTATGCTCAGGTAACTTTCTTCGGTGAGTTTTAAATTTTATTAAATTATGTTTCTGCATCTTTGTGGATGCTTATGTGCCTTTACTCTTCCTGTTATTGTGCCGCTGTCACCTTGGCTGTTCTGTGTATGTAAGACGTCCATCCGTGCTTCCCAAGATAAAGCCTGCATAGCCTTACTGTGGGCTCCGTTTAACGTGCTAAACTGCATTAGTAAATGCAGTTTACTAATAATATAGTAAAAGCTTCTGCATCTACGTTATATATTAATTAGGGATATTGGTCTGTGGACTTCCTTCTCTGTGGTATCATTGTCTGGTTTGGTATAAGTGTGATGGCCGCCAGATTAGTTTGTACATGTTCCTTCTTCTATTTTTATTTTAAGAATAATTGATATTAATCCTTCTTTAATTGTTTTGAATATTAACTCTAAAGCCAGTTTGTCCTGGACTTTTAAGGTCTTTGATTACTGTTTCAACGTCCTTGTTTACTACCAGTACAAAGACTTTCTATTCTTCCTTAGTCTGAGTAAAATATATGTAATGAATTGATTTCTTTACTCTAGGCTACCCCATGTTTTGGTGGGTAATTATTTATAATAATCTCCTCTGACTATGATCTTTTTTCTTCATGTAGTATTGACTATACTGTCAGATCTTTTATTTCTCATTTTATTGGAATCTTCTATTTCTCAGTGTAACAAAATGTCTTTTCAAAGAAGGGAATCTCAACTTCATTATATTTCTGTAGTTTTCTATCACTATTTCATTTATTGTCTCTCAAATGATCTTCTTTTTGTTCACTTTTCACTTAGTTTGTAACTCTCTTTTTAGTTTCTTTTGG
Source organism: Octodon degus (assembly GCF_000260255.1). Taxonomy (NCBI): domain Eukaryota; kingdom Metazoa; phylum Chordata; class Mammalia; order Rodentia; family Octodontidae; genus Octodon; species Octodon degus. The sequence continues at coordinate 11,360,225 of NW_004524610.1, forward strand.
GTGTATTGTTAGGTTGTTTATTTGAGATCTTTTGCTATAATGTAGGCAGCTATGATTTTTTATGATTATCTTGTTTTTGTTTCTCTGCACCCCCTAACTTGTCTTATATTGTATTTTTGTTTTCATCTTTTCCAAAATATTTTAAATTTTTCTTCTTTCTCCTTTAACTCCATGGTTGTTCAGTAATATATCATTCAATTTTTGTGTACTTTTAAGTTTCCATTCTTTTTTAGCTGTGGATTTCTAGTTTCATGACATTGTCATCAGAAAACATATTTACAGTGACTTAAATGCTCATAAATGTGTTAAGACTAAGATCGTGAGAGCATGTGATCTTCTTTGAAGAATGTTCCGCACACGCTCGAGAAGACCGCGCTCCACTGCGGAGGGTCACGCGTTTGGTGTCTGTGTGCAGCTCCTCCCGGTCCGTGGTGTGGTTCCAGGGGCCGTTCTGCTGCGGTTTCTCTTTCTGGGTGACCTCTGATTATTCTAAATGTGTTGTTAAAGTCACTTACATTTATTTTCTTGCTACCCATTGCTCTCTTCTGATCTGTGCACGTTTGTGTTTTAATGCTTTGACGCTGCTGGAATATATTTACGAGACCTGTGCTCCCACTGAATTGACCTTCTTATGTGGTCTAATGATCTGTCTATGGAAATGTTTGAGTGAAAGCCTATTTGGTACAGTACGGTGATTTACCTTCTCTTTGGTTATCGTTAGGGGGAGCATCTTTTCCCATTTCAATCAGTGAATGCTTGACTTTAAATATAATTTAGTCTGTTGAAGAATGTATACACTTGCATTCTGCTTTTTAAAAATCCAGTCTATATCTTTTAATTGGCAAATTTAATGCAGTTCCATTTAATTGATTTTTATAAATAAGGATTATTATTGCCAGTTCATTGGTTTCTGCATGGTTTGCAGTTCTTTTTTTCCCCTCTTTTTCTTTCTTTTGCCTTTATTTATTTTCTGTCATTTTTGGGTAATATGCTTTGCTTTCTTTTGTTTTATAGCTTAAACTTTTCTTTCTGCTTTTTATGAGGTTTACATAAAACTTCTTATAGTTAAAATAATCCATTATGTTGACTGATGAAAATGTCAACTTTATACAGAAACTACAACTTCCATCCAGTACTGTTTATTCATGTCAGAATTCACTTCAGAGCTAGGTGTGCAGTGTTCTCTGTAGCCTCAGAACTCAGAGGGCTGAGGCAGGAGGATTGCTGTGAGTTTAAGCCTAGCCTGGGCTACATGGTGAATTCAAAGGTAGCCTCAACGCACAGTGAGACCATATCTCCAGAAAAAAAAAGGCAACTCAAAACAAAACAAATAATTTACTTCATTTTCTGTTATATTTTTATAATCTATGCTAGAGTTCAAAATGATTTATGTATCACTCTTACTATGTTATATTTTTCTGTATCTGTGTATATTTTGCTTATTAGATTTTATTTTCACATGAGCTCTTGTTGCCTTTCAGAGTTTTTCCAATTCCAGTGAAATAATTTCCTGTATCATTTATTATGTGGGTGATTTTTGGTGATAATTCCCTCAGTTTCTGTTTGTCTGGGAGTCTTTACCTCACTTTGATTTTTAAGAGACAAATTTCTGTGCGTAGTGATGTGGGTGGTATTTTTTGCCTTTCATCACTTTGAATATATCATCTTACTTTTTTAGAGTTTGCAAGATTTCTTCTGCAAAGTCTGCTGCTAGTCTGATAGAGGTCTTCTTTTCTATGTGATGAGTCCAGATAGTCTGCCAGTTTCAAAATTGTTTCCTTGAATTTTGACAATTTAATTATAACACCCTTAACTGCAGATTTCTTTTGGTTTCACCTAATCTGAGTGTTTTGGGCTTCAAGAACCTGGATGTTCATTTTCTCCTCCAGACTTGGGAAATTTCCAGCTATTACTTTAAAAATTTCTCTACTCTTTTTTCTCTTTTTCTTCTATTTCTTGGTTTCTCATAATGTAACAATTAGTTTAACGAATAGAATTGTCTTTGCTCCTCATTTCAAATGACTTGCCTTTAACCCTTTGAATTCTCCTTGATGACAGACAGTATGTTGCTAAATTGTCTACTATGATGATGACTTTTGTTACTGTTCTGTTCAAAATTTTGAATTTTAATCACTTATATCTTTGGCGAAACTTCTAATTTTATTCATGCGTTATTTTTCTGATCTAATTGTCAGCCTGTACTTCTTCTGGCTCATTTGTTTTCTTTGTGGCGAGTATGCTGAATTTATTGTTAAGAGATCCAATATCTATCTATCTACCTGGGACGTTATTGGAATTTTGTTTCACTCGCTTGGTGGGCTTCTACTTGCCTGCTCCTTTGTGATCCTGTAGCCTCGCATGCACATGCAGTCATTTGAAAAAGAAGCCACTTCTAGGGCTGGCAGCATGGCTGTGATTAAAAAAAAAGCCCTTTGCTGCTTGTGCAGACCAAGGCTCGGGGTAGGCTGTTGAGAAAGGTGAAACACAGGAGGTTTCTCGAGGTCTACTGTTGGGAAGGATTGAAACTTGGGTTTCTGGGGGCAGGTTTGTCGTGGTTTCCACTGAGGCAGTTCTGCTGCTGTAACTCATCGCAGGCCCAAAAACTCTCTTTGCTTTCCTGTTCTTCTAAAGGAGAACATAGGTCAAGAAAGATTCCTCGCAGTGGTTCAGAAAATGTACCTGGAGGAAACAGTGATACAGCACAGGAAAGCTTTTCTTTCTGCTCTGTATACTGTGTCCCTCTCATATACTGGGCTCTTCCTGGAGCTCTCACATGGACTTTGGGCCTCCTACCATGGCTGCTTTACCCTGGTCGAAGACCGACATTGGAAATCAGTGCTTCTGTGCAGGATGGAGGCTGGAATCCCCTGTTGTGCCCTGTTGCTGATGTCCCATCCCTATCTGTTGCTTAACTGATGTTGGGAACTTTATGTATATGCAGCCTCATAAACAAGAAGAGAAACTCAATGGGGTATTTAGGGACTGTGGGCATATTTGTCTCTTCATCAAGGGACCATACATTTGGAAGAATTCAGTGATGAAAGAGGGCCTTTGGGTTAGTCCTAGAAGAAATAAAATGCAGCTATCTAAGAAATGTGCAGCAGACAAGAGCTGTTTAGTATAGTTTGTTCTGCAGATAAGAGTTATTTTTCTCTTCCTGGTACAGGAGAGGAAGCACCTCGGAGATATATGACAGTTGTATAAAGGGAAATTCATGCCATGCTTTTGGCAAGAGAGAGGGGAGAGACTTCCTCACACTGATGTTTAGCGGCCTTCAGCTCAGAATAACCCTTATGCCAGAGTAGATGATTTCAGGGTGGCCCACACTAATTCCTTTAGCTTGCCGCTGGGCACTGCAGTTACCTTACCCTTGTGTTCTGAGAGTATAGGCTTAAGGTAGTTGTGAGAATTGAGGCTATAGTTTGTACTCTATGACAGACAGAGCAAATACAGGAGGTTGGTCTTCCCTGCTAGATCTATTTATCAATTATAATTTTTACATCTAGTGGAGGGAAAGATTTTAACTGTTACTGGAGCAGCAAAATCGATGTTGAGGGCCAGAAACACAATGCAGCAGTAGACTGGATGTTTGGCCTGCTCAGGGAGCTGGGCTCAGCCACTGGCACTAACAACAATAACAGAAACAACAGCAGCAATAATAAAACTGAAGTTGATGTATGAGTTGATACATTTTTAAAAGTAGAAATATTAAAATATCCACAAGCAGGATTTTAAAACTAATTTTAAACAGCTTTGTCTCAAGATGCCATTCATATTTTCCTGACTTCTATGAGTAAAAACACAAAGAGCAAAACTGAATGATCAAAAGCTTGCAATGGAATGGACAGAAAACTATGTTGTAGATGTAGAAGTAAATGCGGTTCTTCCTGAAATTTAAAGGGCCTTGAAGACTCTCAGTTTTGCCTTATAATCCATTGATAAGGGAAAGAGAGAGTAACCCTTAGTAAATGAAAACCAGGAGTCAGAAAACTCAGATATTTGAATCATATTCCCAGTGAAATGTCTCTTTTCATAGGCCCAGAAGTATCATTTGTGCAGTATTTTGCATGACATTTGCAAACCACTTGGTTGCATAAAACTGAATTTCAGTGAAACTCTCCAGTTACTTGTGAAGTTACTGACTCAGAATTTTTTCTTAGGCAGATATCTTTTTAATTAGTGTATTTGAAGGTTTAAAGGATAGTTTGATCTGTTTTTCAGTAGTGATTTTCCTCACAGAGTTTAGTTCTGGTCATATATTACTGACCTTTACAATGTCTCTGAATTACTGCTGTGTTCCCTTCTTAAACGAGGAGAACTTTATTCCTGATTGAGAAGCAAGAATTGAAAATGTCACTGTTCTCTTTGAGGTGTGGAGGGAATCTTTTGGAGGTGCTCAGTCTTCTAGTTTCATGATGTGTAACTTGTATCGAATGTTAGATCAAAACTTTTACCAGGGGCATTTCTCAGTCATTTGTAAGGCCTTGATGTCCCTGCAAACACTGGGAGGAAAAGCTACCAAAAAAAATCTCTGTCAGGAAATCCAGAAGCAGCCAACTGAGTGTGATTATGGGAAACACTAGCACATTAGCAAGCAATGCCGGAGGGCTGGTGGGCGTTGTGAGTGTGCAGTTTACCTTTATTCTCTGTCTTCCAGGCTCAATAAATTTCTTTTTTCTTAGGAACACCTTTGGTTTCACATTGATTGAAATATGGTGATTCCTATGGCTACTGATGAAGTGAAAACCATTTACTTGCTAGAAAATCTGTGTGGATTTTGGATGCTGAAATGCATAAAGTGTTTACAGTGTTGGTAGATTGTCTCTTCTTTTCCCTTTTCTTTTTATGATTGTCTGCCTTCCTTCCTTCCTTCCTTCCTTCCTTCCTTCCTTCCTTCCTTCCTTCCTTTCCTCCTTGCTTTCTCTCTCTCTCTCTCTCTCTCTCTCTCTCTCTCTCTCTCTCGCTCTCACTCTTGTTCTCTCTCTGTCTCTGTCTCTCTATCTCTCTGTCTCTCTCTCTCCCTCCCTCCCTCTCTCTGTCTCTCTTTATCTCTTTTCTAGTAGTACCAGGGATTGAACCCAGGGCAACATCCCCAAGTTTTTTTTTTTTTTTTCATTTTTATGCTGAGATACTAATTCATGGAGTTGCCCAGGCTGAGATCAAAGCTGGAGTACTCCAGCCTCAGTCTCCCAGAGTGCTGAAATTATATGCCTGAACCCCCATGCCTGGCTTATAGAGTTTCATTAGGTGATACTCTTAGAACTATTGGAATTATTTTAACAGCTTCGTATGAGGCAAGAAGAAAAATTTCACATTTTAAATATTTATTGGGCATCACCATAGCATATGAACCTGTACTAAGTTCTTGATGACCATGAGTACTTAATAATATGCATCAGGAAACAAGTTACCTAAGTACAGTGTGCTACTGGTGATATAGTTAGATTGTTGAGGTATAAGTAGAGTTTAGTTATGAAAAATGGTAAGGTAGTATTCAACAAAAAAGTCATCCATCTTTCTACAATAATTTCCCATCAATTATCACCTGTGGTAGACCTATTTTATGATGTAAAATGGATTAGATTTTGAAGCTTATTATTTAACAGTGATAAACAAATTTAAATTTCTAATATTTAATTATGAGCTACATTATGAAGTATAGTTGAAATGTAGAGCTTGAGGGGTGAAGTTGGGATATACCTAGGAGAGAAAATTTAATTTTTGATTTTTTAAATGAATTTGGCAGTACTCAGGAGGCTGAGCAGGAGTATCATTGAGAGTTCAAGACCAGCCTGGACTGCAGAGTGAGTTTAAGGCCAGTCTGGACTGCATAGTGGGAACTTATCTCAAAAAGACATAAAAGGAAAAAAGAAAAAAGAATTTGGAATCAGGGGTATGTTCTATATTTAGATTTGGCTATGTGATTTTGCGGCTTTATTTTCTTCATCATCAAAATCAGGAGAAAGGCATATCTATCTTACCTTGAGAGCAAAGTCACAGAAATGAAAGTCTTGGAAAATAAAATGTATTATAAAAACACAAGCTGAATAGTGTTACAGAATGACAATCAGATTACCTGGAGCAAGAAATACCTTTGTAGAACAGATTGTTTTCTAAGCTAATTATGATCATTCCCAATCAATGTAATCTTTGTTTCAAGTGTTTCAGCAAAACATCTGCAGGAGGTCGCTGTTGATTTTAGGAAGCAGAGCCCTGGGAAAGCTAGATGTAGAAATTGTGTCACTGTGCTCACAGGAGAAGATTAGAGGGAGAAAGAAGAAAGAGGCAGGACCACGGTGACAATCTTGACTTAATTCCCTTAGTGTGGACATATGCTGATATAAATAGGTCCTTTTAAAGTCCTGCTCTGTGCTTGGCATATAGGAGAGTGACATAGCACCTTACTGGAAAGTGTAAGATCTTGAGTTTGATCTCTGCTAAAAAGGAAAGAAAAGGGAAGGGAAGGGAAGGGAAGGGAAGGGAAGGGAAGGACAAGGATAAAGAAAAGAAGTCCTGCTCTGTTCCCTGAAATAGAACTTTTCCCTTTCAATATTTCCCACCAGCTCCCTTCCCCCACTTTTTAACCAAAAATGTCTTCTCTTTCTTGTGGTAACTGTGACTTCTCTATAAACTATACTGGTAAAATTTTCTCGAGTGAACTATGCCTGAGGCCCAAGGATTAGTTCATGCATAAAGAGGCTGCATGTTCTCCCTCTTTCAAACAGTGTCCTCTATGTTACTACTTGTTCCTTGTATGTTTTTCTGGATAATTTCCTAATTTACACTAAGCCTATATTGGTTTTCTAAAAGTAAGCTTTTAAAGATTAAATTATGTAAGTCTTCTGCATTCTTCCATTGAACACCAACACCAGATTTGGTATTGTATATTTCAAGCTTCTTTCAGACAGTCAATGGAGTACCTAGTAGCAAACCTACTCCCAATGGTCCGAATAGATAGCCTGTGGCTTCTTGTCATTCCCAAACAGCTTAGGGAGGGGGGAAAGCAATCTGAGAACTCTCTCTTCTTTTATATCCAACAAGTACCTTTTTCCTCTCTGCCTCCATCCCAGGTTTTTTCCTCAGGAACATGACCTATGGAACTGATCATTTCTTTTGGGACAATTGCCCACTGTGCTATTTCATGATTTCATACTGTTCTCAGCACATCAAAAATCATTGTATCATGAACATCTAAATTGGTTCTTTCTTATATTTCTGTTAGCAGCAATGCATCTCCTACAACACAACTGTAAAGCAGATACTGTGGATAGAGTGTGACTCGACTCTGCTGTCCCTCTGTGAATCATTAAGAACGATTTGGCTGAATTAATAGTTTTCCTGGTTATCCCTTTTCTTCTCTTCTAGTCCACTGGCTTCCTTTATCAAGTCCCAGCCTTGGATAAATTGAAGATTCCTTCCAAAATGAGAGTTTTCCTCCAAAGTACAAAAGTCAGTATATTAATACATTAGCTATGTTTGTTTCCAAATTTTGAAACAGTTATCAAAAGAAAAGCTTTGCAGACTCTTCCAAGAGAATGCATCCAATTTGTTAGCATATCTTCTGACATTTCACCATGTGTTACCTGCGCTTGGTTCTCTCTGAAGGTGTGAGCTCAGGCCAAGGGAGGGTGTGGGTGTTGCTGGCGTGCGAATGTGAACAAAGGTGCACACATGCACCTGAAGGCCTCCAGTCTTGTGTCCTTCTGCTTGCATTTCTATGCCAACATGCATATTACAAAAGTAAGATTTTCTTTCACCAAATGAAGGAGGTTATTCTCTCCTTTGGGCATGCATCCAGTTCTTCAGAAGTTTACATTTTCTTTTCACTCCAAATATTTGTTTGCCCAGCGTTCTCCACTACTGATAACCTCGACTTTTTTGTTTCTATGACTATCTGTATCACTCTGTGTTCTTTGTTACATCTTATCAGTATTTTTTCTATTTTATCTACTTCTTTCCAACCAGGAAAACAAACCTTTATTTATGTTTCTCTTCTTCCTCTTTTGAATACCTTTTCTACTTTCACTTTTTTTGGGTCTTAGTTAATATTGCAAATTCCCTGAGTTTCTCTAGAACTATTTTTAAAAGATTTCTCTTGTGTTTGTGTAAAATTTCTCTTCATTCCTTCCGAGCTCGCATGTGTGGTGTCTTTAGATGCTTTCTGGCCAAGCTACCTAGTCTCATTACTGTTTCTGTGCCGATCATACAGTACGGACATGCCTCTGTCCCTGATCTTTTCATCTGAAAACAATTCTTTGTGTTGCAATTTGTGTTTAACTCCCCAAGCTGTGTTAGATCCATATCCTAGCACTATCACGTACGTCTCTGAACTTTACTTCGTTTGAATATGGTAACTTTCGATGACTTCTTTCAGTTTATGAACACCTTGGGAGACCAATGGTTCCCATGTCAGTTGTGAAAAGTCAGGGGACAGCTGCTGACATTTGGATTTTTGAAGTAAGCACTTTGCCTTATCAAAGGACAGCAGTGCCTACTAGGATTCTACTGATGTTGCTTCATTTTCACAAAGTGAGAGTAAGCTCAAAAATGAAAATCTTGGTGAAAGTCATCAGACAACAAAATTGGTTCCCAAGCAAGAAATGAGCCAACCAAAAGTGTTTAAGAAGAAAGAGAAGGTACCTCAATTTAATGTTATTAGGAAAATTGTGCAAGGAATGAGCAAAATAAAGTGAAGAAAAAAAATAGCCCTAGTAAACTCTAAATTTCTTCGAAAAAGCTGTGTACTACTTAACTACTTTTCTTTTTTTTTTCAGATAGGATCTCACTATGCAATTCAGGTTGGCCTTGAGATCATGGCCTCCAGCTTGCAAGAACCCTCCAGTCTCAGCCATA
>NW_004524610.1:11369177-11372807 GCF_000260255.1 Octodon degus
ATATATATATATACTTATCTTGATGAAATTAAAGCTGATATATGTTTACCTTCTTTCTGCCAACACTATCATGATTGTCATCATCAGTATTCTTGTCATTAGGATTTAACATTCACTCTATCCCAAGCAGTGTGCGGTGTGCTCATTCTATAAACAGAGAAGAGACAATAATTCTGATTGCAAGGGTGTGATAACTACAGGTTGCGGACCCCTAATCAGAAAAGGAAAGATTTCAAATGCTCCAGAATCTGAAACCTTTGGACTGCTCATGTGATGTCACAAGTAGAAATTATATGCTGCCAAACTTTGAATGATGCATAAAATTATTAACAATATTCTCAAAATTACCTTACATACCTGTGCAGCATATAAGGTGTGTATTAGTGTTTTGTCACTATAGTAACTAACTGCGATGATCAGCTTGTAAAGAATATGTACATATGTGTACATATATATTAACATATTAACAAATACTAACATATTTGGTGCAGAGTCTTACTACATAGTGGACTTGTAGTGATCTTCCTGTTTTCAGCCTCCTCAGCACTGGGATTAAAGGCATGAGCCATTATGGCCCATCTGGGTGACCGGCTCAGAGCACCCAGGGGTGGGGCCAGCACAGCATGTGGTCCTTGCACTTGCAAAAGCAGGTGCTTAGTCTGCTGAGCTATCTCACTGGTCCTGAGAAGAATGTAATTTTTAACTGAGGGTACCAAAAGCTTTAGATCTCTTCCTGTCTATCTGTCATGGGATGCAACTTCAGGGCAGAATGATGTAGCAGCATGAAACCCTCCACTAATGCCTGGGAAACAACACGGAAGCAGAGGCTGGGGTCCCAAGCTCCCCTTGGATAGTGCACCCCCAGCGATCTGAAGACCTCCTCCTTGTCTTCATCTCTTATGGTATGTTATAGGCCTGCTACTTCGATTCTGTGCTTCTGACATCTTGGGCTTAATACTTCCTGCCTCAGATGTAGGAGAGAGTAACTGCGAGCTATCAAAAGGGACTTTCAGAAACAAGCCACTTCTGAACTTAGTCATCTGGGTTCAATTGAAGAACAGGACCGACTAGGATGAAAAAGTCTTCCTATACGTTTTTTTTATTTTTTTTTATTTTTAAATTTTATATTTTATTTTATGGAAAAAATAAAACAAAATCTCATAGCTAAATAATAGCAGAATAACAAAAGTTAATATATTGTGTTTTATATCTTTAAAGTAGTTGCCCATAGTATAAGACATGGGAATAGAGAACACTACCAAACAATATTAATGCAAACCTCTCTTTTCAATAAAATAAGAAAAACTATAGTATAACTATCTTATACTTCTTTTTTTCATTTTCCTTCCTACCTTTCCTATACGTTTTTAAAAGAAAAGAAAAGAAACAAAAACACTAACATAATAGGATTGGTTAGTAAATATCATTATCTTTATCAAACTGTAGACTTTCCAAGTGTTGATGAAAATAAGGATCTGAAAACTAGAGCTTAGGAGAAAGGGCTATATGATGAATACTATCTTAGAAGACAGTGATGTGGGTTGATTACGTGGATATTGGATAATTACAGCAATATAATTTGTAATATCTGAACCTTGGAAGAAGCCCTTACACGCATCAACAGATGACAGGACAAAGAAAACATGCTGCCTCTGAATAACAATAGAACAGTCCTGGGCTATACAAGAGGACAGATTGGAGACATTTGCTGGGAAACAGGATGTTAAGTGAAATAAATAGGACCATCAAAGATAAATGTCATATAGTATCGCTAAGGCAAAGTGTAGAGAGCTTAATAAAGGATGAGCAGAAGGAGGCAAGAAAATGGAACTCTTGCAAATGGGAAGGGATCTTGGAGAACAAGGCTGAGGGGAGAGGCAAAGGGGAAGTACAATAGAGATACACTATGTACAGTAGCATCATAATCTCAATGAATATAAACTTTGTATGTCATAAACATGAGCTGAAATTAATATCAACAAGAATGAAAACGAAGAAAGGAGTCTTACAGGAGAAGAGAGGGAAGTTGGGAAGGAGGAGAAGGAGAGTATAAGAAAGAAGCAGGCTGTTCTGTGTGTAGAAGCCCCCCCCCCCCAAGTGCCCTTATTACAGACATGTGCTAAGCAAAGCTCTCAGGTGGTGGAGACTTTCAACTCTCATTTAAGGTCCACCTTCCTTCCTCCCTTGCAGCAAAACTGATGCTTACCTCACTAAAAGTTGGCATTACGCCCTTCGGTGTAATGGGGCATAACCATGTAACTAATTTCTTTCTAGAAATATATCAGTGGAAGTGATATGTATGAGTTCCAAAGAATCTGCTTAAAAAGCATGTGTGCAATGGGCCGGGGAGATGGCTCAGTGGAATAAGTGCTTTCCTGGCAAGTGCAAGGGCCTGAGTTCAATCTCCGGTTCTGGAAAAAAAAAAAATTGGGGGTTGGGGAGATGGCTCAGTGGAATAAGTGCTTCCCTGGCAAGCACAAGGGCCTGAGTTCAATCCCCGGTTCCGCAAAAAAAAAAAAAAAAAAAAAAAAAAAAAAGTCTTAAAAAGCACGTGTGCACTCTGTGCCTCTTTCCTCCTTTGGAGTCACGAGCTGGCCTGGACAGTGGGAAGGGCACGCGGGTCGTGGCCAGGAATGAGGGACTCCGAGTCTCTTCACATGTCTTCTCCTTCCTGCCTCTGAGATTCCTTCCTGTGAGAGAAAATGACACTGTGACTTAGTCCACAGCTGTGCGAGGTTTTCATTTGTGACTCACGTGCTGATCCAGTTCCTAAATCATTCTCCAGAGAGCACCAACATTTAGTGTAATAACTCCATGCCACTCTTAACGTAGGTTTGTACTTCATAAATCAGATTCCTTCCTGATAGACACCAGAGAGCACCATATTTTTTTGTCTTTTTTTTTTTTTTGGCAGTCCTGGGGATTGAACTCAGGCCCTTGTGCTTGTCAGGGAAGTACTTATTCTACTGAGCCATCTCCTCGGCCAGAGTGCCATAATTGCAAAAGTATCCCAAATCAATAAAATACGGAACATCTGACTTTTGCTATTCCTGATCAACTAAAATTTACAATCTATTACGGGAAACAAGCAAATGTCATTAGCAACCAAACCCAGTTCCCTGTCATCTACCTTTTCTCATGAGGAGAAACAATCTCAGTTCCTTATTTCTAGACTTTTAATGGAACTAAAACCCTTAGGGGAAAATCACCATGCATAAAAACATAGAGAAAGGATCTGCTTTTAGACCTTTGTTGGTATGTGACATGTGTAGATTGTGAGGTGAAGTGAGCATGTGATTGGAAAAATATAATTGACTTTGATAAACCAGTTCTTCTTCTTTTCATAATTTTATTGATAAATAGCAATGAGGCAGTTTCAAATCAAATTGGTAGTACAGTTTCAATAACTAATATACTGCATATATTCTTCTTAGTGGTTAATTGCTGTACAGATGCAGACTTGAGATCCTATTTACAAACACCATTAGAACAAATCATTCTATTCATTAAGAGAATGTAACTATATATCTATCCCAACCACTTTGAATACACAGATACAAAATGGACATTCCTCTGTATGCCCTTTTTTTGCTAAGTTCCATTATTTGAATATTATAGGTGTGTAAACTC
>NW_004524610.1:11372948-11378272 GCF_000260255.1 Octodon degus
TTTAATACATACATGATCTTGAAAAATGTACAAGCAATAGAATCAATGAATATCAGTCTCATAAACATTAAATTGTGTTGAATTTGATAGGTTTGAAGAGATTTACAAACTTTGAGAATAGTGAAAGACAGTGTATGCATTATGTGACTCATAGAATTTAATAAACCATTAAAAGTAGCTGAGGAAATGGAAAATTAATTTGAATTGGTTCTGTCACTTTGGATGAGTAATCAGTGCCACTGAGTGAATTGAAAACTGTCTGATGGGTGATAAATACATGGTGAGATTAATGGAAGTAACCTGAATTTTGGCAGAGCTGCCCATGAATGAGACAGTGGGATGAGAGCACCTCCAGCTATCTTTTATTTATGTATTTATGTATTATGTATTCGTTTATTTATATATTTGGTACAGTGTCCCACTACACAGCTTGAACCTAGATTTATTCTCCAGTCTCAGCCTCCTCAGCACTGGGATTATAGCCATTTGCCACCATGCCTGGTTTGGTGGCACTTAGACAACCAAGCCATCTCCCCATCCCCCTCTTTCTCTTGCTTCTTTCATTTTTAGTTTTTTCTTGACTTTTCAACTGCTTCTTCTCTCTCTTTCATTTTTCCTCCTTCCACTATCTTCTGCTATCATCTTCTGTCTGTCCTTCCTTCCTTCTTTCCTTCCTTCTCTCCTTCTATTCCTTCCTTCCTTCCTTCCTTCCTTCCTTCCTTCCTTCCTTCCTTCCTTCCTTCCTTCCTTCCTTCCTTTTTTCTTTTGTATTTTATGACAGGGTCTACAGGTTTCACAGGGTCTCACTGTGTAGATCGGACTCATAGTGATCTGCCTGTTTACAGCCTCCCAAGAGCTGAGATTACAGGTGTGCACCATCATCCCCAATCTCAATCACCATCTTAGTGTGCCCCCAGGCTGTGCCAGCATGGCAGGCACAGGGATCGAACCCCCAGCTTCTGCACCTACTTGCAGTTGCTTTAATCTGCTGAAGTATTTGACTGGCCTTTCCTTCCTTCCTTCCTTCTTTCCTTCTTTCCTTCTTCCTTCTTTCTCTCCTTTCTTCCTCTCTTTCTCAGTATATTTTTGAACAGATAATATCATGTACTATTCTAACCAGTTAATGAATACAACATATCTATACTGGATATTGGGCTTTTTGGTTGACCAAGATATTGGTTATGTTTAACTGATTAATTTGTTATAAATTAGCTTTTTGTTTGAAGTTAGTGTCCTTGCTTTTGATGAAGCTGCCTTTCCTAGCTGTGTTTCTTGTGAGGTGTTTTCATAAACTGATATTTATATTGCTTTTCTTGTTCTTAAAATTTTTTGGAAAGAATATAATACAACTTTCTATTAAACCTTGACATTCTTGTGCTTTTTTACTTAGGTAGACTTTTTCCTCTGCCCCAATTTCTTCTTTAGTTCTGATACTTTCACTAAGATGCTGTATTTTGAATGTTTTGTACACATTACTATACATGGGTAATCAGTTATGAAGACTATAAAGTAGAAAATGTTTGGTCTTCAGGATTAGGTTTACTTCACAGTCAGTCATATTAATTGAGTAATCATGAGCAGTTTAATAGCATTGAGTCTGTTTAATGTATGAAATTGGTGTATAAATATTGTGCTTTGAAGTGCACGTGATAAAAGCACCTACAGAAATGGCTGCACACCTTGGCAGATACAACAGTTACATTTCTTGTTTTAAAGGTCTTGCTTTATCTTGTTCTTAACCATCCAGCAGAAAAGTATAAAAAAGAGATATAAAAAGTAAAGCCATGTTAATATGCTGAGCTGTAAAAGGCTCAAGAAAACAACTTCTGACATTGCCCGTCTTACAGATAACCCACTACTATTATGGACTACTGAACTCTATTGGATTATTTTGCTGAATTCATGCACCTACAACATTTGAATGGCAATGGAACATCCATCTCTGACAAAACTAAACAAAAAAGGAGATATAAATGAAGGACCATTTTGTATCTATACATATAAAACATGATAGATATACAGCTACTTTCTCTTAATTCAATGAAAAGAAAGATTTGTACTAATAGTATTTGGACAGGATATCATGTCTGCATTTTATACTATGAACACTATGAAGACAACAATATGCAATGTATTAATTATTGTAACTACCCTACTAACCTGTTTTGAAACTGTCTCTTTACTATTGGCTTCTCAATAAAATTAAGAAAAGAAAAAAAGGAAAAAGAAATGGCTGCAGGATGCACCTTAATGGGAAAATAAGTGATCAGTAAAGTTTAATTTTTCTTCTCTCTTGGTTTTTATTTTATCTACCTATCTGTCCTTTCATCCCTGTGTTTCCCTGTAGAACTTCATGTTTTTGTTTAGTAAAATCAACAAGATGCAGATGTAAGGTTTAACTGTAAGACCTCTTAGGTTCTGTTTTGTCAAATTTTGATTCTATTTCTGGAGACTTATACCAACTTGGAAAAAATCTGCTCCCAAAGTAGAACAAAATATTTCTTAAAAGCATTTTTACATTGGTGTGGTCAACATGAACTTGGCGAAAATGAGTGCTGGCTGTTTTCCGCAGCATCTCAGGAATATTTTCTTGTTCTACCCTTGATTTCACTCGCCTAGTCATTTGGATGAGTGTCTACATGGTAGCAAGGCTAAATTGTCCAAAAAAGTGTAGAAATAATAAGAACAAGCTGTTTCAGGGCAGGGTGTGGGCTGTCGCTGAGCATGTGCCTTGTCTCCACCCTGCCCGGGTTCATAGCCTGGGTAATGCGCAGTTTTCAGGAAAGCGCAGCAGGCCTGCTTATGCTCGCTATGTGACATTTTCTCACTTAGTGGGTCACTTGATTTATAAGGAATGAAAGTTTGATTATTGCTTTAATTGTTTATTTTTTGGGTGTTGGGGAAGGAGCAGGGCCTCAGCATGCCAGGCAAGGGCTCTGTCTCTGAGCTGCACCCCAGCCTTGCTTTTTTTAGGAAGTGAAGACTTATAGGTTGACCTGTTAACACAGAAATACACTGGACCCGAAAAAAGGCAAACTGCAGACTGTAGAAACTGGGTGCTGAGAAGAGTCTCCCAGACTCATTCAAGCCCAGACCTTGTGAGTGTGTGGGAGAAATTCTGCACTCAGCTGTACCTGCTGGACCCCTCCTGACCAAGTCAAACCCTCCACATGAGTGAGACCTTTTGTCATGCTTTCGGGAACCCTCCAGACCCGCCCAAGCACAGGCCCAGTGAGTGTGTGGGAGACCTTCTGTGATCTCCTGCACGCCCTGGACCCCTCCTAGCCTAACCTAGGCCGGACATACAAGCCTGGGGTGAAACTCTGCAGCTGAAGTCCCTGCAGAGAGACTAGGGGCCAAAACCACCAAGCTAATCCAGGAGAAGAACATCTTGCCAGAGGGGCACAACTGGTTCACCTCCAAAGGCTGCAGCATGAAGAAGCTAAGCACAGTAGCCAGACCCATTCCAGGCACAACTGGATGAATTCAAAATTAGTAGATTTGTACTCGAATTTTAGTAGGTACTAAGGTAATAACAGCACCAAAGCTGTACACCAAAGGTCAGAGGACAGTGCTATACAAAAGGACAAAGAGAAGGAGTAAAATGCAATCTCAGGTCCTGAGCTCACCCAGAACAAGTGTAGAGGACACTAGCACAGCTGAATGTCTGCATTAATAGTGTCTGAAGTAAAGAAACAACAGCAGAAAGATATAGAGGGACTCAGATCAGAATTAATCTCTGAAATAAAAAAAGAAAACTCTGAATTAATAGAGTCTGAAGTAAAGAATCAAATATAGAAACATATGCAGGAAATCATATCAGAAATAATCTGAAGAGAAAGAATTAATAAATGTTTCTCAAGAAGACACTGATAAAAATAGAAAAATATTAGAAAAACGACAGATTCTTTGTATGAGCAGGAAAGAAATAGATTGCATGAAGCAGAGTCAAACAGCTATAGAGGAACTTAAAATCTCAATCACAACCTTGCAAAACTGTTTGAGAGAAGGTGAAGATAGACCTTCAGTTCTTGAAGATGCTGTCACAGCCAGTGAAAAGGCAAGAAAAAAATCTCTTGAAAACAGCTACAACGCAGGAAAAAAATAATTCATACCTGCAAGAAGATATAAAGATGAACAATGTGAAACTAATAGGCATCAATAAGAAAGAAAGAGTCAATACAAATGATATAAAAAGAATATGGGCAGAAGTACTAACAGAAAACTTCCCCAAAATGAGGAAACAATCTGGCATTCAGGTAACCAAAGCCTACAGAACTCCAAATAACTTCAACCCAATTAAAAATACACCGAGATATATAATAGTCAAAATCTTAAAAATCTAGCACAAGAACAATACACTGAAAGCCACTAGAGAAAAGAAACAGATCACATTTAAAGAAAATCCATCAGAATAATGGAAGACTTCTCTTCACAAACCATGAAGGCAAGAAAAGCATGGAACAGAGTACTTCAAGTCCTCTATGAAAACAAATTCCAGCCCAGACTACTATATCCTGCAAAATTCTCTTTCAAGTTTGATGGAGAAGTGAAATACTTCCACAACAAAGAATAGCTAAAGAATTTCATGATGACAAAGCCAACCCTACAAAGACTACAAAAAGATGTTCTAGGGAGGGACCAAAATAATCAGAACTCCATGAATGAGAACAGAAGGAACCCACCAAACAAGGACAATAATTAAACACAGGAGAAAAAGGAGTAAACAACAGCAGATAAATAACATGTTGATCATAAATCAATATATCTCAATTATAACCATCAATGTAAATGGACTTAATTCACCAATTAAAGGAAGTAGACTGGCAGAGTGGATTAGGAAACAAAATCCAACAATATGCTTTACACAAGAAACACACTTAGCTCATAACAAATTCAAAGGCTGAAAGTCAAAAGATGGTAAACAATACTACACACCCCAGCACCTCAGAAAAAAGCAGGGGTAGCAATCCTGTTCTCAGACAGTCTCAACTTCAAACCAAGAATGATCAACTGAAATAAAGAAGGTCACTATATACTAGTTAGGGGAAAAATTCAAGAGGAAGAAGTAACAAACATAAATTTATACACACCAAACATGGGAGCACCCAAAAATAGAAGACAAATCTCAATGGACATAAAAAATCTAATATCTTGGTGAGATTTTTGGACTTATGTGCAAACATGAGAAGCATAGAATTCTTTATCCTATTGTTAAAATAAAATCTAATTTTTAAATGTTCTTTATCATATTATGTAGGGACTTAAGGTTCAACATATCAATACTTGATGAAAAATACCTGTTCCTTATTATGCCTAAGATG
>NW_004524610.1:11380052-11434937 GCF_000260255.1 Octodon degus
TTTGAAACTGTCTCATTGCTATTTATTTCTCAATAAAATTATGGGAAAAAATCTAATATCCAATACCACAATCTTAACAGGAGACCTTAACAATCCCTTATCCCAAAAAGATAGCTCAAGCAGACAAAAAATTAGCAAAGATGTAGCAGAACTGAACAAGAGCTTGAAATAAATGGACTTAGTGGACATATACAGAGTGTTCCAACGACAGCTGAATATACATTTTTTTCAGCTGCACATGGGTCATTTTCTAAAACAGACCACACACTGGTCAAGAAGACATAACAACTCTCAATAGCCCAATAACAGCCAATGAAATATGAAATGTAGTAAAAAACCTACTGACAAAGTAAAGTCTAGGTCCTGATGGATTCACAGCTCAATTCTACAAGAAATTTATGAAAGATACAATCCCTACACTCCTCAAACTCTTCAATGAAAAGAAAAAGGAAACAATCCTCCCAAAATCATTCCTGGAGGCAAGTATTATACTGATACCAAAACTAGGGAAAGACGCAACTAAAAAAGAGAACTACAGGCCAATCTCCCTAATGAACATAGATGCTAAAATCCTAGTAAATAGAATACAGCAAATTGTGAAGAAGATCATACACCATGACCAGGTAGGATTCATCCCAGGGATGCAAGGAGAGTTCAATATATGCAAATCTATAAATGTAGCACACTGTATCAATAGAGCGAAATCTAAAAACCACATGATCATCTCCACTGATGCAGAAAAGGCTTTTGACAAAGTCCAACACTCATTCATGTTCAAAGTCCTACAGAAAATTGGAATAGATGGCCTGTACGTCAATCTGATATAAATCATCTATAAAAATAGAACAGGTAATATAATTCCAATTGGGTAAAAACTGAAATCTTTTACTCACAGATCTGGTACAAGAGAAGGATGTCCTCTATCATCCCTCCTATTCAGTGTAGTTCTGGAATCATTAGCTACAGCCATTAGACAAGAGAGAGAAATAAAAGGACTAAGAATAAGTAAAGAAAAATATAAATTATCATTATTTGCAGATGACATAATACTTTACTTGGAAGACCCAAAAAGCTTCACCAAGAAGCTACTAGAATTGATACACAAATTCAGTAGCATAGCAGGATACAAAGTCAATACCCAAAACTCAATAGCATTCCTCTACACAGATAACAAATACACTGAAAGGGAAATTAGAGAAACAATACGTTTTACAACAGCACCACTGAAAATGAAATACCATGGAATTCATCTTACTAAAGAAGTCAAAGATCTTTTCAAGGAAAATTATAGTACTCTGAAAAAAGAGATTGTAGAGGATTTCAGAAAATAGAAAGATATTCCATGTTCCTGTATTGGAAGAACCAATATTGTGAAGATGACCATACTTCCAAAATTGCTGTACAAATTTAATGCAATCCCTATCAAATTACCACCAACATACCTTCCAGACCTACAGAAGTCATTCCTAAAATTTATTAGGAACCAGAAAAGACCTAGAATAGCAAAGGCAATCTTGGCCAACAAAGACAAGGCAGGAGGCATTACAATTCCTGACTTGAAATTATACTACAAGGCTACTGTGATAAAATCAGCATGGTACTGGCAACAAAATGGACTTAAGAATCAGTGGAATAGATTAGAATATGCACCAGCCTCTACAAACACTCAGCCACCTAGTCTTCAACAAAGGGGTCAAATACACTTACTGGAAGAAAGATAGCTTCTTTAAAAAATGGTGCTGGAAAAATTGGCTCTCTACATGCCCAAAACTAAAACTTGACCCAGGTCAATCACCATGCACTAAGTTAATGTCAAAATGGATTAAATATCTAAACATTGAAACAGAAACACTAAATCTCCTGGAAGAGAAAGTAGAAGGAACTCTTGAAGACATAGGGGTAGGCAAAGAGTTCATGAACAAAAATCAAACTGCATGGGTAATAGTTCAAAGAATTAACAACTGGGACCTTCTCTTATGAGGTTTTTCACTTCAAAAGAAATTACCAACAAAATGAAAAGACAATTCACAAAATTTTGAAAACAATTTTCTTTGCAGAACTGGAAATTGAACTCAGGACTTTGCGCTGGCCAGGGAAGTGCTTTTTCTACCGAGCCATCTCCCTGGCCCTCAAAAAAATCTTGACTGATAGGCACTCAGACGAAGTCTGCTCTCTAGAATTTATAAAGAACTAAAAACCATTAGGGCCCCAAAATTTAAAGACCCAATCCAGAAATGGGCATCGGAGATGAACACATTCTTCTCAGAGAATGAAATTAAAGAAACAAATAAATACATGAAAAAAATGCTCCACATCACTAGCCGTCCATGAAATTCAAATTAAAATAGCACTGAGATAGCATCTCACCCCAGAAAGAATGGTTATTATAAACAAATCAACAAACAACAAGTGCTAGAGAGGCTGTGGGGAAAATGGAACCCTTCTCTACTGCTAATGGGAATGTAGACTGGTGCAACCATTATAGAAATCAGCATGGAGACTCCTTAAAAAACGAGGGCTTGAAATCCCATTCAAGCCAGGTATCCCCCTACTGGGACTTTTCCCAGAGGAACTGAAAATGTCATATCATAGTGATATATGTGTACCTATATTTATAGGAGCACAATTTGTTATAGCCAAGCCTTGCAAACAACCCAGGTGACCATAACCTGAGTAATGAATGAAAAAGATGTGGTATTTTTATACAATGGAGTATTACTCTGCTTTAAAGAATGATAAACTTGTAGACTTCATATTTAAGTGAACGCCACTTGAAGATATACTCATAAGTGAAATAAATCAGACCCAAATGTACAAATATCGTATAGTCTCCCTAGTAGAAGAATTCAAAAGAAAAAATGAATACAAAAAGGTATACCACAATTAAAAGGAATGCGAGAACTTGAGGATTAGACAACAGAGAGGGCAAGGAGAAAAGCTAGGAATCATGATGGGGCAAAGTCATACATTTATATGCACAAGATATGTATGGCAATGATCCTGAGAATCTTCAGCATGTTTTTGAAATAGCAGTCAATTGGTACAATTCTCACACTGACTCACTATATATGTGGACACCTGTGAACTAAGCAACTGCACTGAAGATAGCAATGTATAATGGTAGGATCATGCTTCAAATGCCTGTCATTCTGTTCTTCTAAGTACATACTGCTTCTCATGACATACCAATTCCTGCCATACTGTCTCTCAAGGAAATGTTCGTTTAGAAAAAGGGTAATAAATGAAAACAAGAGACAAAGAAAAAAAATGTCACAGGAGTGTCCTGCTACAATGCTGTATATGGTTAGATTTCTAAATTTCTGAGTCAAATATGTAACTATTTATTGTTATTTTTTAAATTCTTTTTATTTTTTCTTCATATTCTGTAGGGACTTAAATTTTAACACATCAATACTTGTTGGAAAATACCTGTTTCATGTTATGCCTAAGATGTTTAATATTCAGACAGATAGTGAGGTTAAGCTCAAATGCGTATATTGTAGGGTAATAACAATCAGCTTCTCTTCTGGAGGGTTAACATCCTAAATTTGCTTACCAAAAATTAGAGAAAAAGAAGGACTGCAAGGTCAGTCGACATTTTGGCCCCAGCCTTTCAAGGTCAGTAAAGACTAGGATATAAGAGAACCTGTACTGTAACATCATGTAACTCAGTTGTGTCCAAAATTTTCTGACCAAGAAGATTATGGGGCCAAAGAGGAAAGTTATCGATGATGTAAAGTGAGCCTAAGGAGAGTCACATGGAGAAGAAACATTCTTTCAGACTTTCACAGAGAGGAAACAGGTCAAGCAATGACCGTGACTCATCCACATGGCTGACACTGACAAAGGATCTACAAACTGCAACACAGGGTTTCAGGATAAATCCTGAGGGGATTTGACTGACCTTATCAGATACAAAAGTTACATTTCTTGTTATATAGCTCTTGCCTTATTTTGATCTTAACCATCCAGCAGAAAGGAATAAACACGAAGCATAAAAATGCAGCCATATTAGTATGCTGAGCTGTAAAAGGCTCAAGCCAACAACTTCTGATATTGACAGTCTTACAGAAAACCCACTACTATTATGGACTACTGGACTATATTGCAATATTTTGCTGAATTCACACAGCTACGATATTTAAATGGCATTGGAATACCCATCTCTGACAAAACTAAACAAAAAAGGGATACAAATGAACGACCATTTGGTATCTCTAAATTCAAAATAAGATAGATATAGAGCTGCATTGTCCTAATTCAATGAATAGAGAGATTTGTTCTAATAGTGTTTGTGGACAAGATATCATGTTTGTATCTTGTTCAATGAATAACCACTAAGATAACAATATGCAATGTATCATTTATTGAAACTGTGCTAGTAATCGGTGTTGAAACTGTCGCATCACTATTTGTTTCTCAAAAAAATTATTTAAAAAGAAAAAGAAATTAGGTGATGAGCAAAAGTTTGTTTAAGTGGCCACTTTGGGAATGTGCAAGGAAAATGGCTAATATCTGCAAGAAGAGCCAGATCCAGGTAAATTCGTGCTGTTGCAGATGGTATTTTGAATGCCCATGTTACCAGTACGTGGTGCAAATACAAAGACCAATCCATACTGTACGGGAGTCAAAACGACTGGAAATTTATGTTCCAAAATCTGTGAACACATTCTTTAATTCACCACAAACAGTAAATTTCCAAACACAACATTGATAGAATATGCAAAACTTTTCCACAAGTTTTACTTCTGAATATATTACAAACTATGACAAAACAGTAAATTCCTTGTCATCTTATTTCCCAAGGGAAGTGCAAGGTTTTAAATCCTAGAATATCAGTTGTTTGGATCTTCACTTTTTTGAGCTCAAAGTTGAAAAGCTTACATATTTTCTTGAAGAAATTGCTCCTCCAGTTACTAGTAATGATGCTGAAGGAATGGAAATGTAATTCTAGAAATCACTTACCACTTTTTAAAGTTTTATAGTTCACAAACGAGTAGTGAAGATTGAAGTTTGATTTAATATTTGGTGGAAATAGAAGAGTTTATTATTTATAGCTCTGATATTAGAAATTATTTGAGGATTCTGCTAGCAACTTCATAAAGTATATTTCATAAAAATGGTTCTTAAATCAGGTTACACAATGGGAAGAAAAGGTATGCTGAAAGACATCAGATCTTTGACATTGTAGCCGACCTAAATAAGTTGCAGAAAGTTTTTAAACAAATTTCCTTCATTTTCCCATCAATAAATAGTGATAGTACTAATTATTCATTGCAAAGGAGCCTTGCAATAATTAATGAGTGCTTTAGAGCACTTTGAAGATGACAATAACATTTTATAGGCCTCATTATTAAAAGTTCACTTTTATGGTAAGTGTCAAGCAGCCAAACTCACACATTTGGTCTCAACTTATTATTCTTCATATGCTCCATTTGGGTGCTACGCTAATCAGGAATGTTTAAAGCAACACCTATGAGAAGAATGTGAAGGCCTGCTTCAAAATCTTGAAGCCTTTGGCAGTGAACTCATGTGAAACTTCCTTTTCTGAACTTTAGTTTACGATGTCATGGGCCACTCGCTTATGTGAGCAAGTACTGCTCTTAGCTCAGCGGTCACAAAAGACACTTGCCATCCTAAAGCTTGCAGGAGCTGCCCTTTCTCTAAAGCACTTAATGCAAAGGGAAAGTGTCGCCATGTGATGATGATTCTGAGCATGAGGACATTTTCATTTAAACAGGACTTACTGAGCATGTGCTATAGCCTATGGATGCACTTCACTGGTATATAGACAAATGAAGTCCGCCTTCATGCTCATGGAGTTTACATCTAATAGCAGAATTTAAATAGTTAAATTCAAGATGGACAGTGATCAGTGTTATGCAGAAGGGTAATAGTACCATAAAGACTGAGCAAAGAGATGCCATATACGCTTTCTAGAGGCACACAGTTTTTGTGAAGCTCACTTCGTGATCTTGATGTGAGCTTTGTGATAGTAAACAAAAATGGAAAACTGGTTTCCTGGAACTGGTTTGCAGCTAGGCACTTATCCCCATAGCGCCCCAGAACATTTTGTATTCTGTAGAGAATCATTTTTATTGTCACATCTTGGAAAGTGCTATTCACATCTAGAAAGATGCTACTAAGCAGCTTACAATATACAAGCAGCCTCTCACAAAAAGGTGTTGTCTAGACCCAGATGACAAGACCCATGTTGGTGTTGGAACAGTTTTGCTCCTGCTGGGGAACATAGGACCCTCAAAGTACTGGGTGAAGAACCTACATGATGTAGATCAGGAATAGTTTAGGAGGAATGGGGCAAAGATTAGGCAACATCGAAAAGGTTTTAGGTTAGTGTACTACTGTGTTAATTCATTCTTTATGCTTTTTCATTCACTCATTCATCAGCTCACTGATTAATTAAACATTGATGTTTCCACTAATAGGCATGAAGAGATATGAGCCAGGTAAACTGGGCACTGTGTGTCTGGTGTGAATTTGATAAAAATCATGCCTTTAAAACACCAGTTCTATTTTTTCCTTGAGACTATATTGACTATATCTCTACCTATCTAGATAGTTTTATTTCAACCAGCAATCCTTTTGCCAATGCAATTTTTCTTTTATATCACAATGACCGACAACCTACAAGGTGTGGGTAACTTCTCCCATGAGCCCCTTCAGATTGCCTCTCCACCACTCTCCACTCTGGTCTATGCCCCAGGAGGCTGATCTTTACCAATGCCGTGCTTGAATGGCTCAAGTATCTCTCCCATTGGGACAGTTTCAGGGGATGAAAAAACAAAAAGAAAATGATGGTAGGGCATTATTTTCCTCAGCTTCCTCTCCCAAGTGTCCAAGTCACCACAGATTTGTGCCATCCCTCAACCCAGTACCAGGGGTCCTTTTAGATGGCCTCTCTCATGAGACTACCTGTCCAGATCCTCATTCCTGCTCCTTTTGCTTACCCCTTCGAACTAAGAGCTGGCAGTGCCCATTGGCCACTGAGCGCCTTGTGCTGCAGCTCTAAGCTGCTTCACATCACTGCCTCTGTGCTTGCAGCAATACGTCATTAATTTCTCCCCAAATTGCCTACCCCAGATTCTCACTGATATATGTGGAGCCCATGACTTGAGAACTGCTCACATGGTGGCTGCTTAGCAAAACAGTTTTTCAAGAGATAAAGTCCAGGAAACTAAATGTCATATGATGCATCATGAGAATCCACTGCATAATTTATCTGTTAGTTTATTCATCGGTGTCCTTATTTTTAAATGTAGCACATCACAAAGCTTTAGGTGTCTTACTGAACCATTCTGGTTCTCTCTGTAACTCTGTTTTTAATATTTTTTTTTCTTTTCAAAGTTTTATTGATAAACATATAACAATGAGACAGTTTCAAATCAAATCGAAAGTACAGTTTCAACAAATAATACACTGCATATATTCTTCTTAGTGGTTAATTGCTGTACAAGATGCAGACTTGTGATCCTACTTACAAACACCATTAGAAAAAATCCTTCTATTCGTTAAGAGAATGCAACTATATATCTATCCCAACCACTTTGAATACACAGATACAAAATGGACATTCATAGTTATACCCCATTTTTTTTTTAAGTTCTGTTGTTGAATATTATAGGTGTGTAAACTCAGCAAAATATTCTAAAAGAGTACAGAAGCCCATAATAGCATTGGGTCTTCTGTTTAATTGGCAATGTCAGAAATTATTGACGTGAGTCTCCCACAGCTCAATGTTTTTAATATTTTTTGATTTCAGAACAAATTTAAGACTTTCGAAAAGTAAAGTGGCACAGAAAGCGCCACTATTTTATTCTGACAGACAGATTGCAGCAGAGGAAAGGAGGCAACGAGGCAGGAAGACCTGCTGTGACAAGCATTCACTACTGAATAATTAATATTTTATTCCTGAGGTTTTCCAACTCTAAAAAAAAACAATGCACTACTTTCAAGTCAAGATAATGGCTTGCAAAGAGCAGCACTGGCCAGGAAAACCACAATGGAACACTGAGTTATGCTAGTAGAATTAATAAAACTGAGGGCTTGTTGGATAATGGTTGGTATAGAATGACTATGAGAAAAACAAGGCAGAGAACAAGGAATGCACAGGTGACCCTTCTGTTCCCAGTTTTTTCGGGCTGTGGGTCACCACTGGTGGTACTTCATGGACAATTTGTGAGTTAGAGTTTACGCGGAGATCAGATTAGCATGCGAGGTTATGGCCCCTTTGGGGGAGTGGAGACACGGGATTTTTTTGTCCTATGATCCCTGTAGTTCTTTTGAGGAAATGAACTACAAAGGCAGACCCTGAAGGTATGGAAACCAGGACTCTGTTTCCCTCTTTGAAGTATTTGCCTAGAGAAGGCTCCGGAGCAGTGGGCTAAGGACTGCCAGGAGAGACTATGAAAATCATATTTTTGTCTTAGGATTCCACTTGAATGAAAAAGACCTAGGCTCCCAGTGAGGAAAAAATTATATCTGTCAAAAGCTAGTTTAGCTTAAATTATGGTCTTTATTCTGGATATTTTTGTTGTTGCTGAGCTAAATTGCTTTATCCTGATGAGGTGCGGCAATTGCTCATCATTTTCCTCCATTTTGAGAATAAATCAGTGAGTAAAAAACGATTCCTGTACTTCCCAGAAGAGCCTTCTGGAACATTCCAGCTATGTCTTCACTGTGAAATGCATAGGGAAAGAACGGACCATTCATTTAATTTCTGATCAAAGAAAGAGCTTTCTTGATTAGAATATGAGGCAGTATAACCTTATAAGGAAAAGAAAAGCAGGAAGGAAGCTTTGAACCATATAGGGTATTTGCTGTGACTCAACATTTCTCCCCATCAGGATGTGGTACTCTAGAGAACCACTATTTTTCAAACCATTAAGAAAAGTAGCATTTCCTTTCCGTCAGTCCTGAGATTCCCACACATCTACCCCAAAGTCACTGTGCTGAGGAATTAAAACAATAATTGCATAACAAACATCAATATCTTACCAAAATTTTTAAAATTTAATATATTCAGTCTGAATTATACATTTTTCAATAGTAAAGTGTCTCACTGAATGTTCTAAAAACAATTAAAAATCACAAAATTTTACAGTGTTTTATCTCATGCACATGGATAAATATTTGAAAAAATTGATACTGTGTAATATTTTACTGTTAAGGCATGCATTGTATAATTTCCTGTCTCAGCTTACCACCTTGGCATGGCACAAAGCATGAGCGATTACTTGCAGTCAGTGTCTAATTCAAATGCCAAGAAGCCCAGCGAGACTTTAACCCAGGTCCCTCAGCATGAGGGCTTCTGCATTTTATTATGGATAGAACTACGAAGCAAGGAGAAAGAGAAAATGAAGGACATTGGAACAGAAATTTATGTAGGGGACAGGAAAGGCCAGGGGGGCTGTTAAAGGACTGCCCTGACGGCCAATCTAAGTACTGCAGTGGGGTACAGCAAGAGAGGTCAGAACAGCACTCCGTGAGAAGTGTGTTTTGATCCTACATGGATTTGTGCCCCTGTATCTCTAACCATGCATTCTGGGAGATTTGGTGGGCACGTGGCTCCCAAAGTTCTCACCTTCCAAAGTTCTCACCTCCCGAAGTTCTCACATATGCTTCTTTCCTTTGTCCCCATAGTCTCAGAGTACTCACTCTTTTTTATTTTATGAAAAAAATACAAAAAAATTTTGTAACAATATGTGAGTAACAATACATTGTGTTACAGGCTTAAAAGTGGTTATCTAAAGTACAAGACACACACACAAGAAAGACTTACAAAGAATAAACATAATAGCACAAAATTTTCCTTTCAATGAGCTAAGACAAACTAGTGACATAAATGGACTAAATAGGTAGAGAGAAGTTCAAATAATTCCCCAAATTACTTCTTCTGGGGTTTTTTATCATTCAGTTCCAATGTTCTCCCTGAATTCAGCAGACAGTACCATTTCCCAGTGACTTATGCATTTCACCAGATTTTAACAACTTTATTAGGGCATAATTTGCACATTATTAAATCCACCTTCATAAGTGAATTTAAATTTATTCAGTAAATTTCCTTAATTATACACCATCCTTGCACAGTATAGGGTCTTGGTTTACCAGAAAGCTTCTCTTGTGCTCCTTTACATTGAGTGTCTCCTCTATTCCAACCCCAGTTGACAGTCACTGATCTTTCCAACTCCGTGACTTCACCTTTTCCACTCATTATGTATAAACAGAATCACGTGATTTGAAATCTTTTTGCACATGATTTCTTTATATCGCACAATTTTAGAGCTATTCATTTGCTACTTTCTTCCTTCTGTTAGCATAGCTCTGTGTAGGGCTGACCATGTTTCTTCCGTTTGTCAGTTGATAGACATTAAATTCCTTCTAGGCTTTGCCTCTTCCGAATTATTCTAAGCAAGAAAATATGAATAATGTTTATTTGCACTCATATGTGTGCAATATGTTTAAAAGTTGCACTGTATACACATATCAAAAACATAAAATAAAGGGATGTCCAGATAGCTCAGCAGACTAAAGCCCCCAGGGCATGCTGAGACAGTGAATGAGACTGGGTATAGTGGCATGCTCCTGTAATCCCGGTGCTTGGGAGGATGAAAACAGGAGAATCACTATGATCTATGTAGTGAGACCTTGAAGACCCTGCAGACCTTGTACCAAATACATTTACAAAAACCACAAAATGGTACCTCATAGTGGTACATTTTAATGTCTTTAGGTATTAAGACTTTGATGAGAATTGGGAGAATTTATGTATGTGCTGGTTTGAATGACATAATTTTTTTTTTTAGTTGCATTATGCTTAGGCAGAGTCTATTCTTTCTGGGACATGCATGCTGAAGTGTAGGTTTTTATTGCTGCAAAAGTGTTCCTCATATTCCTTCCAAATATTTTAAATAGTACCTTATTGGTCTTCAATTTGCCATCTAGAGCTAAAGGCATGAGTTTATATTCTCATGAAAAAATGTTCTTGTTATCAACAAAATAATTAAAGTAAAATGTACATTTGCAGTGAATGCAATAAATATATGTTTGGTAGTCTATCAGAATAACTGTCTTAAAGTGTTTCTTATAAGTTATGCACATACACATGTGCATCTATGTAAACATATATCTCTCCATGTTCCTCATTTACAGAGACAGTACAGATGTTACTGTCATTGATATTGCGCATCATTTGTATATGGAATATTGCATTGTTATAAAAGAAAATGGTCTGTAAAAGAAATTTTTCTTGATTTTGCTAAAATATTCCTCCATTTGTATCTGACTGGCTTCACAAGAATTTTAAGGACACACACAATTTCTTTTTTCTTTTTTCTTTTTTTGCATTACTGGGGATAGAACTCAGGGCCCTGTGCTTGCCAGGCATGCGCTTATTCTACTGGGCTATCTCCCCAGCCGTAGAACACACACAATTGATGCACATGTCTGAACTAAATCTTCCTCTCCCTTTCTTGCTCCGTCCTTCACTGCAAAGAAGTTTAACTCAACTGACAGCGAGTGGTGTGCGCATGACAACACGTACCACGTTCCACTTTCTTTCAGATTAGAATACACTCCCGGATGTGACCTGTGTTGTTGCAACACATTGAGTGGGAGAGTCCAGATTTCTGTTTCCAGCTGAGTTTGGCTGTCTGTCCCCAGTGACTTGAACTATTCTCTTGACCATGGGAAGTCTCATGGTCAAGACTTACAAAAGCTGCCACGAAGTCCACATAGTTATACATTTAAGACCTATTCATTCTTCAGTGTACTAGTATTAACAATGTTGACATCTTGAAATGTATCTCTTTAATAAGTAATCCTAGTTCAAAAGACTTTACAACTCAAAGAGGAGATGGTTTAATTAAGTATCTACTCCTAGGATCCCACATTTAATGAAGTAGAAATGTATGTATTTTTAGCATGCATTATAATGGCTAAAGGGAGCAAAGAATAGGTCTGTTTATTTGCATTATAATTTGACTACAGAATTGTTCATTGGCCCTTTGGTCCACCATAAATTTAAATCACTTGCCAATGATATGAAGTTTTCCTATTTTTTCCATTCATGCTTTAAGCACCCAAATAATAAAAGCTGTCATCATTTGTTTTAATGTCCATATACTCTGTCATTGTCTTTAAGCTTCATGAGTGCTGAGGGGAAGACTTGATGAGCAGGTGCAATCAGGTAGTTGTAGACCTTTCATGGAGACAAAGATTTGTTTCAAATCTCATCTCTGTCTTCTATTAGCCAGGAGAACAGATTAAAATAACTTGGTCTCTTTGTACTTCAGTTTTCTTGTGTGTAAAATAAGCGTAACAATCTATGCAACTTGTAGATTAAATGAGCTAAGACATTTACAGTGATTACTGGACTGTGGTCATCCATGGAAGGCTGTAGACCTCAGCTCTTAATATGCTTTCATGGCTGAAGAGGGAGCTGAGGGAATGGAGGAGCTGGAGAGTCTTTCTCATCATAATTTCAGGGAGCAATGTTCCACTTGGAAGGGTTGTCAGGAAAGGTGATGACCGATGCCACTAGAAATAAGAGAGAAATTGTGAGCAGACTCTGTGTCCTGGAGGTCTGGTGGTGAGCCCACAGCACTTGTGGCTAATCAGAGGCCTCCCCATTGGCATGCCAGCCACACTGCAGCAGCAGCGGAGCACCGAATGGCAGTTATGTCTAGACTGAAACCTCAGTATTGGGTTAGCTGCAGTGTTGGCACTTTAAAATAAATAAGTGGGGTTGGGACACTTTGGGCACTTGGTCTCTAACAGGCTTGCCATCGCTGTCTGAGACAATTAAACACAGACAAGAATGATACAGCATAAAAGTAAGAAAACCACAACAATAAGAAGATAATTCTGAGAAGAGGGAGATGAAAATGAATACAAGAAATGATCAGTTTTATAGAGGAAAAAACAGATTTGAAAAAGAAATCTCCAAAAAACAATGGATTGATGAAATGTAGAGGTGATTACTAAGAATGGGCCCATTCATTAGTGGGCTAATCAAACAGCATCTGTCAGGTTGCACGCCGGAAGCTTGCATTTTTCCTCACCAGTTGTAAACTAGATGGTTTCTCTCCTTAATGACAACTATGATAGGCAATTGGAATGTGTCATTTAGCCAGCACGCGCAGATCGATCTTCTTAAAG
This sequence comes from Octodon degus, assembly GCF_000260255.1. NCBI lineage: Eukaryota > Metazoa > Chordata > Mammalia > Rodentia > Octodontidae > Octodon > Octodon degus. The sequence continues at coordinate 11,393,229 of NW_004524610.1, forward strand.
GGCCCTAGAGGAAGCTTATCTATGTAGAGATTAAGTTTTTATCCTAGATACCAGATTGACAGGAGGGATAAGACATGCATCATGCTTGTGAGTTTCTGCTTTCTTATCTAAATTTGTTTGGTTGGCACTTGGTGGATTTTCAGAGAAAAAGTTTGTTGAGAAAAGCAATAGAATGAACACATGTGCGGACTGAACTCTTATTTTCTATTGCATTCTACTTCTGAAATACATTCCTTTGTTGTTCTTTCCTATATATCTTCCTGTTTCTTCAGTTTAATTAGTAATGTTTAAAAGTTTCTAAAGCTGATGGATCACTTAGACAAATACAAAGAACAACGAACAGTGACTTCCAAGATGGTAATAAGAAGTTTTTGCAACCAATAAGTTGATTTTTAGCTTCCAATAATCCAAATTTTTGGAAAGCTTTATTTACATAGAAAATTGTGATTTTCCCTGGACATTTCTTAGAATAACTGACTTATTTGCAGCACTGTACAATGATGAAATACCCATCATTCTCTCTAATATATGTGACAGGATAGTTTTAACACTAAAAGCCTTAAAATACTTTTCTTTAGACTTAGATTTTAATATTCACTTTCAATAGCAAGATGACTTTGAGACATGTACAAGAAATATAAAGGAGATGGTAGAATAGAGCACTATGATGGGAGGGGAAATGGGAGGAGAAGATAATGGATTGGGAGATTTATGCTGAACACATGAAACCATTGATTTTTTTCCCCACATCACAAGCGAATTGTATTTCTTTCTACTTTCCTTGGAGACACATGGGGAATAAAATGTAATAAATACTGTACTTGTGTGTTTACTTACCAGAATGTTCTCTTCAGAAAAAAAGTAATGATACCCTTTCATTGGCATCATCCAACTGATAATATAGTCTTGTTGCTGTCATTGGACTAATAATAACCTTTCAGCCACTTCACCCACAGTGCTTCTTTCTTTTATTGTACATAATGCATAAAAATAAAAAGACTACATTATTTCTTAAGGAATAAAGTAGTTATTTAAATAAACTCACAGACAGCAGAAAACCACAGTGTCTTGTGTGCTAAAATTTCTATAGACACTGCTAACTTGGTATGAAAATTTAATTTTAACATTCTTTCAGTTGTCACATTATGCTTAACCACAGATCTCTGCTATTTCGTATCTCAAAAACATGACTTAACCCAGTTACAGTTGCTTATGCCGCAATTATAAAAACTTATATTTTTTTGCTAAATACTTCTCAGGCTAGCTTTCAAAATCTCATGTTTATAAAATAGTACTCATAGATAAATTGTTAGTAAAGGAGGAACAATTGTTATCATGTCCAAGATTACACGAAAGAGAATTTAACGCAAAGAAAGTTGGCACGAGTCATGGTGATGATTTAGCCATTTTGTCTCAAAATTATAAGTAAACTCTCAGGTTTGAAGTAAAAATTGCTAAGTGTTAATATTAAGTTCTTTAAGAGGTGATTTTTATCATAACAATTTGAATACACTTCAAATAGTGATTTTGATCTCAGTATTCCTAATAGTAATGAATGCTAATGTTTTCTGCTTTAGTTCGCTTCATCATAAATGGTATTGTTATGATTTGTGCTAGGTGATGGGAAGCAGCGTTACTCTAGAAGACAAGAAAACTTAATTGTATACTGAATACACAATGTAAAAATAATAATAAATTAGTTTCACAGTGCATTCTTGAATTACAGGAAATAGACATAAATGAATTTCAGTAACAAGTAATTATAAGTTTTTACGTGCTTTAAGTGAATGTTTGTACAATGTGCCTATTTCTGCTTTTGTTTCCTACCCTCCATGAGACTTACCTGAGTTGAATAATGTTGGCTTGAAGGCATGTTTGCAAATGGAAGGAAGAAATGTTACAGCATTTCCAGAACTCATCTATTGCAAATGGTCTCTAAATTAAAGCACCTACAACATAAAAGTAAACGAAAAAGGGGGATCTAAATGAATGACCATTTTGTAGTGAAAAGAATATATATATATATATATATATATATATATATATATGTCTATATATACAAGGTAGTATAGATATACAGCTACTTTCTCTTAGTTCAGTGAGAAGAAAGTTTTGAACTCATAGTGTTAGTTCAAGATATCATGTCTGCATCTTGTACTATAAATAACTACTACAAAGAAAACAATCTACATTGTAATAATTATTGTAACTGTCCTACTAACCTGTTTTGAAACTGTCTCATTGCTACTTCTTTCTCAATAAATTAATATAATAAATAAATAAAAACCCCAAGTGTCTGTGAATTTTATTGGAACATGAGAGAGCTAATTAAAATATTTTTTCAATATATCTATTCATTCAGTGGAACAAAATGTTAAACTTTAGCTTTAGTGATTTTGAAAGTTATCCTTTGGGTTTATTGTTCGAAAAATTGCTGATAAATGAGAGTGTCAAGATGACTTTGTTCTTTCATTGTGAGGTAAGATGTGAAGTTCCTTTCTGTCAGGTTTAAATATGATTCACTGTTCTCATTTGAAAATTGTCCTAATTATGTTTGGTAACAACTTTATTAATATATAACACATGTGTCATAAAATCTTCCCATTTAACGAATGCAATCCAATTTTTTAATATATTCTGAAACTTGTGTATGTATTGCAAGAATTTCACTTGGAATACTTTTGTCATAATCAACGAAAATCTTGTACCCTTTAACGGTCATTCCTGATATCTTCCTAAGCATAATTTATCTATCTCTCAGCCCTATGTAACTGCTAGGGTACTTCCTGCCTTTAAGGGTTCTCCTTCCCTAAAAACTTCTTATAATTGAAATCATGAAATTTATGGTCTTTTGTGATTGCTTCGCTCATTTAGTATAATATCTACAGGGCTCATCATGTTATAACATTCCTCAGTGTATCTTCACATTCTCCTGGCCAACAATATTCCACTGTATGTGTATATAACATCTTATTTAACTGATTTAATGGGTGAGTGTCACTGCAGTAAAATCTTGGTTTACGAGCATAGTTCATTCCAAAGCACTGTGTATCAAAGAAAATTTCTCTGTAAGAAATTGTGGAAACTCAAGTGATTCATTCCATAACACAAAAATATTCCTATAAAATCATTACAATGCTGTAACAAAATGTAAAATAACAAAGAAAAATAAATAAATTAACTTGCACGTACCTTTGAAAACCTTCATGGTTGATGTGACAGACATGAGAGTGGAGGTTATTCTGCAGGATGATTTTCAGTTAGCGATGACATTGCCTTCCATTGGCTTGAATCTTTTCATACAACTATGAACAAGGAATCTAGCCAATGACATTTGCTTTTGCCTTCTTTCAAGGATTTTGTACAAAGTGACATTGTATTGCTATGAAATAGACTCATTGTTTGAAATGCTATTACCTTATTCAGGTTGTGATTTTCTAAAAAATTCTGCATTGTTTCTTACACTTTACACATCTATCTAATTTTATTTGAGGTGAGGGATTTCTTGCCCCCTTTTTCCTCCTCTGCAAAGGAGATCTCCTCCATAACCTCATACTGTTGGGAAATGATTACCCACAATCCCCCAGAAAGAAAGAGAGAGAGGAACCATTGGCTTAGTTGTGCTCATGTGACATTCAAAAACACGAACTGCTCCAGTTGCAAGATATGGCTCATTCATCAAGTTAAAACTTGTTAGAAATACTTACATGCTTTGCAAGATGAGTTCCTCCCAGTCCAAGGTTTTACTCGAAGTTGTTTCTACTATTTGCTGTTATGGATGCATCTGCTGTTGTAAGCATTCATTCACATTTTTTTTTTTTTTTAACTTTAAATACATAGTTCCACTTCTTTTGGGTACACGACTAGGAATGGAATTGGTCCATCAAAGTTAATTTTAATTAAGTACTGTGGAACAACTAAGTTGTTTTCCAATGAGATATTCCAACTCAAATTCCCAACAGAGGTATATAGAGGTCTGGTTCTCTATCCTTACACACACACACACACACACACACACACACACACACACACACACACACAATTTGTTAGTTTCATGTTGGTGGTTTAAGACTAGATGTTGCAATGTTCTGGGAAGGATTTGAACTTGATGTATACCACAGATTGGCCTCAAACTCTCAAACCACCTGCCTGAGCCCCCTCTGATGCTGAGGTTACAGGCACATGTCATGGGGCCAAGTTTTACGTGCCTTTGTGATTCCGGTCATCACAGTGGAGGTGAAATAGTATGCCGTGAGATTTGATTTTCATTTCCTGCTGATGTTGATGTCTTTCAGTTGCTTATTGGTTGGTTATATACCTTGTGTCACAAATGCTTCTCTAGAGCTTTGGCCTAGTATGACATTTTCTCTATTGTTATTATGATTATTATTATTAGACATTTTTATACAACTATTTGCCATTTCTCTTTGTATGGCTTACTAAGATGAAACTCTCGAGTACACAGGACAGCAGATTTCATTATTAGAAAAAATTGTTATCAGCCAGATAACTATTTTTAGTTGAACTGAAACTAAATTGACTCATTTTTTTCAGTGGTTTTGGGATCTAGTTGACTACCAAAACAAGTATGTGAATAAGTTATCCACCACACAACTTATACTACCAGGTGCCATTTTGAGATTACTAAGAAGAAAGTAGAATTTTGTTGTGTTCCATTAGAAGGAGTCCTACTTTTAGGAAAAAAGAAACAAATTTTTATGGACTTTCATGTTTTAGACTTCATTATTAGCCTTTATTAACTGCATATATTAATGGAATTAGTGTGATATTTCTTCACATTCCTATAGCATGCCATGATCAAACCCAACTTTCCTTTTCCAAAGCAGCTTCTAATCATTTACTACTCCATATTCAGATCAACTTTTTAACTTTCACATTGTTGTATTTCAAAAGTTAGGTTTATATTTTCACATCTGGCTTGTTTCACTTGACATAATGTTTTCCAATTTTTTTCATCATACTGAAAATTACAGTATTTATTCTTCCTTGCTGTGTACACATATTTTCTTAATTTGCTCGGTGGTGGGCACCCACATTGCTGCTGTACCTCAGATCTTCAGTGCTGCGACAAGCATGGTCACACAGATGCTCGCTGACGTGCTGCTTTGATCTCCTTTGCTTACATACCCAGAAGTGGAACAGCTGCATTATGTGGTAGAACCAGTTTACAGTGATAATGGCTGTAATGGTTTACATCTTCACCACATGTACGAGAATTCTTTCTTCCATATCTTCACCAGCTCTGCTATTGTTTTTGTCATAATAGGCATTCTAATGGAAGTGTAGTGATGGTATTGTAGTTTTGGCTTGCATTTACCTATGATTAAAGATATTGAGAATTTTTTCATATACTTGCTGTCTCTTTCACTTATTTTTATAAAAATTGTCACTCAAATGATTTGTTTATTTTTAAATTGGGTCACTTATATTTTGTTGTTCATTTTTTTAGTTCTTTATGTATTCTGAATATTAATCCTTTATGAGGTACAGAGTTGGAAAATATTTTGTCCCATTCTCTAATCTGTCCATTGACTCTCTTCCTTATTATGGAGATGTTTAATTTGATGTAATCTCACTTTTCTAGTTTTGCTTTAGTTTTCTGTGCTCTTGGTGATATAACCCTCAAACCATTGCATATGCGTATATATATATATATATATATATATATAGACAGAGAGAGAGAGAGAGAGAGAGAGAGAGATGGATAGATTTAAAAACTTTTAAATGTACTTAAGACTTGTTGGTAATGTGACAATTGTACATATTTGTGGAGTACAGTGTGATAATTTAGTGCATATATGTGGTTTATGTTGATTAAGTTACATAAATCTTTATTTTTACCTCATTAAACCCTTGTCATTTCTTTGTGTTTGGGACCTTGTATTCAAATTACTTTTTAAGTTACTTTATAAAAATCTTGGCACTTAGAAACCATCCTTCCTTTTTGCAAGTTTTTCTCAATGTCTGTCCTTTACAAATTTAATTTCAGATTGTAAATTAAACCTTACAAATATAATTTTTTTTCATTTCAACAAAACAAATCATCTCTACTCCTCATATTAATCTTCAGTAGAACAATGAAGAAAAAAACGTAAAACTCATATTTGGCCTCTTGGTACTACCAGTCAGGCCCGTTATTCACAGAGGTGAAAACCTGGTTTTGATGGAAGATCATTTAAGTACAGACAAGGCTTAGAAAACAATCAGTTGCCACTAGAGTGTCAAAGTGACAAGTACTTTTGTGTGTGTATCCGAGGGAAATAGATGAGACAGCAGACTGATCAGAAGGCTTTAGAAAGAAAGGGGACAGGTAATGCTGGCCTCGGAACTGGGTTTCCCTCCTGGGTCAGGGATACAGCACCAAAGTTGCCTTAAATACACTGGCTGGGAAGGGCATGTGTAGCTCACCATGAATGTGATCTCCCTTTTATAAAAGGGAAAAAATTCTTGGGAGGCATAATTAAGAATTATCGCAATCACAAACTTGCTTGACAATGTGAATTTCACTGAGGAAAGAACTGTTTGCAAAGAGAGGTATTCTTGAACCAAAGTCAGTCTCTCTCTCTCTCTCTCTCTCTCTCTCTCTCTCTCTCTCTCTCTCTCTCTCTCCCCCACCTTCCTTCCATGCATTAAGATCTCAAGTTAGGACACAGATATAAGTCTGTGATTTTGTTTGAGTGTTATCTTCTTTCACCAGTTGTCAGCAATTTCAGCCCCTCAGCATCTTAATCTTTTGCCTACCTTCTTTATTGCAATTCACAGACAAGCAATTGGAATGTCACTACTTAGGAGCCAGGTCACACCGCAGGATAGTAAGAGTTCATTAACATAAATGGATATAAAAGCATAGGTTGGGCCAGGCAGGTAGCTGAGTGGATTAAAGAGCCTGCTTAGACAGATGCAGGGACTGGAGCTTGATTCCCTGGTGTGCTGTGCTGGCCCCGCTACCGGAGCATTCTGAGATGGAGACTGAGACTGGGTGTGGTGGTGCGACTGGAATCCCGGAGTTTGAAAGCTGAAAACAGGAGGATCACTATGAGTCTGATCTGTGTATTGAGACCCTATAGACCCTGTACTAAATACTTAAAAAAAGAAAAGCATAAGTTAGTACAGGGAGGAAGAAAATCATCTATCTAGAAGAAAAAAAAAAAGAAAAAAGAAAAAAGGAAGGAAAAGAACAATGAAGCAAAGTAAATTCAAAGGGTAAGTGTTTTCTGTTTACAAACATGCTTTTCCTTAGCCCCAGTCCCTCCAAAGGAGAGGAGGTATTTTGGGGGTCTGTGCAAATTCCAGCTGCTGTACCATGTGTTTAAACTAGAAAGTTATCAGCCACCATTCCCCAACACTTCTATGCATGAAAAGATGTAAAAGTAACATAGAACAATAAAGAAATTTTCCTATTTAAAATTTAATGCTCATGTGATTAAAAAAATATATCAACAGCTAAAAGGCAATGAGTGGGCTGGTTATAATAAAAAGAAGTTTTATTGTCATTTCTGGTGCAGATTTAGTGTATTATTATTTTCTTAAAGCTGAAAATAGTAGGAGGTGATTCATTTATTTAGATTGAGAAACCATATCTGATCCAGAGCTAACAGCCATCCAAAAGTAAGGCTTGGGGGAAAGCCTAAAGCATTTTCCTTTTACATCATTTGCTAATGAGCTAGTTATCTGGAAGCTATTAAATTAGAATATTTGATTTTGCTGAGATTAAAAAGAAATATTGGACTCATAACTAATATTTTGCACAGAAAGCTTCTATTACGTTCTATAAAGTTTTAAAATTCTCGTGCAACAACTTTTTTGGTTTAGGAAGTATTTTTCTATGGGTTGTACATGAAACAAAAGTTAAATGGAGGTAGAGTGAGCTTAATTTCTTTACCAATCTTCCATCTTTAGAGGTATACCTGGTTCAAATAATTTCATGGTTAATATTTGTGCTGTATGATTTCACTGATTTTCATAACTTTTGGAAAGCCTGCACCTGAAGGAGAATTAATTAGAACAAAACAAGTTTTCCCTTTGATTGCAATGCCAAGATTGATAAGGTGCATGGAGACATATTAATAAACTTCACAGAACAAAATGAACTGGAAAAAAGAAATTAAAAATAAGAGAATGTTACTGCCATCCCTGAATTTAAGTGCATATTTGGCGAGTGCTGACAAGTTTGTAGACTGGAAATTTTTACATATGGTTTTCCTTTCCCTTCCTTTTCTTTATATTCTTCTCCTTCCTTCCTCTTCTGTCCTTTAATTACTTCTTTTCATTCAGTTTTCTTAATACTGAAATTATTTTCTGGTATAAATAAGGCACAGTTTCCCTCAAAGAGAAATATAAAATTCCTGTTTTATATTCCATATAGCAAAGTCAAGACACGTGTGTGCATGTGTGTGTGTGTGTGTGTGTGTGTGTGTGTGTATGTGTGTGTAGTATGTCTACCTAATATGGGAGTTTTATTTTATGAAATATTTCATTTTGAAAGAATGACTTTTTGTGTGCCTAGCATTTTATGCAAATCTTACAGTTTAATAAACAAATTGCAACAAACACTTTATCAGCCCTGTAGTCACATTTTTCCTTAAACATTTATACTGGAAATACCTATACTAACTTAAACTGAAATGTAGTCACAAGTATATATCTCTAAAATACTTTTCTCAAGAAACTCAATGCTTTTCTCAAGAATTTTACATATGAAAATATCATAGCGAATTTCATTACTTGTTAAACAGAGATTGTATTTACAGTTCAGATAAATTCCTTGGACCAAGCAAATTTGACTTATGCATGAAGTTTTAAAATTTCATTGATAAGAGAAAGCTTTTAAAAATTGGAAATAATTTTCCCATTGCCACAACATGAAAAGAAAAGGGCTTGACCCAAGAAGGACTTGAAATCTGGTTTATTTATTTCATAGTAAAATTGAACTGTGGAAATCTACAATCTAATTCAATGCATTGTTTCCCCAGGTCCGAAAAGGAATGGATTGAAGCACTTAATTTCCCTGTTTTACTGGGGCGTCCTTCAGCCTGTGTAACCTGATTTCTTATCATGGGCTGCACAACTCCGTAGGGGGAGAGCACAGGGAATTCTTCAGATCGGGCTCACCACAATTCCTTGCTTATTTTAACCGAGCCCTGACCAGAGTGCTTCCCTTTTAATTTATTGTTTCTGGTTCTCTGACAAAGCATCCCACAGTGGAGGCACAGTAACGTGCTGTTACTTTCAGCGTCTCCGACTGGTCCTCATTACTCTCCTCTACAAGTTCCATCACGGTCCTCCTCAGCATCATTGTATTCCCTACTTGTTTGGAAAGATTTAGGACATGTCCCACTTCTTCAGCTCATTAGATTGTGAGTTTTTTCAACCTTAGAGAAACAATTGATTCTACTATAAAACCAACGTTTTAATCTTTGACACAAATCCTCCTTGTTTCATGAGAACATTCGTATATATTTTTCCCAGGCTTTACAACACCATGCCATCATCATACCCCTTAGCTTCTTTTTCCTTCTTTACCAATAAACATCTCAGTGCCTCGTTCATCTCTAGTGACCTCGCTCTAAGAGCACTGTACTGTTTTCTTTTCTCTCGCTGTCCATCTGGACCTTTTAGGGATCAGCTTCTTGCCAGGCCTAATGTAGTCATTTATTCAATCCCCATCTACTCAAGTTTTTCACTGCTTAAAATTGCTTTTCCTTTGACCTCTGCTAATGTGCATTACATTGCTCTATGAAACTCAACTTCTCTGTTTATTTACTAAATACCCAATATTTGAAAATATTTTTATGTGCCTCTGTTGTTTTCTTTGCAAAATAATAACTCCCAGTGAAACCTCAGCCCTTTCCTAGAAATACAACTCTCCTTTTAGTGTAAAAAAATTGTAAACTAATAACCATTTTTTGTTTTCAAAGAACTTCAGCTTGCACAAAATCATATTTATTCTTCAATATGATTTGTGAGATAGATAGTATGCTCATTGTTTGGACTCCCAAATTCATATTTGCATTTTCCAACTATCTGTACATTCTCAAAAGCCAGCTAGATATTTGCTGTACTTAGGTATTCAGTGGAGTGCAGTGATATATCCAAGATTAAGGCTGTGAACTTTTTCTCCCATCTGTGTCTCTTGTCCACTTGCCTCCTGGAGTTAATAATACAGCTACCAGGCAAGAGTGTTAGTTCAAGACTTTAGAGTTAAGTTTGGTAACTAAAGATATGAACCTGTATCGTTACTTCTCTGTAGGCCTCTCCACTACCTGCCAACCCACTCTTTAAATCCGGTCACATGAGCACTAAGCAGTCATTTGAGCAATGCTGAATCTTCCAATCCATGAACATGGTCTCTCTTTCCATTTGTGTCTCCTTCTATGTTTTCATCCAATTTTTACAGTTGTGAGCATAGTCTTCAGCCTTCTTGATTAAATGTATTGCTAGGCATTTTCTTTCTGTAGCTATTGTGAATAGGATTATTTGTTTCTTCTCAGAAACTACATTGTTAGTGTATGGAACTGTGTGTTTATTTTTGTGTTTTGATTTTATAACTTCAGATTTTTAAATCTTTTATTTCTTTATTTATTTGGTTTGGGTCTCGCTACACACCACAGACTCATAGTGATTCTGCTGTTTCAGCCTTTCCAGCTCCAGGATTACAGAAGTGTAACACCACACCCAGTTTTGGATGGCCAGTACAGAGCACCCTAGGTTCAGAGGCCAACATGGCATGCGGTACTGGGAACCAAACCTGGGTCCTTGCGTTTGCTAGACAGGTGCTTAGACTGCCAAGCTGTCTCCTCAGACTTACCCTCAGGTTTATTGCATCCATTCATTTATTCTAACATTTTTTTTGGTGCAAGCTTTGTGCACATAATATCATGTTATGCACAAACAGTGCCTTTTCTGCTTCTGCCTCTTATGTGATCAGTAGAAGTCATAAGAGGGGTAACCTGGCCATAACCCAGATCTTTAAATTATATCTCCTCCCGGAACTTGTCACCTGAACCAACATTCCTATGAAACTCCTCTCCCCTCTATTTCTGTGGTATTCCTTTGTTCCCTTTCTGATTTTGTTAAATAGCACAGCTACTAGTGTTCAGGTACTTGGATCACACAAGACAGTGTTATAGTATTTTTGCTGCTACATACAAGCTGCAAATTACTTTTTGAAGCATCATATTTTTTTACAAACAGTATTTCTAATTAGAAAGCCTGATTTCATGAGTGCTCAAAAAGTTAACCGAGATGATAATGCATATAGCTAGAACATAAAAATGCTCAAAGATTGTGAGGTATTTCACCTTCTGAAGAATTAGATATTGAATATGCAAAGCCTGGAATTTTAAGAGAAGGTGACCTATTTTGAGTCCTTTAGATTTACAATACTGTGAAAGGGTCATGATACCAAACCTGTAGTACTTCTATTCTCTTTACTATACTGTGGTACAAGTTATAGTCTTAGTGAGTATTTGTGAGATAAAATGACCAAAAAAAAAATCCATTCTGTACATGCATTTGCAAATTATAAAGCTCTGTGAAATATAAACCATGGTTAAGATAGAATATTTCAATGGAAGGAGCAGATTTTATACATTTTAAATTTTGTATATTCCATAAGCTATCACCTATTACGCAAGCATAGCTTATGTATAGAAACCGTGATTTGCTGACTGAATTTACTTTGGTATGAGCTATCATAATACCAAAGTAGGTGAAGCTGTTTGCTGTATAGAACAAGGTCTCTTTTGGCTCTGGGCTTGGGGGCTCCAGACTGAGCCTGTGCTGCTCCCTGCCCCTGAGTCCATGGTGTGTGGGCCAGACCCAGGTGGGGTTTGTAGATCCATACCAAATGCAGCCAGGAGTCAGACGAAAAAGAGGAGGCAGGCCGTGTCCTCAGGTCCTCTTCAAGGACGCCTGCTCCCCAGCCATCTGATGACCTTTCACAAGGCCTAACTTCCCTGGACTCCTCAGCTTCCCAGTGGCGCCACCTGGAGAGCCCCTCTAGGGATCTTAGGCACACTTACATTGACACAGTAGAAGATGTCCATCCTCCATTCCTCATACAGGGGCAACTCACAAATCCTGTTGATCAAAACAAGGAAACAAACAGCAAGAAAATCTCATCTTCACTCTGTCATCCAATATTAAAACCGTCCTCTGTTCAGACCCCCCTATTTAGAGAACTGCGGGCAGGGCCCCCCCCCCACCCCTTGGCCTCCCGGTGGTGAGTCAGTGAGTGCGCTCATCCCCGTGATGTAGACCGAGCTTCCCCTCACCTCATGGAGCCGTGTGGCTTCCCCGTTAAGCTCTGTCAGGGACTTGCTTTTTCTTGCAACAACAAAGATGAACTTCTCCCCTGAAATTTAAAATCTTCCATCTGCTTCTCTTTTCCTAAGTAATATTATTTTCCATTATTCCTTGACAAGTTTCCATTGCCCTAGTGAGACAGGTAGATTATTCGCCTCTGGTAAACAAGGCCCCAAAGATAACATTTGCGTAATATATTCAGTAGCCTGTTTGTTATTTTCCTTTCACCTTCTATGCTTTCCACCTGCTGCTCAAGCTTCCTGGGATGCCTCGGTCTGGACTTTCCCTTACGAAAACTTACCTGAACTCCATCACCCAACAAATGTTTCCTCTGCCTGTGAACTTTTATTCCAGTTCTCCTTAAGCATCCTTGCCTGATAATGTCATTACATCATCTTTCTAAGTAGTCTTTTTCAGTAGCCTTAAATAGATAATTTAGTCCCATAGAATAAAATTTGAAAAGAACAAAGAACATTGGCTTCGAGCCACTTCCTGTTTTTGTCTTTCTAGGGTTTTTCTCTAAAAATCAAATATTACATCCGTTTTTCTCTCATACGTTTCTCTCCTGCTTTTAAATACAAACTGTAGAAGGAGTCACGGCGATGTTCATAAGGAGGTCAGATTTGAGCAGGAATCTTAACGGCCGGCCAAGATCTGCAGAAAAAGAATCCCAAGCTCAGGAAGTGATAGTTGCCACCCTTCTTCTGCCAATGGCTCCTTCTGCTCTAGGAAAAGCCAGGCTGCCAGTGTTGTCTGAAAGAGGGAGCAGGCCATGTGAGTGGGGAGGTTTGAGGAAGCAAATGAAGAGATTTAAACTGTGATGAAGAGCTTGGAATTCATTCAAAACTTGATGAAATCTGTTATTCAGTGTGAGTAAGACATGCTGTGGATTATTTATAATTTAAAATGACCCAGTGGATGCTCTGGTGATATTTGGCAATAGACAAGCATGGAGTCATGGCAAAAGGTAAAAATTTCTACAGAAAGTAGGAGAGACTAGGAGTGGCGGTGCCTGCCTGCAGTCACAGCAGTCTGGGACACTGAGGTGAAAGGAACACTGGTTCAGCCCCTGATCGGTCAACTTAATGAGAGCCTTTTGGAAACAATCAAGGAGAAAAAGGGCTATGGTTGTACTGCACTGTGAAGGTCTCGAGTTCAATCCAGAGAGAGAGAGAGAGAGAGAGAGAGAGAGAAATTCAGAGAGAGTGAGACAGAGAGACAGAGAGAGACAGAGAGAGGGACAGAGATACAGAAACAGAGAGAATCAGAGAGAGGACAGTCAGAGAGACAGACAGGCAGAAAGAGAGAAATGTTTCTCTAAAATGGCCCTGCTTTTGCAAATCAACTGAAATTGTACACTATTCAGAGTTAATGACATGAAGATTATTTTGCTCACTTCAGCAACACATACACAAAGTTGGAAGGATACAGGAAAAATTAACCTTGCCCTATGTAAGGATGACATGCAAATCTGCAAGGCATTCATTCCTCGTGAATTATTAAAAATATTCCATCATTTTCATTGAAAGATTAAGTTACCACGCATAGGTTAAGCATCTGTGCTCAGTAATTAAACTGTCTTCTCAGTTAGTTTGTTGAGAAATAATAATCTTATTAAGCTGGATTTTTAGACTTTTGCTTTGCAAAGCAAACAATCCTCACAGATCTCCCCCCTTTGTTGCTTCTTCATATTTTTGCACGGTGGTATAATGTAGACCTACTGTGTAAATTGTGCTCCTGAGCTATTAAAAAGATTGCTCTCTATTAAAACCTATAGAGTAGAAGTTGAGTGGTGCTGGGGGAAAATTAATTAACAATGCAAGCATCTTTATACGTGTGGAAAGTAAACTCCAGATGAAGGAAAGCAGGTTTCACAAAGAAAGATCAAGTCGTATATGTGAGACTGATGAAGGGAGCTATCAGTGGAACCTAAAAGTGAGTCAAATAAAAAAATTAAAATTGACAATTTTGAAGAAGTAAAAGAGAGAGGCAATTGTTGGTAATTCTAGAGGCAATGGTCCAGCTCACAGCTCTGTCTTTTCTGAAGATTGGCCTTCAGAGTATACAGCTGGGTGCTTGATTGCGCCATGTCTGATGTGAGACCCCTTCCAGCAGCCTCTATTCACTGTGCATGGACTGGGAAAGTCGCTCAAGGTAGACCAACTCTATTTTTTCCTGGAATAAGGCACTTAAAATTGTTAAGAAACAGCGTGGTCACAGAGCACTAGAGCAGTTCCTTTTCGTCTGGGGTCATGCCTCCCAGGACATATGGAGATGCTTTGAGGGATCCTTGGGCCCTCAGTGCAAGGGAGTCAACTTCCACATCTTCATCCTCCACAAATATTCTTTCTTAAAATTGGTCTGTCTGAAAAGAATAGAGTAAGTATTTGTGCTTTGTGTTTATCTTTAGGTTCACAGTTACTTTTACGAAGAAAGACACGAACCTTGCTCAGACTTTTCGAGTATCACACCATACATCATACCAGTCTGACTCCATCGGATTTCACAACTGAAAATATTGGTATTGGCATTGAGAAAAGGAGTACCTGTCAGCTTGTAAGAAATCCTCCTGCAAATCAGGAAGTTTCCTTCTCATTAATTAAGTACAAATTGTGAGGAAGCTAACAGAATTCCTTTTGATGAGTCATTAAAAATAATATTTGCACAAATATATTAGTATTTTTTCACATGATGACATGATACATGCCATAGGATGTCAAATAAGGAATGCAGTAATTATTGCAAAGAACTGACTACTATTGCTGTATCAAGCTTCTTGTAGGATCTGCTATTATGTGAATAATCCTTCTCAGTGCTTATGTAAATAAAAACAAAAGCAGGACTAATCACTTTCCTGTTATGGAACACTATCTTACTAAAAATAACAGCATTTAGAGCTGAAGAGATAGGTCAGCACACTAAGTGTCTGCTTAGGCAAGTGCGTGGACAGGGGTTTGATCCCAGGCACCACTTGTCAGGCTGGTCCCACCCCTGGCTTGCTGAGCCTGCCACGCTGAACCGACAGAGACCTGCTGTGGTGGGGCACACCTGTAGTAACAGCGTTGGG
Source organism: Octodon degus (assembly GCF_000260255.1). Lineage (NCBI taxonomy): Eukaryota > Metazoa > Chordata > Mammalia > Rodentia > Octodontidae > Octodon > Octodon degus. The sequence goes on from NW_004524610.1 coordinate 11,408,623, forward strand.
AAGGCTGGAAACAGGAGGATCACTATGGCTCTGAGCTGTGTAGTGAGACCCTGTGTCAAATATATAAAAAGAAAAGAAGCAAAAAAAACAAAACAAAACAAAACAAAAGACAGCATTTTATCAATGAATGTGAATTACTAATTAAAAAATGAAAATTCTGAGCCTGCCAAATAACTCAGTGGACTAAAACACCTGCAAGCAGGCACAGGGTCCAGGGGTTTGATTCCCTTTATTGCCCTGCTGGCTCGACCCTGGGGTGTGCTAAGATGGTGATTGAGACAGGGTGCGGTGGCGCGTGCCTGTAATCCCAGAATTTGGGAGGCTGTAAACAGGAGAATCACTTGGAATCCAATGTAGTAGTGAGACCCAGGGCACCCTATAGACCCTTCCCTAAAATGCAGAAGAAAAAAAAAAGAAAGAAAAGAAGAGGAAGAAAAAAAAGAAAATTCAGACAAATCTTTCTTCCTACCCATTTCATTACGAAATTAATTTTGAAGAACTTTATTTTCAAGATTGAAAATTGTCCAACAATTTATTGTTTAAACCAAATGAGTTCAACTAATTATAACAATAATAATTTTATACAACAAAGCAATAACAATATTAAAATTATAACCAAAGACACTCCAATATTAAATTTATATGTAATTTTCTTATAGAAATACATTAAAGGATAACAAATAAACTAAAACTTTTATTAACCCAGCATAGAGTTTTATGATGGAAAATAAAAGATATATAAGAAAAAAAATACGGTGTATGATTTCTTTATAAAGAAAAGTTTTAAATTTTTTTTTAACATTTATTTATTGTGTGTGTGTGTGTGTGTGTGTGTGTGTGTGTGTGGCCAGCTCAGCCCACCAGGGGGCGCAGCTGGCTGGCATGTGGTGCTGGGGGATCAAATCGTGGTCCCTGTACTTTGCCAAGCTTGTTCCAAGTAGGTGCTTTAGACCACTGAGCCATCTCTCCAGCCCCAAAGAAAAGTTTTAAAAATGGAATGAGATGTTAAAGTTTTGATATCCACATTGAGCTAGATACATTTTGAAGAAACATCAGTTTTATTTAGTTTATTTATTATATGGAAAAATGTAAAATAGAATTTGATAACAAGATGATACAGGACTGGGGAGATGGCTCAGTGGAATAAGCGCTTCCCTGACAAGCGCAAGGACCTGAGTTCAATTCCCGGTTCCGCAAAAAAGAAAAAAAAAAGATGATACAAAAATAACAATGGTGAATACATTGCATAATGCCATCTTCAATGTAGTTACTCATAGTATGAAATGTGGGCATAAAAAGCTCTCTAATAAAGATTAGCACAAACCATTCTGTTCAGTGAAGAGACACTAATAGTGTAGCTAGTTTGCTGCTTTGTTCCTTTTCTTTTCTTTCCTTTTTCCTTTTTTGTACAAATTAATTTCATTGAGAAACAAATAGCAAAGAGACAACTTCAAAACTGATTAATAGGACAGTTTCAATAATCAGTACATTGCATATTGTTATCTTCTTAGTGGTTATACATAGCGCAAGATGCAGACATGATATCCGGTCCAAACACTATTAGTACAAATCTTTTTCTCACTAAATTAAGAGAAAGTAGCTGTATATCTATCTTAACTATTTTATATATAGTGATACAAAATGGTTCTTAATTTGTATCTCCTCTTTTTTGTTCAGTTTTGTCAGAGACGGGTATTCCATTGCCATGTAAACATTGTAGGTGTGTGAATTCAGCAAGATAATCCAATATAGTCCAATAGTCCATAATAGTACTGGGTTATCTGTAGGACTGGAAATTTTAGAAGTTGTTGACTTGAGCCTTTTACAGCTCAGCATATTAATATGGCTTTACTTTTTATACCTCGTTTTTATACTTTTCTGCTGGATGGTTAAGACCAAGATAAAGCAAGACCTATATAACAAGAAATGTAACTTTTGTATCTGACGAAGTTAGTCAAATCCCCTCAGGATTCACCCTGAAACCCTGTACCGCAGTTTGTAGATCTTTTGTCAGTGTCAGCTATGTGGATGAGTCATGACCATTGCTTGACCAATTTGCTCTCTGTGACAGCCTGAGACAACGTTTTCTCTCCATGTGACTCTCCTTAGTCACATGCTACATCATCGATCACTTTCCTCTGTGGCCCCATAATCTCCTTGATCAGTAAATTTGGGACACAACTGAGTTACATGATGTTACAGTACAGGTTCTCCTATGTCCTGAGTCCTCACTGACCTGGAAAGGCTAGGACCATCCTTCCTTTTTCCTTTCCCCTCCTAATTCAGTTCTTTGTTTAAATGATTTCTTCCCATTTCATAATATCTATTGTATATGTTATTTATTTATTCATTTATTTGTTTATTGCCAGCTCAGCCTGCCCTAGGGGCAGGGCTAGTGCAGCATATGATGCTAGAGATCACACTGCGGTCCCTGAGCTTGCCTACACTTTCCTAAGCAGGTGCTTTAGACAGGTCAGCTATCTCGCCAGCCCTCTATTGTATACTTAAGATTGTATTTATTCTTTCAATTTCTCACACCAAGAAAACAAGATAATGTTTACACATGTGAAACTAATTTATTTCATGTATGAATATGGTCTCAATTTGCATCCTCACCTATAAAAGTCTCAAGTTTATTCTTCTTTATAGCTGGGTAGTACTCTATTGTATAAACATACCACACCTGTTTTATCCTTTCTTTGGTTGATGGGCATTTGGGTTGTTTCCAAGACTTAGGTATTTTAAATTGTGCTGCTACAAAAATAGATGTACATATATTGCTGTAGTATGATGTTTTCTATTCTTCCGTAAAGCTACGCAGAAAGGAAATCGCTGGGTTGAATGGTGTCTTTAATTCTGGCTTTCTCAGGAATCTCCATCCTAATTTCTATAGTGGTTGCACCAGTCCACACTCTCACCCATAGTGGAGAAATGTTCCTTCTTCCCCATAGCCCCTCCAGCATTTGTTAGTCATTGATTTGTTTCTGATAATCATTCTTTCTGGGGTGAAATACAATCTGTGTTGAATTAATTTGCATTTCTCAGATAACCAGTGATTCTGAATGTGTTTTATATAATAATTATTTGCCACTTGTGTTCTTCATCTGAGAATTGTGTAGTCATCTCAGATGCCTATTTTTGGATTGGCTCATTGAACTCAGGAGGGCAGAATGTTTTCAATTCTTTGTATGATCTAGATAGAAGTCCTTTCAAGGAAGATTAGCTAAACATTTTTCCTACTCAGTGGATTGTCTTTTCACTCTGTTGGTGACTTATTTTGCTTTGCAAAAGCTGTGTAATAAGATGGAATCTCAATTGTTGATTCTTTGAAGATTTTGGTCATGAACTCTGCTACATTTATATCTTCAAGATTTCCATCTAATTTCTCTTCCAGTAGATATAAGGTTTCTGTTTTAATATGTAGATCTTTGATCCATTTTGACGTTAGCTCAGTGTATGGTGATAGACATGGGTCTAGTTTTAGTCTTTAGCATGTAGAGAGCCAGCTCTCCCAGCATCACTTATTAAAGATGCTATATTTCTTCCAATGAACAGGTTTAGGCCCTTTGTCAAAGTTAAGCTGGCTGAGTGTTTGTAGTTGTGTCTGTATCTTCTAATTTCTTCCATTGATACTCAGATCTGGTTTTTTGTCAATAACATGCTGATTTTATCACAGTAGGTTTGTAGTTTAATTTGAAGTCAGAGATTGTGATGCCTCCTGCCTTGCCTTTGATGCCCAGGATGGCCTTTGCTATTGTAGGCCTCTTCTGGTTCCAAATGAATTTTAGGAATATTTTCCCTAGTTCTGTGAGGTACAATAATGGTATATTGACCAGGACTGCTTTATGTTTTATTTAATATTTTATGTTTTAAAAAGAGTACAAAAAAGTATTAAAATAGAAAAATTACAAGTGGTACAGAATTTCACTTAACAAAGTAACACGAATTTCACAGTACTTGTTGTATTGGATGGTATTGTCTTCCAACCAGTTAGTCCTACTACAAGATATATGCATGCAAAATTGGAAGAAGAAAAAAAAAAAGAAAAACACATAAGAAATTAAGAAGAGTAAAAGAAAAAACAATTGAAAAAAGGAGAAAAAACAAATTAAGCAGGATCTTTTTTCTTTTATTTTTTAAAAATACTTTTATTATGAAAAGTAAAAATAAAAGCAAGCAAAACACAAACAGACATAAACAGGGTAATCTGCCTAAGCAATTTTGAGAATATGGCTGTTTGCACAATGTTGGATCTTCCAATTCATGAGCAAGGTATATCTTTTTATTTTTTCATAACTTCTTTAATCTCCTTTTTTCAGAATACCATAATTTTAAATTTATAGATCTTTTACCTCCTTTCTTATTACTTTTTTTTCACTATTGGGGATTGAACTCAGGACCATACATTTGCCAGGCAGGTGCTTATGCCACTGAGCTATCTTCTCGGCCTTTTTACCTCCTTTTTTAGATTGATTCTTAAGTATTTCATTTTTGTGGATGCTATTTTGAAGGGAGTGGTTTCCCTTATTTCTCTTAGTGAGTTTGTTGTTTGTGCATAGGAATGCCCATGATTTTTGAGTGTTAATTTTGTATCTAGCTATGTTACTGAGTTTATTTATTAAATCTAGAAGTCTTTCAGTGGAATTTTTGTGTTCTATGTAGAATATCATATCATCTGTGAAAAAATGGTAGTTTAACATCTTCCTTTCTTATCCTTCTTCCTTTTATTTCTGTCTCTTATATAATTGCACAGTGGTCAGATAATTTGCATAGGGTAATTTATTTCCATTTCATTTACTCAAGCATGTTCTATGGGTTAGTACATGGTATATTTTAGAGAACCTCTCATGTGCACCTGAGAAGAATGTGTATTCTAATGTTATTGGGTGGAATACTTTATAAACATCTAATTCCATTTGTTCACAGGTTAGATTCAGTTCTAATGTCTGTTGCTTTTTGTCTGGTTAATCTATTTTTGACTATGCAATATTAATTACAATTTTGTTATTACTTATTTGTGTTTTATGTATATTTAAATATTTTATATAGTTAGATACTTCCATATATATATATATATATATATATATATATATATGAATTAATTATAGAATTAACAGCAGAAAATATCCAAAGCATAGGGAAAGGATCTGACATACAGTTAAATGAGGTACATAGAACTCCAAATAAGCATGACCAACATTACACCCAGACATGCAATAATCAAAATCCCAGGAAATTCAGCACAAATGAATTTAGTAAGCAGTTAAACAGAGGTGAAAAGCAAGAAACCAATAACATGAATAATATGAAAAAGATAATCCAATACATATCAGTTTTAAATGTCAATGTAAATGGCCTAAATACGCCATATATATATATATATATATATATATATAGTCTTCCTCTTGATATTTTCCCTAACAAGTAAGGTATGTAGTATTCTTCTTTATTTCTTTTGATCATTCTTGGTTTGAATTTCACATTATCTGCAAAAGAATAGCTAGCCTTGGTTTTATTCTGGGTTCCTGTTACATAGAAGATTGGTTTCCTTCCTTCAGTTTTCAGTCTATGAACTTCTTCTTCTTCTTTTTTTTTTTTTTTGGCTCTGAATGCCTTCATGGCAGGTTTGGCTGGCTTGAGTTGTGGGGACTGAACCACAGCAACCTGAGCCTGATTGCTTTGTTGAAGCAGCCACTTAAACAACGGAGCTACGGGGCAGGCCCCCTGAACTTCTTTTCCAGTTAAATATGCTTATTCTATATTGGATCTTGTTTCTTGTTCGATTCTTCCAGTCTGTTCCTTTTGATTGATAAATTTAGGCCATTTGCATTGACATTTAAAATATCTGTACTAGATTATCTTTTCCATATCATTCGTGTTATTGGCTTCTGCTTTTCACTTCTGTTTAATTGCTTGCCTGCTAGGTGGATTCTTTATGCTGTTTTTCTGGTAACTGTAGTCCTTTTTTTAAATCTCTGGCTACAATTTATTTTAGTAATCTTTGTAGGGTTGGTTTGCTGGTCATGAACTTTTTCAGTTCTTTGTCATGAAAGTGTCTTATTCTTCAAATAATTTTGAGAGATAGTTTTGCATGGTACATCAATTTGGGTTGGATGTTACTTTCTTTTATGACTTGAAATATTTCTCTCAGAGATCTTCTTGACTTGATAGTTTATGCTGAGGTCTGCCATTTTTCTGATGGGCTTTCTTTTATAGGAGATCTACTTCTTTTCTCTCTAACAGCTTTTAATATTCTGTTCTTGTGCTGAATTTCTTGGGTTAGATTATTACGTGTCTGGGTGTAACTTTGCTTGTGCTTTATTTGGTGTTCTGTATGTCTCATTTAACTGTTTGTCATATCCTCTCCCTATGCTTTGGATATTTTCTGCTATTAATTCTGCAGAGATGTTTATGTCACCTCTTTTGACTCCCATTTTTTCTTTGACGCCCATCAGTTTTATAGCACTTTTTCTTTGCATAGCCTTGCAGCTGTTGTGTTCTTATTTCCTTGTTCCTTGTTATTTTTAGGAAATCTTTCCTTTTCTTCTAGCTGCTAGCTGTGACCCTGTCTTTAAGGTCTGAATGTCTTGAGTTTTGTTCAAGTAGTTTTCTCAGTTTTCAATGGACTTTATCATTTCTTGAATATTTGTTTAAATCCGTTTCATGCATTCATTTTCTTTCTTATATTGTTTCTTCACAGTTTCAATAATTCTCCCATGCTCCTCTAATTTTTAGCTATGTCTCCTGCAGGTTGTTGAGCAATTCTTTCATTATAGTTGCCATTTTTCTTTTTTTCCTGTATTTTAGGGAAGGGTCTACAGGGTGTTCAGGATCTCACTACTAAATCAGACAAGTAGTGATTCTCCTGTTTACAGCCTCCCAAGTGCTGGAATTACAGGCATGCACCACCACGCCTAGTCTCAATCACTCTCAGCACGATGGGGGGGCGGGGGAAGGCCAGCACTGCAGGCCTGGGGATCAAACTCCGGGGCCTTTTGCCTGTTTGCAGGTGCCTTAATCCACTGAGCTATGTGGCTGACCCACCGTTTCTCTTTTTACCTGGGAGGTTATTTCTAATTTGATTTCTCTCATGGATTTTTTTCTTTTCTTTGGTTGCTATCATTTAGATATCTCAGGTGTGTGTCTCACTGTGCAGCTTGGACTTGAAGTGATCTTCCTGTTTTCAGTCTCCGCGTGCTGGGGTTACAGAAGTGCACCACTACACTCGGACTCTGTCTCTGGCTTAGGTTGCCCAAGGGTGTGGCCAGCACTGAGCGTGGTGCCCGTGATCAAGCCCTGGTCCATGCACTAAGCAGGCATTAAATCTGCTGAGCTATCTTGCCAGCCCCTGTCTTACCATTTTTGCTTTCAAAATTTTTTATTTTGTTTTCTGTGTCGATCCTTATAAGTTTTTGTTGTAGATAGCTAAATCATTAGTATGAAAACCTCTCAGGTAAGTCTTTTCTTCAGTCTTCTGTGTGTAGGAGGTTCTTAGTTTTTGTCTGTCCCAATATCCTTCTTTCCCAGTTAATTAAAGAGTGAGATGTTGGTATGTGTTTGGTTCAGTCCCCAGTCCTTTGGTGTTGGGTTGTGGTGAATTTATTACCCCAAACATTCTCAGGATTGTTGCAGAGGGTAGAACGTATGGTTACAAGAGATATGATATCCCAACTAAAGTAGTATAATTAGTAATAACAATAACATCAAACATAGTTTAGAAACTAACAGATTTTAGTTTGTTAATAGTGCTATTAATAGTACTATTAATTTTGTACCTTAAAGCATCAGAACAAAGTCTCCAGTTACAACAGTTACATAACAGAATTGATTGTAGTTTATGAGTTTGTATGCAAAGTGTTTCCCCTTGGGAGAGCAGTTTTACTCTATGGTGGGGACATTTCAGAAGGATGGTGGATGAAAGAAGCAGAACTTAAAAGGAAGTAGAAGCAGGGCTGGAGGACAGAGAATGAGCACTCATGACCACTTGAGCATTGGGAAATTAGGAGAGTGTGAAAAAAAAAACAAGGAGTAAGAAAGGGACTATCTGGACTTGGTATCTAAGTTTGAGGGATGGGATTAGTTTTCTGTGCCTAAAGTTCTCTCTAGCTCTTAGAAAAGAGGGGGAAAGATAAGAAAAAAAGGGCAAAGGGAAAGAAAAAGAAAGATAAGAAATAAAATGTAAAAAAGAAAAAAAAAGAAATGAACTGGCCCCACATAAGTGCTTCTATTCCATGAGCTTTGTCCGCAGCACAACATTGGTTCACATAATTTACCACCAGCTGGCTCACATTCTTAATGTGGCTTTGGACTTTTCTACTTCACTGTGCATTGTGTGTGCCCTACTTGGAGTCCTACTGTACGACTGGTGTTCCTCCAATGATGTGGTCCTACTGATTAAAGGGAAGGAACTGTTCTCCTGGATTATTTCTCCCAGGCTGGTAGCCAGTTGCTGGGTTCTGCAATGTAAGAGGGAGCATGAGTTTTACTTTTAAAATAATATATTTACAGAAGATAAGTAGAAAGTTATCTTTATGCAGCTACTTAAATTTATGACAGGAAATGCCTAGATTTCCATTTGAGAATTCTTATGGAGGTAGATAATGTTTGAAGGACTTTGTTCTAGAGAAGCTCTCTTGTGAAACTAGTGTGGCAGATATCTCATCGGGGAACTTCCTTTCACAACTGGTGCATTTGCAGCCAGAACAGCTCCATAAACCGCGAGACACTAGTATCATGCGGATTAAGAAAACAAGCTCTGGGTTTGACCTCATGGGAAGTCGTACTTTCTCCGGATGACACTGGACAAGTGAGGTACTGATGCATGCTTCAGTCGCCTGATCTGAAAAAAATGGGGAAATGTGGTGGCTACTTGAAAAAAGTGAAAGAATTTAATGAAGTGCCTATCATGGATTAGATCCCCAAAATATTGGTAGTATATTGTTATGAAGAAATTGACTCTAATTAATTATATTAAAAAGGGACATACCAGAATGTTTTAAGCAACTGTTTGATAAAACAGTTTAAAAACTACACTGATTAGGGTTTGCTGTAAGAAAATAGAACCTACTAAATTGTGATTTTTGAAAAAGAAAACTTAAATGTAGCGATAATTGTAGAGGAAACCAGTATGTAGGAGGATTATTAGGATTAGATGATACCAGGATTAGATGATATTATGACTAATTTCTCTGAAACTTTTAAATAAGGGAAAGGATTAGACTTTTAGGAATTGCTTCTGAAAAAATGAAATGAAAAGGTAAGAATTGTATTTCTTTATCAACTCTGTATTAACAATAGTTTAAGCGGTCACAAAGGGGAGTCATTTACACACATGTCCTCACTCACGGTAAATCTCAGGCATAAAATATAATTGAAAAATTAAATTTTATTTCAGGCCTACAGCTGCTTTTAAGAAGGAACATATTTCTTCAATGGGTTGAAATCATTAAGAAAAACATACCACATAACACAGTTATTGAGTTTTTGACTTGAGAGATAAGAAATGTTGGGTAGTTTTATTTTATTTTATTTTATTTTTTTGCAGAACTGGTGATTGAACTCAGGCCCTTGTGCTTGCCAGGGAAGAGCATATTGCACTGAGCCAGCCAACTCCCCAGCCCCCTGTTGGGTAGTTTTACATAGGGAAACTTACTATGTACAACTTTCAGTAGTCCTAAAATTAATATAGTGTTACTCAGGTAGAAAATTTAATATTGATTCTCAATTTCATTGAATTAAATTTATCAGTATGTGCACACTGCCCTTCACTTTCATATAGATAGAGTAAATGCACTTACACTTTTATTTCAATAACCGTTGTATGTTATTTCCCAAAAGGAATCAAAACTCGGACTCCTGTTTGGTGAGACGGTCATTAGCTACAATGTTAAGAGAGACCACTGTGGTATATTATATGTCTGGATAAATAATGTGTATGTCTTTAATCAAGTAGTAAAGTAGATGTTTATTTATTGATGATTAAATATTTTATTAAAGGAAGAAAAGAAGCTGAAAATCAATATAATTTCATTTTGCTTAATATCTACACTTCTGTTTCTAAAGGTATTTATATACATAAAGAAAAATATCTCAAAGGATCCATATCTCAATGTCAACTGAGGAGTCTTCATCTTTATTTATTTTGTATTACGCACAGTACAGCATTGCCATTTTATTCTAACAAAATACATTTTCAAATTTAAAGTACAAATCATGTTTGAGGATAAAAAGTCATTAATTTGGTTGCGATTATTAGTAAAATATGTCTCTTTCCCTAAAAGTAGATTCCTAAGGCATAGACTAGTGAGAAGTCCCATCATGAGAAAGCATTTCTTTATAACCTCTTCTCTTGTTAGCAGTTAGTGGCAGACCCACATCACACTAGATTCATTCTCACTTCAGCTAACCCATACTATTTCTTCTGTATTTGAAGGCTTATACTTACATATAAGAGCTTACATTCGTCTCATTTCATGCTATCTCTAAATTATCTTCTCTTGACTGAATCCAGATGGTTTAGGAACTTTCAGTCAACCAAAGAACAAAGTTTCTTCCTGATTTTATGCCATCTTGCATATTTAAGTTATTGCTTAGAGCATTTTCATTGTATAGAAAAATAGGTAAATGTCCAAGTTTTGTATCACATTTCCTTGTTTCAAAGTAAAGATGATCCAGGTGCTGTGGCAAATGCCTGAGATATCAGCGCTTGGGAGGCTGTGGCAGTAGGATCACGGTGAGTCTGAAGTCAGTGTGGGCTACAAAGTGAGTTCAATGTCAGCCTGAACTGCATAGTGAGACCCTGTCTCAAGGAAAGTGACCTAGACAAAGCTAAAGTTATGTTTTATATCTTGATGTCGCTCCCCAAAGTATATGCACTGAGAATCAGGGGTGTAAAAGTCTATTGGATTATGGGGGGTCCACCATTGGCTTGTCATGAAAAGATGGGACCCGGTATAAAGTAGGAGGTCCCTAGGGGTGTGACCTGGAAGGAGCTGTTTCACTTCCTGAACACCATCATGAGAACAGTTGTCCTAACACCCAGACCCTTCCAGCACGTGGTTTCTAGGTATGAGCATGTGCAACATGGACAGAGACTTCTACAACATGAGCCAACGTACAGCTGACTGTAAAGTGTGGATATCAGGTGTTTAGTCCCAGGAACTGGGAAAGTGACTAAGAAAGCTGTGAAAGGAAATTAGACTCTTGCACCACCATGATGTCAACCGTTCATGCATGCGGTGATTTTGAGTTCCCAGCTCTACTTGTTTTGTTCCACCTTGAGGCAGTTTTCTCAGGCCTTCCTTCTGAACCCACACAGAGGAATCTGTCATGAGTTAGAATTCTTCCCCTTTCCTCAGAGATAATTCCTAATTTCCCTACACAACCTTTACGGTACGACCCCCACCCAGTGCTTTCTCTGATTGTTCTTGTCTCACTGTCTACCTACCTTCCATCTGTCTGTTATTTTTTGTCTTGACTTTCATATAAATATAAATATAAATGCACTTATACTTTTATTTTAATGACTTTGTATGTTATTTTTCCAAAGACAAAAAACTCAGAAAAAGAAATTAACCTCAAACTTTTCCCTAGACTTATTCCAAACAAGATAACAAAACCTCTATAAACCCAGAATTCTTGGGGAAAACATTTAAAGTATCACAATAAACTTTAAATGTCTATGTCAACTCAATTTGATTATTTTTGAAGTTCCTTATTTAATCTATATAATTCAATCCTTGTAGACTTCCACTATATGGTATGTTTATTTTAATACAAAATTATTGTTTCTAGCATGAAAAAGTGCCTTGTTCACTTAGCGAAGTCTTTACTACAGTGATTCTTCCAGATGTGTTGTGTTGATACAACCACTTTTCGTGTTTCCTTGCAAACTGACTCCCAAAAGCACCGTGTTTACCAGCTAACTCTCATGTGCATTTGTAGAAGTTACATGAGAGAAAAAGTACAGTGTGTTCAAAGGCTGCTTTCTAGGATTGCTGTGCCGCCGGAGAGCTGAATTTCGAAGAGGCCGTTTTAGTGCCTTATGAAATTAGTCACTGGAAGGAATTGATGCAGCTTTTAAAAGAAACTGAAGTTCCAAGAGAGCACTAATCCTCCGCTAGAATGAGCATTAGTAGGCAGGTAAATCAGACATACAAAATGAAATTATGCATGCACCTATTAAACATTACCTTCCTGCAAAATAAATGAAAATTTTTATGATGGACATATTGCTTGTAATTGGAAATCCTTGATTGCAAATGGTGTAATGACAGCAGGAACTCAAGTCAACCAGTTTGAATAAATTATTTTTACAAATACATTGAAATGCAGATTTTAAAAGGATTTTTTTTTCTCCCAAGTATTTGAAATCAGATACATAAACAGGGTGAAATAACTGTTTTGGTGCTAAATAACTTTAAATAATAAATTCTTGGTTCTTGTTAACGTAATTGCAATTCTTTCAAAGAATTATTTTAAATAATTTAGCATGTGTGACCTACATAATTTATAATTACAAGTTAGATCACAGATGCTTACCCTAGTAAACCATTTATGTGAAACAAAGAAGGCATACTTTGTTTAATAAAGGTGAGGAGGCACCTAAAGTGTAAAAATCTGAGACTCTAAGTGTAAAATAAAAAGGAAAACTTAATTTGATCCCAATTTGGTTGAGGATAGAAATGATAACAGAACTTGTGTGCTGGTGCAGCTGGCATTGGAAAACTAGAGGAGCCAATGGCAAATGTGTCACCTAGCAAAAGGCTGTCTTTCATGGGAGCTTTAGGGCGATGAAAGAAAGTTGCTGCAGATCTTATGAACTAAATGTGTTGTTTGAGCGATGGATAATATTTATTAACCAAGGACAACAATGCTATGCCTTAAGGCCTACTTTCCTGACTGCGATGCAGTCACCCTCCTCTTTCTTAATTCCCCCATCATTAGGTCCTTTTCTTAGTCTGGTCCCTCTGGATGAAAGGAAGTAACTTTGCCTAAGCAACTGTTATGTCTTATCTGGCACTGAAGCTCTCAAGGAGAGCGTTCAATGTCACCGTTGGGCTGAGCTCTAAGCCAGGGCCACATCAGCTCTGGCCCAGTACCTTAGGGAGCTCATGCTAATGAAAGTGAACAGGAAAGAACTCCAGGGCTTTCTTACACACTTTAGCTTTTTCTCCTGGAAAAATTTTGCTTTCAATACAAGATTTCTGTCTCAGCATGTCCTCTTTTTGTCCAAATCTCCTCTCGGAGAGTGACAATGAGTTCAAATGATGCAGCAAGGTACTTCTGACCCCTCATTTCATTCCATGTTGTCACAGGTGACAGGTATTTAAGCTGAACGATTTTCTTTTTCTGTAGGACAGGTGACCTTCAGCTTGTGGAGGCCAAGTTTTCAACGCACAAACTACTAAGTAAATGGCTCTCTCAAGGTCTTCTTATTTCATGTAAGCCTACTGCTGCGGCTGCAGTACGATTTTTGATTCTGTGTAATGTGGAGTTAATAGGCTTTATTCTTCTGCTTGGTTAATTTTGTTTTTGCTCATCCAAGCAAGTTGTTAATTTCTTTTCCTTTTGTTTTATTCTTTTTGATTTACACACTTGGTTTGAGCGAAAGAGACCACGTGGGAGGAACTGTTGTTAGGAAGATTATCTTAAGGTATTTTAATAATATCTTAAATAATATTTGTGTTTCTAAAGACAATTACTGCAAATAAGCTTAACATTTGGACCTGCTCTATAGCATGTGAAGTTTTTTTCTGTTTTGGGGAGCTTTACTTGAATTTGGTTTCTAAAGGCCAACGCTAGGGGTCACCCTTCTATATTTTAAAGCTGTAGTCATTGCCCAGATCCTACTGGCAGTCCATTAGTCTCAGAGGAAAGTAAGCAACTTTATAAAGAAAGGAAAAAGACTGTTGTCTGTAAGATCACCAGTAATTTTACTTTTCATCTGAACTCTGTCATGAAGCACAAACTCGTAACAGAATTTTATGAATAAAGGGATGTTGTTGAATTTTTATTTATTTATTTATTTATTGTTTGGTTTGGACAAAAGATATTTTGAAATAAAAATTAACCGCAGATTGAGGCAGGGTTCTAAAGAAAATAAGAATTTTAGGTATAATAGAGAGGGTCTTGCCTGAAATAACTCATTGGAAAAGTGAGTTTTGCAATAATGTGCTTGTGGATGCAGCAATGAATTTACTGAAAAAAAATGATAATATAACATTGATAAATAAAATGAGAGGGAGTTAGACAATTAATGATTAGACATATCATAATTACTGAGTTGTACAAATTGTCTGTGAATGCAACTATAGATAAAATATATACTGAATCACATAATGTTCGCATGCTTCGTTTAGGTTGCATGCCAATCCGTACTCCTAGACTTGCTCTGAGTTCAATGTTGAACATAAATCTTTTTTTAAAATTAATTTTATTGAGAAACAAATAGCAATGAGACAGTTTCAAAACTGATTAGTAGGACAGTTTCAATAATTAATGCACTGCATATTGTCTTCGTAGTGGTTATTCATAGCACAAGATGCAGCCGTGATATCCTGTTCGAACACTATTAGTACAAATCTTTTTTAAGATAAATCTTAACAGTTTTCATAGAAAATAGAACTCTGTCCCATTTCTTTTCAATTTCTAATGCAATGCAACTTCGAAGAAGGTCATAATTCTGTTCAACTGCCTTAAACTTTATTTTCTTGTTCCTTGCACTCTTTTCTTTTGATTGTGTTTCCAAGAAAGTTCCCTTCCTCCTGAGAAGAGTGCTAACTGTGGTGACTAAGTGCTCATCATGTATCGAGCACTCAGTGTTCATGACATCTTTGTTTCATAGATGAGGAAACCTAAGATGTTTTAAATTAGAACATGGTAGAGGCAGGATCCTCATGGAAGCCAGTGGACCTGAGCATGAATACTTGCTTTTCAGGTTTAGGTGGGGCTGAGTTCACAAGCTGAGCACAAAATCATGGACCCGTTGTGCAGCATACACCCATTGGCATCCTGTGAACGCACATTCAAGCATTTGGTTTAAACATACAGTTACTGGAAGCGCATCTGAAGTGGAGATCTGACTGCAAAGAAGTGATTCGAATAGTGGCCTTTGAGACCTGGTCGTGGACTCAGCGGGGAGGCCGTCCCCAGACATGGTGACACACAAAGCCCCACATTTCCCACACCTCAGAAGAACCTCATGGAACTTATTGACAGCCAGTGTGTTCCTTTGTGAATTGCTGGTGAGGCAGTCAGACACCTGAGAAGGATGATGCTTTTCTATGTTGAAAAAAAAAACCCATGGTCAAATGGGGTTCAGTGACATTCAGCTCTTTCTGCAGCTTTTCTACAATCCAGCAAAACATCAAGTTCTTCCTCTGTGCAACTGCAATGACTTGTGTACATATGTGCTTCATGGAGTTATCTCACGATTACAGCTTAGGGCACTGAGACTAAGGCTGTGTTTTATTCTTTGTGGCATCTTGCAAAAGTGCCAGAGTGCCAGAGAAACGAGAAACAGAAGAAGTAGATTTTAGTTTTTAGGAACTCGGTGCTATTTTTCCATAGGAGACTGAAATATTCTTGCTCAGCACTAGTCAGGTAGGATTGGGACTGGGGTGTGTGGGATGCCACCCCAGATGGGGACAGCAAGTCCCAAGGATGAGGTACAGAATGGGGCTACAGAGTTGGTCAGAAACATGATTCTTCCTTTTGTGATTTCCTCCATGCAGACAGTCGGTCTGGGAATAAGGGATCAACACCTTGCAAACTAGATGTCTACGGTAGCATCTGCCACTCTGCATCTGCACCTGCTGCTTCTGTTTACGCTGCATCCATGGTTCTAAAATCTGACAATTTCCCATGTTTGCCCACAGTCAGAATTGTTGAAGTTCAGAAACTCTCTTGGAGACTTTGGAGGGCACCACACGCCTCATTTGTGCTGGCTTTACTCCGTCTGTTTGACGTAGGCATCTCATTCCTCTTCACAGAGGCAGTCCAGTCCACCCCAAGCAGCTCAGGTTCCAGCTAGCAAGGCCTGGGACAAAGGCGGAGCAAGATTCCTGCTTGACTGATGATGCATTTGTCCGCCGGCATCATGCTCTTTGGGATTTGACATGGTTTCAAGCTATCCATCCTCATTAGGAGCTTTTATAGGGTGTCATCTGACCCCACTTTCATCTCAAGAGGACAGCCTCCCACCTGTACTTCTTCTGACAGGTGAAGTTTTCCGCCTGCTTTTGTGTTTAGACTTACAAACACATCAACTATTTTCTTTAAAGCGTGTTGTCTTCGTGTGAAAGGAAAGGCACTAATTTTCTTTCTCTTAGGAGGGAGAAACACAGCACATTAACTCCTCCCAGATTCGCTCGTAGATTCCCACAGCACTTCGTACAGAGTGGAAGAGTCTTTATGCACCCAGCATTGCAGGGAGGGGCCTCGCTCTCCACCATCTCCTGCACGTTTCACTGGTATTCTCCCACTTGACAGTGGTCGTAAAGCTTTGCAGTAAAACAAAGGATAAAGTTATTACAATGATGTTACGAACTTACAATATGCTTGAAAAGAACTAAACGTCACATAGTTAAAATATTTGTCAACCATCACACAGTCAGTAAATGGCAGAACTGACTGTTCAAAATGCAGTGTGGTACTACATTTGCATACTTCACAAGGAAAAAATTAAGAATTGACTATGTATGAATTTAAATACAATAATCAAATGAGATTAATATTTGTAATATCCACAGATATATGTAAAGTATTTAAAAACAGAATGAAAATAAGAATATTTAAGCAAATCCTAAGATAATACCAGTGGCAAAATGTACACAGTCTAATTTTCATAATAAGCAGATACCTAAAAATGACAAGCCCTCTTTTCCTTCTTTAGATTTGTGATCACCAGACAACCTTGCATGACCAATGTGAAGCAAAACCCAGTATGTTGCTGTTAGGAACAAAAATTGATGTGAAATTTCTGAAAGACTGGGTCAAGTATTTTCCACATCCACACAAATATATTCATTGATGACTGGATTAAGTGATATTTTATGCAATCGGATGAAAGCAGAGAATTTGACAGAAATTTCTCACCTGAAAGAACTTCATTGTATAAAATTTAGTACGCAAACTTTTTCCGTCAGTAGTTGCATTTCTACAAATTCATCTTGCTGAAAACCTTGGAGAAAGTTCACTGAGGTTTATATAAAATGCTGTGTGTTTTACTGCTGTTAGGCAAAAAGAAAAAAAAAAAAAGGAAACAAGCTAAAAGTTCATCAGTACTGGCCGAATAAATTATGGTATGCATGGTGCAAAACCTTTTGTAGCTACTAAAAATAATGAGGTAGAATATATATGTGTATGTACACGTATATGTACATGTTCGGGCATAAAAAACTTCCTCATGTACAGGGTATATTTCCATAAGAAACTTTGACAACATTGAAAGGGTTTGCACAACAGCTGAAATTATGACAGACTTTTCATTTCTCTGTGTATTTCTAAGTGGTTTAAAAGTATTTTTCCCCAAGAAGTGCGTATTGCTTTTACAAATATAATTTTTAAGTGACATGGAAAATGTACAATGTTATTAGTAATCAAAGAAACTCAAATTAAAACCTCAGGCATTATTATTATTATTTATTTATTTTTTAGATTGCTTTAAAAATAAAGGAAGATGGCCTACTAGATAGCTCAGCGGCAGGGGCACCATTTGATTCCAGGCTTGCCGAGCCGGCTCTGCCCCCTAGGTGCGCTGAGGTGGAGACTGAGACTGGGCATGGTGGCGCATGCCTATAATCCCAGCACTTGGGGGGCTGAAAACAGGAGAATCACTACGAGTCTGATCCATGTAGTGAGACCCTGTAGACCCTGTACTAAATACGTTAAAATCAATCAATCAATCAATCAATCAATCAATCAATCAAATCAAAGAAGAAACCAGCAGCACAGAGTGGGCAGGTAAGGACAAGAAATCCACACTAACACATGGGATCCTGGAGGCACCCTTGCTCCTGCAGGACAGTAAGTAACTGAGGGGAGAGCTAAGGCCGTCAGGCAGCTCAAGGCTTCTGGCAATACTGTTGT
This sequence comes from Octodon degus, assembly GCF_000260255.1. NCBI lineage: Eukaryota > Metazoa > Chordata > Mammalia > Rodentia > Octodontidae > Octodon > Octodon degus. The sequence goes on from NW_004524610.1 coordinate 11,426,713, forward strand.
CTGGAGTTGAGCATCATTCCCTCTTATACCATGTCACATTTAGAACCCAAGTCCCACTGGCTCAGCCTGGGAGTCCCTGCCAGGGGCCATTTGTAGCCTGCCCATCAGCAAACAAGCAAGCTGTCCCCTCTGCATTTGTGTCTGAGACAGAGGTCAGTGATCTGAAAGGACTGTGTCATAGGACTGCCAGCCCTGGTGAAATAGCAAGGTCTTCAGGAGAGAACGCTTTTTCAGTTACAACAAATGCAGAGTCACCAGGATGCAGAGGTCCAGGAAAGGACGGGACAGGGTCTGTGCAGGAAGGCAGGGGCTGCACCAGGATCAGAAAGTCTGGAGGTGGGGAGTCCACACGGGATGCACAGAAATGGTGACTCAGACCTTTACCACACTGGACGAGTCACAGAAAGATGGGTAATGAGGACAGTAAGCCTTGACATCACAGTCCCTCCACTGTAGTCACCGTGTCCCATTTTCACTGGTTTTAATGTAGACACACAGCGGCAAAGATGCAGGAATCAGGCAAAAAGCCTCTCTGGAATATATCTTAAGGAAAAGACTTGGCACAACCACATATTTATGAATAGAGTAGTTATAAAGTATAGAAAGAACTTGAAGCCCAACAGTCAGAGATTGCTGAGATGCACCTAAGGCCTTGCTATGATCCTGGATATGGGTGGAGTACTTAGAGCGTCTTAGAGATACTTTCTACCAGGGAAAACTGACAAAATATTTTAAGTGAGAAATGAGGCTTAAATCAGCATACTCATTTAAAAAAATCTTAAAATTCATCTATATATTAGCATAATTAAAAGGATATATAAGTACCAGATGTTAACAGGGCTTACTCTGGATAGATAGGCATTTCATGTGATATTGTCTACCTCATACTCTTCCAAACTCCTGAAATATTTTATAATAAATACATATTACTTTTATAATTAGAAAATTTTAATGTAGGGATTTATCTCTGCTTGAATTAGAGGTATAATTTAAATTATTTCCCTTATGTAACTTTTCCTAATCGTTCCTTATTAGTTTGAGTTAATCCTTTTAGTTTCCTAATGTATGTTTTTACATTTGTCTTTTTTTTTTTTTTTTGTATTTTAGGGAAGGGTCTACAGGGTGTTCAGGGTCTCACTACTAGATCGGACTCATAGTGATCCACCTGTTTACAGCTTCCCAAGAGCTGGGATTAAGGCTCGAGCCGCCACACCCAGTCTTATCTTCTTTTTTAATCACAAAGAACAGCATATTGTAATAAAATGTTTTCAAAATATTTTAGCTTTTTCAACCTGAAGAGATTGGTTTGTGTAGTTTGTAAGTCTCCTCTATAGCATAGAGGTAATATCATTATTCTATAAACTCTCAGAAATAAGTAAAATTGATTCACACAAAAATTCACACAAAGTCTAACTCAGAAATAGTCTGTATTTACAGTTTGTATCTATCACAACCACCACCATATACCTAGTGCTAGTATATTATTGTTTCTTCTCTTGGGTTGTTGATTAGCCCAGGTCACCTATGCCTGACAGACAGCTATCCATTCAGTCTACCCCCTGGCTGGATAGACACTGGAGAGTAGCGTACTCTCAGTTCAACAATTTTTATTTCCTATCTTAGAAAAAACCTAAAATCTTTAACAACCAAAGCAATCAAATGTCACCAGAACCAGTATGGATAAAACATAATTATATTCTGTTTGTATCTTCATTTCAATCAGTTGTTGAAGAAAAGGGTCAACCAGTTGACCGAGTGTTTTAAAGCCTGTTGATTTTTATTCTTTTATAAGAAGAAATTCTTGGCATAATCAGACTTTATTCAAAGTCATCTAAGTAAACAAAGTAGAAAGAGATTCTGAACACCTCTGCACTGTGCTCGGATCCACACGCGGATAACATGGTAAACAGAGACATTAAAGAAAAGATGAGAAAATACAATCACACCAGAAACACAGCGTATTTACAGTAAACATTTCATATCTGGGACCACAGAAAACAGGTTTCACTGTTAAGAATTTTTAAATACTTTAAATTTATCATAGTTCTGAATAAATATCACAGACCACTCTTGACTCCTCTGTGATATCTTCTACACAGAAATGAGCTGAAAACAACGAAGACTGCCAAACCCATTCTGGTTATTTATTTATTTATTTATTTATTTCTGGATGTGTGAATTGAGATACACAATCTTTGTTTGAAAGATAATTCTCACATTTATTTTTCATAGTTCATTCACATAAAGAAATGTATTTTTTAATCAAGTCAGAATTATTATTACTGTACAAAGTAAATACATTTATTAAAATGTTTAATATATGTCTAATAAAACATGTTCTTTTTATAACTACTACAGCATGTGTAAGAAATGCATAATTTCCACAGAATAAATTGCTACTTTTGAAAAGCTTCTCATTGGCAAACATTTCAGGGTGTTATTTATTAACAAGAAATAATTATCAATTGACCTTTGCTTATATTGAAGAGCTACAACTCATACATACATAAAAGAAACCATATTTAAAGTGGAAAAAAGGTATCAAATTAAATTTAAATGTATTTATATTAAGAATACAGAACTTTGCATATCATTACTTTGAGTCTAAAACTTCTAAAAATGAAAGAGTTAAAAACCAGTTTATGGATTGTGAATTCATGATTATTGGACTTCCAAGCAGGACTAGTCCATCTTAGGAGTTAATGTATTAAAAGTTATTTCTGCTTTGTTTTACAGCTACAACTGCAACTAATACAGTTATCTCTAGAAATTTCACTTGGTTTAAATTATATCAGATTTTGCTTTGCAAAATTTAAAGCACGTTGCTGATGGAAATTTAAGAAAATATTTGCAAGTTATACAGTTGGTACATACTTCCTCAGTTATCTTCAATAATTGAAGAAGCGCTGTAAATGTGAGAAGTCCAGAACATTTTCATGAAGTCCGGGTCATCATTTGGCTCTCGCACTCTTCTTACCTCTCTGTCTCTGGGCTGGCTGGCTGGCTGTCACACACAGACACACATCCACACACACATGCACGCACACAGGCACACAAAGTAACCTCTCTGAAAGCAAGAGATCTAGCTGTATGTGTTGAGGGCCAGGCTCTTCTGCTTGCCCTTGCCCACAAGCTCCTGGTCCCTTCTGCTGTGGGCCTACCCTGTGAGCCTCCGTCATTGGTCTCAGCCTGGAAATGCAGTCATTGGGGCTGCCCTGGGCACAGCCCTTCGGATTGGGCCTGAAACTTCTGCCAGTTTTGCTAAATTCAGAGGGCAGGTGAAGGGGCTTCTTGGTTTCCATAACCATGTGGCCACATTCCTATGAGAAACTGTGTGTGTCTTACTGGTTTTGGTTGTAGTTGCTGTTTTCAGGCCCTGTTAACTGAACCCAGGGCTTTTGTCCTGAGCTACAACACTGGCCTTTATTGGGAGATTTTTTTTAATTTTAAAGAGAAGAGAAAAATGATGAATAAAATGATACACAATTTTTAAAAAACGATAATAGATACTCAGCAACCGTTGTTATACTGCACATTGCTGTCTGCAGTGTTGTTGTTCAGATTACCAGGGATAAGCATGCAACATTGGTCAAAATAAAAATTGTAAATGTTAAATGCTGCCTTCAAAAAACTGGTAGAAATTAGTAGTACAATCATCTTAGCTATCCTGTGTATATACATACATGATTTTCCCTTATTTTTGTCTTCCTTTTCTAGATTCCATCATCCCAATTGTTTATTCCTTTTGAGCAGTTTCTTTCCCTTTTACTATATCTATTTTAAATTTCAGATTTTATTTACTCTTTTCAGGTTCTCACACTAGTGAGACAATATGATGTTTACACATGTCAGTCTGACTGAAAAAGGTTTTTTTTTTAAAGATAAAAGATTTCACTAAGTCACTAAGTAGTTGAGGCTGGGCTCATACAAATCAGAGTCTTCTTACCTCAGCCTCCTGAAGTGCTGAAATTACAGGTATTCAATTGGCTTTCTCTGTGTTTATAATATTTTAATTTAAAATAGAAAATGAGATTTAATTGAAATTGCAACAGAAAGTAAATTTTAGTTTCCATGCAATTCCAAAATCCTAATAGAACGTTGTGAAACCTGACAATTTCTGTTCCTAAGTCTCATGTGTAAAACAGTTACTCACTAAGGGATAAAAGAACTTTGAATAACAGTTAGTTGATGATAGACCCTGTTTTTTTTTTAAAATCATTTAAGTAAAATCATAATACTCTACCTTCTTATACTCTTTTTTTTGTAAATGACATGACATTCTCTTTTGGAGAATGACTACTAAATAAATGAACTGAGGAATTATAAGTATGAAAACATCTTTATTTTGCCTTTACTGTTGAATACTTAGTTTAATTAAGTATGAGTTCTCAATAGCTTACTCCTTTTTTTACCTCCTGTCCTTAATATAAATATCCTAAAGAAATTTTAGAAATGTTCTTACAGGCAAGATCACCTCTGTCAGTTTTCATTTGTAAATAATTTATATTTTTTCTCTGATATCTATAGCATATCATTTTTATCTATGATACTTTATAGTAGCAATACACTGTGTTCAAATACATACATATATCTATCTATCTATCTATCTATCTATCTATCTATCTATCTATATCTATAACAGAAAATATTCTTGACCTGGAAGTTTAAACTGGAGAATTCTAAAGAATCCTCAATGGGGCTGGTGAGATGGCTCAGTGGTCTAAAGCACCTACTTAGAACAAGCTTAGCAAAGCACAGGGACCGCGGTTCAATCCCCCAGCACCACATGCCAGCCAGCCCTGCCCCCTGGTGGGCTGAGCTGGCCACACACACACACACACACACACACACACACACACACACACACACATAAATAAAATTTTTTAAAAAAGAATCCTCAAGCAATTACCTCTTTAAATATACCTGTACTAGTCTTTCCTATTATACGTGTTTCAATTTTCATTCTATTGTGTTTCTTACCTCATTTTTTTTACTTCTCCCTCTGTCTCTCCCTTTTTTCTTTCTTCTCTCCTTGCTTTCCTTCCTTCCTTCCTTCTTTCCCTCTCTCCTTCCTTCTTTCCTTGCCTTCTTTTCCCTTCGCTACCCCGATTTCTCATTCTTTTTCTTTCCCCACTCTGTCACATCTCTACACCTAGCGTTTGTTTCAGAGTCACACCCTTAGTCTCAATTCAAAACCAGAGCAGACAACCATAATGGTATTCACTGTGTGTTTGTGATGCTGAGAATATGAGATATGCACAAGCCAAGCATGGTTGGCTCAACCACTTTCAAAAAGCTGTATGTCTTTTTGTGTATTTTCCAATCCTCAAACTTCAGTGTCAATGTTTTGCATATGTATTTCACTTCTAATCCGTGGAGCTATTCACGTATGTGAGTCGGACAATGTCATTTTGTCACTCTACATTTTATGTGTAACTGTTAAGGAACAAAGGGTTTTTATCAAGCAGTTCACTCTGTAATATTTGACCTAGAAATCTGTTTGTGCAGCTAGCTTTCACTGCTTCTTCATCCTTTCTGCCTTCCTGCCGTGAGCCACGTGTTCTCATCCTGGAATGATGACAATATTTGGATGTTGGCTACAGGTTTTCTTTCCATTTTTCAGTTATTGAGTGTCTGCCTCTTGGCATCCAGCACATGGCTGCTCTGCTCCTTCAAGAGTGCTGCCACGTTCGGTGCACACACTGTTGCTCTGCTTCATCATTCTTTGCTTTTTATTCTGTGTCACACACTTTTATTTTAGGATCTGCTTCTTATGTCCTGCATTTTGCAAATGCACTGAAGGGAAGAAAATGAGGTACCTTTTCCTCATCTATTACTAGGTCCCTGATTGTGGTTCCTACAAAATAGCCAGGGAAGAGAAAAGTACACTGATTAATTTCTCATAACTTTGACATTGCATGGGAAACTTCAGATATGAAGACTGAAAGAAACAAGATATCCATGTACTTATTATTCATGCTGAAGCTTCACGAGGAGTGCACAGTGGGGGGAAATCTCACTGGGCAAGGAGAGTCGATCTGAGGCCAATAAAATGGGAGAATTTATCAAGGTTTGTTTATTCAGATCTTCTCTGGGACTCTGTACCTTCAGAAATGAGCTGTGTGCCTTTCTCCGAGGTATAGGAGTTCCCTCTGCAGTGTCCTATTTGTGAGCAAGACCAGAGAACCCTTTCACTTCCTGCTTCAGAACCAGCAATGGGAGAAGTTTCCAAGGCCTTCTGGCTTCTGCTCTTTCCTCCAATGCCCGAGCATCATCTTGGGTACCATGTGCTGCGCTCCGTGAGAACTACATTTCTTTTTCTATTGACCACCTTATTTGAAGGATTCCCATTCTGACTATGCATTGAAAAAAGTCTTAGATTTTATAGGATGCCTTCTGGTTAAGTTTGATCAGATCTTATCCTGATCATTCCGAATTTGCTTATCAAAATTTTCCTTTCTCAAGTGAAATTTGTTCAATTTGACTAGTCCTAGCTTTCCCTTCAACACACTTTTCTGATTTTTGTATATGCTGAGCTATTTATATATTCCTTAAAAACAAGGCTCCTTATTTTTGGAAACTCTGCAAGGATTCCAGTAATACTGTATAAATTCGTCCATATCAACTGTGAAGTTGTCGCCCTCTCAGTGTCTCTTGCATTTGTTTTCTGTTCTTGTTTTTGAGACAGTTCTTCCTTGTGTTTTAGGCTAGCCTTGAACTCATTATGTAGCCCAGGTTGGCCTTCCTGCATCAGCCTCCTAAGTGTTAGGATCAGAGGTGTGTGTTACGTGCTAGGATTCTTGCATTTTTTTCAACATTATCCATCGCTGAAAATTAAACAGCCAAATCTACATAAGAGTCTTTAGTAGCTTAAAGCAAGGCTTTAATTTTTTCTTCTAAATAGAACCTGTGAGTTGCTTCATTTTGTGTCAACAAAGATGTCACTACCAGATTCTCAGAGAACACACTCTTTTCAGGGATTCTATCCAGTTTCTTGGTGTCCTGAACAAATAACTAGAGAGTTGGTGAGATAGCACAGCAGACTAAGAGCTTGCTTTGGTAAGCTCAGCAATCCCTGTCCCCGGCCCCAGCTCCCTGGGGTGCACTGAGCCAGCGAATGCGTCTGGGCATGGTGGTGCATGCCTTTCATCCTAGCTCTGGGGAGGCTGAAAACAGGAGGATCACTAGGAGTCCAAGCTGCATAGTGAGATCCTGTACGAAATATTTTTCCCAGTTCATATATGAACTGGGAAAAATACATGAAAAAAGAAGTGAGGCTTTACATTATTAATGGTAGCAGCAGAATATTCTGTAGAGTGAGGGAAGAGCACTAAGAAAGCTCTCATTCTCCACAAAATTAATGACTGAAGTCTTTGATATCAAATCTAGGCAGTCCTATCACAAGCCTGCTTGATTTCAGCCCAGAAAAGTTGAAGATTATTGCTTTCTGACTGGCTTCAGATGCAGGGTTTGGAAGCTTGTCTGATCCTGTGTTTTGGATGTTCAGCCGGTTGACTACCATATCTCCTACCTCAGCAAGATGGCATAGTATGTCTGGAAGATGAAGAGTTAGATTAGTTTGCTTGATTTAAGAATTTAAAAGTAGGGTGGCAGAAGGTGTTGTTGAAACTTAGTTTTGGTGGTTAGAGATGCAGGTATCTAGTAGTACTACTTCTTATCCTTTTCTTCCTTTTGCAAAATGATAAAATAATTATTTAATGGTAAAAAAATAAATCATTATTACATTTAGTTACATTCTGGATATGTAACTTTTATAAGACTACAACTAATTAGAGCTTGCTTGTTGTCTCTTTGCCTCCCTTGTTTCTCTTGTGGATTTATTTTTGTTGTTGTTGTTTGTTTGTTTGTTTTTTTCAGTAGGAAACCCACATTTATTTCTGCTGATAGGAAGGTTAAAAATGACACCAAAGTGCTCTAAAGAGTAATTTAATTGTAGTAATCAACTAACTGTCATTTACAGCCCAAGACACCATCATTCAATTTTTTTTTAATTTTATTTATTTATTTATGTGTGTGTGTGTGTGTGTGTGTGTGTGTGGCCAGCTCAGCCCACCAGGGGGCGGGGCTGGCAGGCATGTGGTGCTGGGGGATTGAACCATGGTCCCTGTGATTTGCTAAGCTTGTTCTAAATAGGTGCTTTAGACCACTGAGCCATCTCACCAGCCCATTAATAAATAAATTTTTTAAAAAATTTTTTAAAAATG
>NW_004524610.1:11435037-11450968 GCF_000260255.1 Octodon degus
GGCATGTGGTGCTGGGGGATTGAACTGCGGTCCCTGTGCTTTGCTAAGCTTGTTCTAAGTAGGTGCTTTAGACCACTGAGCCATCTCACCAGCCCCCCATTATTCAATTTTAAGACATTTAAGGTCAACTTTATTTGAAATCTCTTTCCTGTGAAAAATAGGCAAAAATTGACACTGGATACTAAAATCTGTAAAGCAAAGAATTATTTTCTTGACCATGGAAACAATCCATTGGAGTCACTTTGCCAGTTGTTGCTTCTTTATCTCTTTGAGTTGGCTTATTGTTTCAGGCTTTGTTTCTCACTTAGCACTAATTTTACAGAAAAAGGATTTTCATTTGCATATTCTTTTGAATTCAAAGGATGTTTCCTTGGAAACTTTCATTGCTTGAAGTGGTTATTTACATAAACATGTTTCATCAAAGCTAATATTTCCAAAGGAAGATATATAAATATGTATCGATATATATGCATGAATTAACAGTAAAATATTTTATCCCAAGGTTCATTAGATTAGTGAAACTTAGTTACTTCCATCAAGAATAAAATAATTTATAAAAGCTAACTTAAAATAACTTTAGGGTACATGTTCAATGCATTATATGATGTTATTCCTCCTAAATAATCCAGGACAGGTAGGTGGAAAGTTAGCTAAAATGCTTGTTTACAGTCAGCAATCAGAAAGACCAAAATGGCAGTGTCAAAGAAGCAATATTTACAACACTTGCTAAAGACAGTAAGGAGGGCTGTATCCACAGTGGTTCTATGAGATAGGTATGGGACTAACTGCCCTGGGGTAAGAGAGATTGGGGTCAGGTCTGACTTTACTAAGGACAGGTGAAGATCTAAGGAGTGTGGTAGGGGTGTCAGCCTGTGGGTGGGAGATTACTGACAGGAAGCAACCTCTGGAGGTGTTCCTGGTTAAAATGAGAAAATTGACAGAAGAAAAGATGGTAAAATATTGAAGGTGGTCAATTATGAGAGATAGAGAATCCTGCTGAATTGATTTAGCATGATTCTTTCTCACCCTGGGATCTACAATGACAGAAAGGAAAGCCTAAGCTTCAGTCCACTTCAGCAAAGGATATAGAAGCTGGTCTAAAATTCTGGTCAAAGGAGAGAATCTTTGTCACTACATATACTTCACAATTTGATTTTACCTTCAAAGAAGCGATTTTTATACTCATTTGTCAATGTTGCGATGGAAATCCAATACCATTATTTTTATGTTCCCTGAGAAACATTCTGTATTTTCTTTCTTACACAAACAAAACCCTAATACCTTGTCATTTCCAGTTTTAGTTCCTTGAAAATTAGTGTGAGCGTTCAGGTACTTGAGAAAAAATTAGATGTGTCTTCCTTCCAGATTTTGTAATCCCCTGCCAAGTGCTTTTAGTTTTTTTGTTCTTCCCTTCATACAACAGAGAATATGTGGTAGTGACTCCCAATTATTCAATCTTTTACAACATTGAACTTAGTTTACATAGCAAACCCATCAATTACACATTACCAATTTGCATAACATTCAATTTAATTGCATAATTGTGGTGAGAACTACAACTGGCATAAACAGTTTAGAAAATTCAACTGAATCTTGGTGAGCATTTAATACTACTTGTGGAAGCAATATTCAAATATGCAAAAAAAGAAATCTTACAGAGTACTCATTTATACTCTTTTATACCAAAGCTCTAGGTTCTAAAGAACTACAGAAATAAAGAGATTACAGTATTATATTAATCTAAGATACTAATCATCTGAACTTAGTGCTTTTTATTGAGTTATATCTTCACCCCATTTTATTTTTTATATTGAGACAAGGTTGAGGCCAAGATGATAGGTAGATAGGACAATGGTTTCAATAATGAACCTAAGTAAACTGACTCCAGGTCCTAAGTGAGACGCAAATGGTAAATTAGTTTCTAAGTCTACTAGAAGGAACTTTGGATGAGCATAATGCAGACAAGTCGGCCTGCTCGCTGGATATTAAAGGCCTGACAGCCACAGTTAGCGTCACTGCTGAGTTCTCTCATGCACTGTGGTATCTGAGAGTATATTCAAAGTCCGGGATTGAAACATCTATGGGTTTTCCATCTTTTTGAAGCCCCCACCCCCAACCCCACAGCAGGGAAATTTTCTCTTTATTCTTTCTGATAAAACATGCACCTGAATGCTGTTTTGCTGCTTCAGGCTTCACTGGAGCAGGAGGAAGCTGTTCAGAAGGTCACACTAAATTGGTAAATCCAGGACTGTGCTCAGATTTGCAATCCTTCTGCCTCTGATTCTGAGTGCTGAGATTAGAGATGTGTGCCACTACCTTTTAAGACCTTTTTTAGCCACTAGGGATTCCAGCGAGGAAACAAAAAAGATCACATCCAGAGACAAGTTCCTATAGCTACCTGCAGCAGACTCTGTAGAAACTGTGAAATGACAGCAAGGCCAAAATTAAGGATTTTTTTAAAATAAGCCCTGAAAAAAGAAAACACTTAGCTGCTTTGGCTATAAATAAGAAGGTAAGGCAAAGGGAAACATGCACAGTTGGGAATAGAGAGACAGTCCGTAATGAGCAGAGTTTGTAGCCTCTGATCTGTTTGGATTCACTGTTTTGGGGAAGATTATACCTCAGTTGGGTAGGAGGGCCTGGTGGTCAGCTGGGATGGAGGGTAAGTCAAGATTTCAACAGTCATTGCTTTCCGGTGTTAATTGATTAAGTTTCCTTATCTCTTCACTTGTCCATCTTCTATAATTGAAGTTAGGACAACTCAAAAATTTTCTCTTAACCAGAATCTGCTCCTTGTCTTGGGAATGCAAGAGTGAATAGACGAAAATCCTCACTAGTGTGGGGAGACAGATGAATCAATGAGCAGTAAATAGTGATGAGTGAATAATTATTTAGCTCTTTTTCTGACAACTTGTGCCCATTGCCAGAGGTCACAGGGTGCATATGGTACATTGTCTGCATAAAGGCCCTGAAGTTTAAATTAAATCTTATCTCTGAAGCTCTCCCCACGTTCATTTATTCAAAAGGCTTCTCGCCAGTGTTCACTCTCTGAAGCTGAAGAAGTCATATTCTCTGAATAAAGACTTGACTAGAATTTCTTCGGCCTCTATATCCACCACGGCTATTCTGATAGTGAATGGGTGAATGCTCTGGCTTGGATTTTCTCCATATGCTGTAGCTGAATTGTGGTGGACAGCACTCGTGACACCTGACATCAGATGGTATTTTCATAGTCCTGATGGAGAGTCACTGGAGTGGGCTGAGTTCTCCTTACGGATTTAGCACAGTGACTTGGGGCCTAGGAACACAAACACACTCTTATCACTCTTTCTGATGAACACACTGAACATTTTTAATCCACATAACATGAATGCAAATGGGTTATGCCAATATAGCAGGATTAGTTTATCTTTTTTTTTTTTTAAAAAGTGACAGTTTAAAAATAAAGTTGGCCATGCATGGAGACACACGGTTTTAATCATAACTACTGGGCGGGCTGAGGCAGGGGCTTACAAGTTCGAGGCTAGCCTAGGCAACAGAGCAAGAGCCTGTATCAAAATAAAAATCATAGGTGAAGAACTGGGAGTCTATCGCGGTGGTAGAGTCCTAGCATAAAATACACCAGACCTTGGTCAATGTGGGTTCAAGCAGTAGGGCAAAAAAAAAAAAAAAGAAAAAAAAAGAAGCGCATCAATATTACAACAAAATTCTAAAATTTTATTTTATTTTTCAATGAGCTATTTAGCATGATTATGTAATGCTTTTATAACTTATCATATAATAATACAACTGAAATAGTCCATACATAAATTTAGAAAAACTATTGTGCTTTGGTTTATTTATTTAAATAAATGCAAATGCTAATTATATACAATATAATAATGCAATAATTGCATTGTATATAATGAAATATATATATAATATTTGTGTATAGTGCAAGATATGCAATAATTATTGCATTATTCAATGCAATAATGAATTCATTACAACACTCCCATTATTTTAGTGCATAGAACACTTTTATCTTTAAATTTTACTTCTTCCTGTTTCATTTTCAACAAAATGCAAGTTAATTCTAGTTTCATTTTGGTTGCTATTGTGACTTCTTATGGAGCAATTTCAGGCAAAGTAGAAACACTTGTATGTATAGGAACTAAGTGGTAGCGTGAGACTGGAATCCGAAGGAAACAGCTACAATGTGATGTGTGAGGTTTCCTGATGTGTTTAAAAATTACTGTACCTTTTGTTTCTCCTGATTTTCCACCAACCCGTTTGGTAATACCTTTATGTTGAAATTGAACTTTTAATTCAATCATTTATTAACCAAACCCTAAATAGCAGGCGCACTCTCGAGCGTTCAGTACGCATCAGCAGGTGAAGCAACCAAGACTCTTGCTCTCTGAGAACTCCTGTGCTATCAGCCAAGACAAATTATGTACTGAACAGAAGAAGTAAGTAAGTTATATGGCTTGTTAAGTGATTAAACACAACAGAGAAGGAAGCCCAGGAGAATAGGGCACTAGAAGTGGTATAGGCATAGTGGTGGCAAGTCTAGTCTTCCTTTGAAAGTGGTGCTTCATCAAAAACCCAAAGACATAAAGTTAGATAGACATAATGGGGAGAGAAAATAAATGTAAATTGTGAGGGAGGAAAGGTAATTTCCCTTATGCTTTTCTAACTTCACTGCTTAGCCCCCTTGGCAAGAGACAGACTAACAAAAGGTGAAAATGACCCAGAACAAAAATCAAAAATCCATTCGTATTTTCAGAGTCTGCCAAAAATATACATACACACATCAGTGGTTCTCTGTTCTAATAAATGTCGTGAAATGAATGACGACCAATTTGAGAGGCCATTGCAGAGGTTAAAAGTAACCTGTATTAACTTCATGAGATTCCTTAAATTTAGTATTAATGCATTTACACAAGTTTTTCTTTCTTGATTTTTTGGCAAACTGTATATTTTGTAAAAAACATGAGAGGAAACAGAAAACATGAGACTCGAGGTAGCTTAGAACTCTTGCTTATATAACGTATTTTACATTTTTTTTTAATAAAAAAACCTTTTATTTATTTCATACAAGGCCTCACTGTGCAGCTTGGGCTCACAGTGATCCTCCTGTCTCAGCCTCCTCATGTTAGGTTTACAGGTGTGTGCCACCATGCCTCATTTCAGGGCTAGCATAGTGCGCTTGAGAGTTCTGGGGCTGGTATGGCACATATTACCAGGAATCGAATCTGAGTCCTTGCTCTTGCCAAGCAGGCATTTAGACCACTGAGCTATCTCCCAAGCTCAATTATATAACATATTTTTTTAAAAACCTGGTAATTTATAGAGAAGTGACCAGACAAATAAAGGCACTTTAAATATCTACTGATTAATGATATGATAAATATATGGGAAACTGAAGTTCAACACAAGTTAACCAATAAAGTCTATAGAGATTACACTCATGCACTGAATGGACAAAGGGTCTGGGGTATCTCAATCTGTTTGGGCTGCTGCTCCTACAGCTCAAGAGGCTGAGAAACCCAACACTGAGACACTGGACATTCACATATGTGTGATATGCACTTTTTGGTTCTTACATGGTCCCAAGTAGTGATATGATCAAGTGCTAAAAGGAGGAATTTGGGTCTCCTTAGAGCTTCTAAGTAGTCTTCTGCCCAAAGCTGTACCCTGATATAGAATCCCTTTAAGGTGAGGTATTAAGATCTAAATTTAGAGGACACAAATATTCAATCAAATCATAAAAAAGTGGCTAAATTCCATGTAGTGTGATTATTTTGGTCCTTTCTTGTAGATAGGAGAGGACAGAAAATTTGTAGACATGCATTTATTAAAAAAATTAATTTTATTGAGAAACAAATAGCAATGAGACAGTTCCAAAATAGGTTAGTAGAACAGTTTCAATAATTAATACATTGCATATTGTTGTCTTCATAGTAGTTATTCATAGTACAAGATGCAGACATGATATCCTGTCCAAACACTAGTAGTACAAATCTTTCTTCTCACTGAAGTAAGCCAAAGTAGCTGTATATCTATCCTACAACTATTTTGTATACACAGATACAAAATCATCCTTCATTTATATCCCATTTTTTCTTAGTTTTGTCAGAGACGGATATTTCATTGCCATGTAAATATTGTAGATGCATAAATTCAGAAAAATAATCCAATATAGTTCAGTAGTCAATAATAGTAGTGGGTTATCTGTAAGACTGGCAATGTCTGAAGTTGTTGTCTTGAGCCTTTTATAGCTCAGCATATTAATATGGCTTTACTTTATATATTTTGTGTTTATACTTTTCTGCTGGATGGTGAAAACTAAGATAAAGCAATACCTATATAGCAAGAAACATAACTTTTGTATCTGATAAGATCATTCAAATCCCCTCAGGATTTAACCTGAAGCCCTGTACTGCAGTTTGTAGATCCTTTGTCAGTGTCAGCCATGTGGATGAGTCACGGCCTTTGCTTGACCAATTTGCTCTCTGTGAAAGCCTGAGAGAATATGTTTTCTCTCCAGGTGACTCTCCTTAGGCACACTCTGCATCACTGATCACTTTGCTCTGTGGCCCCATAATCTCCTTGATCAGAAAATTTGGGACATCACCGCATTACAGGATGCATAAGCATATATCTTACTTTCAACTGCCTTTATTACAAAATATATCTAACCTAAACTCAAATATCTTAAGGTGGAATATTGCACTCGTCTTCAGAGACTCTGAGGTAGACTGGGGTACCTGGGGTATGTCCCTGGGGAATGGAAGGTAGATGGCAATGAGGATGAGAGGCTGGGGCTGAGTGATCCTAGTGTATGTTAGAAAAATAAGAGCAGTAGAGAGGTGTAATCTCACCTTCAAGGGAATTTCTGGTTGATATCTGATAATAAAATGTGCATGGTCAAAATTTGTTGAAAAGATACTTGCAGGACTACCAAAATTAAAGAGATGGGGGAATTGTTGTGGTCCACATTCTGGATTTAATGTGGAAGGATTCTGGTTATGTGTTGAAGGTAGAATACTAATAATCAGGGCCAGGGAGATGGCTCAGTAGAATAAGTGCTTCTTTGACAAGCAGAAGGGCCTGAGTTCAATCCCAGGTTCTGAAAAAACAAGCAAACAAACAAGCAAACAAACAAACAAACAAAAAAGCCCAGAATACTAATAATCACATACTGGAATTTTGGTTTTTAATAATTCTAAGCAAAACTTATTATTGCCTTTAACATTAAAATGTGGAAGCCACTGAGATAGCTCAGCTGACTGAAGTGCCTGTATAGGCAAATTTAAGCAAGTGTAGGGACCTTGGTTCAATGCCAGCTCCACATGCTGCATCAGTTCCACCCCCAGGGAGGGCTGGCCTGGCCACAGTGTCCGGGTGTGATGGCGCATGCCTGTAATCCCAGTGTTGGGGAGGCTGAAAACTGGAGAATCATTATGAGTCCTATCTGTGTAGTGAGACCCTATAACAGCCAAATACAGTAAAAACAAAAAACATTAAAATGTAAAATACCTATTAGGCTGATATTATATACAAAAGTTATTTTTTAAGTAGAGATGATAGATGGTTGGAGATATAGTTCACAGATAATATGTATAGATTAGTTTTAACATTAGCTTGGAGCCAGCTGTTGTGGTTCCCACCTATCACCCTGGCACTTAGGGGAGGTGAGGCAGGAGGACTGCAAGTCCGAGCCCAGGGTGGGCAATTAGAGAGTTAGTGAGACTTTGTCTCAGACTAGAAAGTGAGCAAACAAACCAACAAATTAAAAATGGTGGCAGCCACAAAAAAAAGCACAATAAGCTAGCTTAGTGCTAGGCCCTGGGCTCTATCCCCAGTACCAGCCAATAAAATTACATAAAATAAAAGCACATGCCTCTCTTATTGTGTATTGCTACTTATTACTGTGAAAATAAGCATATCTGGTTATCCTATGAATACTTTAATTCACGCTAAAATTTAAAACTTACTTTCAAAATAAATAGTACAGTTACGCTGCAATTCTATATAAATTATATATACACATGTATGTGACATATATATTCTAGCTTTTAAAATAAGAATAACTTTGCCTTCTGTTTAACTAGCAAATTATTTAAAATGGAGAGGCTGACATTCTAAATTGATTTTACATATATCCTCCAGTTGCTCCCTTTTCTTTAAATGTCAGTTCTGTTCAGGAAAAAAGTCACCAACCTACTTAACAATATTGTCAATATTGTTCAACTTTCCATAAACGAAGATCTACACTTTCTATCTTTGACTCCCAACTATAAGAAAAAGTCTAATCTAAAATTTTTTTACTCTTTTGTCTTTGTTCTATTAGATTACCTTCTTTTCTTTCTACAAATTGAAAGTTATGTCATAACTGATTTATTGTCTTTCCACTGATGAAGAGCTATAGTTCTCAAAGTTTTCTTTGTGAAAATGATAAATCTGAAAGTTGTTACAGTAGATACTAGAATAAAGAGTGCACACGTCATTGTGGTAAAACACAATTACCTTCTAGACAGAATTCTGCAATTTCAGAAGTCTTGTATATCAACCTAGGTTTGGCAATCTCTAATTGATAGTTAAATAAATGTTAAAATTTTCAAAATTTCTTCATTTTGAATGGATAAACACATTTTTTTTCTGGTAAAACCAATATTTTCTTTATTAGAACTTCGTCACTTAGTTCGATGTTCTTTGGACACTATTTATTGAGCAAATCTCTTAAGAAATACTCTCAATTCTTGCTTCAATTCCAGTACTGAAGGATTCTTCATGCTTTACCTAGATCAATAGCAGTCGTCCAATTAAATGCTACCCACAG
Organism: Octodon degus; assembly: GCF_000260255.1. Taxonomy (NCBI): domain Eukaryota; kingdom Metazoa; phylum Chordata; class Mammalia; order Rodentia; family Octodontidae; genus Octodon; species Octodon degus. The sequence continues at coordinate 11,443,865 of NW_004524610.1, forward strand.
GTTTCACTCTCCAGCTAGACATTTTCCTAGGTTTCAGACTTGTCCATCTGTCACCCTACAAATTGGTGAAGCCCAGATTTAATTTCCAATATACTCCTCACCTCTTCACCTTTCCAAAGCCTTGTAAAATTATCTCCATCCTTATTAATTACACCACCAAATTCTCTAGCCCAGGACTTGGTTCATCCTCCATTCCTCTTTTTCTCTCATATTACATACTTTGTCATTAGAAATACTGTTTGATGTAATTTTGAAGGGAATATAACATCTATCCCTTTTGTTTGCATCCCAGCTACAGACCCCATGATTACAATAGGTTTCTACATGGTCTTCCTATCTCCTAAATTGCTTCCTTAGGGCTTATTCACACTGAGGACCTATAGAGCAATTAAAAACTTAATCCATGTTCATTTAACTTCTTTTCTGAAAACCTTAATGAGTGACAATTTCAAATGGAATAAAAAAAGTTTTAATAATAGACTATAAGTTATCACATAAGCTAGTCTACTGCTATTTCTCTTGCATAAGATTAACATTCAAAGTGTACCAGGGGAAGGGCTGGCCAAATAGCTCAGTGGATTTAAAGCACCTGCAAGCAGGTGCAGAGGCTGAGGCTTCAATCCCTGGGCCTGCCATACTGGCCCCACCCCCAGGGCATGCTGAGACTGCAATTGAAACTGCACATTTTAATTCCAGCTCTTGGGAGGCTGTAAACAGGTGGATCACTATGAGTCCAATCTAGGAGTGCGACCCTGAACACCCTGTAGACCCTTCCCTAAAATACAATAAATAAATAAATAAATAAATAAATAAATAAGTAAAACAAAGTGTACCAGGGAAAGAAGAACACACCAGCATGTTGGTTGAAAATTGAAGATATCATCATAGGAACGAACACTAACCAGTGGATTCTTAACAATCTTAACTGTGCTCTAGACTTTACTTAACTCAGTCCATGATGATTAGGTCCAGATCATATCTTAGCTCTATTTGTCAAGAAGTGAAAAAGGAGAAGAAAAAAAATCTCTGAGGAAACTCAGTATTGCCAAAGTCACTACTATAGTTTTGCATATATTTTGCTCCGTTTCATGAAAAGACACTGCGTACATGATGAATTCAGGACACCTTGTCGGAGATAAAGAGAAGAAAACAGATACCAGAAGTAGATACAGAGATGGTCTAGTTGTTAGAGATAGCAAATAGGAATATTAACATAATTTTACAATGAATAAACTCAAGAATGCGGAAGAAAACAGAAAAATATGAAATGCTAGAGAATGTTTTCACAGTGTACATTGAAAAAGTTGTATTTATGCCTGAAATGAATAACTTTATAAAATGTAGAAGCAAAAGAATACCAAATTCGTTTGAATATAGCAATTTGATTCATCAAAAGAAAATATAAAAAAACAGATGGGCCATATGGTTATGATTGGAGTCCAGAAAAGGAGTCAAAATGTAGCAGAAAAATATTTAAATAATATTGGCCAAGTGTTTTCTAAGCTGATGGAAGATCCAGTGGAAAGATTCAAAGACAGCTAGAAATCATCTAGCAGAATAAATAACATAATATTCAGGAATGTAACAGCAAACCTTTGAGAACCATCACACTAAATGCTTTATCATCAAAGTGTGACAGCTAATTACTCAGTAGAGATGATGGAAGCCAGAAATCAATAAAATGATATCATAAAAAACAGCCAGGCAAAGAAATGCCTATCTGAATTCTATATGAGGCAAAACATTCATCAAAAACATAGACAAAGGAATATCATTCTGAAACAAAAATAAGTCGCCACTAGCAGATCTAGCAAAATGCTGAGAGAATTTCTCTGGCAGAAGGAAAATCATTTGAAGCAGAAATAGAAATTCAAATAATGAGAAGGAAAGAAATGAAAAGTAACCAAATGGAAATTCTAAACATGAAAAAGATTGTAGCTAAAGTGTAAAATTCACTATATTAAAATCATTTGGTTAAGAGAAAAAAAAGAAAGAAAAAAAGAATCAGAAATTCAATGAGAAGAAAGGTTTGTACTAATATTATTTAGATAAGATATCATGTCTGCATCTTGTCTTCTGAATAAGCACTACAAAGAAAACAATATGCAATGTGTTAATTATTGTAACTGTCCTACTAACCTGTTTTGAAACTGTTTCAGTACTATTTTATTTTCTCTTTAAAATGAATAAAAAATAAAAAGCATAAATAAATTACTTTTGTATTCCAAAAAAATAAAAGAAATCCAAGATGTAATGAAAAATATGTGGACAGATCTTAATAAAGCATTCTTACAAATTAATTATAATAATTTGAAGTGCATAAAATATATAAAGAATTAAAACGCAAGACAATACAAAATCTGGAAAGTAGAAACAACAATTAACATGTCTGTCTATTAACATTCTTATATTTTCTAACATCTTTCCCTAGAGTTACAGTCAGATAACTTACAGTATGTTGACATTGATAGTTTTACCAAAATTTTTTCCATAATATAGTTCCTCATCATTTACATTTCTGATATCAGCTACCTAATTTTTTTTACCTTATCACTAAGTTAATGCTATTCATGAATTATCATTAAGTATTCCACTTCAAATTACTGGTCTATATACTTTTTAAAATAAGTCAGATGCAGTAATATTAGGCAACAAACACAACAAGGCCCACGAAATTTTGGTGGATTTATTAAACTGAAGATTTCTTTGCTCAGGAAATATTCTTATGCAGGTATCTTTTAACCTCCATATCAAGTGACTTAAAATTTCAAACTTCTGTCACTGTACATCTCCAGAATCTTTTGAGGCCTGGAAGTCCTCTGCATTTTGCTGCCATAAAAATTGTCAATAAAGTAGAGCTGTTGTTTCTCAGTCTGATGTGATACATCATTCTGCTTGTCGTTACTACATACTGTTGTCTCTCAATATTATCAATTATGTGGCAAAAGTCAGAGTCTTTGGACTTTGGATGGACAACTTCTCAATAGGAGCACTTATATTGCTCAGTAAAATAATAGATTTTTGTTGGACAGGATATCAAGTCTGATTCACTTGGCTTTTGAATGAAAGAATAGTCTAACGGTTTTAAATTTTTAGACAAAACTCATGTAACATTAAACTCCTAAAACTAACTTATGAATAATAAATAGATCTACTGAGGTATCTAGAGGGTATTAATAAAAGTGTCACATATGCTGAGCCATTATATAAAACATCTTAGTTAATTCACTTATCAGGGACTACCTGCCACTAAAATAATAAGCAAAAGTAGCAAAACAATCATATAATCACTTAATTACACATCTTGAAAGCAGATGTACTGAAGTATAGTTTACTTGAGAAAACGATTTGCATTTAACCTATCTACGATGTGTAACTTAATTACTTAAAGGCACTATAAAGTTAGTGAGACTTTTATTGTAGTTTCATAAATGATCATTAAGAAGAGTTACTGAAATGAACACAAGTCTCTGCTTGCTTCCATTTATGAACATAGGTATTTTCTTTCTAAAAGTGAATTTTGAATTTTGCATAAGTCCTTTAATTTTGCCTTCAAGAGCAAGTCATGAACTTATACACACTCTAAAGATTTAGACCTTCAGGAGACTCTACCAAGTCGTGATCTATCGGCCTAGCATACCCAGGCACAGGGAGCATTCTTGGTTCCTGGTCCAAACATTTAAGAATCTAGGAGGACTCTGGGAAGTCCGTGGGGCTCAGCCAAGCTATGACTTGTGAGTCCAGTGCACCTAGGCTTGGAACTTTCTTGGCACCTGGTCCAAACATTTAAGAACTTAGGGGAACTGAGCCCAGTGGCCAGGCCTGGTCATTTGAGTTTCAAGCTTGGTGGAGCTAGACTCATGAGTTAAGGTGCACTTCTAGGCCTAGTGAGGCCCAGACTGAGGGCTGGATCTAAGGGAGGATCCTGGTGGTGTGAAGGTGGCAGAAGGTATCTTGACTGAACTGGTATTCATGGAAGACTCCAGGTACATGAAGGGCCAGTGCCCAGACAGAACTCAGGGGAACTAATTTTTTTTTTTGTGTGTGTGTGTTTTGCTCCTTGAATGCCTTCAGGGCACTTTTGCATGGCTGGAGTGTTGTGGGGATCGAACTACAGCAAACTGAGGCTGCCAGCATTGTTGAAGCAGTCACTTAAAGAACTGAGCTAGGGCTGGGCCCCCAGGGGAACTAATTTAAATACAAATTCTCAATTTACGATCTGCTTTGTTGTACAGCTATAATGTTTGCTGCTATGGTCTAAAGTAAAAACCATTAATTCCCAAACTTGGTCAATTTCTAAATTTTACTTACAGTTATCAGTATTACTAATTGTCCTACTGTAAATGGGATACCATACCTGCCTTAACCACATGTTCTCCCACGGGTAATAACATCAGGAGTTGCTTGGGTAATAACCTTACCAAAACTCTACCCTGAGGATGGAGCACACTGCAAAATGGAAACCAATATGTCACTCTCAATCAACAGAGAAGGCAAAATCTTGCCACACACAGAAAACACGAATCTCTGACACAAGAGAGATAACTAAAGAACAGGCTCTTTAAAAAGAAGTTCTGATCACAGTGATACAGTGACCTACTATCAAATTTTCAAAAAAAAAAGTACTACAGAAATCAAAATAAAGAATCTTTCATGAATAGAAAATGACAAAAAGAAGGAACAAAACGTAATCTCAGGCCCCGAGTCTACCCAGAACAAACCTAGGAGACATCAACTTAGAAGAAATTGGAAGCCATACACATAAAATCTCTGAAATAATATCAACTGAAGTAAAGAAACACTGCAGAAAGGTTTAGAGGGAAATCAGATCAGAAATAATCTACCAGGTAAAAAAAAAGAAATAACTATAATGAAAGAACTACTAAGTGCTTTTAAAGAAGACACTGATGAAAAATAGAGAATCCAGGAAATAATAATCCAACAGCTCCAAGATGATGTAAAGATGAACAACATGGGGGCCTGCCCCTTAGCTCAGTTCTTTAAGTGGCGGCTTCAACAAAGCAGTCAGGCGCAGGTTGCTGTGGTTTGATCCCCACAACTCAAGCCAGCCAAACCTGCCCTGAAGGCATTCGGAGAAAAAAAATCCTTAAGATGAACAACATAAGAGTAGTAGGCATCAATGAGAAAGAAGGAGCCAATACAATGACATAAAAAGAAGATATGCAGACATAATAGCATAAAACTTCCCAAATTTTGGGAAACATTATGTCATTCAAATAACTGAGGCACATAGAACTCCAAATAATATCAACCCAAATAAATCTACACCCAGACTTACAATAAAAGATCCCAGAAATTCAGTACAAGAACAACAGATTTCTCAGCACAGACTATTAAGTCAAGAAGTATTCCAATTTTTCCAGGTCCTCCACATCTACCTCTTCTACCTCCCATTTGTTCCATCAAAGGTCCAGGAGGGCCCACTGGACTACCTCATATTCCTCCACCAAAGCCACGTAGGTCCATGCCACAGCCAACATGGAAACCACCTGTCTCCACCATGGCCACCTCTGAACATTCCACCAGGACCACCACCATCCATGAGGCCACCTCTTCCTCCTCGCATGCCACCAGGGCCACCTCTGCCATGATCACCACTTGGGGGTGGGAAGGGTGGTGGGAGGAAGCCTTCAGGTTTTGGGGCTTTACACTGGTTGCACTCTGTTCTCCAGGTGTAGTTCTGGTTTCCATAACCCGAATTGGGACATTGCCAATCTCCAGCTCGATGTTGGACATTTCCTCCTCCAGAGGGATTTCCATGGGAACTCTGGGAGCCACTTGGAAGGAAGCCTCCTCTGTCTACTTCACAACCTCCCATGTGACCCGTGGGTCCCCCAGAACCTCCTGAACCACCTGGACCTCTACGTTGTGGTGGTAGCATCCCTGTCCCCTCATTAGGTGGCATGCCACCTCGCATGCTGTTCATTATCACAGAGACAGGCCCTATTAGACCCCAAAGAGCTGCATTGACTACCAGATTTATTTTTAAGCGAGAAAATGTTCTAGATTTGTAATTCCATATTTATAACGTTGGCCACAAATTCTGATTATTCCTTGTCTATACTTTAGTATTTTTCACCATTTGTGAAGAAACATTAAAACAAATTAAATGGGAGAGTGCTGAGTTTTTTCCCCCTCTTTTAAAGATGGTTGTTTAACTAAGATTTAACAATACTAACCCTTGTGAGCTTGCTCAGTTATCATTGTGGAGAACCAAGAGGCCCTCTAACTGTAACAATGTTCATGGTTGTGATGTGCTTTTTTTTTAAAAAAAAAATTTCAAATGTTTATAAAAAAATTAAAAAAGAAGTATTCAAAGTCCTTCAAGAAAACAAATTCCAACCCAGACTGAAATACCCAGCAAAACTATCTTGCAAAATTAATGGAGAAGTAAAGTTCTTCCATGACAAAGAACAACTAAAGAAAATCATGATAGCCAAGACTACACAGACTACTAAAAGATATTCTAGAAATGGGTCAGAATAACCACAATTCAAAGAACAATAGCAGAAAGAACTCACTGCACAGAGAAATCTATTAAAAACAGAAAAATAGGGAACCAAGAGCTGGAACATGATGAACATAAACCAATACACATGAGTCATAACTACCTATATACATTCAGCAAGTAAAAGAAATAGATTGATAGAATGTATCAAGAAACAAAATCCAACACTATGTTGCATACAGGAAACACTTTTTTTTTTAAATGATAAGATTATTATTATACCCCTGCACATAAAATAGATGAAAAGAAGTGTTACATTTATGTTTACAAATTCTTAGAGTTGGAAGGTGTCATAGTGACAAAGTCAACCTTATATTTAAACAAAACCAAAGTAAAGACTCCAAAATTGATTGGATTCATTCTCAGTGTTAGTATTCTCTAAGAAATACAACAAAAGTTAAAAAAAGAACAGAATCTATAGAAATAGAGCCACCAAATTACATTCAGTAGAAGAGTATGTAGTCCAAAGCCATTTGTTTCTTTTCAAAGTTTTATTGATAAACATATAGCAATGAGACAGTTTCAAATCAAATCGAAAGTACAGTTTCAACAAATAATACACTGCATATATTCTT
>NW_004524610.1:11465028-11484922 GCF_000260255.1 Octodon degus
TCTGTATGCTTCAGTTACCTGAATGTCAGATTGTTTCCTCATATTTGGGAAGTTTTCTGCTATTACTTCTGCCCATATTTTTTTTAATGCCATTTATATTGACTCCTTCTTTCTCATTGATGCCTATTAGTCTCACATTTTTCATCTTTGCATCATCTTGAAGGTGATGGATTATTCTTTCCTGCATCCTCGTTGTTTTTAAGAAATCCTTTCTTACCTTTTCGCCAGCTACACCAGCATCTTCAAGATCTGAAATTCTGTCTTCACTTTTACTTAAACGGTTTTGTAAGGTTGTAATTGAGATTTTATTTTCCTCTATATCTCTTTGACTCTGCTTCATGCGATCTATTTCTTTCCTGTATTGTTCATTCAAGGAATCCAAATTAGATTTTTCTAATCTTCTTTATTTTTTTATCGATGTCTTCTTTAGAAGCCATTATAAATTCTTTTACTGCAGTGTTTTTTTCAGATTGGGTTTCCACCCTATGTTTCTGTAGTTGCTTCTTTACTTTAGATACTATTGAGTTCTGAGAATTCTTTTTTTATTTCAGAAAATAATTGTGTTCTGATTTCCTCTATATCTTTCTGCTGTTGCTTATTTACTATTGATGCTATTAATTCATTCATTTGAGCCGAGCTGGTGTCGTCCGCACTTCTTCTAGGTGGGCATTGGGTTTCCTCCATATGTTTTGAATTTGATTCTTTACTGCAGATGTTATTAATTCAGGAATTTCTCTTTTTCTTTCCAATATGAGTTCCTCTATACCTTTCTGCAGCTGTTTCTTTATTTCTGAAGCCGTTGATTCATTGCTTTCAGCTGTGTGATTCCCAATTTGTTCTGTGTTAGTGTTCTCTGCACTTGTTACGGGTGGGCTTGGGTTCTGAGGTTGCATTTTGTTCCTTCTCATCATTTTGTGTAGCACTGTCTTCTGATCTTTGTTGTAGATCTTCTTTGTAGTTATAACTTTAGCACGTATTGAAGTTCAGGTGCAGATCTACAAATTTTATATTTATCCAGCTGTGCCTTGCTTGGGTCTGGCTGCTGTGCTCAACTCCTTCCTGCTGCCTCCCTTGAGGGTGAACCTGTTGTGCCCCTGTGGCAAGATGTTCTGCTCCTGGATTAGCTGCGTGCTTCTATCCTCTACACTCTCTGCAGGGATTGCAGCTGCAGGTTTACACCCCAGGCATGTATGCCATTCCTGTGCTGAGCCTGGAGGGGACAAGGTGGAGTAGTGGGGAGAGGCAGCTCTCCCACACACTCACCGGGTCTGGGCTAGGACTGGGCCTGGAGGTTCCTGGAAAGTGGCGGAAATTCCTACTCAGTGGGCAGGATGGGAGAGTTGCTGCAGAGTGGTGGGGGGTGTCCTAAGGGGGTGGAAGAGGGTCTCACCCACACTGCACCTGGGCTGGGACCAGTAGTGTGTCCTGCAGGTGCAGGGTAGCTGGAAGCTGTCCCACACACTCACCGGACCTTGGTTAGCACTGGTTCTGGGGGTTCCTGGAATGCAGCAGATATTCCTACTCAGCGGGCCCAGGAAACACTTTTAACTCAAAAGTGAATTCATTGTCTGAAAGTCAAAGGTTGGAAAACAATACCACATGTTCCAAGAGCTCAGAAAAACTAAGGGTAGCTATTTTGTTCACAGACAGTCTTAACTTCAACAAGATAAAGAAATTAACCACATACTGGTTAGGGGAAAACTTCAAGAGGTAGACATAATAGTCATAAGTATGTATGCACCAAACATAGGAGCACTCAATTGTATAAACCAAATTTTAAAAAACATTAAAAATCTAATTATCAACAACACAACCTTAGCAGGGAACCTTAACACCCTCTTACCTCAAAAAGATAGGTGAAGTAGACAAACAATTACCAAGGAAGTAGCAGAACTGAACCAAACCTTTGAACAAATGGACTTAGTGAACATTTATGGAATATTCCACACAAAATCATCTGAATACAGCTAAACATGGGGTATTCTCTAAAATAGGCAACATAATTAGTCCATATATCATGCTTAAGTAAATGCAAGAAAACAAAAATTATCCCATGCATATTATGTGACCACAATGTAATCAAACTGGAAACTAATGACAAAAGAAACCACAAAATCCCATAAACATATGGAAATTAAACAACACCCTCCTCAGCCAACAATGAGTTACAGATGAAAATAGACAAGAAATTAAACAATACCTACAATCCAATGAAAGTTTGAACACAATTTACTAAAATTTGTGGGATACAATGGAAGCAATACTCAGATGGGAATCTATAGTGGTAAACTCAAACATCATGAAAACAAATTTATATGTTAATGATACACCTCAATCTTCTAGAAAAGCAAGAACAAATCATACCCAAACCCAAAGATGGGAGGAAATTATAAAGATTAGAGCAAAAATTAATGCAATTGAGACAAAAAATGCAAAGAATACTTGAATGAAAGAACTGTTTCTCTGAAAGTTTCAATAAAATTGATAAACATGTATCCAACCTCATCAAAAAGGGAACAAAAAACCCAAATTGAAGCAAGAAGAAATGAAGAATGTGACATTATCACAGACCCTGTGGAAATTCAGAAGACCATCAATAGCTATTTTGAAAATCTTTAGTCTCACAGAACTGAAGACACAGAAGAAATGGATAGATTTTTTTGATAGGTACAAATTAGCAAAACTGAATCAAGAAGATATAAAAATTCTGAACAACCCAATATGAGCTAATGAAATTGAAAGTGTAATAAAAAACTTCACAGCAAAGAAAAGCTCAAGTCCTGATGGATTCACAGCTGAATTTTGCAAGAAATTCGGAAAAGATTTAAACTCAATACTCTTCAGACTGTTCAGTGAAGTTGAACAGGAAGAATCCTCCCAAAATCATTCCTGGAGGCAAGTATTACACTGATACCAAAGCTAAACAAAGACTCAACCAAAAAAGATAATTGCAGGCCAAGCTCCCACGTGAACATAGATGTAAAAATCTTTAGTAAAGTGCTAGCAAATAGAATGCAGCAAGTCATCAGGAAGATAACACAACAGAACCCAGTAGGATTCACCCCAGGGATGCAAGGATGGTTCAACATGTGCAAATCTATAAAGGTAATACACTATATCAGTACAGCCAAACCAAAACAACATGATCTTTACAATAGATTCAGTAAAGGCTTTTGACATAGTCCAACATGCATTCATGAGCAAAGCCTTTCAGAAATTAGAATAGATGGCATGTACCTCTCCCTGACAAATGCCATCTATGACAAACAGACAGTCAATATTATTCTGATGGAGAAAACCTGGAAGTTTTTCCTTTATTTTATTTTATTTTATTTAGTTTTTTTGTGATACTGGGGTTTGAACTCAGGACCCTGCACTTGCCAGCTATATTCTACTGAGATATCTCCCTGGCTCTGAAAGTTTTTACTTTAAAATCAGGTACAAGACAAGGATGTTTTCTATGACCACTCCTATTCAATATTGTTCTGGAGTCAGTAGCTAGAGTCACTAGATAAGAGAGAGAAATAAAATAAATAAGAATAGGTAAGGAAACAGGAGTTAAACTATCATTATTCACAGATGACATGATACTCTACATGGAAGACCCAAAAAACTCCACCAGAAAGCACCCAGAATTAATAAAAAAAATTCAGTACCATAGCACTATACAAAGTGAGCACCTAAAAATCAATAGAATTCTACTACACAGATAAGAAACTCACTGAGAGAGATATTAGAGAAATAATACTATTCACAATAGCATCCAAATATGAAATACTTAAGAATTAATTGAAGAAAGGAAATAAAAAAATCTATACAATAAAAATTGTGATACTCTGAAAAAAGATGGATGAGGATTTCAGAAAATGAAAAAATATTCCTTGCTCCTTGATAAAAAGAACCAACATTGTGAAAATGGCCATACTCCCAAAACTGTTATGCAGATTTCATGAAATCCCCTTCAAAAGACCATCAATGTACCTCACAGACCTAAAGAAATCATTCCTAAAAGTTATTTGGAACTGGAAAGACCTAGAATAGTAAATTCAATCCTGGACAACAAAGGCAAAGCAGGAGGCACTACAATTCCTGATTTGAAATACTACAAAGCTACTGTGATAAATTCAGTATGATATTGGCAAAAAAAATTCAGACCCAAGGACCAATGGAATAGATTTGAAGATACAGGTACAACCACAGACATACCTAGCCATCTTACATTTGATAAAGGGGCCAATATATTCACTGCAAGAAAGATGGCCTCTTCAACTATTGGTGCTGCAAAAACTGGCTTTCCACATGCCAAAACCTAAAACTAGACACAGGTCTGTCACCATGCACTAAACTAAAGCCAAAATTGCCTAAATATCTAAATATTAAGACAGAAGCATTCAGGCTGAGGAAATAGCTCAGCGATCTTTTAAACGTATGCTCGGCAAGTACAAGGAGCCAATTTTGATTTCTAATACCACATGCCATGCCAGCCCTGTACCCCAGGCATGCTCGCCAGCCATCTAACCTGGATGTGTGGTGGTGCACACACATGTAATACCAGTGCTGAGCAGGCTAAGACAGGAGGGTCACTACGAGTCTGAGCTGAAGAGTGGCACCCTGTAACAAACAAAAAATAGATAATTACAAAAACATAGTACTAAATCTTCTGGAAGAGAAAGTAGGACGAAATCTTAGAGACATTGGAGTAAGCAAAGAGTTCATGAACAAAAGCCAAACTGCACGGGAAATACTTCAAGGCATGAACAACTGGGATCTCATCTTATTGAGAAGTTTCTGCACATCAAAAGAAAGCACCAACAGAGTGAAAAGGCAACCCACAGATCGGGACACAATCTTAGCCAACAATCACTCAAAGGACTTTTTTCTGTAATATATAAAAACTAAAAAATATCAGGCCACCGAAATTCAAAGACCCAATCCAAAAATTGGCTTGTTAAATGAATACACATGTCTCAGAGCAATAAATACAAATGGCAAATAAATACATGAAAAAATCTTCCATGGCATGGGTCATTCGAGAAATGCATATTGAAACAATGCTGAGATAACAGCTCATCCCAAAAAGTATGCCTGCCATAAGGAAATCAACTAATGACAAATGCTGGAAAGACTGTAGTGAAAAAGGAAGCTTTACCTCTCTCAGTGGGAATGTAGACTGGTACAGCCACTATGGAAATCATTGTGGAGACTCCTCAGAAAACTAGGGTTAGAGATTCCATTCAACCTAGCTATTCCCCTTCTTATCCTAAAAGAACTGACAATATCATACCTCGGTGATGTATGTGTACTCATGTTTATAGGAGCACAACTTATCATGCCCAAATCTTGGAAACAAGCAAACTACTCATCACCTGAGGAATGGATAAAAAAGTTGTAGCATTTTTGTACAATGGAGTATTACTCAGCTATAAAGAAAGACAAACTTGTGGTCTTTATAGGTAAATGGATGCAAGTAGGGGCTATATTCATAAGTGAAATAAAATAGACTCACATGTATAAATATTTTATTGTCTCCCTCATGTAAGAACCTGGAAGAATAAATAAAATCTGAAAGATATAATAGACATAGTAAAATGAAAATAAACTGAACATAAGGAATAAACAATGATGAAGGAAAGGATATCGGATAAGTAAAATAAGTAAAAGGAAAAATCATGCAAGTGTATATTTAGGAAGGCTGAGATGATTGTACTGCTAGTTTCCATCAGTGTTTTTTAAAATACCAGTTCATGTTTAAAATTTTCACTTTCACTAACTCTATATGCCAGTATCTGTAATCTGAGCAACTATATCAAAGACAGCAATGTACAATATAAAACCATGGTTGAATATCTGCCATCTGGTTCTTCTAAATGTATATCATTTCCTTCCTTTTCTTATGCATTTAGTACAGGGCCTACATGGTCTCACTTCACAGGTTGTACCCATAGTGATTCTCCCGTTTTCAGTCTCCCAAGTGCTGGGATTACAGGCACGCACCACCATGCCCAGTCTCAGTCACCATCTCAGTGTACCCTGGGGTGGGGCTGGCACAGCATGCAAGGGATCAAACCCCAGTCCCTGTGTCTACCTAAGCAGATGCTTTAATCTGCTGAGCTATCTGGCCAGCCCAATGCATACCATTTCAAATGTCTTATCAATTATTACTATACTCTCTTTAAAATAAATTAAAAATACAAAGTAAAAAGATCAAGAAAATAATTAAGGTTTAATGAAAGCAAGCATTAATGTTCGATTATTTGTCTAATCTTACAAACCTATATCTGTAAATCTGAGGAACAGATTTGATAAGAAAAATAAACAATATTACAATTGTCAATTTGCTATTGCTATTTTGAAAATATGTACCATGTGTAGTTTTGTATGTTACTCTGTTTCTGTCTTTGCTTTTGTTATTTGTTTGCTTTTGTTTTTGTTTTTACTTCTAAAATTAAATTAAATTAAAAACAAAATATTTAGTCCTTTGAAACTCCTTCTATTTAATTTAAACATGGCAGGAGTAAAACAAAAATGCTTTTATTTGTCATTGTTTGATCTATAAATGCTTACATAAAGACATTGTGCTGGGCCAGCAAGATAGCTCAGAGGTCTTATGGGCCTGCTTAGGCAAGCTTAGGCAGGCACAGGGGACTGCGACTTGATCCCTGGCACCACATGCTGCACCAGCCCCACCCTCAGGGTGGGCTGAGCCAGTCAAAAATAAATAAAGATATTCATTTCTTAAAACCCCTTGTGATATATTGTATCTAAAATAGCCCCAAAGGCTCAAGAGTTTGAAAGGTGATTGGGCAACAGAAGGACAACATAGTCGACTTCCTGTTCTGAGCACTGAGGTGCATCATGGGGCATGACCTGGAAGGGTTTCTTTCCTTTCCTGGGTCCTCCCTTCATCTCTGCTTCCGGCTGCCATGAAGTGAGCCAGCTGTCTCCAGCCAGACTCTTCTACCATGCTCCTAAGCATGCTAGGACTGACATTTCTACCTGGGAGCCGAGTTGAACCTCTCCTCCCTTATGCTGCAGGTTTCAGGTATTTTGTATCAGCAGGAGGAAAATGATGAAGACAGTTCTGTGTTTCTCCATGTACACTGAAGACACACACTATAGTGATATTCTTTTCCTCCATGACCTAAGCCTGCACCTCAGAGGACAGAGATATACATTTGATAATCCAAATTCAAGCTCATGGACTATCTGGATAGGTTAGGTATTTGCCCAACACAGAGCTAAATTATTTGGAGAGTGTATTTTCTGAGATGTAATAATAATACAACATATAAAAGTGTCATAATATTAAACCTTAAATAAGTATCTATTGTTGAGTATTGATAACAGCCATTTAATATGGAAATACTTTTTATATTTTATACATAGTAATCTTTAAAACAATCACATTTATCTTCCAGTTATAGTTATTTATAGATGAAGGTGGTCTTTTTTAATCTAGTCACTGCTATATGTTGAGATTTGCCTTCTAATAGTTTGCTGAATCCACTCAGACTCAATGAAAATCTCTCACCTGTTAACCTAATTTTCCTATTCTTCTTCAATTAATGCAGAAAAATTGTATCCATAAAGCACTAGTTTTATTCCTTTGAGTTCAGTTACTCCCAGAAAGGCACCTTACTCTATGATACAATAAAATTGCTATTAAAAGTTTTAAAGGTATTAAATGCTAATTAGGTCTGGTCAGATATACATTAAACCTTTATTATTGTTCATTTGTCCTTGATTAAATATTACATGCAGTAGTTGCATGTTTTTAAGATTTAGTAGCAAATGATTTATTTTTGACTTTATAATAATTTCTAACACCACAGAGAAAAAAATCTGCTGAGTTTTCTTTTTTTCTGGCTTCCTTTTTTTGGTATATACAGCGTATTCATTTGGATTTTATACTGGAGATTTTTGAGGTAGATGAAGACCTAGATGTGAGATGTAGATCTTGCCTTCATGGCCAACAATGGGAAAAATACACAAATTCATGTTTCCATGATTCTGGCATATGTCTTTACGTATATGAGGCAGAATGGTTGAAATTGTGGTCACTGAAAAGGCTGCAAATTACTTGAAAAAACCGTTTTCTTATGTGTGTCCTTCTTGTGCAGTACTGAGGATGCAGCCCAGGTCTTGTGTCTGCTCGGCAAGTGCTGTACTACTAAGCTGCACCCCAAGACCTTGGTTTTCAGCTTCCAGCAGAGCCCGAGGGAGCGAGGCCAAGGAAAGCAGAGACAGTGCGGCTCAGCATGGACTCGCAGCCCCACAGGCCAGAGAGGTGAGTGAAAAGCTTTCTCCCCGTGGCCTTCAGGAAGTCTCTCCAAGAACAGGCTATTTTCTCTAATTTACTTTAAGAATTGTTGTCTTTTACAGCTTTTAGGAGGACTGACATATCTTACTTTGAATTGTTTTCCTTTTTTTGTTTTCTAATATTAATATCAATATATTTCAAAATTTGCCTGCATAATTACTTGTTGCTAACAGAGAAATAAAACTGATTTTATTTTGGCTTTGCTTACTACTTAAATTAACTTATTCATTCTACCTGATTGCTTTATTGTTTACTTAAATTTCTATATATAATATGCAATATATATAACATAACATATACTATATGTACTATATATACTATACATACCATATAATTTTCAACCTCTATATCATTCCTTGTTCCACTTTAGCTAGAAATGTCAATACGCTTAATTTTAATGCAGTCAATTGTATATATTCCTATGAATAAATGCTGTTTTGCTTTTGTGAAGAATGACCAAAATCAAATCTTTGTTTTTGTAACTGTATAAATGGGATCCAAATATGTCCTCTGCTGGAATTTCTGAAAGCACTGTCCTGTAGACAAGCACGCTGCGTCTGCTCACTGAGCTGCACAAGGACTCCCCCAGTGTCTCATCAGGGTTAATTGCAAACCGCTCACACTAAAAAGGGTGGCACGATGTGAAGCCATTCTGGTCCTGTGCACACATGTCACTCTTCCGCCTGATAGTGGGGAAAAATGAGCAGTGCTGCACAGTCAGATAGATAATAACCGTCCTTCTCCGTGCCATCAACGTGTGTCACCACGCTCGCCAGACTTCACAATTCCTGTGCAGCGGCAGTCTTCCCACGACCTTGGTGCCCTTGTCTTCACCTTCTTCACACCAGAAGATGCTGCCTTCGCCTTCTTCAACCATTTATAAGTGGCTCTGCTTTTACGCCACTGTCTTGCCATGTTCTTTGGGAATCCATTTCCTAGAGGCTTTTCCCATCCCATAAACGATGACGTCCCCATTGAAGGCCTGTCAGACACCTGCCTCAGGATCTGTGGGACCTGAGAAGGAGCTAAGATGGCTTCACCGCCACCACACATTCCCAGCCACGAAGAAGCCACCACTGACCTTGTTCTTGTGAGAGAATCATTGAAAATGGCCCTGGTGTCTCCTAATTTATTCTCTGATCTCATTCAAGAGAATTTAAGTTCATGCCTTATGCCTCTAGTCTTTCTGCTTCAGCCACGATTTCTTCATCAGATGAGTCAAGAATGCCCTCTTCTTTCTTTCTCCTAATAAAATCAAACTGGTTATTCACACGCTTTTGTCTAGTTCTTGGCAAATTGTCACTGAGTGTCAGAGCTTTGGCATGGCCACTGATGTCATCCATCCCACATCTCTGAGTGTCCTCACTCGTATTCCTCCTGAAGTCCTCCTTCTCTGTTTTGCCACAGCATGCA
This sequence comes from Octodon degus, assembly GCF_000260255.1. Classification (NCBI taxonomy): domain Eukaryota; kingdom Metazoa; phylum Chordata; class Mammalia; order Rodentia; family Octodontidae; genus Octodon; species Octodon degus. Next base: position 11,474,762 of record NW_004524610.1, read on the forward strand.
GGAGGCTGGGTTTTGTTGGAGGGAGTCTGTCACTGCTGGATATGGAGCCATTTTCCTCATCTTTGCCCTTCCTACTTTCTTTTTTCCCTGTACTACTGTCACTATTCCCACATGGGTGTTTGAGAATGAATGTACAGAGTTGATGATGCATGTCAAGCATGCCTTAACCACCACAGCTTGTACAAGAATAACCTATGGTTTGCCCCTTGAGAATCACATATAGCTCTGCTTTGGGCTTCTTACACCCAGAACAGAGAACATCGTAAGGAATGTTCTCTGTATTGTAAGGAATCCATTCTACATGCTCATTCCCCCTAAGACTGGGTGACAAAGCAATGGTCACTTTTTACAACAACCTAAGTCTGTGCTACCTGTTCACTGTATTCAGTGACATACACACTAGAGGCCAATTGCACACTTTGCAATGCCAGTGACATGGACAGTAACTGCAATGCTAAGTGTCCTCAGTCTGTTTCCTCTGCCCTCAACCTTGGCAGTCAGGCAGGCTTCTTGTAACAAGGGAACTGGTTACAAGGGAACTGAAATGCTGTGTTTGACTTTGACACCCATTTGCCTTACTAGTGACTATCAATAAGTTGAAGAGATCTTTGATTGCAGCTTTTTGCCTAGTTCTTTCTGAAGGAAAAGTGGTGACATTTAGGCCAGTGGTCTGGCCTGAAAATACTTTGCCATTGAGGCCGTAAGCATCTTTGTTTGCAAGCTGTTTCCCCAGTGCAGTACCAGTGGGCACACAGCACCTTGTTCTCATCACACGAAGACATAAACACAACACAACTGGCTCTGGAAATGCTGCAGAGCAGCTGGGGGCCTGTCCTAGTGACATCCATGTCCACACTGGCGGTACGGAGCCTAGTGCTCTGGAAAGCTCCCATTCTGCTGTGCTCTGCACTTTTCCAGCTTTCTATTTATAATCCTTACATTTTCCATTCCTTGCCATACATTGTAAAGTCTCCTGTACAATTCTGGGCAGAAGTATTGAGAGTCGGCACATACTTGATTTTTTTTCCTTTTGTAGTTGTAGCTATTTTGCATTTTTTCTTTTTTTAAATATTGAAATTCTTTTTTCTAGCTGTTGCACATTTCTCTTATAAAAGAGTGCTAAATGCTTTTGTATCTTTTCCTGTCTATTGAAAGGATTTTATTTAATGACTCATTTAATATGGTGGGTGACACTGATAGATGGTTGAGTGCTGAACCAATGGCGGGTAAGCTAAGCTGCCAGCCTGAGTGACTAAGAGAGTCCTGAGGGGCTTTGGGGTTGCGGGGTGCTGCATGCTGGATTCATCCACAGAGTAGTCTACTGATTCTCACAGCTGAGTGTGCTGATGGGCAGTGGGCCCAGCGCAGGTGGGGCATGGGTGTGGCCAGTGGAGGCTGTGCTCCTTCCTGGTGCGGGTTCTCTGCTCTGCTTGCTGGCCCCTATGCAGAGGCAGCGTTGGTCCATAATGACCTTCACCATGGTCTACCTGTCTTGGAGCCAGGTGACAGGGATGGAACATCTGAAGCCGTGAGCCACATGAACCATTTTCTCCTGGGAGTTGTGCAAGGCAGGGGCTTTGGCCCGGCAAGTGCGAGCTGATAATCACATCATGCTTGCATTCCTGGGTCAAGCCTCATTCAGAAAAGAGGTTAATTTTTAAGTATTGTTGAATAATAATTGATAATACTTTGTTACACATTTTTATATCCATTTACGTGAATGAGTTTCCTATAATTTTCTTTTGACAGATACTGGTTTGAAGATTATTCTGATACTGTGAATAAACTGAAAATTTTCTCTTCTTTAAGGTACTTGTATTTAAAAAATTTGTGATTAAATTTTCAATTTCTTGTACCAATTTTAGTAAAATGAGTTTTTCAGTGAATTTTCCATTTCACTGAAGGTACTAAATTTGATAGTGTTTTTTCTTAATATCTTTGTAAATTCTTTAGAAGTTTTAAAATTATGCCTACTTTAATTTCTGATAATAGCAACTTCTTTTTCACTGTTTTTTAAATTGTTCTCCCTAGAGTGGTTTTTTTCTGGAATTTTAACATCTTTATGTTTTGTACTGTATTTTTATGAAGAACTTCTATTCTTTTGTGGCTTTTCACTCCATTAGTGTGTTTAAATTGTTTTTCTTTGTAGTTTCTTAAAACAAAGCACAAGTTCAATTGTTTAAACTTGATGGCATGGGGGCGCCCACCTGTAATCCCAGCACTTAGGAGGCCGAAAATAAGAGAATCACTATGAGTCTGATATGTGTTGTGAGACCCTGTAGACCCTGTCCTAAATACAGAAAAACAAACAAACAAATAAATACATAAATAAAATGTTACTTTTTATTTTTAAATTTAAAAAGATGAATTTTATTAGCACATGTTTCTAATGCATAAAGATAAAATTCCATATGAGGAGTTGCTACACGTGCATGCTACATCTTAGTTCTTTATTTAAGCTTTTTTGCATTTTAATTATTCTCTAGCTGGAAGTAATATTCTACATCCTTTGTAATTTCTTAAACTGTAAATATGGTGCTTATTTTCAAAAATTTAGGTATTATCTCTCTTTTTTTGTTTTAAGGAAGGGTTTACAGGGTGTTCAGGGTCTCACTACTAGGTCGGACTCGTAGTGATCCACCTGTTTAAAGCCTCCAAAGAGCTGGGATTACAGGTGTGCGCCACCATGCCCAGTCTCAATTGCTGTCTCAGCATGCTCTGGGGTCATGGCTGGCACAGCAGATCCGGGGATTGAACCCCTGGCCCCTGTGCCTGCTTGCAGGTGCTTAATCCGCTGAGCTATTTGGCTGGCCCTGGTATTACCTCTTAAAATATTTGCTTAGTTATTAATAGTTCTAATTTAATTCAGTTGAGTGTCAGAGAGCACAATGGTATTATCATAAGTGTTTGTGATTGTGAGGTTTTATATGGCCTAAACACGGTCCGTTTGGATTGATCTTCCAAATACATTCTTTAAGAATGTACTTTGTGGCCTGGCATGGTGGGGAAGCCTGGCTTCCTAGCACGTGTGAAGCTGACACAAGAGGATCAAGGAGAGTTCAAGTTGCTGAGGGGTTGAGGCCAGCCAGCCTGTATAGTGAGGTGAGGGTTCGCCTGAACATGAAGAGACTCTGTCTCAAAAAAAAAAAAAAAAAAGATGTTCTGCACTTCTTTACAGTGTGCATCAGCCATTGGGATGGCACTAGGACAAAATACCTAACACTACTGAAAGGAGAAAAGTTTTATTTGGCTCACATTTTCAGTGGGCTCAGCCTATGATTGGCTGACACTAAGGCAGAAGCATCATAGTGAAAGAGCCTGGTCACCTGTTCACCGCATGGCAGACAAGAAGCAGAGGAAGAAGCGAGGTGCGGAACACAAGGCCATACCCTTACAAGTCACACTCCAGAGACCTAACTCTTGACCAGGCACTTGTTCTGAGCATAAGACTGCTAGAGTGGCTTAGATCTAAGTGGTTTAGTTCTAAGCAGAAACAGTGCGGTATCTCTGAATGGACGTGGCCATCAGTTTAGGCGTTAATGTAGTACAGACCATCTTTAGCTTTGTTCAGTTTTTTTTGTAATTGTTTAATGACCTACTAAAAAAGGAATGTGAAATTTGAATCACATTTCTGGACTCCTTTAACTCTGCTCACTACTGCTTCTCATGTTTTTGTTTCATGTTACTAGTTGGAAACACAATTAAGTTTTCCTTGCGAACTGTCATGGGTATTAGGAATTTTTGAAGTTTTGTCAGTGTGATTTTCTTGGAGTCTGCACTGTCTCATACGTAGTACCCTAGTACATCTCCTTGATGATTATTACTTATATGGTTTTGTGCTTACTGACATACAATCTACTTGAACCTTTACATTTATGATTTTTTAAAAAGAGCGTATGGCTTGATTTTCAAAAATCTAGCCCTTTGATGTTTCCTTTTAGGTAGAATTATTAATCTATTTCTATTTCACATGATTATAAGCAATGTCAGATTTTAGGCTAATATATTGCTTTTTATTCCATTTGTGCTTGGCTCTTTTGTTTCTGCTTTCTTGTTACATGCTTTGGATTAATTTCCTTTATTAGCTTTTTAATTATAGTTCTTGCTTTTATTTTTACTCTTAGTGGGTCTTCTAGAGAAATTGATGCTGCACCCCATAATTTATCCACTCTACATTGCACTCATATTTTAGTATTCCTCCAATGACAGATTGATTCCATTTACTTTCCCATACAATGTTCTTTTGCTTTCTATATAATTTACTTCTACATATGTCATAGTAAATTGCATCATACTTTTGTTTTAAAGAAATTTTTAGAAGTATTTTATTTTCTTAAGTTGCTAATTTCTGTCTGATATATTTTCTGCTTGATAAAACATTGCTTCTGATTTCATACAATTCTGGTGCTGCTAATGAATTTTGTCAATTTTTTTGAATTTTGTCAATTTTTAAAAGTAAAGTTGTGTTTCACTTCCAGTCTTAGAATTTTCACTGGCCATAGAATCATAAACTTACAGTCCCCAGCCCCCAGCTCTTCAGATGTGTTATCACACTGTTTTTTCTTTTTATCATGAAAAATCAGACACTATTCTTACCAGTGTTCTTTTATTCTCTGGAGTAATTTTTTTTTATTTTATGCATTTAGTACAGGGTCTCACTATACAGCTCTGTCTCATAGTGATCCTCCTGTTTTCAGTCTCCCCAGCTCTGGGATTACAGGTGCACCACCATGCCCAGACTCGGTCGCCAGCTCAGCGCACCTCAGGAGTGTGGCCAGCATGGTGTGTGGGACCAGGGATCGAACCCTGGTCCTTGTTCTTGCCACAGCAGGCTCTTAGCCCGCTGAGCTTTCTTGCCAGCCCTCTCTAGAATTTTAAAGGTTTTCCCCTTTATGTTGTTTTCAGATGTTTGAACATAAGTACTTTTATGTAGTTTTCTTTCTTTTTATATTTGTGTTTTGTTGATACTCACAGACATATATGTGAGATGTTTCACCAAATTTGGTAAAATTGTTTCCCAAATGCTTTTTGCTCCTGTATTATTCATTTTTTCTTTTAGAAATCCAAATGTCAATACAGATAGATACGGTCCACACAACTTGATATTGTTTCGGGGAAGCACTTATTCTACTGAGCTCTCTCCCTGGCTCTGATATTGTTTCAATAGTTATATTTTGTGCAATTTCAAATTTTCTTGGTACCTTATTTTATTTGCTTCATAATGAATAATTTCTGTTAGGGGCCAGGGAGATGGCTCAGTGGAATAAGTGCTTCCCTGGCAAGTGCAAGGGTCTGAGTTCAATCCCTGGTTCTGCCAAAAAAAAAAGCTAGTATGAATAATTTCTGTTAATCCTTCCTCATTTTGGTATATGTGTACCATATATATGATATCTATGTGTATTTCTAATATATATGTGATATATATTTCTAATATATATGTGATATATATTTCTAATATATATGTGATATATATATATATATATATATATATATATATATTGATTTTTGTTAACCAGAGTATGGGGTTAAAGCCAACATCTTTTTATTGACCTATATTCAAGTTATTATTTTTTTTTTTAATTTTTAAACAGGTCTCAATATATCTTTAAATTGCACAGGCTGTGCTTGAAATTGCAATCACCTCTGTTTCTTAGACGTCTGGGATTACAGGTATATCAGCACATCCAGTTTTCTTTTATTTACTCTTTAACGTTTCTGTTTCTCTCTTAAAATCCCATTTTTCTTTGGCATTATACTCGTATTTTCTTTTGATTTATAATACTAGATTCAATGTACTATTAATTTAAAATACCTGGTTACTCGCGGGTTCATTCCTGTTGAATTTCTCTTGGGCTGCGTTGCGTTTTTGCTTTTGCGACGCCTACTCCCCCGCGCGCATTGAGTTTCTCTCTGTGAGTGGCAGGCCCACTGGGTAGGCTGGGGCAGTTGTCTTCCACACTCCATGAGGGGCCGCACTGAGCTCCACGAGGCCATCACTTTGAACAGCTGTGTACTACAATGAAGCCATCTGCCCCAGCGCTCTGGGAACCATGCAGTGCAAAGGTGGAAGGCAGCACAGACCATTCCACGCTCTTCCTCAATTGCTGCCTAGCTCCACAGAATTAGCAAGTGTGGGAGAAATTCTCAGGCACGTCGTTATTTTTGCATTTGTTCTTTTTCCAGATTTCAGTTCTTTATGGACTGGTTTCTCACCACTCCTGCGCTCTTTCTTTCTCCTGCCTAGACCACTTATTTCTAATCCATGTCCAGGCAAGTCTGTGGCCCTGGGCAGAGTGCTGTCCCAGCTTGCTACTCCTTTATGCCAGGTTCACTTGCTCCTCAAATTTGCATTCATCTGACTTCCTTCACATAATCTCATAGATTAATATATATATATAATTTATATATATATATAATTTTTGTTTCTCGTTTTTTCATGTTGTTATTATGAAATGCATTTTTTCATATTTCTACATTGTACTCGGAAGTTGAACTTTTTCAGATGCACTGTACTCTATGTGCATGCGTGAAAGTTTCCCGGTTCTCTCTATTTACTGATGGACAATTTCACCCTATGAACCTTTAGCTAATCGCCCTCTAGCTCTCATTATGTTCAAACTCCTGACTCCTGGTTTTCAGCGTTGCCCCAGGATTCAAGCCTCTGGATCATTAACATTAATAAATGCCTCGCAGAGTCAAGGTTAGGTTTCAGCATGCCTTGCAGGTTGTCAGCATTCAGACTTTTAAGTTTTTCTGTCTTTTTTTTAATCTTATCTTTTAGTTTGCTTTGAGGAATTTTGCTATTCTCAAATGAACCTCTGCTTAATAAAGCTTGTTTTCGAGATTTCGTTTGGCAGTTCTAGATGATCTGTAGTTGAACTCTATTTACTGTGTCATGAGGACAAGAAAGAAGTGAATTTTTTTCTTTGTGTTGTTTCTGAACTTTACATTGCATAATCTGGAAGTATTATTGTTTTCTCTGCAAACCTCCACTTCTTTAGTTTCTAATTAATGACAGATTCCCTGTCCCATGCTATGCCATGGGTCCATAGTGTGTATGCATGCCCTTACTACAAATGTGCCCGACCCTTGTGGGACCCTCCTGCCTTTGCTTCTTAAGTCGCTAGGACTACAGGCATGCACTACTGTCCTTTCTTCATGGTGAAAACTTTCAACTCTTAGCTTTTGAAATGTATAGTCTCTTATTGTTTTCTAAACTGCAAAAACACATCAAATATTTTTATGCCTGTCTTTGTATGCCTTGGTCAGCCATTCTCCACCCACCATTTCTCAGCCCTCCTGGACTCTGGGGCCACCATCTTCCTCTAAACTTCCATGAGATCCACTCTTTTATAGCGCACACATGAGTGACATCATGTAGTACTTGCCTGTGCCTGTTGTATTTCACTTACTTTAATGGTTTCCAGCTCCATCTATACTCCCACAAATGGCAAATTTTATGCTCTTTCATGCACCATTGAAAAGCATTCTATTGTGTATTTGTGCCATATTTAACAGTCTATGTGTCAGTTGGAGGACACACTGTGTACATCTCACTGTGGACTGTGCTGCACTGAACATTGGTGTACAATGTCTCTACTGCCCCCGACCCCCCGATTCTATTTCCTTCACTATTTACTCAAGCATGAGAGTGCTGGATCACTCTCATTCTTGAGAGTGATGGTTGTATATTTAATTTTATTAAGGAAATTTCATCCTGCTTTTCATAATAGCCGTCCTCCCTTGCATTCTCACAAACATTGGAACAAAGAGTCCAGTTTTCTTACCTCCTAATACTTGTTATCCTTGTATTTTTTATAACAGCCTTTCTTAACAGAAAGAATGAGGTGAAATCTCATTTTGGCTTTGATTTGCATGTTGATTAGAGATGTTAAGCATTTTGTTTTTATTCACTTTTTGATTATTTATATATCATCTTTGGAGAAATGTCTTTTAGATCTACCACATATTTTCCAATTCAGGTTATTCAGTATTTCTGGTTTTGTTGTTTTTAATTATAAGGTTCTTTTGGGAGTTCTTTACCATTTTGGTTACCACTTTCTTGTCAGATGAGTATCTTGTAAATATTTTTATCCCATTACGCACACGACATTCTGCACTACGTAGATTGCTTTTTATTGTTGCATGGACAATCTTTTATTTTTTTCTTATTAAAGATGACAATTAGCAAACCAACAAACTAGGCCATGTTCCATGTGAAAAATATCACAGGGTGATACCTATCTTTTATTTTATTTTATTTATTTATTTATTTATTTATTTATTTATTTATTTATTTATTTTTGTGAAACCAGGGATTGAACTCAGGCCCTTGCACTTGCGCGGGAAGCGCTTATTCTCCTGAGCCATCTCCCCGGCCCTGATGCTTATCTTTGGAGTAAGTGTTGTCAGCCAAATCTGTCATTCCATTAATGGAAATCTCAAACCAGAGACAGATACCTGCACCTTACCAAAGCCCAGTGAATGTCTGCGACAGCAGCCCAGGAAGGCAGCTGCTGGCGACACCCAGGCCCAAAGAAGCACTTCCTCGATGTTAGGGTCTCTAGGGTGTCAATTTTTCGATTATTACATTTGTGGTCTCAGTGTTATAAGAAAACAAGTTTTTGTAACTGAATCATCTTTTAAATAATCTTCTTGGAGTATGTAGAAATTTAAAATGACCATATGCTCACTCAGTTGTTAAAATGTTAATGAAAACAGTCATAAATAAATTTTTTAAAATATGCATGACACCAGTATTTTTTCTTAGACTAAGCACTGTGTGCTACACACCTCTACTTTCACAGTATTAAAGTAAGTGGTAAGCTAGGACATCAAACTGAATGCAATTGTCATTTAAAAATTGCTATTAAAATATCACTTAATTTTTATTTATTTTTTTACTTTATTGAGAAACATGTCAATGAGACACTTTCCAAGCTGATTAGTAGGACATTTTCAATGATTAATGCATTGCACATCGTTATCTTCTCAGCGATCATTTAACTTTTTAGAATAATATTTATTTGTTGCATTTTGGATCTAATTAGAACCCCTTTCTTTTTTACTTTTTATTTTTATTTTCATTTTTATTTCTATTTTATTTTTTTGTATTTTAGAGAAGAGTCTACAGAATGTTCATGGTCTCACTACTAGATCGAACTCATAGCGATCCGCCCGTTTACAGCCTCCCAAGAGCTGGGATTACAGGCACGCCCCACTAAGCCCAGTCTCAATTGCAGTCTCAGCGTGCCCCGGGGAGCGGGACTGGCACAGCAGGCCCAGGGATCGAACCCCCGTCCCTGCTCCTACTAGCAGGCTCTTTAATCCACTGGGCTATTTCGCCGGCCCCCTAGAACCACTTTCTTTTTGAATGCAGAACTAAAGTTGATTTTTAAAAGAATATTATTATTAAAGGGAATAAAGGAATTAATAAAATATTTTTGGTAAAATGAAAATAACTTTATGAGTTATCGTATGTCTTTATTTTACATTATGGAACAACAGAGATTTTAAATTCTAGCAGAATTAATGATTGCACGGAACATAGGGAAATAATTGCGATTGGATTGCATAATGTGAAAAGATAGCTGGCTACTGCTGTTAATTTTCAGACTATATTACCATTCTGTGCTGGGTATCTGTTAATTTTATATATATTAAATCCTTCGTGATTTATTTCTGTTCAACAATCATATGTTAGAGGTGAAAGAGAAATTTTTTCTCATGCTCTGAATCTTTTTTTGTCCACATTAAACATACTTAAGGGAAACCTTCAGTTTCCATATGGATCCATGGACCTGCATCCCAGCAGCGCAGAAGTTGGGAGTCGTGAGCTCTGGGCCACGACAGGGAACAGTAGCTTGATGAAGTCCTTCAAGTAACTCTGGCTTCCCTTTTCCATTCCTTAAGGATGTTGTTTCTAAAATAAAAATTGTTACTGGACCAACTGTGAATCAGTTTGTCCATCTTGGTCCAGAAAATTAGTGAGAGAGACAGCATTGGAAATTGTGTCTCATTTTCTTTTTTTTTTTCTTTTTTAATTTTTTTTATTTATATTTATGTGTGTGTGTGTGGCCAGCTCAGCCCACCAGGGGGCGGGGCTGGCTGGCATGTGGTGCTGGGGGATTGAACTGCGGTCCCTGTGCTTTGCTAAGCTTG
>NW_004524610.1:11485022-11493930 GCF_000260255.1 Octodon degus
TGTGTGTGTGTGTGGCCAGCTCAGCCCACCAGGGGGCGGGGCTGGCTGGCATGTGGTGCTGGGGGATTGAACTGCGGTCCCTGTGCTTTGCTAAGCTTGTTCTAAGTAGGTGCTTTAGACCACTGAGCCATCTCACCAGCCCTGTGTCTCATTTTCAAACAGTTCTGTTTGTAATTCATCATCTTTTACCATAATGCTCATAAACTTACCTCAGTGTCAGCATTGATCTGTCATTTTGGTTCACACATACATACAGATCCTTTGACCTTTTTGTACTGATTTTCCTGTTTTAAACCAGAGCCTTTCTGGTAGAGAAATGTTCAAATGTGAACATTTTATATTCACATAAATGTTCAAATATAAATGCTTTATATTTTCTGACAAAGTTAGCAAAATCAATTGTTTTACATCTTCAGGAAAATCTTGTCCTCTTTTATTACTTTAGGTCTATACAGTGTTAGAATATAACAGAGGATGAAAACTGCCAGAGGTTATGCTTTCATGACTACTGCTGATCAACTCCTTCAACCAGTCTGGTTTACATTTCCATCCTGTGATCTCACTCATTTTATAAGCTCAGACAATATAAGTAGGAATATAATCTTAGGGAATAGCAGACAGTATGGCCTCCCATTGGTTTTCTGGTACTAGAGACAAATTGGGTGAAAGGAGAAACTGTTCTACAAGGGAGCGCTTTCTGAGTGTGAAGACTCACTGATTTATTTTTAAAAAAGTTCACTGTGTGACTGTTATTTACAGACATGTCCCAGGTCATGGGGACAGAGTGGCAAAGACAGGCTGGGATAGAGTGTAGTCAGGTTAGAATGTATGATTTTACCAGTTCTACACATGCACTCACACAAATCCACAGATTTATCTTTACATATTTACATACATGTGTATTTGGTGTATGTTTGATGCTAAATTGGAATAAAAAAATTGGGAAATACAAAGAATTTTATACATGAGCTATTCCAGCTAGTCAGGAAATGTCACCCTCATGCAGTGACCTTTAAGGAGACAAGACAAAGTGAAAGATTGAGTCTGGCAATATTGGGGTGAGGGAAATGTTAAGCCCAGAGAGGAGAAACAATGTTGAAGGAGGAGCATGACAGAAGGGTGAGAGAGGACAAAGTCTAAGAAGGAGAAGGAAGCTAATCAAAGAAAAGGAACAACTGGGATGGGGGAAAGTGGCAAAGAAAGACGGAAGGGAAAATTAGATGTACATATACACAGGGTAGCTTGGATACCTGTACTGCTGATTTCTACTGGTCTTTTTAAATAGACAATTAATGCTTAACTTTTTTTCTTCTTTGTACTTTTGACCAATTTTGCATGCTTATACCTGGTAATCTGAACAACCAATTTGAAGACAGTAATATGCAATATAACAGTTTAGTAGTTACTGTTCCATTCCTACCATCTTATTTAGTGAAATTCTGTATTGTTTCTAATGATTTTTTTGCTACTTTTTATTCTCTTCAATAAATACATAAAACATGCATAGAAAACAAGAATGTGTCAAGGAAAAAGTCATGTTGAACTTTACAGGTTGACTATGGACTTTCATTTTTATTCTCCATAAAATGGGCATGTGCAGGAAGAATTTTAGTTATGGTCCAGTTTGTGTTTCAAGAAATATTACGTATGCGATATAAAGAACTTGCAATAGTGGAGTTGACCTGGAGAGACACATTTGGGAGGTAAGAGAATGGCACCTGTGAGAAATCATGATGCTTTGTGTACCATCTTTAGAGAGGCCAGATTTTCAATGGATTGCACAGATAAAATTAGCAATATTTTCTGAACGTTTGACTCTGGAATGCAAGGAAGGAAGAGATGCAATGACTTCATACGTTCTATTTTGAACAATTAGAAGAGAAGAAGTTGCTATTACACTCCGAGGGAGAACTATCAGGTAGATAATGACTTCCAAGACTTCTGTAGCAAGGTAATCGTTCTAGTAGAATTTAAGAAAAAGCTCTTCGAAAGGGTTGAACAGGTTCAGTGCCTCCTTATGTTGGTTCTTGAGCAGTTTTCACACTTGTTAATGAAAGTTCAGGTTGGCCACAGAGATAAAAATGATTGGTAGAGCTATCATGGTCATACCCACAGAGGCTAACAGCTATCTTGCTCCACAGGCAGAAGCAATGACTACTACTCAAATGGCTTTGGGGACAGGGAGTGGCTTAAAGAAATGTCAGATTTATCACAGTCTTAGAAAATCCCTGACCTCAGTACTTGTTACCAGGAGTGTTTTAAGAAATTTTCCAACTAGTTGAATTTTAAATTGGTACTTAATGCTTAAATGCAGAAAATGAAATTGCCCTTAATTTCTTATCCTTAATTTGCAGGCTAGCTCTTGTTTATTCAGTATCTGGGAGTAGAAAGGAGAAATCTAGGACTATGTAGATAAATAATACCATTCATACAGATAGTAATAGTGATTATTAGACAAAAATGTAAAAATGCATATACATATGAAAAAACTAATATATAATTATGAAAATTTATATGATGGGTTATTTTATTCTTGAAAGCCATTTTTACATATGGATTTCATATAATCTTGGTGTTACAGAAAATTATTTTTTAAAAAAGAACAACCTCAAGTAGTAATTTAAAAAATACAATATTTTCAAAATGTGAACATTCCTAGTAATGACAGTAATTAGTGCACTATATTCCTGTCATGCATATTGTTTTGGGTTTTTTTTTTGTATTTTAGGGAAGGGTCTACAGGGTATTCAGGGTCCCACTACTAGATCAGACTCCTAGTGATCTGCCAGTTTATAATCCCAAGAGCTGGGATTATAGGTGCACACCATCATGCCCAGTCTCAATTGCCATCTAAGCACTCCCCAGAGGTGGGGCTGACACAGCAGGCCTGGGGATCAAACCCCCGGTTCCTGCACCTGCTTGCAGGTGCTTTAACCTACTGAGCTATTTGGCCAGTCCTTACATGTTGGTTCTTGAACCATCAGTTGCTCTGATTTCAAATATTTCAACCAAATCCACTCTTACTTCACAAAATATAGCATACATGCTAAATTTTCCAGGATTCCAAAAGAAGAATCTGTCCAACATTTTCTAATTTTAAATTTATTCTTGAAATGCTCATTTTTTCATCTTAGCATTTGCTCCAGTCCCTTGGCCCTGGAGGACACTGCCTAACTGTCTCACAACTTTATCTTTAGAAACCAGGTCTGTTCTCTTTTCTTACAACCCATCACTCCTAATAGCATCCTATGAAAAGTTTGTCTATGTAAACCTTTCCTGGGATTCCACACCGTTTTTCTCATTTTTTCTTTTTCAAGAACAGGATTTTCAATCTTTCTTGACCATTTGTCAAAGAATTAGGGAATTAGTTCTATGCTTTCCACCATAACCCTTATATTATTCTTGGTGTCTGTAAAAGCCTGTGGATGATTCACACAACATTGAAAGTTGTCAATTGCCTCTGCTCCCATCTCTGCTCCTTTCTTTCTTTCTTTCTTTCTTTCTTTCTTTCTTTCTTTCTTTCTTTCTTTCTTTCTTTCTTTCTCTCTCTCTCTCTCTCTCTCTCTCTCTCTCTCTCTCTCTCTCTTTCTTTCTTTCTTCTTTCTTTCTCTTTCTTTCTTTCTTTCCTTCTTTCTTCCTTGCTCTCGCTCTCACTCTCACTCTCTTATTTTTTCTGCTCATTTTCTTGTCTTCAGCACCACGGTCACAGCCTACAGATCTATCATCCAGTGCTTGCCCCCATGATGTGTGCTTCAATGATCTCTACCCACAAGCTCTTCTCAGGCCAACTCTCTCAGTTCCTTCCTTTTTGCCTTTTCTCTGTTCCCACATAGAATCCCACACACTGGAAATTGCTAAGTCCTCCTTCACCTGCCATTGCCTTAGTCCACATCCTTAAGCAGCGTAGACATCCTGGTTTGTTCCTTCATGTGATCTACCCGTCCTTGCTGTCACATGGAGTTCCCCCTTCATCTTACCCGCTTGGCAAAATATGACTGTACTCATCAGAAATCCTCTGCAAATGATGAAAACTGCTTCAGTTTCATCTTTTCATTGGGAAAGAAAGAAAATGTTTTATTAGAAGGAAGCTTTCTATGTATCCCAAGACAGGAAAGATCAGAAAATAGGCAGTCACCAAGAGAGGCACTAATGAAGAGTCTGTGGCCAGGGTAAGGCCACGGGGCGCACGATTAGGGTGCTGACACTGAAGCAGCCAGGCACAGCTCCTTGGGAAGAAAGGAGCTGTCACAGCACACCTGCTGCTGAAGCCACTGCATTTTTTTTTTTTTTTTTTTTTTTTTTTGTATTTTAGGGAAGGGTCTACAGGGTGTTCAAGGTCTCACTACTAGATCGGACTCCTAGTGACCTGCCTGTTTACAGCCTCCCAAGAGCTGGAATTAGAGGTGTGTGCCACCATGCCCAGTGTCATTCACCATCTCAGCACACTCCAGTGCAAGGCCGGCAAGGCAGGCCCAGGGATTGAACCTCAGGCCCTGCACCTGCTTGCAGGAGCTTTAATCTGCTGAGCTATTTGGCCAGCCCTTTCTTTTCTTTTCTTTTTTTAATTAAAAAATCATTTATTTATTCATTTGGTCTAGGGTCTGGCTATGCTTGGACTCACTGAGAACCTTCTGTCTCAGCATCCCCATCACTGGGATTACAGTGTGACACGATGCGCAATTTTGGTGGCCAGCTCAGTATAACTGGGGTTCTGGAGCTAGCACGGGATGTAGTAGCGGGGATTGAAACAGTGTGCTTGTGCTTGCCAGGCAGGCACTCAGATGGCTGAGCTACCCACCCAGCTCCATATAGCTACATTGTTACCAGTAGTAATTTCTGCATGGTGTCTTTGTCTCCATCCTTTTCTGAAGATTCAGTGTTAAGTGGAAATGTACATTAGAGGAGCTTGCTTCAGAAATTGTATCCCAGTCTGTAGAAAGGAGAGCAGAACATTCTCTCTTCTTGGTTCTCTCTAGTTATAAGACAGGTAGTGAGTGCTGCTGACTATACAAATAGGAATTTTACCCAAAC
Source organism: Octodon degus (assembly GCF_000260255.1). Classification (NCBI taxonomy): domain Eukaryota; kingdom Metazoa; phylum Chordata; class Mammalia; order Rodentia; family Octodontidae; genus Octodon; species Octodon degus. Next base: position 11,490,054 of record NW_004524610.1, read on the forward strand.
TGGAAAAGTGGGCCAGAGCACTGAGACATACCTGGCTGTAGCAATGCAGCTGGCTTTCCCATCTCACTTACACATGAGCTGCTAAGCAGCGTTAGATACATCAGACAGTCACAACTCTGTTCTTGACCAAAATTAGATGCTCACCATCTTTGGAATATCACCACTATTGATTTCTAATCACCTCTGTTATTTATAGCAGTTATTGTTGTTGATTCCACCCCCCCCATTTTTGTTCTTCTACACTTTCTCTGTTCTCCTTCATTCTTAGCTGGTGCCTTCATAACTTTATTGAAACAGAAAAAGAGAAGTATAAAACAGTCCTTCAATTTCAGCCATAATCCAAATAAAATAATCTGATCTCATTCCTGTTTTGCCCATTTTTGTCTCAGCTATCAATCCTCTCATCTGTGTTCCACGTCTTCCTTACTTACACTTCCTCACATTTTAATTTTGGTTGTTTATGTGTCTTGTTTTGAATATTTCAATCTTTCGCTTCTATAACATTCAGATTTTTCAGTTTTCTGCACTCTTGTCTCTGTTCATTTTCATGCCTTCAGCTGCATGGTTGCAGCCTAGATATTTCATCACCCAGTGCTTACCTGGTACTTCTGGGATATTTGGTTCAAAAAGATAACTTGTACAAGTAAATGATCTTTACATTTACGGCAGTCACCAGAGGATGGTAAAAAGTGCAAGACTAATTCTTATAGTAAGGTCTTCAGTGAATGGGAAGGAAAGCTGATGATCCTGCTCCTGAAAGAAATGAGGAAGGGACACAAAGTGGGAGCAAAGGTTTAGAGGGAGATGAGGTTATATATTTATAATATATATATAGTTACATTAGTGTATAAATTAGTACTGGACTATGCTATTTTAAAAATAAGTTTTCCTTGTACAAATAGTAAAATAATGTTTATGTTAGCCTATATTACTGAGAACCCTTCATTTCTCTGTTTGATAATGGTAAACACTTTTTACAATTGTCCTGAAATAATGCAGTATTTATGGATGTAGCTATTTCAGGAATAAGTTTCATGGAAATGGGATGGAATTTTTTCTTTAATGTATTTAGTACAATGTCTATAGGGTCTCACTACACAGATCGGACTCATGGTGATCCTCTTGTTTTTAGCCTCCCAAGCGCTGCAATTACAGGTCTGCTACACCACACCCAGTTTCAGTCACCATCTCAGTGCACCCCAGGGGTGGGGCCAGGACCTGGAATCGAACCCAGGTCCTTGTGCCTGCCTAAGCAGGTGCTTTAGTCTACTGAGCTACCTGGCTGGCCCTTGGGATGGAAAATTTAAGAGATCACTGTGTTGGTAAGCTTCCCACTACAGATAAAATATCTGAGATAATCAATTTATATAGGGAAAATGTTTATTGTGGCTCGCACTTTGCACATGAATGGCCCTATTGCTGCTGTGGGCCTGTGAAAACACAGCTCTTTGTGTCAAATGAAGGAGACCCATTTGCTTATGGACAGGCAGGCATTAAAGAGACAAAAGAGATCTGAGTCCCCCAGTCATTGTTAAGAGCACATCCTCAATCCTAAAATTCTCCTGGCAGGCCTCACCTTTTATAGTCTATGACTGTGTTCCATTACTGCCAAGAGTCTGCTACATACAACTTTTGGAGACAGTATTTACTCAAGTCATACCAAGACATTCATAATTACAAGTTAAGCAAAGCATGCAGAATTTCCAGGTGTCATTACAGTTGTAGCAAACCAAATGCTAAAGCAGAGTAAAAAAAAATGCAACAAAGTGATTATCTGTAACTGTGGTAAGGAAGAATGATAGATTAAGATTTCCAAACAGCTTTTAAAAATTTCACTGCCCTGCAGAACATATGATCTTTTGTACTTTTATCAGATAAAAATCCTGTGCCCATCTCCAGGACAAAATGAATTAGCACTGCTACGGAAACAAAATTATCTGCATAATTATCAGTTTTCTATACTGTAATACCTATCATAGCTGTATTGTAAAATACTACGTTCAAAAGTACATCCTTCCTGAGGTGAGATAACCTTTGTTAGCTAAGCCTCTCAGACAGTACTCTAGAATGACACTGAGGGGACATACAATCATTCACTTATCTATTTGTAGGCTTAGGACCCTTTTTTATTGCTCTTACTCTCCCTCCTTTGTAAAACCAAAAGTCCTCTTTACTTCTGGCTGCAGGGCACCAATGACACTTTATGTCATTTTAAGTGAGATCTGTCCTCCTAGTCTAGATATAGAATAGTGCAGAACACAATCTTTTTCTTCTGAATCTTTTCCTTAGTATAGTATTGGTGACTGTACTTTAGTTTCCCATCACTAGTTTTGTTTCTGTTTTTGAATTCTATTTTACTATATGACTATACTAATTTTTACTAACTTGACTATTTTATCTTTTTAGTTTTTCACAGCTTTCAAGTGTTTAGCTGTTTTTAATAAAACTGGAAAGGATATATATATATATATATATATCAAGTTTTATGTGAACATATTTTCATTTCAATTGTGTAAAAAAAGTGAAAATAAAGAGTGGGATGGATATATATATATATATATATATATATATATATATACCTTAATAAAGAACTGCCTAGTAATTTTTCAAAGTGATAGAATCATTGTAGATTTATATGTGCAAATTATTAGGGGGCTGAAGACTCAATTGATATTAATATCCTTTACTTTAATGAATGCAGTGATAGTTTCTTGAAGTAGTAATATTCATTTAGCTCATCAAAAGGAAAGTTGAATGTTTGTTTATATATATCTTCATTTGTAGGTAAGTTATTTTGTTGCCTATTTTGCAGAAGAGTGGTTTTTGATCTGGATATTTAGTGGTAAATATTCTTTATATCTTCTGTGTCCAAGTCGTTTTCCAGATATAAGAAGTACTGTGGTCACCTCCGTTCATCTATGTATTGCCTTTCCATTTTCTTAAGTTTCTGTTTAAGGGAGTCAGTTTCAGTTGGCAGGAGTTCAGAATATGCCACTCCAGGTACCTTGCTGTGCTCTATTGGCAACACTGAGCTCACGTCACTGACAAAATGTCAGGTGCAGATGGAAACCATCTCTGCGTTCTTCTTGCCTGTCTAAAGACTGAGCCTTGAAAAGGAACTCCCTTGTCCAAGATCCTTTTTCCCAAAAGCTTCATCAACCAGAGAAGATGGAAGAGAAAAGACATGACAACATACACCTGGACAGGCTTTGTAACCAACAGTAGTGTTTTTCCAAGTCTTCAAAGTCCCTTTATCTTTGTAAAATCACTCTCTCTCCAGTGGCCTCCTTTCCCCTGCTTCCCCTATAAAGACAGTACATATGCCTTCAGATCTCACTACCCTTTTGGAAAATTCCCTTCTTTTTACTGTTATATCCCTGTTAATAAATTAATAAGTGTTTGTGCCTTTTCTACTACTGGTCTGCTTCTTGTCTATTTCATAGATCTGACTGTTGAGTTTAGGAGTGTAAAGTCCAGGTCTGACTGTAGAATTTTAAAGAAGTCAAGCATCCCAGCATATTTTTGAAAGGGTGATGCTTTTCTCTACTATCTGTATCAGCTATGCTTTCTAGGAAAACAAGATAGACAAATATATAATGTATAAATCTGGATTTTTAACTTTTTTATTCAGTGAAATAATTACTTTGCCTTTGAGATATTCTTCATGACCCTATGTCTGGACTGTTGCCCAGAGATAAATGCAGGTCAATGGCTTTCTGATTCAATTCTTATCTCTCAAATGCTTGATGTGTTTTTAACAATGCATCAAGTGAAAGAGTTAGTTGGGTATTGTTAATTCATCTTAGATCCAGAACTCCTAAAATTAATTTCAGGTTACAATGAGAGATAAGGGCTTAGCTTCTTTTATTTATAAATT
>NW_004524610.1:11494030-11496591 GCF_000260255.1 Octodon degus
AAGCACTTATTCTACTGAGCTATCTCTTTTATAAAAATTAAATGGAATTGTAAAAGCACTGCTTAAATTTTTTATGCAGTCATTTAAAACATAAACTTTATCATTTAAAAAAATTCTCCAGTACACTTATACCTATTCCTAAAGCATAGTCCTCTTCCATTCAGGTGCTTACTTCCACTGGAAAGATTGATAGTTTAATAGCAGGTTGAATTTATTTTAGAATATTTTAGTGCAACCTCTTGTACCTAGCTTTCTTTTTTGGTAATTATTTATGATATAACGAGAAATAAAAATTTTTGACTTTTTAAATTTCTTTCCTTTTTTTTTGGTAGAACTGGGGATTGAATTCAGGCCCTTATGCTTGCCAGGCAAGCACTGATTGTACTAAGCCATCTCCCCAGCCCTTAAGTTTCTATGTTTAATGTGTTATAAATCTACAGGAATTTTATTCTTTCATTTAAACATATAATTCCACTTACTTTAATACACTACAGATTATCATGAATGTAATCTTTAGTTTTCAAAGTTGACAGAAAAGTGATGTGTTTAGCAATTATTCCAAATTAGAAATTGTATTTTCTTTACATTGCAGATGGATGGACTTATATATCTGATCAGTTCATGAGATGATTGTCAAACATTCATACATTCCAGAAAATATTTATAATTTTGCACTTATAAATGTGAAATATAATGCTAAAAGTTTATAATGAGCAATGTCTGTAGAGGACTTGATTTGATATTATGACATTACAAGTCTGTCTTTGAAATTTGAGTAACTTATTAAAGATATTTAGCGGAACCAGACAAATAAAATAAAAATTTAAATGCAAGCATGGACTTTTAAAATTTAATGAATTAATTTCTTGTATTGTATATTTATATAGTGCATTATTATATAATAAAATATAACACATTGTATATTCTTATGCAATTCTTAGTATTTTAATTTCTTATATCATGTTGAGACATAAGAAATACATGTATGGGTAGTTACAATTGATATTAAGTTTTTAGAGGAGCAAATATAGATATTAAAAGCTTTGTGTAAAAGCTAAAAGAATATTTAAATTAAAAAATTACTCATTTGATGGTAGAAGTATTTATTAACCTTATTAAATCATGAATTTATTCAATCTATGAACATTTAATGAGCTTAATACCTGCAATACAGCACATTGCTGTGCTCTAAAGATATGAAGTTGTATAAAAATTCTTCAGCAAGGTCATGTGCTCACAAATGTGATGTTGAAAGTGATAATAAATATATATACTACATATGCTCAGTGAATAGATAAATTAACTTATAGTATAAATTTACAAATATTATAAAGTCAATAGTAACTTGTTAATACTATAAATAATTTTTCTAATATCAATGTTTACCAACTCTAAAATCAGCAGGCATTTTTTTATGTTTGCATATTGTATTTACATACAGATTAATTTAGTTCCTGGATTTGAATATAGCATTTCTTTTGTCTCCCGGAGCCCTGAGCTTGGGGCACTGGAGCTTCAATGACTAAAAGTAGCCTTTTTTAAAGATTCTAGAATTAGAGGTTATAAATGCATGCAAGCCCCAAAGGACAGCTGAAAGAGTATTAGTAGTGAATTCAGTTGACACTTGTTTCTGTCCATAACTGAAGCATCCATACACACCTCAGAAGAAAAGCAAAGAACCCTGGAGTGTAAGGAGAGAGAAGCTTATTTCTTACTTATACATACATACATACAGGAGAGAGATTGATGGCTCAAACTTCAATATCCCTCCAGATTTTGTACCACAAGCTTTTAAAGCTTGGCAATGATGGATATAATTAAATTAAATCCCTAACAAATGGGATAATGTCACACAAAAATTTTCCAAACTGAAGAGGCTTAGCTAATACAAATATGTGACACACTTATAGAAAATGAATACAGGCAGGAAAATTGAGAACTTTTTTCCTTACTAAAGTAATTTAGGGGTAGAAAAGACTGAGAGTACGTCACTTTTTTATCATTTCAAACTAAAAAGGGTTGCTTTCAAAGTAAAAGACAAACTAATAATCATGTGTCAGAAGTTTTCATAGAAATTAGATAGGTAGCAAATTACTAACAAATATTATATAATTTTTATTTATAGAAACATAGACTTACTATTAGTGAGTCCTTGCATACATTGTCCAATTCTCTCCAAGAGCAGCCTTTTATATAGTCAGAATCTTAGTACTGGTACATTGCAATTGATGAACTCATCAACTGCCACAAGCTTTTAAAACTCACTCAAGCTCAAACATACAACCTAAGTGTGTCTGCAAGTTTTAGAGAAATTAAATCTGTAACCTAAAAATTTCTGGAAACTAGTTTTATTTGAGAATTTTACCAAGTATTTAAACCTTTGCAAGCAATCCTACCTGAGCGTTTAGACGAAGAAGAAGAAGAGAGACCCAGTCCTAGCCCAGGTCCGGTGAGTGTGCGGAGAGCTTCCTGCTACCCTGCGCCAGCGGGACCAGTCCCAGCCCAGGCACAGAGTGGGCTGGACCCTCTCCCAGCCCCTTGGGCTGCCCCCCCACCACTCC
>NW_004524610.1:11502314-11508878 GCF_000260255.1 Octodon degus
AAGAGGAAGAGGAAGAAGAAACAACTCTTGACTTTTTTTGAGCCAACATTATCACAGCAGAAAACTCGGACACTTTACTGAAAATGTTTACCCTTTATGTGTTTTTTAAAGAATATTTTTTGAGGAGGGTACAAATTAGAATTAAAACAGAAAAAATACAAGTGATACAGAATTTCTTATGAAAACAGATGTAAAAATTTTTAAAATTATTTCCAAGTTGAATCCATCAATATACACAATATTATGCAGCTCAGCTAAGTAGACTTTATTTTTTAAATACAAGGCTAGTTCTACACTAAAAAACAAAATTGTCAATATATCCATCATCTTAAGAGACTAGAGAAGAAAAATGCTATGATTCTATCAATTAATATAGGAAAAGTGTTTGAAAAGACATAATTTAATTTCTAATTTTTAAATAAAAACATCTTCAACCAACTGGGTATACCACAGCAATTTCTTACACTGACACAGAATAGCCATGAAAAACCTAAAACTAATATTATCCTCACTACTGACTTCACTAGAAATAAAGTAGAAATATCCACACACCTTGTTCTTACTTAGCAGAGTCCTGGAAATATCTGATTGGTCAATAAGTGAAGAAAATTATAGCATATAGATTGGAAAGAAAATGTTCTGCCCCTGTTTTAAGACAGCATAAGTTCAGAAATAGGAAATAGTCAGGAATGTATAAAAATCTAGAACTTCTATGTGGGTTCTGCAAGTTTACAGGATGCAAGGTAAAAACAGAAATTATGTTCCTTCAGTAACAACAAACTTTTGGAAATGAACATTTAAAAGAATATTTATCAGTCCAAAAATATAAGAATTATTAAATATGAGTCCAATAAAATGTGAACAGAATTCATACGTTAAAGGCTATGAAGCCAAAGTGAAAGAAATTTTTAAAAATTCTAATTATGTGGTGATACAAACCATGCTGAAGGATTAGAAACCGCAGCATGAAAAAGATGTGAATTCTCTTCAAACTGATATAAGAATTAAACTTAATTCCTGTCAAGTAACCAATAAGATTTCTATAGACATAGCAAATGTACCTCAGGAATAACTATATCAAGGCAAAATAACTATAAATGCTAGAACAACTTTAAACCAAAGAATAAATCTAGAGAACTGCATTACATATTTTGAGAGTAATAAGGAATTGATGCATGATATCTATCTGTCTGTCTGTCTGTCTATCTATCTATCTATCTATCTATCTATCTATCTATCTATCTATCTACTTATCTATCTAACAAAATAGTCAAATAGAGCTATACAAAATACTCCATTTTTTCCCCAATGACAGTAAACCAATTCAATACAGGAAGAACAGTGTCTTTGACAAGTGCTCATGAAAATTTGAACATCAATAGAAGAGTAACAACAAAATACAGAATCTTGCTCAATTTGCTCAATGTAGGACATTGATTTCAAATACAAAGCTATAAATATTCTTCAGAAAACAGTGTAGCAGAAAATTTTATCAGATAGGGTTAGGTAAAAATTTCTTACATATCATACCAAAACATGACCCATAACAGAAAAAGTTGATAAATAAAACTTTGTGAGAATTTAAAGGTGGGCCTGGCATAGTGGCACAAACCTGTAATTGCTAACCCTTGGGAGGCTGAGCAAGAGGATTTCTATGAGTTGAGGCCAGTACAAGTTGGAAAATGAGTTCAAGGCCAACTTACACTGCAGAACAAAACCCTGTCTCAAAAAGACAATAGTATTAACAATACTAGTAGTAATAAGAAGAATATAAAATCTGGCTGTGGTGGCATATGCCTGTAATCCCTGCACTTAGGAGGCTGGAGCTGGAGGATTGCTTTGCATTTGAGGCCAGCCTAGGTTACATGATAAGTTCATAGCCAGCCTGCACTACACAGTGAAAGGCTGTATCAAAAAATAAATTTACAAAACCTTTAAGTGTTTATTCTGTAAATATTTTTTAAAAGATAAAATTTTTCAAGTTATATGCACTGAAAAATACTGAATCCAGGATAAACACTTCCAATTATTAAGGAACAAATGCAATCCCATTAGAAAATAGGCAATAATGTTGAAAAGACACTGTTCTACTATTGTTGAGCAAGTACTTCAACAACGAAGGCACACAAGTGTTTCACACACGAAGATGTGCAGCATCAATTGCCGCTAGAGAAGCACAAATTTAAAGCCACAGTGAAATGCCATTGTATAAACATTAGGATGGATAAAATAGAAACTACTAATAATAACAAATGCTATCATGTATGGAAAATAGAATTGCAAAGTGGCATAGCCACTGTAGAAGTCAGTCACCCATGTCATATGTCTGACAATTACAGTCCTGTTTATTTATACAAGAAGTATGACAATTTATGTTTACATTGAAATCTGTGCTCAAATATTCTACCAGTTCTATTTGTTATAGCTGCAAATGGAGATGGCCAAAACCCCTCTCAGCAGGCTTGGTGAAACACACAGTGAGTGGGACACGTGTACAGTGAGATAGTACCCTGCAGTGAAATTCAGTGAACTATTGATATGCAGAGCAAGTTTAATAGTTCTTAAGGTCATAACTCTGAATTAGGAAAGCCAATCTCGGAAGGTTACATGCTGTATGATTTCTTTCTTTTTTTTCACGCTGTATGATTTCTGTCCACTGTAATTTATTGATCTTTGCTTGTTAACCAGATCATGGATTATTGTGGTAAATGTCATCTGAATTCTTGAGAGGAATTTGTATTCTATTTTGACTAATAATGTTCAGTGTCATTTTAGAGTGTTCCATAAATGTCAATTAGAAGAAATTTGTTGAGAAGCCCCTTTTTTCTTCTTCTACATTCCAACTGATTTTCTGTATTTAATCTATCAATTATTGGAAGGATTATTAGAATTTATGTAATTGTATGTCTCTTTGTCCTGAAATTTTATTTTTTACTTAATACATTTTGAAATGCTATTGCTAGAGGAACAAATGTTCGGCACTGTTGTGTTTTTCTTTTTTCTTTTTTTCTTAGATCTTCAGTTATTTTTATTTTATTTTATTTTATTTCCATTATTTTATTGAGAAACAAATAGCAATGAGACAGTTTCAAGCCAAATTGGTAGAACAGTTTCAATAATTAACACCTTGCATACATTCTTCCTAGCGGTTATTTGCTGTACAAGATGCAAAGACTGGAGCTCTAGTTAGAGCACTGCTGCAGTCTGCACCCCGCATCTTCCTCTCTTAAGTGACATGGTTGAGGGGCTTCTCCAGGGTGCTAGCCCTGGGAGCCTGTATTCCCATCCTTTTAGCAAATGCAGAAGTTACACATTGATTGCCTAATTTTCGCTCTTGTCAATATTAATACAAGGGCACCTTTTACCTTAATATAACTTTTCCTTAGAACCATTCAATCATGTTGTGTGAATGTCCATGATGTTAAAATTAAGTAAAGCCGTGTTGTTATGTTGAGCTGTAGGGTTCTCAGGTCAACAATTTCTGACATTGCCAGTCAAGCGGGAGACCCAATACTATTATGGACTACTGGACTCTTTTAGAATATTTTGCTGAGTTAACACACCTATAACATTCAAATAACGGAACTAAACAAAAAAAGGGGATACAGATGAATGTTCATTTTGTATCTGTGTATTCAAAATGGTTAGGATAGATATATAGTTACATTCTCTTAATGAATAGAGGGATTTGTTTTAATAGTATTTGTTGTATTTTCTGATACTTTTGCTCTCTTAAGGTTTATATACTGACTTGCTTTATCTGACATCATATCCTTTGCTTTGAAGAATTCCTCTGATATTCATACAGACATACACATCTCTGTGGATTAGTTTTTCATATTAAATGACCCAATAGCTACCTTGAAAGCAATTTTTTTATGCATACTGCCAAACAGCAGATTGGATGCTGTAAGATCTGCTCCCCATTTCGGGTCCACGGCCTTGTCAGGAACCGGAATGCACACAGATGAGCAACAGGCAGGTGAGCTGAGTTCCATCTGTATCCTCCTCTGTCCTTCCAGCCCCTCATCACTTAGCTATCTGATGAACACTGCTGCTTGTGGAATTGGTAGCTGCATGAGATTCTCACAGGAGTGTGAATGCCACTGGGAACCATGCACGTGAGAAATCTCAACTGTGCACTCCTTTGGAGAATTATGTCTTCACTGCAAGAGGTGATGTGTACTTACCTTGCCCCCATTGTGTAGGTGGGGATCAGCTGTCCATTGAAGGCAAGAAATGTTCCAAACTGCTTCATCATGTGGAGATCACACAGACTTCTGAATGTTTCAAAATAAAATAATATGAGCACAAAGAATAGAAGCAATTGTTAAAGGCCACAACTTCAACTATGTTGACAAAAAGAGCCTCATTCTTAGTGACTAGGTGCATTGCAAAAGCTGAGAAGCTCTTTACTATTGATGTAATGGGCTGATGAGAACATCTGTTAGCAGGGGTTGCATTTCAAAAGCTGGCACATGTTCCTCTGCTGGTGAGCACCATAACTAGACAAATTGATAAAATAGCACAAGATAATGAACCATAATGGCCAGAAAGAATTAATGAGCTACCATGGTACATAATCCAGATTGATGAGTATGCTGTTGTGACAAGAAAAAAAATGCATTTTTGATGTAATATATTTTTCAGGATGGTCCTAAGGAGCCTTAGGTTCATAATAGGAGGACTCCTGAATTATAGTAGTTTTTGAATGATTACACATCAGGGAAACAAAATTGGTCATTTTGTGTTGGTATATGTATGGACAAAGGGGCTGTCATGACTGGATCTTGGTTTTCTTGGATCCAAGATATTTCTTTTAAATGTTAGCCTATATTGTGTCCCCCATAAAGAAATGATGCCTATCTGGGAAATGTCACCTGAACTTCTCAATGTTTTGTAGAAGACGATTGAAATTGTCAACCACATTGGACTGCATACCCTTGATTCATGTCTCTTGCTTCAGCTCTCTGAGCAGATGGATGCAGAGCACTCAGGTCTTTTCTTATAAACAGAAGTGAGACAGGCTCACTGGGCAGAGCTGTTGCATTGCAGGAACAAGGCCCAAGGTTTCTTCTTTTAGAAAAAAATATCACCAATGACAGGCCTTTTCAGGGACATAGAACAGGTCGCAGAACTTTTTTAGTTGTGTCAGCTTGCTCAAAGAACTCACAATTCATCACTTTAGAAAAGAATGAAAACTGTGTTCTAATCAGCAGATAAAGGGGCTGCATTCAGAGCCAAACTGGAAGTTTAGGGATGTTGGCGATTGCTGACTTTTCACATGCTTCAAGCATTCGCAGTCACAAGACTTTGAGGGCCAAAGCTTTCATGTCCTTAGTTAACACATGATCATCTATCTCAGCCTAAAAAGAAAAGAGCCTTACTTCTCAATCATAGATATCTTTCAAAATGGTTAGAAAAGGATACCTGATCCTTTTGTGAGTAAGTTGGATGAATCAACTTTGCCCAAGCTAGAAAAGCATTAAGCCCTTGAGATTTCAAATGACAGTGCCTTTAAAAGTATGTTTGAGACCCATTTGTATCTCTGTGCATTATTTTATTAAATTTAAGGTGGAATACCCTGCTGTTCAGTGCCCCAAAGCACAGAAAAGCCAGTTTCTGTTCCTAACATTGTACCTTGAAGAAGAAGGATTTTCAGCAGCGATATCAACCAAAACAAGATTACGGTCAATTGCACATAAGCAACATGTGACTTGTCATTGTCTCCCATCATCTTTAAATGGGAACAACTAGTTGTAGGAAGACAGGGAGCTCAGAGCTCCAGCAAATGTTGCATCATGGTGAGTTTTATGACTAATTAATTGTAAATTACAATATAATAAAAGTATACAAAGCTACAATATATTAGGGTTATGCCAAACTGTCCTCACCTTTTTCCAGTGTGTGAAGAAGTGTTTCTGTGAAACTAGTGCCTGGAACAAAAAGTTTGAAGACTGTATTCTAAGAGGGTGGTGGGGCTACTATGATTAGAGAGATGTTGCATAAATTATATACAATCACATGTAATTATGAAAATGAAGTTAAAGAGAGTTATTGTATAACATCTTGAGTAGAGTCAATAATTATTTTAGATTTAAAAATCACTGAGAGTAGAGTTTAAGTGATTCACCATAAAAATGGGCATGTGACATAATGTATGTTAATTAGCTACAACACATATTTCTGAACATCAAGTTAGGTTCTATACAATACATAACTTTTTGTTTATTTGCTGGGTTTTTTTGTTTTGTTTTGTAGTACTGAGATTGAACGCAGGACCCTGTGCTTGCCAGGCAAGCACTTATTCTACTGAGCTATCTCCCCAGCCCCCAAACTTTTGTTTTTCAGTAGTAAATAACTAGTACTTCTTTTTATTTAATTTGACTATCTCCATGGTACTTTTTAGGTTTGAATCTATGAACTTACTGTTTGTGCTTTATGTTCCTTTTCTTATGTGTCTTTTTTTCCTTTTCATTTCTTCTTCTTCTTCTTCTTCTTCTTCTTCTTCTTCTTCTTCTTCTTCTTCTTCTTCTTCTTCTTCTTCTTCTTCTTCTTCTTCTT
>NW_004524610.1:11519276-11525028 GCF_000260255.1 Octodon degus
TTTTTTTTTTTTTTTTCTGTATTGGGGATTGAACTCATGACCTTGAACTTACCAGGCAAGCACTGATCTCACTGAGCTATCTCCCCAGCCCCATTATTTTTCAAATGGTGTATAGTTTTTCCTTGCTGAAAACAGGTCTTGCTCTGGGCCCCAGGGTCCTATGTTGTGATCCACCTGCAAGGATTTAGCACACACTCTTCACTATCTTGTCTACCTTTGAGACTACCACTCTATTAATGGGTCTACGACCAGCATAGCCACAGCAGTAGGCTCCTTACTGTCTAGTCTGAACCTGCGTTTATGCCCTGTCTTCTCCACCTCTGTCTAAGGTAGCAGTGCTTCACCCAAGTGAGGAATGTGCTGCCTCAGAACCTTTAAAGTATTAAGAGATGTGTTCCTTATTTTGTGCAAGATAATGGTAATTTTTCCCTTACCCTGAAAATGATATGCTCTGCTTCTTGCCCCCAGGCATTCAGAAATTTTCCTGGCATGGCAGTAGGCCTCTGAATTTTTAGGGTTTATTTCACAGATGTGCTGGAGTGCAGGGGACTTAGCAGTCCTTCCAGTGTGTTGCCTACCCTTTCCTCCTCCTTCTCCTCACTTTTCATGACATCATCATTTATGTCATGGATTAATGTGGTGTCCTGGGGGCCATCCATATGCTGCAGCTCGCTTTCATCTCTGATATGACAAGGAGCTGTCAGGTTAAGCTAGATTTGAGGTAAAACTGGGATGCACTTTCTTCATCTTACACGTGAGTGAAAACCCCAGATGCTGTTTCCTGATTGAGGCAGTAACACACACACACACACACACACACACACACACACACACACACTTGCTGTGGTACTGCATGCTATGTTCCTGTAGCCTTATGTATATGCTTGAACAGGTAGCTAAAGTTTGACTCCTTCTTAGTAAATCTGATGGACAATACAATTATTCCCAGAATCTGCTTTATTTCATCTTCTACCCACTGTGTTCTTCAATTCTCTTTTGTCGGTTTTTTTTTTTTTTTTTTTTTTTTTTTTTTTTTTTTTTTCAGAACCAGGGATTGAATTCAGGCCCTTGCACTTGCCAGGCAAGAGCTTATTCTACTAAGCTATCTCCCCGGACCTCTCTTTTGTCTTATGATTTCCTATTTTAGCCTAGAGGTGGGAGGGCTGCAGTAGGTGAGATTTCCAGTCCTTCTTCTTAGTACCATCCTCCCCAGCAACTCTTACCCCACTGACCAATCCAAGGGCTGTTCCTGCCATCATGAATTCTGTCCTAACTCTGCATCCAAGAGCTGTGAAGATCTGTCTACACAGTGACTGCTAGAAAGTAGACTTCAGCTACGTTTGTGTTCATCACCTATTGACTCTCTGGAAGAGAATCTGTGAGGATTCTTCGTGTCTAGGGAGACTAGTGACAACCGAGGTCTTCTCAGTGCTACTTAAAATGTCTCATTCCTAGTGATGTGAGATGGAAGGTAACAGATGGCATGTGCTACCTGGGAGAATGATTTGTGAAACTAGTGGACAAGGCATGGCAGGAAGTTCTTCCTGCTGAGTTCATCTGTGTCTTTTCTTAAAGATTTGGCAATAAGTTCAGAACTCAAATCACGATGCCAAATGATAAATGTGTACATCTTTGGCCAAAGGCCATCTCTCCATTTGTGTTATATTTCTTTTCCTTCCTAGAGCAGTGTTTGAATGCACCTACTTCCCTTTGTTTTTCTCCAAAAATATGTGGCTAAATTTTGAGATATCTTAACTGACAGATGCAAAATACCATGGTGTAACTTCAATTTGCATTTGTGTGTGTGTGTGTGTGTGTGTGTGTGTGTGTGTGTGGTACTGGGGTCTGAACTCAGGCTCTTAGGCATGCTAGGAAAGCACTTGCCCACCGCACAGCATCCCGGCTCCCAGTTTGTGTTCTGATCCACAATGAGAGCAGTTCTTACCTTTTCAAATAGTTGAGGGCTTTCTGTGTTTCTTTTTTTAAAAAAATGTATTAATTTTGATGAGAAAGAAAGGACAGTTACAACAATTAATACATTGCATATTATTGTCTTCATAGTAGTTATTCACAGTACAAGATGCAGACGTGATATCTTATCTAAACAATATTAGTACAAATCTTTCTTCTCATTGAATTAAGAGAAAGTAGCTGTATGTCTATCCTATTTTGTATATATATATTTTTTTTTTTCACTACAAAATGATCCTTTATTTGTATCCCCCTTTTTTGTTTTGTTTTGTCAGAGACAGGTATTCCATTACTATTGAAGAAGCTGTATTTGGAGAAGTCTTTAAAGGACCTTTTCATACTTGATGCCAGTTCAAATATTGTAGGTACTTGAATTTAATAAAATATCCCAATATAGTTCAATAGCCCATAATAGTTGTGGGTTATCAGCAGAACTGGCAATTGTCAGAAGTTGTTGACTTGAGCCTTTTACAGCTCAGCATATTAATATGGCTTTACTTTTTATACCTAAAGGTTATACATTTCTGCTGGATGGTAAGACCAAGATAAAGCAAGACCTATATAACTAAAAATGTAATTTTTGTATCTGACAAGGTCAGTCAAATTCCCTCCGGATTTACCCTGAAACCATGTAAGGCAGCTTGTAGGTCTTTTGTCAGTGTCAGCCATGTGGATGACTCACAGCCATTGCTTGTCCAATTTGCTCTCTGTGAAAGCCTGAGAGAGTGTTTTCTCTCTAGGTGATACTCCTTAGGCTCACTATACATTGTCTATCCCTTTCCTCTGTGGCCCCATAATCTCCTTGAACAGAAAAATTGTGAGACCCTTTTAAATTTCTTTTCCTATAAATTCTACTTATAATCTTAGGAAATTTATGCAGGATTTTTTGGAATTGTCCTTCACAATTTCAGACATCTGATGTACTTTTGATAATACAGTAATTGTTTTTGATTTAGAGACCGAAATATTCTTCCCACTTAATCATTTGACTTGATTTTCTGATGATTTCTTTGTCATATATTTAGTTTAGAAAATAAAGTATATCAGCCTTTTGCCTTATAGATTTTGGAGTTTCAATCCTGGCAAGGAAATAAATTTTCCTCTTTTGTGTTACATTACAATTTAGCTGTGGTTTGGTTGATTTGTATTTGTGTGTTGATTTACATTTATTAATTTAAATAAACCTTTAATCCATTTAAAATTTAATGAACTGCTCCAATAATCTTTGGATCACTTAGAATTTGTTATGTTTTATGGTATGAAGAATGGATTCGCTGTTCATCTTTTATGCTGTTAGGCCACTACCCCCTTATTAAAAAACTCTTTGTTTCCTCTTTCTCAGATGAGAAGCCACTGCCTTTAGTGTTTACTAAGCTTAACAAAGCATTAACTAAACCCACATATTTTAATTCAGTGTCTCTAATCTGTCTCTTAATTTAGGCACAAACACTTAAATAGATAGACTTTATATTTTAATATATAAAAATGTTAGTTTAATCAAATATTAAACTTTCTTCAGTTTTCCTGTGTATTCTTATTTATTTGCTTTCAAATCAGCTTTGTAATAATTTTCTTTAACTCAAGAAAATATCCTTGGTGATCTCCTTATACAATGTACTTATGCATCTTTAGGGATCCCCTTGTATAGACTTTGTGTGTTTCTTGGTAAATTTACTTCTGGGTATGTTATTTACTTTTGAAATGTTTATATAATATATGTATATATATAATATATATAATATATATATATATATATTCAATATCAAAAAATGGAAAAGTTTGCCAGTTTTTTCCTTGAATATATGGAGGCCACTTTTTTTTGTTTTTGTTTTTGTTTTTGCAGAACCGGGGATTGAACTCAGGCCCTTGTGCTTGCCAAGGAAGCACTTATTCCACTGAGCCATCTCCCCGGCCCCATTTTTTTTGGTATTGGGAATCAAACTCATGACCTCACACTTGCCAGGCAGGCAATGTGCCACTGAGTTATGTCCCAGACGAGGGCTTTCTTCCAGATGTTGATTTTATAATGCACTGCCTTGTCAAATTATCTGTTTACAGTAGCTTATTTATTAATTCTTGGAAATTTGTAGATATCTAATTTTTTTTATTTACAAAAAGAATGCTTTCTCATCTTCAAATATTATGCTTTTAATTGCTTCATCTTGTTAAGATTCCTTGACTCCTATTTTCAATGACAAGGTTAAATCCTGGTGGATTAACACACATTTGGTTTTGACCAAATAGTCAAAACCAAAATGACTTTAGAAGAAACACTTTTGAGTTTTCTCATTAAATAAAATGGTGGCTTTTAGAGTGAGGTGGATGTGTTTGATCATGAGGAAGGTGTCGAGGAGCTGAGCATAGTGGCACTCGACTGTAATCCCAGCACTTGGAAGGCTGCACTTGGAGAATTGCTAGAATTCTGATGACAGCCTGGGGGCTACATAGTGAGTTCAAGGCTGGTCTGAAGTACATAGTGACACCTGTCTCAAAAAACAAAAAGCAAAAACAAAACAAAAGTATCAATGAAATGGGACATTTATTTTACAAGACAATACATTAGATTTGTAAAATTTTCAGGTGTAGAAATGGTTTTGCAGTGTTTCTCCTTAGGATGTGAGATAAGGGAATATGCAGGTTTTCTTGACTTAAAATTTCTGTGAATAAATTTCATGTGTCCATGATGCATTAAGTGTGGTATTATATTTATTTGCTAATAATCTGTACTTTAACTGTAGTTTGCTTATAATAGTCAGATTGGGGATTTAACTGTATGCTTCCTTCATAAGAATTTGAATTTACTTCTTATTCTCTCTGGAATATTTGCATTGAAATAATCCGATATTTGAAGGATGCATAAGATTCCCTGGTGTGATATTTTGCATTGTCAAGGAAACTCCATACATTTTCTTATTTTTAGTGGCAAATAATAAATTTAAGCTTTCTAGTTCTGTTAGGGTAAATTTGGAAAGATGAGTTTTTGGAAGATGATTTTTCTGCTCTTCCAGACAAAATAAATTAGCATAAAAAGATCAACATTTCTGATTACATTTAAACTTCCTTTGATTTAAAATAAATTCCCTTTTTTTCTTAATTATTGTACTTATCTTAGTGTTTATTTTGTTAATAAAATTGAAGTTCAGGTTTTCAATATTTTTTATTACTTTTTAAAAAATGTATAAATTTTTTCTGCTTACTTTTGAATTACCTAGTAATTCTTTACTTCTTAGTGGAATTTTTAATTCATTTATTTTATTGATCATTTTCATTGATAAAAGTATAAAATGCAATTAGTAGCCCTCTGATATTTATATTTACTACATTCCATCATTTCTGTAAATCATGTATTCATTATTATTTTTAAAACAAATTTGTAATTTGTTTTTGTTTCATTTTGATGAATAATGTATATTTAATTTTTAATTAAATTTTTACCTTTCAATAAAATCTAATACATAGACCTTTTGCATTATAATTAGAAAATAATTCCAATTTTTCCATTATTTTTAGTTTATTTAATTCATTGACGTTTTCTGTATTGCATACATTTCTATAACCTTCCCTTCTTCTCTTCTAACCCTCTTGAATTTGTTAATTCAATGTTAAAATTTCCACTAGTTTTTTTCTATTTCTTCCA
Organism: Octodon degus; assembly: GCF_000260255.1. Taxonomy (NCBI): domain Eukaryota; kingdom Metazoa; phylum Chordata; class Mammalia; order Rodentia; family Octodontidae; genus Octodon; species Octodon degus. The sequence goes on from NW_004524610.1 coordinate 11,524,885, forward strand.
AAATATCCTGCCTTTTCTTTTATCATTTTTATGTTATTGATTTTATTCATCCTAGAGGGTTACGTTGGTTAGTTTATTACCAAGTACACTATAAACTTCAATTTTATGAACTTCCCTACTGTCTCCTTTGATTTTTTATTTTAT
>NW_004524610.1:11525128-11532727 GCF_000260255.1 Octodon degus
TCATTTCTTCTTCTTCTTCTTCTTCTTCTTCTTCTTCTTCTTCTTCTTCTTCTTCTTCTTCTTCTTCTTCTTCTTCTTCTTCTTCTTCTTCCTCTTCTTCCTCTTCTTCCTCTTCTTCCTCTTCCTCCTCTTCTTCCTCTTCCTCCTCTTCTTCCTCTTCCTCCTCTTCCTCCTCCTCCTCCTCCTCCTCCTCCTTCTTCTTCCTTCTTTCTTTTTTCTTCTTGAACTGGGGATTGAACTCAGACCCTTGAGCTTGCCAGGGAAGTGCTTATTCTACTGAGCCATCTCCCCAGCCCCTCTTCCTTCTTTTTGTGTCAAGTTTATGTCATCATCTTTGATAACATTTAAAGTAGAAGTCTTTGTATCACTATCTTAGTGTTTTTTTGTGGATTTTAAGTCCAAAAATTAATTTATGGCTTAAAAAAAGAAAATTTAGACAGATATGCAGATGGTGTGTGGCCCATACACATAAGAATTCAGTATGCACACCTTTATAATAAATACTAAAAATTTTCCAGTTCCAGACTTAAATTCCACGTGACAGTGTACCAGCTTATATACTGCATGAAATATAATTGTATGTTATAACTTTTCTGCTACATCACTATATTCTATTGTCATATATTTTATTTCTATGTGTTATAAACCCTTTGTGACTGATTTTCTTTAACAATATTTGATTAAATTATAAGGAAATATATATATATATTCTCACATTTTCAGTGTTGTTCACTCCTTTGTGTTCATTCATATTTTTATTTGGTGTGCTACTTCTTTTGCCTGACATTGTAAAGATGACAGTTTGCTTTCATATGAAGCCCTACTTTTTCAACTGCATTGTTTTCAGTAGAAAAGCAGCTCTCATCTTTGTTTTTGTTACTTTTCGCACAAAATCTTTGTTCTCTAGCTAATTTTTAGATTTTTTTCTTTATTGCTAGTTTTAAGCAATTAAATCATGAGGTTAAATGAAGTTTTTTTATGACTCTTCTACTTATGTTTTCATGAATTTGTAATTTTGATCACACTTTTTCAAAACTGTATTTTATTATTTATTCACTCATTCATTCATTTACTTATTTTTGTATGTTTGGTACATGGTGTTGCTATGTAACTCAGACTCATAGTGATCCTCCTGCTTTCAGCCTCCCCACTGCTGGGATTATAGGCATGTGCCACCACACGAGACATTCAGCTGGTCAGTGCGCCTGGGGGCAGGGCCAGCGTACCAAGTATGGAAGATTGAACCCTGATTCTTGTGCTTGCTTAAGCAGGTGCTTAGTCTGCTGGGATATCTCACAGGTCTTAAAACTGTATTTTAATTGCTCGAATATATTAAATGCCTTCTATTATTTTCTAGCCTGGGAGTCCTCCAATAATACATTTATTAGACCACTCATAGTTCACTAATTCTCTCTCTCTCTCTCTCTTTTTTTTTTTTTTTTTTGCGGAACCGGGGATTGAACTCAGGCCCTTGTGCTTGCCAGGGAAGCACTTATTCCACTGAGCCATCTCCCCAGCCCACTAATTCTCTTTTTTACTTATTTCTACATTTTATTAGTGTATTATTTATAGTATCTTAGCTGGTAGTTAAGTTTGCAGTTAACCTCAGTGTAGTACTTTCTTGTTCTATACTACTCAACTTGTAATTAATCCTGCCCATCTCAGAGAGAAGGAGAGAGATTTCTCTAGCTTTTGAAAAATTATTGCTACTTTTAAGTTCTATGATTCTAATGTCTGGTCCTATTTTAGGTTGGCTACAATTGACTGAATTTTCTTCTAATAATGGGTTATATTTTCTCCTTTTTAGCGTATTTCATTTTTTCTCCTTTTTTGATGGCAAGAAATTTTAACTTCAGTTAGTTTGGTGCATATTTGTGTATTGCTAGAAATATTTTTACTTTTTTGTTATCTAGGCAGCTATGAGTAAACAGTCAATCCTTTCTGGTTCTACTTTGTTTGCCTTCTCAGAACAAGAGAAATACTTGATTTGGGCCTTCATTCATTTCATTAGTGATGCAAGACTCCTCTGGGTACTGCTGGAATGTGCCTCATTTTGAGTTTTTCAGTCTAACTGATAAAAATATTTAGCTCAAGGTGAGCACAAGAATAGATTCCTCTCGTTGTTTCTAACAGATTTCACCTTTGCCTTATGTATTTGTTTCACATTCATAGACCAATTAACACCTTTGGCAGCCTAGAGACAGACCATAATTCTCTCAATTCCTTTCTGAGACACTTTTTCTCACTGGTAGTCTTTTTTTTTTTTATCACTCTAGCCATCTTCATTTTTTGTAGTTCCAGTTCTATTTTCTCCGTTCAGTATGTCTGTTGTTCTCTTCTTCTCTATCCTTTTTCTGGACCAAAGACTGGAAACTCTTTCAAATCAATTACCTTGTACAATGGATGCAATCATGTCCTCTCTGTTCCACCTCTTAAGGATTGTGACCTTTGATCTAATGCAAAATGTTTCATATATTTTGTTGGATCTTTCAGTTATTTCATGTAGAAGGAAAGACTTGATCCCTGTAGTGACGTGTAAAGTATCATAATATTCTGGTTTATAGGGACATCTTTAATATTCCCATTTCCTTCTGTCCTCTCTTTTTATTATCTTCTAATTAATTTCCTTTATGGTTGTAATTCTTCTTTAGATATTCTTGCATATTGTCTTCTTCTGGCTACTTGCCTCTAACTCAACATTTAGTATCCTCTATTAATCCTTAATGAATGATATTAATTGTAATTCATCCAGTGCTTTAGTGAGAATGCAGAGTGGGCAAAACATAAATATTTTCTTTTACACCCTATTTGGGGTTGGAAATGGGAAGATGCAACTGAAATTGAAAAAGAGTAACTCAGAAGGAAAACTTGTGATATTGAAAGAACTCAATTAATTTTAAATAACATTATGCTATCTGTCTCTGCTCATCATTCCCAAACCTTTCTTACTGACTGGACACATGCATGTTTGTCTTGAACACATCACATCATCAGTGAGCTTTTCCACCTGCTCCCTGCTCTCCTCATCTTACTGACTCAGCCGAGCTTCTCAGAACTCTCCAATCAATGTAGTTTTTACTGAATTCAAGGTTGGCATAACTGTCCAGTTTTATTCCAGGGAAGACCCATCTATTCTTTTCCCGAGGCCAGCTGGCACCTTATTAAAATCCTTTCTAGTGCTCATGGGCTGGCTTGGGTTCCAGGCAGCTCTGGCCTTGGCTTTCTACCATACACCAGATTTCCTAATGAGGCAAAGGCTATTTGTCTTGACTGGTTGTAGGCAGAATTCCTTCCTGGTCCCATTACCAACCCCCAATCAGAAATGATACAATTGGTGAGACAAGGTGGTGCTTAAAAAGAAAATGAAATAAATGGCTATATCTAATTTGTACATTTCAGATAACGGCTTATGATATTTTCACACAGTACTATCACAATGTAAAGCATTAATATAAAATTATGCTTTGGAGTGTGTATCAAAGGAAGTTTTTAAAATTAAATGTTTTGAAAGCATGTTCACAAAGGGCTAGCAAGATTGCTCAGCAGACTAAGCACCTGCTTAGGCAAGCCCAAGTGCTGGGGTTCAATCCCTGGCACCCATAGACTCCACCTCTGGGTACACTGAGCCAGTGACTAAGTCTGGGCGTGGTGACACACACCTGTAATCCCAGCACTGGAGAGACTGAAAACAGCAGGATCACTATGAGTCCAAGCTACACGGTGACACCCGGCACAAATTTTTTTTTTCTTAAAGTATGTTTGCAATAACATTTCCTATAAAGCCTAATTATTTTTCTTTGATTTTTAACTTTGGAAGACTTCTTCATTATACATGATTTTTAATATGTGAATTATGTATCTTTTGCTATTAAAAATTCTTATTAAGCAGAGAGCTTGATTTCTGGGGACACCAAATATCAACAGTTCATTTGATGTCTGCTTCCACATACCTATGAACTCACCAGCTAGTGACTTACTGGGTAGCAATGCAACTATAAAAGTTTAGTGTGTCTACACTGCCTAGTGATATCACCTGATTACTATTTTCTTGCAACTTGCAGAAGTTGACATTTTAGTTAAATTAGTCTTCCTTTTTATTGCATTGTTCCTGCATACCTGGTGGCACAGAAGTGGGTTAATATTTATCTTGTTTTGTCATACACTGCCATCAGCAGCTCTGTGTGCTTTATTTATTAATGTGTTTTGTTTATAAGTGGTAATATAACAAATGTCAGTTAACCCCACACCTATTTTTTTTTTTTTTTTGGTACCTGGGACTGAATTCAGGACCTTGTGCTTGCCAGGCAGGCGCTTATGCCATGGAGCCATATTCCCGGCTCCCCACACCTGTTCTAGACACTAGAAAATTTAGTGAACTGATTCTTTAAATTCTGTTTTCTATTTCTGTACCTCATTCCTGATACAATTTTTCTGTATCATATAGGAACATTCTCTTGCTTTTAAATGTAGGACTTTGCCATAGTTATTTATCCTTGGAACATAGTTTCATTTTCACTGTTTTCATCTTTTTCTTGGGGAGGGGGAACCTGGGACTGAACTCAGACCCTTGCGCTTGCCAGGGAAGTGCTTATTCTACTGAGCCATCTCTCCGGCCTGTTTTTATCTTTATGAAAATGTTTATGTAGTATTTTATCTTTCCACTGATGAATGTTGTTTGTCTTATTTTCCCAAAGGTGAATGAAGCATTCTTTTATCCTAATTAAACAAAACACTCTACATAATTACCATGTTATTTTTTACTCAGTTTATTAGTTAATATGAACAAAATATGCATTTTTGCACAAGGCAAGAGATTCTTGTGTTTAGCTGAAATAATAATAGGACAAGAATTGTGAATAGGTTTGGCAAATTGAGAGATAATAAAACACGCTGTCCAAATGTTTTCTCAGATCACTGAGTGCTGAAATGTATACACACAATGTTACAAAATACACCCATGGGTAGGTTTTCAATGTGTTAATATCGCTCAACATCTCTTTCAATGGTCAAACTTCACTTGAGATTATTATTTGTTCTAAGCCCTCTTTACTCCCTTAAATTGCACCCTTTTCCATGGGGCATAGCTCTTACCGAATGGTTTTGCTGTGGCCAGGTATGACCACGCCTGGCACTTCTTATTCTTTTTTCCTTTTTCAACTTATGTATTGGGTACAGGGTCTCACTACACAGCTTAGACTCATAGTGATCCTGCTGTCTGAAGCCTCCCCAGTGCTGGGATTACAGGCATGTGCCACCATGCCCGGACTCGGTTGCTGGTTCAGCGTGCCCAGGGGCAAGGCCAATGTGAGCTGTGGTAGGGGGAATCAAAACCCTTCCTACTCTTGCCTAAGCTGGCACTTAGTCTGCTGAGATGTCACGCTGGCCCTTGGCTGCTGCACCTGGGATCCATTATTAGACAATGGGCCTTTATTTGGTTTTCTTGTCTTTGTGCTCAATTTTTTATTTGTTACTTAAAGCTACATTTGTAATTTATTACTTTACCACAAGGGTGCACTAAGAAGCTCTCATGAACAGCAGAATTAGTTGGTTCATTTGCTATAACTCACTTATCCACAGCAGTATAATTATTTTTATTGGATTCATTTGAAGCCATATATACGTAAAGAACTTCCCTGGATAATTAGAGGCAGTTCATATCAGAACAAAACTATTCTCACAAATAAAACACAGAAGAGCTCCTTTTCAATAATTGATTCAGTCTTTGTAAAAAGTTGTACTAATTGTTTTAGGCAAGAGCATAAACTTAGTCTGCACTCTCTTGGCACTTAAAAATAATTATTTTCTGGAAAAAAAGTTTTTGTTTTAATTATTTGAAAGAAATAGTGATGCGAATTTTAGCATGTATTTTAATTATGAACTGTAAAATTTTGAATGTTTCTAGGATTCTGTCAATTTTTCTTCATTACATGCATTGTTAAGTAAAATCATGTGTTAGGTTTTTATGGGCCTTTAATAACTCAAGAGGCATTTCACATACTAATATATCAATCTTGACTCTTGAAGTGAGCAGATTACTTTTCACCAAGCGTGCAAACATGCACACCTCTGTTAGTGCCCCCAGCCTAATTATATCTATATTTTAGAAATACCACACCTCTGTCATGCTAATGACAAAACCTGGCAACCATTGTTCTTGTAGGTAGAGCTTCAGAATTCTTGACATATAGATCTGCGGCATCCTTAGTCTCCAGTGAGTGTTCGTTAATAGTCAGTCTCTGTGATAAGACCTGCCCAATCAGGAAGAACAGCAACCACTAAGGTGCCTCCTTTTAGGCCTTCACAGTCTATGAGGATGGCAGTGGAGATGCAAATAGTAGAAAAGAGGCTGAAGGGTCACAATTTTCCTCAATATTCAGTATGGAGTTTTTGTTTGCAGCCTGGACTTAGCTGCAAGGAACATTAACCTTATGTTTTTGGATTTGGCAGTAGGAGAAACACTAGGTTAGGAGCCAGGCTTCGGGATTTAGTCTCAGTTCAGTCAGTAATACTTTGAGAACATCAAAAAGATGTGTTTTCTCACCTATAAAATACAACAGTTAGAGTGAATGATCTTTTGATTTTCTTTAAGCTTCGACACCCTGTGATTCCACTTACGTTACAACATAATTATGAGACTCACTCCACTGAAATGTAGGATAAAGTAGACTGCCAACCGAGCATTTCTTCACATAAAAGGACAATAAATATATTGTGGGCTTTTAATTTTGAGCATAATGACATGATTCATTTTTACAGTTTAATTCAGCAGCGGGCATCTCGCCCGAACGATAGGGACAAAATGACCCCTAACACACAAAATATCCCTTTGACTAAAATCACATTCCAATTCACTGATATTCATCGCTGTAAATTTCTTGGAAGTCTAATTGACTTGATGATGGACAAATGCAAAAATATAATTCGAGAGATCATTTTCATAATGAAAGTTAAATACTATGGAATTTTACTAGAGATTGCGATTTTTCCACAGTGCCTTTGACATTTACTTACCTATTAGAAGCTTATGGAAACTATATGGTGTATAAAAAGTAAAAGAGAATAATCTAATAGTTGCCTACACATTCATTGCCCTGCTTCGACAATTATCAGGGGGTTATCAATCTTCATCAGTGTCTGCCATCCACCCTGATTGTCATGGAATCTGTAAGGACTGTCACAAAGCAATTCAATCCATTCGTAGACCAAGCTCAGGCACCTTCTGCCCTTCTGTTCCTCCTCTGCGGCCCATCTGTGTGATTTGCTGGTGTGAGCATGATGTACGGCGTAGAATTCTAGGATGCCTGATTGTGCGCCTTATTTGTCCTGTGTGGGCTTAATCCTGAACACACCCTTCACTTTCACACTTTCACAGTGGATTGCTACTGATTGGTCTGATTGGGCTTTGTGCTTAGAGGATTCAATACAACATATCTTGTGATAAGCCGTTTCAGGTCCATGGTCAGATGCTTTCCTTTTCTTCAGGGTTCAATATTTTACAGGGACTTTTTTTTCTTTTTTTCTTTTTTTTTTCTTTTTTTATTTATTTATTTATTTTTTTTTCTACAGTTTTATTGATAAACATATAGCAATGAGACAGTT
>NW_004524610.1:11544755-11563335 GCF_000260255.1 Octodon degus
ATCACTTTCCTCTTTGGCCCCATAATCTCCTTGATCAGAAAAAGATCTAAACATTAAAGCAGAGACACTAAGTCTCCTGGAAGAGAAAGTAGGAGGAACTCTTGAAGACCTAGAGGTAGGCCAAGACTTCATGAACAGAAATCAAATCGCATGGAAAACAGTTGAAAGAATTAACAACTGGGACCTGCTCTTATTGAGAAGGTTTTTTACGTCAAAAGCAATTACAACAATGTGAAAAGGCAACCCACAAATTGGGGAAAAATCATGACAAATAAGTACTCAGACAAAGGTCTGTTCTCTAGAATTCATAAAGGACCTACTGTCTCCTTTGAATTCAGCTTGCTCAAAAAGATTAAGACCACCGCTTTCTTGCTGCTCCCATGACTGCCGTAGGGAAGTTCCGCCCAACAGATTCGTTCACAATTCTAGAGGCCAGAAGTGCAACCTAAAGGTGTCTGCTGGGCGAGCTCCGCTCCCCACGCCTCAGCCTCTGCTCTGCTTCCGGCACCAATCTCCCCTCTGTGGTCATGCTGCTGTCTCCTCTTCTGCCTTCTCTTACAGAGCTCTGACCGTAGGACTTGGAGCCATTCACATACACAGGCTGATTGCTCAGGGTGCTCCGCCACATCTGCAAAGAGCCGCTGGTCAGGTGGAAATTTCATCTGGGTGTCGGTTTTCAGCCTTCTGCAACCCATGGCTGTTGCACTTCCCTCCTATATGGGGTACTAAAAAAGAAAAAAACAAAAAACAAAAAAAAAAAAACCACTTTTTATGAAAGAGTCATAGCAGATATTCTATTTTCCTTATATCACCATTTAGCATTTTAGTATTTACTGGTAAATAAATATTGAAAGCTCATTTTAGAACTCAATGCTGTTGGCTTCCCTTTTTTAAGGTTGTTGATATTTTTTTAACAGATTTCTGCAGCAATATTCTCTGTGTTCTTGTTCCTAATTGCTGGCACATCTTTAGCTTCTAAGTACCACGTGACTGTGTGGAGGATGGTATTTAGCCTGAATATAAAATTTATGGGCTTATTTTCTTTTATTGTGTTTCTACAATTTGTTTCTGCATTGTCTTCCAGTGCAATGTGCTACTCTTAAAGAATCTAATAAAAATGCAATTCGCTTTCCCTTATAAATGTTTTGGATTTTTGCACAGATGTTCAAACTCACTCCATTGTTCTCCTTTTGCAAATATCCAATGATTTTCCTGAAATGGGTTTGGGTACTTTCTGTTCTGAATCATTTGTTCTGGTAAATGATGCACCTTGCAATAACAATATGTACTTTCAAGATATCTTTTTATCTAGAAAAGCTATTTTAATAGTGTTTATACAATTTGTTCTGTGTTACAATCTTAATTTTCATATGCAGGGTCATGCATACCTTCCAGATCTATGTACCATTATTTTTAAATTCCCTTTTGTCATTTTCTTAATTTTATTTTCATTTTATAAACATTAAACATTTATCATCGTTTTTTTCTTAAGCCCTTACTCATGTGTGTATGTGTGTGTCATCTTAACATGTAGTTATGAAATTTGTTATTTCACTTATAATTCTTTCTGCATTTTATCCATCCCACTTTCCTTTTCAGTTTTCCTCAGTACATATTTGTAGTACATGACTTCTGCCTTTGTCTCAGGGAACATGCATTTGTATTTATCTTTATCCTTTCTGTTCCCCTTAGCTCCCCACCCTGCTCCCTTCCTTGGTCTCTGCATCCCCTTCTCCCTTTTCAGTTGTTATTATTATCTTAGTTCCTATTTGCACCATGCAGTGATTGCATTTGCAAAGGGTGCTGGTGCATGGACAGGATACAATTAGTTTTTAATTTTTCCCACTTTCTCCTCCCTCAGTGTCTTGTTCCTTCTCATTAAAAAAAATAATGTTACTGAGAAACAAATAACAATGAGACAGACTCAAAACCAATCACTAGCACAGTCTCAACAATTAATACATTGCATATTGCTGTATCAGTGACCATTCACTGTACAAGATGCAGACATGACATCCTGTCCACATGCACCACTAGGGCAAATATCTCCATTCATTGAATTAAGAGAATGCATCTGTACATCTAACCTAACCATTCTGAATATACAAATACAAAATGGTCCTTCATTTGTATCCCCCCTCTTCTTTTAATCTTGTCAGAGAAGGGCATTCCATGGTCATACAAACATTGTAGGTGCATGAATTCAGCAAAACATTCCAACACAGTCCAGTAGTGCACAATAGTAGTGGGTTCTCCATAAGACTGGCAATGTCAGAAGTTGTTACTTGAGCATTTTACAGCTCAGCACATTAACCTAGCTTTACTTTTCACACTTCGTTTTTATACCTTTCTGCTGGATGGGCAAGACCTATATAACAAGAAATGCAACTTTTGTATCTGATAAAGTCAGTCAAATCCCCACAGGATTTATCCTGAAACCCTGTACCACAGTTTGTAGATCCTTTGTCAGTGTCAGCCATGTGGATGGGTCAATCCATTGCTTGACCAATTTGCTCTCTGTGAAAGCCTGAGAGAACGTTTTCTCTCCTTGTGACTCTCCTTGTGCCTTCTCATTTGCAAAACATTTTTCTCCCTCTTTCCTTCAATTGAACTCTTTTTTATTATTCACAGGATATAAATATCTTTATTTCTCTGCACTGCTCCCCCCAAAAATGAATGGCATTTTATTTTTTTACTTGTTCACGTTTTTTATTATAATTTCTTTTTGAAGAGTAAAAACAAAAGCAAGAAAAACAAACAAACAGAAAAACAGGGTAGCCTACAGCAATGCATATGTTACAGATTTTCAAAACAAGAGTGGATGATTATCAGTGATTGATATATTATCTATTTTTATCATCAAATGTTTGCTCAGGGTAACAGACATAGTTTTGCAAGATTGGACATATGATAGAATATTACGACATGCTTTCAAGAAATCTTAAATTTTTGTTCTTGTTATTTTCTCTTATCTTTTTGTAAAAATATGTTAAAGAGAGTACAGTAATAATTGCTATGACATTACAAACCTGCACATTTAGAAGATCAAGATAACAGGTATTAAATCTTGAAGATATAGGGGTAGAAATATTTCAAAGAATCAACAACTGTGATCTCCTCTTATGGGGAAGTTTCTGCACTTCAAAAGAGATTAGCAACAGAGTGAAAGGACAACCCACTAATTTGGAAAAAATCTTAACTAATAAGCATTCAGGCAAAAGTTTTCTATCTGGAATATATAAAGAACTAAAAAAAATTAAGACCCCAAAATTTAAAGACCTAATCAAAAATGGGCATCTGAGATGAATACACACTTCTCAGAGGAAGACATACAAGAGGCAAATAAATACCTGAAAAATAAGCTCCATATCACTGGCCATTCGAGAAAGAAAATTAAAACAACACGGAGATACCATCTCACCCCAGAAAGCATGGCTATCTTAAAGAAATCTACCAACAACAAATATTGGAGAGACTGCAGGAAAAAAGAAACCCTTCTCCACTGCTGGTGGGAATGTAGACTGGTGCAACCGTTATGGAAATCAGTAAGGAGACTGCTCACAAAACAAGGACAGAAAATCCCATTCGATCCAGCTATACTTCTTCTGGGAATTTTCCCAAAAGAACTGAAAACATATCATAGTGATATATGTGCACCCATGGTTATAGCAACACAATTTTTGATAGTCAAATCTTGGAAACAACCAAAATGTCCATCACCTGAGGAATGGATGAAAAAGTTGTGGTATTTTTATACAATGGAGGACTACTCAACAATGAAGAAAGACAAACTCAAAGCCTTCACATTTAAGTGGATGTAACTTGAGACTATACTTGTAAGTGAAATAAACCAGACTCACATGTGTAAATATCACATTGTCTCCCTAGTGTAAGAACCCAAAAGAAGAAAGAAAATCTGAACAGTCTAACAGATACTGTTAAATGGAAAGAAATGAAACTTAAGGATTAAATGACAAAGAGGAAAGAAAGGAGAAAGCATAGAGAAAAAAGTACGGTAGGGGAAACCAATCACATATATATGCAAGAAGGCTGAGGGGATTGAACTAAGAATTTCCACTATTTTTTTTTAACAATCTCTTATTTTGCTGCTTGTTGTACTTTTGGTTTCTCAGGTGAGAAACAATATAGGAGCTTAAAGTACGTGTGTCTGCTTTTTAAAAATATATTTAGTACCTGATCCCCTGGTTCTCATGACACAGATTGGACTCCTAGTGATCCTTCCTATTTTTCAGCCTTCCAAGTGCAGAGATTACAGGTGCACACCACTGCACCCAGTCTCAGTTGCTGTCTCAGCATGCCCCAGGGGTGGGGACGGCACTACAGGCCTGGAGTAGAACCCCGGGCCCCTGCATCTGCCTGAGCTGGTGCTTTAATCTGCTGAGACATCTGGCTTGGCCCTTATGTGTCTGGTTAATTTCACTTAATGTTGCACTTTGAAGGCGTATCTATCTTCCGATGAATGTCTTGAATTTATATTTCTTTACAGCTGCATAAAGCTCCCTTAGTATTATTTAGTCTTTGAATTTATAAATTTTTATAATTGTTGTTTAAACTATAGTTTATAGCATTTTATTAATTTCTTTGAATGCCTTTTGTTAGCTTAGTCAGATGTTGAAAATCTATGCCTTTACAATCTTTGAGATTTTTTTTTTGTACAGGGTCTCAGACTTGTAGTGCTCCTCCTGTTTCAGCTTCCCCAGTGCTTGGATTACAGGCTTACTTTGCAGCCTGCACAGTATGCCAGGGTGCTGGGCCGGCACAGCATGCAGTAAGTGGAATTGAACCTGGGTGCTTGCATTTGCCTGGCAGGTGCTTAGACTGCTCAACTACCTCCCTAGCTCCAATCTTTGGGATCTTATGACTTTGTTTCTTTCTCTCCTAGTATGAAGTGAAGTCCTCCTCTGCTTTATTGCTCATCTCTTGCTTAGTCTGGTCTTACTCCAAAGCAGGGTTTGGAATGATCTTTGTTTGCCTTTGAGTGTGTGTGTGTGTGTGTGTGTGTGTGTGTGTGTATTATTTTACTTACAAAGTGAATGAATTAATTGTTTTATGCATTCAGAGTTTTCAGACCATTCCATTTGTCCCCATCAGGTTTTCCAACAATGTATCTACAAATTGAAGCCTCTCACATCCTTTCCAAATCAGGCACTGTTTCTTAATTTGTTTTCCAGACTTTCCAGAGCATGGTCTTAGGGAATTCTCCAGCTATCGGGGAACCCTCTGCTTTCATCTATGTAGTCAAACTGCACCACCAGGGTCTGGGAGCACAGAAACACCCTAAAAAGCATTTTAAGATTTGTCAAGATAACTTACCTTTGAAAGTTGGTGTCGATTTCATCCAAGGCTGTGGAGTTTGCAACTTCAGAGCTCCATCTGTGCATTTAGGAACTGTAGGAAAGATTCAAAAACTACTCATACTGGTTTGCTGGTCCCGCCAGAAGGAAGCAGAAGAAACGGAGGGGCTTCAGCATGTCCAAAGTTAAGGTGTCAACACAGTCAGTTCTTTCTGATAGCTATGAAGGAAGAGCCCGTTTCAGCTTCTCTTTCTGCCTTGCATGATTATCCTCTCCTGGGAGGACTCAGTTCAAACTATAGACATCACGTAACAGCTACCGACATCTTTATTCACAAAGAAAATGATAAAAAATACTTTTTAAAACTTATATTACATATTTAGAATGTCTGTGAAAAAAGATTCCTGACTTTAAGGAGTTAGAAAACAAAAGGAAGAACCATTGAAAGACTGAATACAGGAAAAATTGCAAGGCGCAAAATGCTTCAGGATTTAAATAAGGGCTCAGTGAAGGTTTATGTAATTTAGAGAAGACGTTCCTTGAACCAAGAGTTGACCTATGTGTTAAAGAGTAATGGGAAGGAGCTAGATAAATTGAAGAGAATGTGTTTCAAATGTGATCAGAGGCCCGGAAACGAGATAATGTGCCTGGCTCCCTAAATTGTCTAGAGAAGACTTGGAGATTAGAGCAGGCCTCTGGACGTAATGGCGAAATGATTGCATAGTGATGGTGTTAGCCGCTTCTGGTGACTGAAAATTGCACAGAGGGACCAGAATCCCCTAGAAAAGGATCTTCACGCTTATCAGTTTGAGGCATATTGTTTGTGGAGCAAAATGAGGATTGGTCCATTACTAAAACTGCCTGAGGGATTCAAAATAAAATAAAATTAGCATATTAGTTTATAGTTTATAACATATGTTTACATCCATTTCCCCAAAGCTGGTGAAGAAGAGCAAATAAAGTTTTATTTAATTTTGATAATTTCCCAGGAGATTTGCACAGTTGTTGTCGAAACTTGGCAAAAACACTTTTATATTTGTATTAATGCTGCTGTATTATAAGCCGTGAAATTAGTTGGTGAGTTGCAGTAATTTCTTCAAGAATATGTAGTTCATATATGCCTAAGTTTCAAATTCAATCTGGCTTTGTCCAGCTCCAAAGTTGATACCTTGTTACTCTGTACTGCCTCCTTGGAGCTCCAGTGGTGCGATCGGTTAGAGTACTTATGCTGTACTTATAGAGTACTTATAGAGTACTTATAGAGTACTTATACTGTACGGCCTCCTGGGAGGTTCACGTCTGAGAGATATTATAAAATATAGCAATGAGACCAGCCAGAAAGCAATAAGCATGAGGCGTTTTAGAAAGAAGGACAAAGTAGGAGGTAAGCACAGAGTTTTCAAGCCCAAGGATTACATTTAGATTTTTCATATTTTATTTTTGCATTTTGCACCCAGTATAGTATGGCAAGCCGTCAGTCACTTTCCAAATTTTCTTGCAGGAATTTAGTGCTGAACTTGATCTTCAGTATCATGGGAGTCAATATGGCCTTCTGGAATCTTTTCAGCCACTGTGGTAAAGACAAATGTTCAACCAATTACATGTTAGTTATTACAAGAATCATTTCCGGATTGGATTGTTCAGTTACATCCAAGAGAAAGTTGTTTCCTTTGTTAGCTTTCTTCAGTTAGTGTTCATTTATCTCCTAATTATTGTAGATATAATGATCAACTGTAAGGGTCAAATTTGCCTTGATAAAGGCATATTCAGATGGCTTCACCAGCATAATTGCATGGGTGTGAGGCGGCTTCCAGAAGAAGCTGGTATTGAAGTCAGTGGAATGCATAAGGAAAATCAGTCCTTACCTGACATGGCCAGGTGCCATTCAGTCTGTGGAAGGGCCAGATAGAATAGAAAGACAGAGCGCAAATGAATCCACTCTCTCTCTTCAGGAGCTAGGACAACCACCTTCTCCTGTCCTTAAATGTCAAACTTCACTGGTCTTGAATTCTGGGCATTGCACCAGAGGCCACTCAGGTCCGCAGGTGCTTGGCCTTAGACCAGTGGTGCTCAGGCCTTGGGGTGAAGGGTTGAATCTCTTCCCCCAATTTTTTTGTTCTCCTCTTGTAGATGTAGATGACTCCTGAGGAGATAATCTACTTCCACAGTCCTGTCTACCATATTTTGTATAATGAGTGGCTCCTTTACTCTGGAGAGCCTTGATTAAGATGATGGATATGGGAGAAGCCGAGGAGGGGAAGGCAGGGCAAGAGCTGAGAGAAGGGAAAGAGCAGCAGTTACAAGTAGACCATTTTTCTTTGGAATAACGTGCAGCCCCGGAGCAGTTCTGTCACACCAGCTCGCCTCTTTTCCCCAGGTCTATTTTGATCTGTTATGTAGAGTATTCAGAACAAATTTTTGGTATGTCTTAATTATATTAATTATGCAAAGTGTGAAGATCTCTGCAAAAAACAGGGATGAGTAAAAGGGCTGCTAATTAAAATGAAAACATGGACAGGATGGAGAGTTCACTGTATTTAGCCCTTTAATTTGTGCTTAATGTAATGTTAAAAATAAAAGGATTATATTACATTGGCATACTATATTGAAACATGTAATTTTAAATTATATTATATTTTAATTATAAAATTATGGTAAAATAATGAATATAAATTGGAGTTTCAGTAGTAGTTACCAAAAGTTGTTTTTGAAACACCTTGAATTTATCATACTAACAGAGTTACAAAGTGAAACTGTAATAAATAATAAATAATCCATGTATAAAAGTTGGTATAATAGTAAATTAATATACAGGATTCATGTGGGAATTACATGTTGTGAATGTTTTTAAGCACAACAGCATTAATTAAAGTTCTGAGTAAGTTATAGTGTATAACATCTATCAGACTGACCTTGCTATTGATAGTTATTATAAACATGGATTTTAAAAAATATCCTCAGGAGATATTTGGAGGTAACCAAAAGCATCAGAAATCGCATGAGATGCAATCGTTTCAAGAAAAAACGTGAACAAGGTAATACTTTTATTTGTTTGATTTTTCCCTCTGAGGGTTTGACCCAGTTTCTTGAGGCACATAGGCAGCAGAAGTCCAATAAAAATTTGGAGGTTTGCTGGACAAGAAAGAGATTGCAAAATACAAGAGGGTATGGAAAGCAAGAAGCATCTAAGAGGGGCCTGACTGAGAAAGGGTACCTGTCCCTGAACTCCTACTTAACACTGTGCACATATTTCCTTCAAGACTTTCAAGGGCCACTACCATAAACTTAGGAGGAGAACCCAGAGCCAAGAGGAAGCAGAAGCTCAGAAGCCAAAGAAAGGAGAAGATTCAACATCGGCCTGTGCACCAAGAAAAGTTCGCCATTTGAGTGCCTCTTGGTTACACTGTCCGCAGCTGGGAGTTTCTGTGGTGGCTGCACTCCAGCTTGTATCGTTGACTCTAGCAAATCAATCTGGTGAGTAAGATCACAGCCTGCCCTGTACAAGAAGTGTGCTCTATTCTGTGAATATGTGAATGGCATTATGTTTAAAATCAATGTAATTTCAACATATTAATCAGAAAAAAAAGAAGACGAACGCTCTCAAAAAAGGCAGAGAGTTCATGTGACAAAATTCAGCAGTGATGCATGAATTAAAGAACAAAATGATTTCCAGTAAGCTAGATCAAGATACAAGGAAATGCTACCTACCTGATAGAGGACACCCAGGCCATAACTACAACTATTCTCCCTTATAGGACAATAAGCCTCATTGATTTTACCCTTCTATTGAGTGTTAAAATTAAAACACAGAACCAGAAATAAAGCCAGAAGAAAAAACAAGCAGGAAGTATCAAGAAAATTAGAAGAAAAAATCACAACTGAGCAAAATATTTGTAAAAGATACATCTGATGAGGAACCGCTGTCTGAAATTTGCGAAGACCTCTTAAAATCCAGTAAAAGCAAAACAAAGCCCATTTCAAAACCAGCTAAAAAGCCTCACAGATACCAAAGATGATATACACTTGAGAAGAAGCATGTGAAAAGGTCTTCCACCTTACGTTTGATCAGGGAACGTGAAGGTTAAGGCAAGATGCCATTGCACCCCCATTGGGGTGGGGCCAAGCCAGCACACTCACAGAGTAAAATACTGATGAGCACTTTGACCATCGGGAATTCTCATGCTTTGCTGCTGCTGCTGATATGAAGTGGCACGGTCGCCGTGGAAGACAAGCTGGCGGTCTCTAAAGAGTAAACATGTTCTTATTATATTACCCCACAACCACACATGCTAGTGTCTACACAAATTCATGCCACACAAAACCTGCACACTGGTGGTTAGAGCAGCTGTATGCATAACTGTGGAAATGTGGGAGCAACCCCAATGACCTGCACCTGGTGGGTGACGGGATAGATGCTACCTGGTACCTCTCAATAATGGGATGCATTGAGCAGTAAAAATAGGTGAGCTATGTACATAAGCAGGATGGTTTGTACAACTGTACGATGGATTTCTGCTGGCCTATGGAAAGGAGCAGTTGGTGCTTAATTTGTTTTTGTCTCCTGTTTTCAATTCTTTTACCTTTTCTCTTCTGAATTTCTTGAGTTTTTATTTTTATTTTTTTAAATTTTTGACACAGGTCATGTTACGCAGTTCAGGCTCATAGTGACCCTCCTGTCTCAGCCTCCCCAGTGCTGAGATTACAGGGGTGTGACATCATGCCTGGGGCTGGTATGGAATGCAGTAGTGTATTGGAATCGTACTTGTGACCCTGCCCTTACCAGGCAAGTGTTAGACCTCCAAGCTATATCCCTAGCCTGCTCTTCTTAATTTATTATATATTTCTTTGTTTTCTTCTTTCAATTTTGTATTCATACATCTGGTAATATGAACAACTAATTTGAAGGCAACAGTATGCAATATAATAAATATTGTGAAATTCATAGTATTCTGTTTAGTGAAATTCTGTATCATTTGTAATTTTTGTTTCAATACTATTTTGTACATTTTTAAAAATAAAAAGTACATCAAAAACTTAAATGTATATTTCTAGGAGACAGTATAAAAAGTTGACATATTGTATAATTTCAGCTACATTATACTCTGTGAAAGGGAAAAAAGATGAAGCTAAAAAGTTTAGTGGATTCCAGGAACTCAAGGAGGGTGAGGAAAGAAGCAAAAAAAGCATTTGAAGGATTTATAAGGCAGTATAATATTCTACATTATATTACAATATGAAAACAAGTCATTGCGAATTTGTCCAAACCCATGGACTATACAACACCAAGACTGGCCCCTACCGTCAGCTATGAACTTTGGGTAATAATGACGTGTAGGTTCATGAAATTTCACCAAGTAGCTTCCGAAATGACACACTGATGATGTGTCCTTTACTGATGATTGAAATCTATGTCATCCTCTTCGTTTTACTTGAACCTAAAACTTAATAAAATTAAATTGTTAAGTATTTACTTAAAAAGTGGCAAGATTAAAAAGGCAAAAGTTAAACTTTTTTATGAGGATGGAACATATGCAGGAGACAGTTCTGTACATCCTTCAAAGAAAACAAAGAGTTTGCTTCTTTTCTGAGAAACACCAAATGGCGGATGACTCCCATGCAGCAGGAGGGGCCGAGGCCCCGGGGGCCCAGGCATGGGAGGCCGCAGCGGCTTCCGCGGGGCTTCGCTGTGGCCTTCGAGGTCGCGGGCGCGGCAGAGGCTGGGGCCGGGCCGAGGCCGTGGGGCTCGCTGCGGTAAGGTCGAGGACAAAGAGTGGATTCCTGTCACCAATCTGGGCCGTCTGGTCAAAGACATGAAGATCAAGTCCCTGGGGCGAATTTACCTTTCTTCCTCACCCATCAAGGAGTCCGAGATTATTGGCTTTTTCCTGGGCACATCCCTCAAGCATGAAGATCATGCCTTTGCAGAAGCAAACTCGTGCTGGCCAGCAGACCAGGTTCAAGGCATTTGTCGCCATTGGGGACTACAATGGTCATGTTGGCCTGGGTGTAAAGAGTTCCAAGGAAGTAGCCACTGCCACTCATAGGGCCATCATTCTGGCCACGCTCAGTCCTGGTGAGGAGAGGCTACTGGGGAAACAAGATCAGCAAGCCCACACTTCATTGCAAGGTGACGGGCCGCTGTGGCTCTGTGTTGGTGCGTCTGATCCCTGCCCCCAGAGGCACTGGCATTGTCTCAGCCCCTGTGCCCAAGAAGCTGCTGATGATGGCTGGTACTGATGACTGCTACACTTCTGCTGAGGGCTGCACTGCTACTTTGGGCAACTTTGCTAAGGCCACCTTTGATGCCATCTCCAGGACCCACAGCTATCTGACCCCTGACCTGTGGAAAGAGACAGTGTTCACCAAGTCTCCTATTAGGAATTCATCCACCATCTTGTGAAAACCCACACCAGAGTCTCTGTCCAGAGGACTCAAACTCCAGCAGTAGCTACAACATAAAGGGGTTTTACACAAGCAAAATAAAATGAATTAAAGTTTATCAGAACCAATACATGAACTTAACATCATGAAATAAATTCTTTCAGAAAATTGAAGAGGAAGGGATACTTTTCAATTTGTTCTTTGAGATTAGCATTATGAAAGGAAAACCAGAAAAAAAGTAATTATAGGGAAAACAAACTACATACAAATACCCCTTGAGAATAGTAATGCAAACATTATTAGCTAAATTTTAACAAATTAAATGCAGTGAAGAGGCCCGCCAAATAACTCAGCAGATTAAGATGCCTGTTTAGGCAGACACAGAGGCTGGGAGTTCAATCGCTGGGCTTGCTGTACCAGCCCCGCCCCCAGGGCATGCTGAGACTGCGATTGAGATTGGGCATGGTGGTACATGCCTGTAATCCCAGCACTTGGGAGGCTGTTAACAGGAGGATCACTATGAGTCTGATCTATGCAGTGAGACCCTGTAGACCCTGTGTGAAATACAAAAATGAATAACTAAATAACTAAATAAATAAATGCAATGAAATACACATAAATGGTGAAGTGTTAAGACCAACTAGCGTTTATGCCAGGTATGCAGTATTGTTTAACATTTGAAAACTAAAGAATGTGATTGACTATTTTAAAAATTTAAAAAGAAGGAAAGAAACTTTCATCTTAGTTCACGCAGAAAAATATTTGGTAAATTTCAGTTTCTCTTTCAGCTAAAAACACTTATAGCAGTAGCAACCCAAATTGCTATGAACAGAAACTCTCAGTGGACATTAGCATTCTTCAGGGAAATAAAATTGAAATAGGTAGATGGATAGCTATAGATAGATGGATAGATAGAGCTCAGGAAGGGAGGGAGAGTTTCATGTCAAGAAACTGGTTCAAGTTATTATGACAGTTGTAGCTCAGGACTACAGATGGGAAGTTGTGGAAAGATATTGTGGTTTTGAATCTGAAGGCATCTTAGAAACACATGTAGGGGAATCTCAGTTATTGCCATTAAGGCCTTTAATTGATCAGATGAGGCCAATCTAGATAATGAGAATAATCTACTTGACTTACAGTACACTAAATTGAATGTCACAACTAACACAAGCACTTTTGCTACAACATCAAGACTTTTGGTTGCCAAAGCAACTAGAGATGATAACCCAGACACGTAGACACATAAAATAAACCATCACTGGATTATACAACACCAAGACTGGCCCCTACCGTCAGAAAACTGGCAGAAACTGTCCTCAACTTGGTGAAAGATGTCTATAAAAACCCATAACTGATCTCATACTTGTAAGAAAACTACTAGTCTTCCAATATGAGGAGAGAGGAGAAAGGCAGGCACACTCTATCTCATGCCTTCCAGCAGCATTGCATTGCAGATTTTAGCAGATTACTACAGCAAGTAAAGGGAAAAAAGGCAATACAGACTAAAGGAAGGTGCACTGTTTGCAGAGATGATCCTAGAATATTCTGTACAACCACTGCAAAGCTACTCCTGCTGGTAGTTGCACCAGACAATACGGAAGGATACACAACCATAATTTCTATATATTTCTTTGTAGAATCATTAAATAATAAGAAAAAACAATTAAATTAAGCAATCCCATTACTAATAAAATAAAAAGATGAAGGGAAGATAAATCTGACACAAACGAAGCAATATCTGTACACTAAAAATATTGCTGAGAAAAATTAAGGAAAGGCTACGTGTGTGGAGAGATTTACTACACCAATGGCTCAGAAAACTTGTTTAAACATCAGTTTCCCACAAGTTGACTCACACACCAGTATCTAAAGTTGTCTCAAAATTATGACAGCAGTTTTGAAAATTAGTTATGGAAAGGAAGTGTACAGTATCCAAATTATTTAGTGCTTTTGTTTTGCATAAAAATGTTTACTCACCCCTGCTCTATTTCCTGCTTTTCACAGGTTTTTGTTATTTTTCTGACACCTTTTTATGTCTTCCCACACTCTGACGCATGACTCCCATGATGCACCTATAGCAGACTATGAATAGACCATGTGTGCTTCATATCCCCTTCACAGTTCAGTGTAAGGTATTGTTTTCCTACAGCTTTCCTGAGCCCTGAAATCTCAGAGTTGCACTGGGTATGTGCTCTAACTGACCATTGTCCTGAATAATTTCTAGTGTAAGAGTTGACACACTCGTGTTGTCTTTGAAAGTCTGTAAGCTGACTCAAGATAAGTTTGCACCTAAATATTTTAGGGACTAATGTATGATATGCTCAGGAAATAACTATCAAATGAATCACTATATAAATCACAGTTTAAGATCTAGACAGCATGGACAAAAAAGAATTTACTAATATTATAATAGCACTGACCATTGTTCTTGAATAAAATAATTAAATGACCTTGTGCATACTTAGATTAAGTTGCAATTCAAGACACTGTGTTCTATTTCTCCAAGATTTCAGAATAATTGTGAGCTGTTATAAATAATTTTTATAAGCATCTTTGCAATAATATTTCCTCTAATATAGCATTTCTAGAATTCTGCATAAAATAGAACTGAAATTGCATTATTTCAGTCCTAAATTAAATTACAAATTAGTTCACTAACTTTGACATTAACACAGAAGTTGATTTCTCTGTGCTTCTCTGCAGACCAGCCCCTGACTTATTTTGTATGAAAAGCGCACACTTTGTTTGCAGCCAGCTTCTTCCTAGTTAGAGCTGAGCAGAAAATGCTTTCCATGACAGGCTCCAGAGCTCTGCAGTGTTCTGAAGTGAAAACTCAGAAAGGCCTCTGAGTTAGCCTTCAGGGTACTTGGAAGAAGGAAGAACCCTGAAGATAGGAAGTTGTACCTGACAGATAGGAAGGGACAGGGCTGACACTACAGAAGAGAGGAGAAATGAGACTTCGGTGGTGCCAAGAAATATGTATTGAAGTTCAGAGTAGATAAATGAAGTGAAAGTCTTTAGTATATAAAATGAAGTTTGCAATCAGGGAGTGATGAGGACGCCATGTGATATTGAGAAATGAGATAGACTGCACACAGTAACAAATTTCATTTGAGAGTTACAAATGGAATCTTCAGTGCAAATCACTGTTTCCAGTAGTCACATACCCAGTATAAGTATTAGAAAATTGACCCCTCCTTGTGCTGAAGACTGCCAGAGAGTCCTGGTGGGCTGGCTCCCACCCTGCCAGAGTTTGCTGAGTCTGGCCATCCTTCTTCACCCTGAAGACTTCTGGGAGATGTGATTACCACAGAGCCAATAGGAATCTTGGGGAGCACAACCTGCCCTCCTACTCTCCTGAGAGCCTTGCTGACCTGCACTATACACATCTACTATCACTGCAAAAAGTGACAAGAGGAAGGAACAAAAACAAGAGGTCTGCACTCTCAGATCTCTAGCCCACCCAAATCAAGTCCAGCAGCCTAGATCATAGAAGAAATTGGAAGTCACACACCTCAAATTTCTACAACTCCATCCGGTTACGTAGGAAATCAGATGAGAAATAAACTCTTATGGAAAAAAAGAAATGACAATAATCATGAAAAAATTGTTTGATACATATGAAGATTAAAAAAGAGAAGGGAATAGGAAAATGGTAGAAGGAATAATATAAGAATTAGAATGAATGAAAGGGAGTCAAACAGATATCCAGAACATTAAGAATTCTATTGAAAGCTAGCAAAACATCTTGAATTAAATAGAAAAAATTTCAGACCTTGAAGATAGCATTGCTGCTGGTGAACACAAAAGGAAACATCTCTCAAGAATAACAAGAAATCAAGAAGTAAAAATTCAACAGCTTCAAGACAATGAAAATAGAAATAATATAGTTCTAATAGGTATCAATGAAACATGTGGAGATAACACAAAAGTCATAAAAAGAGTGTTTGCAGAAACAGTAGTAGAAAAATTTGCAAGCATGGGAAAAGAATCTGAAATACAGACAACTGAAGCATGTAGAATTCCAGCTAGCAGTAATCATAATAAATTATAACTCAGGCGCATAATAATAAAGATCCCAGAAATTGAGAAAAAGAAAAAAGTATTAAAAGCTGTTAAAGAGGAAAAACAGAACACCTATAATGGAAAGCCCATCAGAATCCTAGCATATTTCTCAGCACAGACCATCAAATCAAGAAGAGCTTGGAGTGAGATATTTGAGTTCCTGAAAGAAAACAACTTTCAACCCAGATTGATATATCCTGCAAAACTATCTATCAAATTCAGTGGTGAGATTAGATACTTGCATGACAAAGAGTAACTGAAGAAATTCATGACAACCAAATAGAACCTACAAAGAGCACTGACAGACACTTTAGAAAGATACAAAGATGACCACAACTTCAACAACAGAAGAGAATTACGAAGCAGAAAAACAAATTAAGCAAAGGTGAAAAGCAGAGATCCTACAGTAGGAAAACAATATCACAAGGATAAGTCAATATATACCAATTATAACTATTGATATAAATCACCTTAATTCACCAATCAAAAGAAGCAGACTGGAAGAGTGGATAAAGAAACAAAATCCAACAATATGCTGCATAAAGAAACACATTTTTTGAGGCTTGTGGGTTATCTCAGTTGTTTAAAGCACCTCCTTAGGCAAACTCAGTAAGGCACAGGGGACCGTGGTTTGATCCCCAGCTCCAAGCCGCACCAGACCTGGCCTTAAGGCAACATGGGGTAAACAACCAACCAACCAAACAAACAAAACCTGAAAACTAAACAAAACAAAAAATCAAACAACAACAAAAATAAACAAACCAAAAAACCAAAACACATTTTACTCAAAATGAAGTTAATATATTAAATGGCAAAGGATGGAAAACAATACTCAATGCAACATGAATGAAGAAAAAAGTAGGAGTAGTTATTCTGGTTGATAAAACACCAAGGTCAAACCAAGTGTGATTAAAAGAGACAAAGAAGGCCACTACATACTTGTTAGGGGAAAACTGCAAGAGGAAGAGGTAACAACTATAAATATATATGCACTCAATGTAGGTGCACTCAACTAGATAAGACAAATTTTAACAGACAGGAAAAACCTAAAGAGTGATGACATAATTACATTGGGTGACTTTCACACCTATTGACACAAAGAGATAGGTCAACTGTGCAAAAATTGAGCAAATCAATGACAGAACTAAACTAAACTTGTGAAGAAATTGAAGTAGTAGCCCTTTACAGAGTGCTCCATTCAACAGTGTCAGAATCTGCATCTTTCTCAGCTGCACATGAGACATTCTCTAAAATAGATAATGTGCTAGCACAGAACATGCTTAAGTAAATGCAAAGGAATCATAATTGTCTTGTACATATTATCTGATCATTGTGCAATGAAACTGGATTAATGACAAATGAAACAACAAAGAATATATAAACACAGGAAATTAAATAATACCCTCCTGAACAATCAATGGGTCACAGATGAAATTAAAGAAGAAATTAAACAATAATTACAATCTAACTGAAATGCAGATACAACTTACTGGAACCTGTGGGATGTATTGAAAGCTCTTTTAAGAGAGAAATCTATAGTGATAAATTCTCACATCAGGAAAACAGAAGAGGCTCAAATAGACAATCTTAAGCTGCACCTCAAACTCCTAGACAAAGAAGAGAAAGTCAGGTCCAAAGCCCAAAGAAGGCAAGAAATTATGAAAATTAGAGTAGAAATAAAAGCAATGGAGATATAAAAACAATATAAAGAAATAATGAGTTGAAGAGTTGATTCTTTGAAAGAATAAAGTTGATAAATGCCTAGCCAGCCTCATTTAAGAAGAAACAAAATTTTCAAATTCACTTAATGAGGAATGAAAAGGTTGAAACCACTACAGAGCCTTAGAAATTCAGAAGATTGTCAACACTTATTTCCAAAATCTTTACTCTCACACAATAGAAAATACAGAAGAAATGGACAGATTCCTAATACATATGAACTACCAAAGCTAAATCAAGAATATATAAAAGTTTGACTAACACAATATCATCCAATGAAGCTGAAAATGTAATAAAACAAAAAAATCTTCCAACAAAGAAAAGTTCAGTTCCTGATGGATTCAGAGCTGAATTCTACAAGAAATTTGGGGAGGACCTAATGCCAACTCTTCTCAAACTCTTCAGTGAATTTGAAGGGGAAGAAATTCTCCCAGACTTGCCCCTGGAGGCAAATATTACTCTGATACCAAAACCAGATAAGGATTGAACCAAAAAAGAGAACTACAATCCAATCTCTTTAATGAATATAGATTCAAAAACCCTCAATAAAGGGCGGAGAGCTTCCTGCTACCCTGCGCAGGTGGGACCAGTCCCAGCCCAGGCGCAGCGTGGGTCAGACCCTCTCCCAGCCCCTTGGGCCGCCCCCCCGCCACTCCGCAGTGCCTCCCCCAGCCCACCCGCTGAGTAGGATTTTCTGCTAACTTCCGGGAGCCCCCAGACCCAGTCCTAGCCCAGGTCCAGTGAGTGTGTGGAGAGCTTCCTGCTACCCTGTGCTGGCGGGACCAGTCTCAGCCCAGGCGCAGCATGGGCCGGACCCTCTCCCACCCCCTCCGGCTGCCCCCCACCCCTCTGCCGTACTTCCCCCACACCTCCGGCCCAGTAGGAATTGCTGCCGAGTTCCGGGAATGCCCAGACCCAGTCCTAGCCCTGGTCCGCAGCGGGAAGGAGCTGAGCACAGCAGCCAGACCTAAGCCAGACTCAGCTGGATAAGTCAAAACTCTGTAGAGCTCCACCTTAACTTCAGTACGTGTGAAGGTTATAACTACAGCAAAGATCTACAACAAAGGGCAGAGGACAGTGCTACACAAAATGACGAGAAG
>NW_004524610.1:11569672-11589865 GCF_000260255.1 Octodon degus
TATATGCAGTGTATTATTTGTTGAAACTGTACTTTCGATTTGATTTGAAACTGTCTCATTGCTATATGTTTATCAATAAAACTTTGAAAAGAAAAAAAATCCTCAATAAAATATTAGCAAACAGAATGCAGTAAATCATTGAGATTATACATCACAATCAAGTGGGATTCATCCCAGGAATGCAAGGATGGTTTAATATACACAAAACCATAAATGTAATTCACCACATCTGTAGAGTCAAAGGCAAAAAAACACGATCATCTCAAAAGACGCAGAAAAGCTTTTACAAAGTCCAACACTAATTCATGATAGAAAAAAAAAAACTATAGAAAATCAGAATAGGCTTTCTTTACCTAAACCTGATTGAAAGCCATCTACAACAAACCAACAGCCAGCATTACACTTAATGGACAAAGATTGAAACATTTCATTTTTTTTTTCAAATTTTCATTCATTTTAATGAGAAAAACAGATAAAATAGCAATGAAACAGTTTCTAAACAGGTTAGAAGGACAGTCACAATAATTAATACATTGCATATTGTTGCCTTCATAGTAGTCATTCAGAGGACAAGATGTGAACATGATATCTTGTCTAAGCAGCAGTAGTACAAAACTTTCTTCTTATTGAACTAAGAGAAAGTAGCTATATGTCTATCCTATCTTGTATATACATATATTTTTTCACTATTAAATGGTCCTTTATTTATGTCCTCCTTTTTTTGTTTTGTTTTGTCAGAGATGGGTGTTCCCTTACTGTTAGAGGAGTTGTATTATCTGTGAACTAAGCAACTACGTTGTGGACAGCAATATGTAACACCAAAAACATGCTTAAAATACCTATTATTTTGATCTTCTAAATGTGTACTGCTTCTGATGTCATATCAATTATTGCTATACTCTCTTTAAAGTAAATATATGTAAGAAAATAAAAAAGAACTAAAGGAAAACCTTCACTTTAGAATCAGAAGCAAGACAAGGACGCCCAATCTCACCACTCCTATTCATTATGGTTGTGGAAAGATTAGCCAGAAAAATTAGACAAGAGGGAAAAATAAAAGGAATAATGATTAGAAAGAAAGGAAATTGTCTTTATTTGCAGATGATACAACACTGTACACAGAAAAGCCCCCAAAATTCCACTAAGAGACTTGTGGTTTTAATAATCAAATTCAGTAACATAGCTGGACACAAAGTCAGCACTCAAAAATCATCAGCATTTCTATACAAAATGAAAGCACCAAGAGAGAAATTATGGAAACCACACTTCTCAAAATAACACCCCCCCAAATTAAATAATTAAGAACCAATCTCATAAAGGATGTAAAAGATTTATACAGTGAAAATTAAGGTATTCTGAGAAAAGATATTGAAGAGGATTTGAGAAAACAGAACAATATTTATGCTCCTGGATAGGAAGAAACAACATTATGAAAATGGCCATACTTCCAAAATTGTTATATAGATTTAATGAAATTCTGATTATAATACTATTAGTATACCTCACAGAGCTAGAGAAAACTTTCCTGAAATTCATTTGGAACCAGAAGAGACACAGAAGAGACATCACAATCCCTGACGTGAAATTATACTACAAAGCTACTGCGATAAAATCAGAATGGTAGTGGCAAAATACAGACCTCAGGATCAAAGGAACAGAATAGAAGATGCAGATAAAACTATAAAAACACTCAGCCACCTTATCTTTGACAAAGGGGCCAAACATGTTCACTGGAAGAAAGATTGTCTCTTTAATAAATAGGGCTGGAATTACTGGCTATCAACATGGCAAAAGCTTAAAATAAATCCATGCCTATCACCATGCACAAACTGTAGTCAAGGTGGTTCAAATATTTAAACATTAAAAATGAATCACTAAATTTTCTACAAGAGAAAGTTGGTAGAAACCTTAAGGACACATGGGTAGGTAAAGTGTTCATGAACAAAAATCAAACTGTATAGGAAATGCTTGAAAGAATCAACAATTGGGACCTCATATTTTTGCAAAGTTCCTGCATATCAAAAGAAACCACCAACAGAATAAAAGGACAAGCCATGAAATAGGAAACAATTGTAGCAGACTGTCCTTCAGACAGCGGATTCCTATCTAGAATATATAAAGAATTAAAAAAAAAAATCACACCTCTAAAATTGAAAGATCCAATCCAAAATTTGGCATCTGAGGTGAAAATACACAAATGAAGAGATACAAATTGTAAATAAATACTTTTAAAACTGTTCAACATCATTGGTTATTCAAGATATGCAAATTACAACAATGCTGAAATACCATCTTATGCCGGAAACAATGACTATCATCAAAAAGTCAACCAACAGCAAAAGCTGAATATGCTATGGGAAAAAAGGAACCTTTGTCCACTGTTGGCTGGAGTGCAGGCTGGACAACCATTATGGAAAACAGGGTGGAGATTTCTCAGAAACTTAGGATTGGAGGTCCCATTCAAGTCAGTTATTCCCTTCCCACATATTTTTCCAAAAGAACTGAAATCATCATACAACAATGATAAATGTGCACCCATGTTTATAGCAGCACAATTTGTCATAGCTAAATCTTGGAAGCAACCCAAATGCCCATCAGCTGAAGAATGGATAAAAAAGATATGGTATTTTTGCACAATGAAGTATTATTCAGCTAAAAAAGATAAATTGAAGCTTTTGTAGATAAGTGGATGCAACTAGAAACCATGTTGGAAAGTGAAATAAATCAGATCCATCCACATGTGCAAACATTGTATTATTGCACTAATGTGAGAATCTGAAAGAGTAATGAAAATCTAAAAGGTGTAACAGATACTGTGAGAGGGAAAGAAATTGTTCAATGGGAAGGAAAAACTAGGATGAAGAAAAGGACAAACAAAAGAAGGGCAAAAGATATATTTATGTATACATGCAAAATAGCTTGGATAATTGTATTGTTGATTTCTGCCAGTCTTTTGAAAGGAGCAGTTAATGCTTTAAATTATTTTTACTCTGACTTTTTTCCTCTTTAGAATTTCTTTCTTTTTTTTTTTTTTTTTTTTTTTTTTTTTTTGGTGGAACCAGGGATTGAACTCAGGCCTTTGCGCTTGCCAGGGAAGCACTTATTCCACTGAGCCATCTCCCCGGCCCTCTTTAGAATTTCTTATAACTTCTTTGTTATTGTTTTATTTGGTTTTCCTTTGAATGGGTCTTACACATTTATATCTGTTAATTTGAACAACTAATTTGAAAATAGCATCATGCAATACAGCAACCATTGCTAAATTCCAAGTATTTTGTTCAGTGAAATCTTCTATCACCTCTAATTCTGTTTTTTTATCACTATTTCATATTATTTAAAAGTAAAAAAATCAGAAAGTAAAATAAATTTGATATTGGATTCATAAAAAAAGAACTGAATAAGAAAATTAGACCCAGGGCAGTCACATATTTAGTAAAAATAGAGTAAGATGTCCAATATACTAACTGTGGAGTAGTTTTCAGTGAAGGCACAAGCAGCAATCCCAGGGAGCTAGAAGTCCAGAGAGATTTCTAAACAAGGACACCATATTTAAGGAGATATGACTGGGCATGTTGGCACGTGCCTGTAATTCCAGCACCTGGAAGGCTGAAAACAGGAGGATCACTGTGAGTCCAATTTGTGTAGTAAGACCCTGTAGACCCTGTACTAAATACATGAAAAAGGAGATGCGGGTACATTACTGACACATGACTTATTTGAAGAGAAGAGTGTAAGATTTATTTTCAAAGGTAAAGATTTACGTTCAAAACGTGTGTTTGATGGAAAAGAGACAGCAAGGATTATGTTTGAATAGCCAGATTTTTAGTCAGTTATAAAGATTGCAAAAGTATATTAGTTGTATTGCCCCAGAAAAATAATGTCCTTAAATCTCTCATTTTTTGTTGTTGTGGCTGCACAGCGGCCTCCACCTGAGCCAGGGAAAGGTGAAGACAGAAGCTGCTATCATCTCTGCAGAGCATTTTCTCTACTCAGTGGCCAACTGTGACAGCTTAAGTCCTAAAAATTGGTGGAGAGACAACTGGATAAATAAATGTCATTTTTTCTTTTAGAAGTTAGACTACACAAACTATGACACAAAAGTTTGGAAAGCCTAAGGATTCAAACTTTTGACTCAGAATGACAAATAAAAAGACAGAGAAAAAGAACAAATATCTAATGGGATTACTGATGTGCTTTGTTCTCCAAAGGTCGTCTCCTACTTTACAGAGACAAAGGAAAGAAACATGAGAAACTAATCAAAATGACAGAAGCAAGTAAAAAAAAAAAAAAAAAAAAAAAAAAAAAAAGAGGAAAAGAAAACCCATCACGCCAAAAAATATTTCTTGAATGTAAGCCCAGTCACATGCTCAATTGCATTGTATGGTGAATAGTGGATCACATTTATTACACTAATTTCATAAAGTTTCATTGTAGCCTTGTTGTGTGGTGCTTTGATGTTGCTGTAAACATACCACGCTGCCATTTCATAAAGAGTAGTAATCCACTTATATTACAACACATGTGATAACTGATAGTGATAACAGATGACTTTGTATTTACTGTATCATATTTTGTTATTTTAGAGTCTACTCCTCATCAAAAATACCCGAGGGAAACCAATGCATTATGCTGGCTGCAGCTCCATCAGCTAGTGCTTGTATCTCTTGATTGGATCATTTTCTCTCCTGTTTGGTCTCCTGCACCAGTGGACTGCATCATATGTGGATAACATGCAGTCTTCATGTATAATCATGGAGACCTTATCAGTATTTGATCTTCTCACAGTGATATCATCCAGTGACTCCTTTTCTTAAATGTATATCCTCTTTGTTAGCAGGATCTGAGTGTTTATATGAAAAAAATACTTGAGAGGAAGGGAGGTTAGGAATCTGTGACTGTAAATCCTGATACATCAACCTCACTGGATCAAGAAATGCCTCATAGATTAGTAGAGCCTGGGCACGTCTGGTGGCTCCTGCAGGTGTGACTGCCTACTATGCATAGATCCTCACCTGCTGCTCCCTGGCACTGTTGCCCACTCTCCCCAGCCACTTCCAAGAATGGAGCAGCTCTGTCCCATCGCATGTCACCATGGCTTTCCTGCCTTGGCGCTAGGCAACTATGGACTGAATTCCCCAAGCAGGAAGCTGGGTAAAGCTTCTTTACACGGTGGGTATCAGGTATCATGTCTCAGTAGCAGAAAAACTGAATTAATACAGTGTGAATTAATAAATATGAATTGAGAAAGAACTTCTCACAATACTTATGATACCTTTAGGATTCATAAACTACTTCAGAGGGAATGTGCCCTTAGACAAACCATGAACTTCTTAGAGTGGGCAAAGGGAGTGGTTTTCTATTCAAGTTTAAAAAGCACAAAATATATCTTGCCTGTATCACGAATCATCCCGGTATTTGTCTCTCACTAATCCGAACCAGAAAGTGCCTGATTTAGTGTCTGATCTTCTTTTTCTTTGTCTAAAACTTTTATTCATCTCCATCCTATGCTTAGCATGCCTACCCATATCCTCTGCAATAAACCATGTTAATCAATTCTGTTACAGTCTGAGGATTATCTCGATCAGGACAACTGATATCAACCTAATCCCGTATATTTATCTCCTGTGCTTGAAGTCACTTTTCCTTATTCTCAACAAATCTTAGCCAATCTCTGAGGTGTAGCTCAGCTCCCACATAGCTTAGGGACGTACTTTCAGCTCTACTGAATTTGAGTGGATTCAAACTATTATTGCCTTTAGATTGGTGCAATCAATTAGGCCTTAATGATTTTGTGTGCTAGTGACAAGGTTGCTGATAGATTAGAAACCCTTTGGTCATCAGCCTGTATGTGTATTTGTGTCCCTGATAGTGCTAAATTCAAGTTCCTGCATGTGACATAGACTCAGTAAATGCTTGCTGACTGAAGAGAATCTATTTGTGGGTCAAAGGAGGATTCTTAAGCCTCTGTAAATTCTGAAATACTAGTATTGTTAATAACTGGAGATTTATTAGCTGACTAGCCGGTACCAGGCAGTGCCTCTGCCATCCACCTTCCTTTCTAGACATCTCCATAGCCTTTCTGTTGTTCTACTTTTTTCTATCTGCCCTGAATCATTTGCCCAGATCTGTGTCTACACAGGGAATCTCTCTGAGTATAAACTGACATGAGGTAAGCATGGAAAGAACTTGCTGCATTTCACTGAATAAGAAATGTTGCTCATCAGGAGATCCAAGGATAGGACAAGGCCCTGGGCACGGAAATGTTCTGAGCATATTCCTGAACACAACAAAAATGGAACAGTTACACCCTGCTCCTGTGACTTGACAGATTATTCTCAGAACTGGTGAAGTAGTGACCATAAATAGCTGCTTATATCTTGCTGTGTTGTGTATAAATGTAACACCTAAGTATAGATATTTCTCTAGTGTCTGGTTTAGTTAACTATCTGATATTTAAGCAACTTTGCTATTAATTCAATCCAAAATGAAAGACTGCTTGGTTGACTTTTGATGCTCCATAAAGGTAGAAATAATAAGCAAGTATATGGGAACATCTTGGAACAAAATAAATGTTGTGTAAAATCTCTATGGAAAGTGTGACCATTGATATAAAATTGCTTTCCCCTGGAATAATTTCATGTCCTTATTTTACAGCTTTCTGAATGTACGATTTTTTAATTTATTTTAAGGGCAAAGGGAAATGTGTACCAAATTAGTTAGCAATCTAATTAACTGAACTACAGTAGTGTGTTTCTGATGGGTATCAGGAAAGGCAATCTGATATAGTGTCTGCTTTTCTTCCACAAGCAGAGCTGCGTTTTGCTTCCACTGACCATCAGATACGTGCATTCCCTGAGTTGTGACATGGAAGGGAAGACAATCATTTTTCTCTAAGAAAATCTGTGGTTGTTATTCTCAAGAGAAATTGCCTAAAGGACCTCTTCTCTTGTTATAAGATTTTTTCAAAGACAAAGAAAAAAAAAACCCAATCTCTCAAAAGCTGGGGAGAGCTATAAGCAAACTAAGCCTCTCCCTTAGGGCTGTCCCACAGCACTTCAGGTCGAAGGCTCCGGCTCTGTGTCTGCGTACATTTCAGCTGGTTCTTGTTTTGAAATTGCATGGAGTAAGAAATTGTTAGTGTAAGAATAGCTTGAGATGCTTGGGGAGATCAATTTGAAGCCAACCAATATGTGACACAGCCTCTCTAAAGGATAAGTTTAATCAAATAACATAAAGTAAGGGCAACCTTCCAAACATAAAATAATAAATACAACTATATATCAATAGTCTTATTTTTCATTATTGTTTGGTGGGATTTTCTTGTTTGTTTTGTTTTGTTTTTTTATTTTGAAGAGACAAAAAAATATAAAGATGCAAAATTACAAATAAATAAGAAATCAACAATGGTTGTTATGTATGACAAATTATTATCTTCAAAGTAACTGCGCAGATTACCAGGTACAGGCATGTGCAACTGATCCAACGATATAAGCACAAGCTTCATTTCAATGACCTAATAGAAATTAGTAGCACAATTATTTTAGCTCTCTTGGGTACATACGCATGTCATATCTTTTTTCTCTCTCTCTGCTTTTCTCTTTTTTCCCCATCCCAGTTGTTTTTCCGGTTCTGCAGTTTCTTTCCATTTTATAACATCCCTGCCACCTCTTTGGATCTTATTTACTCCTTCAGTTTCTCACATTAAGGAGACAATATGATGTTTATACCAGTGACTCTGATTTATTTTACTTCTGAGTATGATCTCTAGCTGAATCCATTTACCTAGAAAAACTTCAAGATGTAATATCTTTCTTTATAGCTGAGTAATCACTCTTATTGTCCCTTTTTCTCTCGTGTCAGATTTTCAGTGATTCTAGGCCTTTTTTTGCTAGATGTCCTTCCTTCAACTCTTATCCTTCACAGACATTCCCACTTAACCCAGCACTTGAACTCTACTGTGTGTCTCGCATACTGCTTCCCAACCCAACTCGCATGGTATGTTAACCGATGTGTGGAATATTTATAGCAATTTCACAACAGCTTGCAATATAACTTCCTTTTCTCTCCTCATTAAGTTTCCAAAGAAGCAGAACTTGATACTGGAACTAATGTCTGACCATCTTGTTTCCTTTATAATAATCTTACATTTCTGTTTTCATTAGCATATGTTTATGAAATGATAGCCACACTCACCGTGGCGAGGTTCTTGGTTGTTTTTACTTCTACTTTCTCCACCTAGTCCCCCATTTTGCTCCATCCACAGATCCCTTTCCCAACATAATGGAATCTACCTCCCTTTTTCCTATCATCTACTTTTGATTTTCCTATTTAAACACTTCCATGAAGACAGAAGTAGGGGCCGGAATAAGTGCTTGCCCGGCAAGTGCAAGGTCTTGAGTTTGATCCTTGGTACCAAAAAAAAAAAAAAAAAAAAGACAGAAGTAGTATAAAAACTAAGACACTTTTTTTAGTTATCATAAATAGATAATTTATGTCCATATAAAATTGTTATGGATATCCATTATAATAAATACATCAAAATGTTATTTTTCTTCATATTAGTTATCATTTTGATTCATATTTTCCTATGGCCATGAGTTTCAACCCAAGACTCCAAGTTATCACGACCTTTCTGCCCACAAACATAGTTGGACAAGTGAGGGACAAACCTGGGTCTCCTATTTATTTAGTAAAAAGCACTGGAGCTTCAAGTGGGATGCCCAGCGCTCATGCATTCTCACCTGTTGGCTCGGGCTGCACCAATGCAATGATCTTTGTTAGCACAACTGGATGCATAGTCTGTGAGCGTGGCATGTTCAAACATATTTGGTCTCTGGCACTGTTCTTCTGCTCTCCCCAGCCACTGCCAGGAATGGAGCAGCTCCGTTCCACAACACACTTTCACCGTGGCTTTATGTTTGAGGTAAATACGATGCTTGCTATTCCACGTGTTGCCCCTCATTATTACAGCAAGCAGCTTAAATACTGCCAGCCACAAATTCTAGGTGTGGCAGGAATGAATATGCCTTCTGCACTTTCTCTGGCTTTTTCACTGACTATAATAAATCTTATGTTGTTCTCCTTTGCTTCATCTTGTAGCCGTTGGATTGATTTTGCATGGTCTCTTGATATTTTTAAGGTATCTTTCAGTCATTACCCATCATGCTGCCTTCTAGATCCTATATTCTGTCCTTGCCTTCATTTAATCTGTTACATATACCTTCAAAGAAATTTTTAATGCCCTGGACTTCTGTTTGTATCTGTTTCATGGATCCTGTTTCCTTCCTTGGTTGGGATTCCATGGGTTTCATTGCTTTCCTGAGCTCCACTATTTTATTTTATCTATATCTACTTTAATGTTGTTTATTTTGATTGTCATTTCTTTTCACACTTGGGAGAATTTTCTTTTCTGCAGCCTCTTCTATTTGTTTTTTCACTTCTGTTGCTGTTTGTTGAGAAAGTTCTAGTGGTTGGCTTCCGACTTCCTGTCATACTGTGCTCTGGACATGTCTTGGGTGGGCTGGGGAGTTAGTCTTGCATCTTACTTCTATGTCTTGTAATTTTCTGCTTTCTCTTTCTTTCATTGTATTATTTTCAGTGCTGATACTCATAGATTTTATTTATTTATGATAGATAGCTTCATCCATAGTATTGAGGCTTCTTCAGGAATGGAAACTCCACAGTGATATCACCTAATGTCAGTGGTTCTCGGTCCTTGTGTCCATCTAAAGATCTCAGTGTGCAGAGGATGAGAAGCTGGTGGCTACGTGGCTCAGCACTCAGGCCTTTGGCACTGGAGTGCGGTGATGGTAAGGATCCCACACAATCGCAGCATTGTCATATAGAATAAGTGGATTATAGCAGGGATGGTGTCCTAGATAAAGCAGTACAGTTAACAACGGTTTTGAGGGCAGCCTAGCTACTGACAAACTGTAGTAACTATTAGCCTTATACTTTTAACCTTGGGGCCAAATTCTACAGCTGTACAGTGAAATCTAGCATATACCAGGAACCTGTACACAATGTTTTTCCCTTTCGTGGAGTGACTTTACCGTGTTGCAAGGGGCAGAGGGCATTAGGAGGGATGGATAGAAGGAAGGATGAAGGGATGAATTAGGTCAAATATAGTAGCATAGTCATTAAAGAAAGAGAAAAGAAAAATAAACAGGAGGGAGAAAAGAAGAAACTAAATACAGAAAAGGAACCCTACAAAATAAAATAAAACAAAATTAAATTAAATTAAAAAAGACCTCAGCTGGACAAAAGAAGGAAAAACAATCATGCAAACAGAGAAAAATAAATAGAGTAAAATTCCTCTGGTGTTTTCAGTTCTGTGGGACTCAGAAATGTGTTGTATCCTCCAGCCAGTTCTGCAGTGGGGTTTGCGCAGGGCATAGGGCTGCTCGTCACCTTTTAGTGTGGAGTCGGAGTTGGTGTTCTGTTGCTGAGATTCTCCCCAGTGTTTCAGTGTATGAACATGAAAGAAAAGGAAAGAATGGGGGTCCCATTTTACTCTGTCTGTCTGCATGCCAAAGCACAATGATGGTTCACATGACTTACAAATGCTGGTGTGTGTGTCCACACCTGGGTCTTGGGGGGTTTCACCTGGGGTGGTCTTCCTGCATGTACCCTGCCAGCACGGCTACTACAGGTGTCTTTCTACATATTTAGGAGTCTCTGAGACTCTTGTTTTTATTTTTCTCAGCTATTCTTTGAACACTGTCTATCTTACGAAATAAAAGCATCTACATATAAAAACATCAGTGGTGAGGCTTGACCTCAGAGAGAACGTTTACATATGTGAAAAAACTGGGAATATATGTGCTTAGGATTTTCTTCTATTTCTTTTGAAAATTCAAAATCATTACTCTCTTATGTCATTTGAAATAGGAAATTTATTTATCTATCTGCAGAACCAGGGATTGAACTCAGACCCTTGCGCTTGTCAGGGAAGCACTTATTCCACTGAGCCATCTCCCCAGCCCCTAGGAAATTTAAACAGAGAGTGAAAAAATAGTGTCTGTCACAGAAAAATTTGTTATAATTTTATTGGCAGATTTATCCAAATTTATACGTTGTTAAGATCCATCCGAGTTACAGAATGGAAGGAAACCCTTACGATTGCTATTGTGCTTGTGTCTTTCCATTCATGTGGCTAGTAGGTGCAGCATTTTCTGTTTGGCTTTTGAGATGGGATCTGCCTATACGGCCCACATTGATTCCTGGGATCAGTTGATATTCCCTGTTCACCCTCTTCAGCAGCTGGAAGAGCTGTGCCTGACTGTAAATGAATCATTTTAGGTGAATTAATAACATATAACAAAATGTGCACTCTATCCTAGTGACATACTACCAAGTGCATTTTTCAAAGACTACTTTAGTATTTTAAACATTAACTAAAATTAATTTCAAGAATTAACTTATTGATATAACAGTATTTTGTATTATAATGTTAATGATTTGCTATTTGAAATACTATAAGATTTAGAATCCTAATTCTAGTTAAAAAACTTCATCTTCATAGCACTGTTACCAAATAATACCTGGAGGAAATAATTCACTTGTTTTGTGATAGAAAGACTCTTTCAGCCCCCACACTTTTTCAAAGGCATTCATTTCATGCTGAGATAATCTGCAGTTCACTGGCTTTAAAGCAGTTCTCCAAAGTTAGCCTGCATCAAGGTCACCTCAAAGACGTTGAACCCCAGACTTTGGTGCCCCAGATTTTTGAGTCAACATTGTAATATTTAAGAATGATCTTGCCTGCGTTATTCTTAGTTGATATTGATGTTAATGGCGCATGAGTCACACATTGAGTATCACCATTGTAAATCATAATATGTTTTTTCAGTCTCAATTCAACCCCTCTGTACAATTTAGAATGGGTCCCTACTCAGAGATCAAACTTGAGAATAGAAACAGGAATTCTTCATTTACTTTACTGGAGGTGCATATTTTGCATAAATGTATAGGCTTAGTTTGGATCAGAAAATAATTCTCAGTGGTTAGCTTCTACCTATAATTCTGTCTTTTCTTTTCTTTTCTTTTTTCTTTTCTTTTCTTTTCTTTTCTTTTCTTTTCTTTTCTTTTCTTTTCTTTTCTTTTCTTCTTTTCTTTTCTTTTCTTGGCTGGATCAGCCCTGCCTCAGGGAGGGGCTGACATGCATGTGGTGTCGGAATTGAACCACAGTCCCTGTGCTTGCCTAAACTTGCCTAAGCAGGCACTTTAGACTGCTAAGCTATCTCACCAGCCCAATAATTCTATCTATATCACTTCTATATCATTCTGATTTTCCCAAATGGAATTTACCAGTGTTCTTTTATTAGCTTAAGACAATTAGGCTAAAGAGTTTATGAAGCCAATGTAAATTCATCTCATTAAATCTGAAAAATTAGGTGAATCTGAAGACTTTCCATTTATGAACAGGCATTGTGACTCTGTATTAGTTAACAAGGGCTGCCATTACAAAATGCCACGCACTTGGCATCTTGCACCACAGATCTGTGTGTTTTATAGTCCTGGAGGTCACAGATCTGTGATAAAGTTACTGCAGGGCTGGTTTCTGGTTAAATCACTCCTCTTGGCTTGCAGGTGGCTGTCTGCTAGCTGTGTCTTCACATGTCCTAGTCTTCGAGTCTGTATATTCTGATGTCAACTTGTCTTCTTATAAGAATATTAAATATACTGGATTAGGCCCACTCACCTACACTTGATTTAAACTTAATCATGAGTTTGGGACCAAAGGGTGTTGTTAGGAAGTGATTCACCCCCATAGCTACACAGCATCGAATGATACTGAATACGTGGGTAGAGAAGAAAGGAAAATCGATGGAGACACCCAGGGATAATGAAAACTGGAACTGAGACAGCTGCTGGACCATCATTTCATGCACTTATTTGTAGACAAGAGCTCTTTTATATCTGTATGGTTGTTATGAAGTAAACTTTATATTTTATGTCATCAAGTGTAAAACTGAATCTAGTCTTCAAGATTGAAAATGAATAGCAAACAATCATGAGGTAAGTAATTTATCAAAAGTAGAGGCTTAGGCAGAGAAAGATGTTACATTATAAATATATACATTAATTAAAAAAGTATTGATCAATTGAACAAATATTTGATGGTGCACTCATTACTGTCTAATGAGCTTGTATTTAGTATGATGGGAAGTCCAGGGCTGTTGTAATATATTTTCCATCAGACAGATTATGCACTATTGGGATATATTTGTTTGAAAAGGCCATGGTAATAAAGTCTTGGAGCTATTTACAGGGTAGAAAGTGTTTTCTATCTTGGGAAGAGGTTTAAAATTTCAGAAGCTACTAAGATACTTGGATGGTACTTAGGTTCATATATTTGGATAGAATTTTCAGGACATTTGTGTTCATCAATTATGTGTTGTCAAGTATATCTAAATCTTTAGTACTATTTCCATGAAGAGAAAACAACCCTGGTAAAATGAAAGAAAATGATCAAATATTTAAATACAATGAACGGCAAACCTTGAAATGGCTTTACAACATATTTTACCTTGTTTATCAAAATAGTTGGAATAATTAGTGCCTAGTGCTAATTATTCCAACTATTTAAAAAGGAGAACTTTTGAGAACAGATTTTTAGAGATCAGAAATTCACATCAGGCTAATAACAAAAGCATTTTAAGAATATTACAGTAATACTTCAGTTCTTGAAGTCTTCTTTTCAGAAAAATTTTGGCTATTGAACTGAATCATTCAGCAAAATTTTGCTTCTGTCTTCAAACTACATCTACTGAAAATACAAGCATGGCCATCTTCCCTTTATGAACACGAATGAGACCAATCTTCCCCAGAATCATGGAACAAATTAAGTTCATGACCCATGGTACTACTGTATATTATCTTCCTTATGTTGCATGTGAAAATAATTCAAAGGAATGTGGCTTAAACATGAAAGGGAATTCAAGTGCTTACATGTGTGTGTACATCTAGAGCCATGTTGATTTTCTGAGTTGCTTTAAATTCAGCAACTTGCTAATATAATGAAGGAACTAGGTTTTGTTTTGCATTTCTGTTTTTATTCTCCCTTCCATTGTCAAATTCACCTTAGAGATTTTCTCAAGATGATAAAATACCTGCAGTCATTCCAGTCTTTGTAATCATACACCATCCAGAAATAAGAGAGTTTCTTTCCAGCATTCTAAGCAAGATTCCTTTGTAGTGCTTAGCTTCTGTTTGGATAAGCTAAGATTACCTTCACAGAAATGTGCTGATTGACTTAGGTAAATCAGATGCCTCACTCTCAAATTTAATTTTCCTCAGAATCATATGTGCTACATAGTAAAATGTAATGACCAAATTTGAAATTAATGATGCTTTCACAGAGGACTAAAGAGCCAAGAGATGCTCAGGTAACCACAGATTTACTACAAACACCTTTTCCAAAATCAGTCAAAATAAAAATTACAAAGTTAGAGATTCTGTAAATACAACCATATATTTTAATTTTCTTTTTTTAAAATGTATTTGGTACAGGGTCTCACTATGCAACTCAGACTTATAGTGCTTCTTCTGTTTTCAGCCTCTCCAGTGTTGGGATTACTGGTGTGCACCTGCATTTCCTGTCTTGGTGGCCAGCTCAGTGTGTCCGGGGGGGCGGGGCCAGCATGGCATGTGATACTGGGGATCGAACCCTGGTCCTTGTACTTACCTAAGCAGGCACTTAGTCTGGTGAGCTATCTTGCCAGCCCTACAAACATATATTTTAAATCACTTTTGGAAATAATAATACATTTAAGGAAGATTTTCTTTCTTCTGCATGTAGGACAGAATCTACAGGGTCTAAGTGATCTCACTACATAGATCAGACTCATAGCGATCCTCCTGTTTTCAGCCTCCCAAGTGCTGGGATTACAGGTGCGCACCACCACACCCAGTCTCAATCACCATCTCAGCGCACCCTGCAGGCAGGGCTGGCATGGCATGCCTGGATTGAACCCTGGCCGCTGCGCTTTGCCTAAGCAGGTGCTTTAGTCTGCCGAGCTATGAGGCTGGCCTCTCTCTCTCTCTCTCTCTCTCTCTCTCTCTCTCTCTCTCCTTAAAACGAACTTGTAGTTCCAGAATTCTTCACTTTTTCTTTCAGATTTTCCTGAAGCTCATGGATCTAGAGATTCCAAAGTTTTAAATGCCCATACACAAGTTTACATTGGGTGATGCATTATAATGAAGTGTGTGGTTGGATATGTCAACTTATTAAACCTGTAACCTATAAATCCATGCATATATAAATCCATGCTACACTACACTCCAGTACGTGGACCACATGCCTGACATGTGCAGTATAAAGGAGTAGAGGGCTGTTTTTACTCTCAATTTTAGAAGATTTAATCTGTGGTCAGCTGGCTGCAAAGCAGAAAATGCATGGTAGAAGGGCATGGCCAATGAGAACCATTTGCCATGGGATATCCAGGAACCAGAGCAGAGGAGGTGAGTCCAGAAAGAAGTGGATGACAATGGGACCTAGTCCCAAAATCACATGCCCAGGACCAACTCTCTCTGACTACGCTCCTTCACCTAAGAGCCATTCTGCTAGAATCTCACCGATGAGTGATCACAAAGGTAGTGTCAATTTGCTTGACTTCAATGCTGCCCAAGGCATTAGTAAGGTCCATTTCCAGGTGAGTCTGTGTGGTCATGGGAGAAGGACGCAGGACTCTGGATCTGGTCCTGCTCTACCTCTGCTCTAGTGCTGTTATCCTGCCCTGCTCTGGGCCACCTTGGGGCCAGGCAGTATAGACTGAATTCTCTAGCACCATGGACTAATTAAACTTCTCCTTTGAGTGATGAGTGTTGGATATTGTGTTTTACTGATGGGAATGCTGGCTAATATAATGGGCTCACTTGATGATAAGGCCAGTACTGCTCCAAGAGTTTTGTTTTGTTTTTCTAGGTCTCTATATTGGCCAGCTGGCTTGGAACTCACAGTGATCCTACTGTCTCAGATTCCTGAATAGTGGGATTACTGGTCTGCACCTCCATACTTGGCTTCCAGGAGCTATTTCACACAGTGAAGCTGACAGGTACACACCTCCCAAAAGATAGCTGTTAGTGGTACTGGGAAGACATTTCTCCTGGAAATCTGTCATACTTGGTTCAGATACATTTTACTTGAAAGCATGATGACATTAAATGTCTGGGTGGTTGAATTCTGGGGGGTTTATGGATGCTGAAGTCTAGGATTTGTCAAAGTTACATATGCCTTCATCGGTTCCATTTTTCTGGTCTCATTTCTCTAGTACCATCTGGTTTCAAATAGATATCCAGGGCTGACCACTGTATTTGAAGAGGGAAAGAAAAGTTAAAGTATCTTTTTTCTTCTACTTTATTGAAACATGATCACTTTGAATGAGGTAAGACTATTAAAATGAGCTTGAGAATATTATGCTAGCATACAATATGTATTAAGGCCTTCCAGAAAAGCGGGCACAATATACAAACGCATATATTTTTAGCTTACGTGGTCATGGAGGACACTGGCTGACATGTTCCCATATTTGCATCTAACAAGCTGGAGGTGATGGAGTGCTGATGGTTCAGTTTGCATATAATCTGCTGGCCTGAGAGCCAGACGACAAGATGATACACTGCAGATACGACACCGGTGGACAGCCCAGAACCGAAGGAGTGCCAGTATTTTAGTTTGTGTCAGTGGATGGTTGCCTTAGGAAGGAAGAATCGGAAGCAATAGAAATGTGGAAAATGTGAGTTCCAGGAAGGAGGCCTTAATGATGATAATATCTTCAGATCAAACTTAAAACCCAGAAAGATTTGGGTGCTAGAGTGAATATGAGCCTGTCAGAACACCTTCTGGAACTGTGCAAGATGCTCTTCATTTATTGATGGAGCACACTAAATGACTTGCCTACTAAGTGAGGCCAATATCCAACATTTAGCATACAGTATGTTCAGTACCCTATTCAGCCCAAGAAGTGATCAAAGGAGACTTCAGCTTGATGAACTTGCTTGTATTTGTGTAGCTTATTCATGTAATATTGCAATTAATGTGTAGCAGAACACAAAACTACGTTCCTGTACTACAAACTACAAATAGAAAAATTCACAGTACAGTATGAACAAGTCTGGACAGGCAGGACATTGACCTAGGAATATCTGTGTTAGACATGGTCTTGAAACAGTTCAGTGAAAATGATTTATTTTTCTAAAAAATATATGTTCTCCAATAACCTTTAAAATAAAACAACCACCAGTGAATCATCACATCATCTACATTCAGGCAACATTGATCCTCAGATGTCAAAAAAGGTGGGGATAAAGATTATTCAGAAAATCCAGGCTGTCTTATGATATGATAATGACATGGAAAGGGCTCATCGATAATCATGATTGCAAAACAGGTGCAATCTAGA
Organism: Octodon degus; assembly: GCF_000260255.1. Lineage (NCBI taxonomy): Eukaryota > Metazoa > Chordata > Mammalia > Rodentia > Octodontidae > Octodon > Octodon degus. The sequence goes on from NW_004524610.1 coordinate 11,587,078, forward strand.
CATTGTCTTCAGCATATCAATAAAGTCTCTTTTCTCACATTCTTCCCATGCCCTTTCCCAGCACCTTGGCCGCGTCCCTGGATTCTTCAAGGTTACATTGATCACACCGCTCATATGGCTGGAAGATGAAGTTTGAATATACAATTTTTGCTCATTAATGAAGCCTCTTCTGCAGGTCATTGCAAGGGATGAACAAAACTAAGGTAGGATTAATAAGATATCACAAATCCATAAACCTCCCTGACTCTATGAAAACCATTGGAAAGGCCCAATATCCTTGGCAATGAAACTGGAATTCATGAAACCACTGTTCTGTCCGACTCTGTGGTAAATATCTTGGAGGACAGAGAGATATAAAATAAGAGGGAAAAGAGCTTGCTAGCCAGGAGGGTTAAACAAAAATTAAACACATAAAACAGCCATAGAGTCAAGACTAGCAGTAATAATTAATTGGTCAATTGTTTCCTGTGGTTCTCAAGTTTATCTGTAACCCTTGATAAAATATGTGCATGCAGATGATTTGAGACATTTCCTTATTTCAAAAAGTTTCAAAGGTAACATCACTTCTAAAGAGTTTGTTTATACCTGAGGATTTATTTACCTCCTACGAATTGTTTTCTTATCACCCAAGGAAATGTTGGAAGCAAATAGTCCTTAGAAGTGAGCCCATAGGAAGAGTGCACGGATAAATATCTCTAGCCCTTTGGCACGGCCATTCTTCCTGCATCACACGTGCTCAACAGGCCTCATAAGACCATGCCAAATCACACCTGCATCAAAACAAGCCAACCATACTTTTTTTTGGGGGGGGGAGTATTGAGCCTCCTTTTGCCTCAATGTCCAAAACAATATCAGGTAGCTTATTTTTCTTCATCATCAGACATTACAGAAATGTTAGATATGTTGAAGACATTTGTCTCTTCGTAAATGTTGTGTTTAGTGGTATAATATCCTTAGTGAATGAGCCTAAAATACAATGGGTCATAAGCATCCCTCATTTCAAGACGGGGTTCCTTTCTTTTGACTAGTTAGTTAAAGGAATTGGTCACTGAGTGAGGAACTGTGTGCAGTGTGGGCATTACAGGTTCAGAAAGTAATGGTTAAAGGAAACTCTTAATTGCTGACTTTGTTTTCCTTACATAACCCTTCCATGGAGTACTGTGATGCATAAGAGAACACAAAATATAGTCCTGCACCATGCAATACCATCAGCAAAATTTACACTGTGGTCCACACAAGGTGTACCCTAAAAATAAAGATGCTGAGACTTTATTTACAAGATATGCAGACTGGACAAATTAAAAAGTTGAGTCATTAGTCCAAACAGCAGGCTGATGATCTGAACAGTCATTAAACAGGTGGCCCTTAACAGAAGAAAGTCTTTATTTTGTATAAAGAAATTACTACCAAGTGTTGAGCTGAGTGAAAGAAAGGGCTTATAGATAGCTTGTCCTCAACAAGGCATGGAGAATGGAGAAAGGGAAGACCTCAGGAAAGATCACTCCTGCATGAATGCACAAACCTTCACCCCCTGGCAGAGCCCTGCTCACCAAGGAGCCTGAACGAGGAAGGCTTGCCTAGTGTTGTTTCAGTGCTCTGGCCTGGAGCACGATACAGAGAGGCACATTCTGCAGCACAGCATGATAGAGACACAGTGAGGACTGAAGAAAACTTCATGTCACTTTATTCCCCTTCACTGTGTCTGAAGCTTTGGTGGCAAGGAGAGAAAGGAGTTTCTGTGCAAAGAGCATTGGATGGCAGTGCAAAGGGCGATCCTCAGTGGCCTGGGAAGGTGGCAGAGTTGGGGCAGGGAGACGCTGGACTCTGAGCGGAGAATGCCTTGTGAGTTGTAATTGTAAGTTGTAACTGTTTGCAAGTAATTGTTTGTAGGACCAAACCATGGGGTTAAGTAATGTTTAGCAACAGATGGAATCATAGTCCAGGCATTAGTAAGAGCATTTCCTATTGATAAGTGATGTATACAATAGCCCATTTCTTATATGCATGACCTCAAAATAAAATGAAAAAATGAACAACAGACATAGTTAATGAAGCTCTAGCAAAGCGTTGATGCCCACGATTTCAAGGCACAGTCATTTCCTTTTTACCTATTTCCATGTCTGTTATTTCTAATTTCAGAACTTTATTAGCCTTCAGCTTAGAAGTTGGTCTGTTTACTTGGACCATAGAGAATTCAGTGAATAAAGGGAGCCCAGTAATGCTCTGCATATTGTGAGAAAAAGCATACATAGGGAAATCTGGAGGGGTATTTCTCAGATTGTTTAGTCATTAGATTTCAGAAATATGAGTCCTGAAAGAAACATGGAAAGTCCTTGATAAATTGGCACATATGACTTCTCCACATTGTCCCAATTTCTGATAGTTTTCCAACGATCTCAAGTAGAGCTTATTTTTAAAACAATTAAATAGAAAATATAGCTTTCCAACATACAGTATTCTATATTTTTTTGTACTACAAATGTTGGTTTCAGGTATTCAACCAAAAACTCTGTAAGTAAATCATATTTTCTAGGGAGCTACTACATGTATTAACATTTTCATTTTATTTAGTGCATAAAGTATTGAATTGGGTTTCAGGTTCCAAATAATTCTCTAGGCTCTACAACTTATCTTTTACGCATGTTTCATTTCACTCTGCCCAGTTTCTAATGCTGGTTTTTTTTTTTTTTTAATTTTATTTGTGTGTGTGTGTGTGTGTGTGTGTGTGTGTGTGTGTGTGTGGCCAGCTCAGCCCACCAGGGGGCGGGGCTGGCTGGCATGTGGTGCT
>NW_004524610.1:11593505-11594667 GCF_000260255.1 Octodon degus
TTCAAAGAATTGACAATTGGGATCTCATCTTTTTGAAAAGATTCTGCACTTCAAAGCAAATCTCCATCATAGTAAAAAGAAAAACCATAAACTGTAAAAAAAATTACAGCTGAATGTCCCTCCAATGTAGGTTTTCTATCTAGAACATATAAAGAATTAAAATTAACAATCAACCCTGCAAATTCAAAGACCCAATCCAAAAATGGGCAGCTGCGATGAATATATACTTCTCGGAGGAAGAGGTACAAATGGCAAGTAAATATATGAAAAGATGTTCAACATCATTGGTCCAAATTAAAACAACAGATTCTATCTCACCCAAGAAAGAATGACTAACATTAAGAAGTCAGCTGACAACAAATGCTGGAGGGGCTATGGAGAAAAAGGAACCCTCTGTACTGTGGGTGGGAGTGCAGACTGGTACAACCACTCTGGAAATCATTGTGGAGATTCCCTCAAAAGCTAGGATTTGAGGTCCCATTTCAGCCAGCTATTCCCCTCCTGGTATTTTTCCAGAAATGAAAACCACATACCACAGCAATATATGTGATTCCATGTTTATAGCAGTGTAATTTGTCATAGCTAAATCCTGGAAACAACAAAGATGTCCATCAACTGAATAATGGATAAAGAAGATGTGATATTTTTATACAATAGAGTATTGTTCAGGTATACAACAGGATAAATTTGAGACTTTTGTCACTCAGTGAATTCGACTAGAGAACATACTCTTAAGTAAAATAAATCGGACCCACATGTACAAATATCATATTGCCTTCTTAGAGAAAAATGGAATCTGCAGGGTACAATAGAGACTGGGGAAAAGAGAATGAAATTATTCAAAGGGCAAGAGTTACTGAGTTGAGGAAAAGGACAGGAGAGGCAGTGGGGGAAAGATTTATCTATGTATGTAAGCAGGATGGTTTGGACAACTGTACCGTAGACTTCTGCTGGTCAATGGAAAGGAGCAGTTAGCATTTTGTTTCATCTCCTTTTTTCAATTATTTTTACTTTTTATCTTCTTAATTTCTTATACATTTCTTTATTTTTCCAATTTTACATGCCTATATCTGGTAATATGAATAACTGGTTGGAAGACAATACTATGTATTACAACAAATACTATGAAATTCACATTACTCTGTTAAGTGAAATTCTGTAT
>NW_004524610.1:11594767-11607767 GCF_000260255.1 Octodon degus
GGCATGTGGTGCTGGAGGATCGAACCGTGGTCCCTGTGCTTTGCCAAGCTTGTTCCAAGTAGGTGCTTTAGACCACTGAGCCATCTCTCCAGCCCATCTAATGCTGGTTTTTGTACAAGGGAAAAACAACTAAGTATTGTATTTGTCAGTAGTTTTGAAGTAGACTATTATCACCCTGACTAGGAATCCAATTTTACTTTCTACCTTATTTCTGAAAATTCAGATACTAGCTTTTTCCAGTTAGTGAGATGCATAGATAACTTATGGAGACTCATTATTTTTCCCGGAGGCTGTCTTAGCCTGTTCTCTGTTGCTGTAACAGAATATTTCGGTGGGTCATTTACAAAGAAAGGACTCTTATTTTGGCTTTTGGTTAAGGAGGGTGAAAAGTCCAAGACTTGGCAGCTATAACCAGTGGTGGCCACAGGCCGCTCCAACTCATGGCTAAGAGAAGGGAAGCATCTTGGTGTGGAGAAGAAAAACTAGAAGGGGTACACTTGCCTCAGAATAGCTCACAAACTTCCGGCCAATTCAATCTAGCAAGAGGGAGAACTCACACTGAAGCTGTGGCAGACTGACAACTCGTGGTCACCTTGTAGCACCAAGCTGGACTGAATCTGTGTCATGTCGGATGCGGCAGGGCCCCTAAGGATTGCTTACAACAACATAAAAAGAAGAGGGGGAACTGTGAGGAAGCTGTTGGTTCTCCTGGAGGACGCTGCCCCGCTGGCTTTCCTGACGTGAACTTGGCTGTTTCATGGTCAGAGGAGCCTGGCACCTTGTCCCTGAGAATGGTTATGGCTCACTTGGAGGGGCTCTGTTTTTTCCTTTGAGCATCACTTCCTGGCTCTGGAAGGGAAGGTGGCACACTGTTCAGTGTCCTGGAGAAGCTTGTTGTGCTGGCTTTCCAGATATGAGCTCAGCTGTTCTCAACATCAAAGAGGCTCAGGACCTCACTGCTGCTGAGAATGTTGTGGCATCTTCAGGGAAGCTCTGGTTCTTACTTTGAGCATTGCTTCTTGGCTCCAGTGCAGATCAGTCAGCCTGCTGACACAGATCTTTCATCCCTCTGTCTCAGACATCCTAGCTTCCACCATCAACCTTCAGGCCTTCCCAGTGCAGTTCCTTGAAACAGGGCTGCTTGAGACATTGTCTTGGGATCTTGGTCTCTAGCTGACCTTGTGGGGGGGCATAGTGATGGGCTCTAGGTCTTCAGCTGGACTCATGCAGAACATTATCAAGGGATCTAGGCCCTCAGCTGAATTCTTTGGTCACTAGTTTTCATTCTCTTTGTATATGATTCTTTGAGTATTATAAAATAATTCTATAAAGTATGTGTCCTTATTTTCTTGCTTGTAATTCATGAATTGCAACAGAAGCAACCATAAAACACCAATCACCCCACTCCAAGGAGGCCCTCAGTCCCAACCCTATCACATGGAGGATCAAGTTTCAACAAAGGTTTCAGAGGGGAAAATGTTTTCTTACCAGAGTGCATGCAGCCAGGTCCTTTCCTTCAAAATCTCTATTGCAAATACCACTGTATCTGGATAATATTTGGACTGTCTTTAACTGTTTAGATCACACTTGTTCATATTTCATTGTGAGTAAGTTGTACTACTGTTTTCACCCAAAGTCTCTCTCATCTGTTTATTTCAACTTAATTTCTAAATCTATTTTTTTACTGTTTCAAATATTTTAATTTCTTCAAATTTGTTACCAGGAATGACTAAAATAAAAAATATAATTGAGTCCCATTATCATTGTCATGGAAATGGCTTTTAGAGAAAAGAATGTCATCATCTTTTGCCTGGCCATTTGATGTTGACTTGCTTCCATTGCTATTGAATTTTCATTTATAGTTTATCTTTCAAGCTTCTCCAAAAAATATTAGAGCTTTAAGTGAAGATTTAAAAAGTCTCAACTGTACCATCAGAGAATTTGTGTTCAGATCTAGCTTTATTGTGGCAGCTTGTCCTTGGGTGAGTTGTTTACTTTGTGTTTTATTTTCTGATTCCATATAATGGAAATAATAGCACCTACCTCATGTATTTCTTTATTTTAATTTGGCATTTAATAACTTGTTTCAATAATTTCATCTTTGATATAAGTGCAATGCAATGGCTATCATTTCAATGACAATAAAACTCAAATTAAAAATGTTCAGTAATTTATAACATATCAAGTTTCAAAATTTTAAGGTATGACTATTGAAATAGGATACAGAGCTCAGTGCTTTCTGTCACAGTACCAAAAGTAAACCTGTTAGCATTTCAAGTTTATTTTAAGTCTGCACTTTCAAACACTGTCTTGGTAACTCTTCTCTTGCTGCTGGGACAAATACTTGACACTCAAAATTAGGGAAGGAAAGGTTCATTTAGCTCACAGTTAGTGGAGCTTTCAGTTCATTCTCAGCTGGCTCCATGGCAGAGCGGAACACGGCAGAGAGTCTGTCTCTCTCTCTCATATTACATTCAGGCCGGGTGTAGCGCTCATACCCATAATCCCAGCAGACTCAGACCCATAATCCCAGCAGACTCAGACCCATAATCCCAGCCTTGGATCATGACTTAATCACAAACTTTAGAACTGTACCTCAGTGACTGCGTGAGGCTTTGGGGGGACAACTAGACACAAACAGTAACACACACACACATATACATATAAAAATAATCCTTTCAGAAATCTTTTTGTACTTAGTTTGAGGAATTGGAGAGAAAATATTCCTGAGGAATGTAGAGAAAAAGCATTTGAGGTTCAGTGGCTACCGTAACCGTGGGTGCTGGTGTGGACCATAACGTGGGGCTCCTCCGCCACACGGAGTCTCTGTGTCATGGCCCCCAGCTTATCCCAGGGATTTCCAGGCTACTTTTCCAAGCTTGTCTCTGTGTCCCCTGAAGTATCCTGTCTACTCCACAGCATATTCTACTTCTCCTCCTTTTCTCTCCCTATCAGGAGCTTGTGCTCCTTATTGCCTGGAAAATGCACACTTGTATCCCAAAGCCACAATTTCACTTTTGCTTTTATTGTTTCTGATCTTTTCTCTGATGTGAATTGCTTCACGTAGTTGACTTCCTTTTGCCCGCATCAGATTGGTTCTACCCGTCCTTTCTGTGTATACCAGCCTGATTTGCAGTGACCGTTTTTGTGCAGTGACAACTATTAGGCTGCCTAGTGCCCTTCGTCATGTTATTCAAACCACTTGACAATATAAAAATTTAGATAAAGATACAAGGAATAGAGACGCTGGGAAATTAGCATCCACCTGTGAGCAGCCTTTAATTACTAAGAAGATTTGCTCTGTGGCTGCTTTAAAGGTACTCAAAATAATAGCTCCTTCACCCGTTTTCTCCACAGCACTGTATGTAGAACTGCCCTTCCTTTTTTTTTTTCAGTATCAGGGATTGAACTCAGACCCTGTGCTTGCCAGGCAGGCCTTTATTCCGCTGAGCTATCTCCCTGGCCCTGTCCTTGCTTTACGTCTGCTCTGCACGTCCTCTGGACTGTGGCTGATCCAGACCTGTCCACAGCTCATTGACCGCTGTACTCCGTGATCACGGACAGCATGGGGCCCGGGACAAGCTTTCAGTAGACTTAAATGAGCCAGCGTCCTCTTCACAATTGGCGAGAAATTGGAAGACTGCAGAACAGATGGGTTTGACGGCTCTGAAGAAGTCTTGAGGAAAGAGGTAAGAATAGTGTAGCTAGCAGGGGATTTGATCCCCGGGACTGCTGTGCAGGCCCCGCCCCCAGGGTGCAATGATACAAATTGAGACTGGGCTTGGGGGTGCTGTCCTGTAATCCCAGCACTTGGGAGGCTGTAAACAAACAGATCACTACCAGTCCGATCTAGTATTTGAGACCCTAAACACCCTGTAGACACTTCCCTAAAAATAAAAAAAAAAATAATAATAATAATAAAAAGAAAGAAAGAAACAAAAAAGAATATGGTGCGTAGTTCACCAGTGAAGAGAACTATGGGATTAATATGATAAATAATTTCCCAATCAGAAATTAGATATAATATCCCTTACTGAGCACCATGGAGTCCACATTATCCTTCCCAAATAATCCAAATCCACTACTTTCTACCAATATTTTTATCCTAAGTTTTTGGGCAAGTCTTTTCAAACTTATAAAACTATTAACAAAATATAAAAATATTAAAATAAAAATTGTTATAATTTTAAGCTGTCATAGCAGTCGCTTATCTATAACATGAAACTTTTAGCAAAGTGAGAAACTGTTATTTTTCTATTCTGTCGTTCAGTAAAGAGAAAAGCACCCCTGGCAATATCACTTTCTTTATTACCTTGGTGTGTGTTGTGCAGGAAACAGGATATTGAGCCACTGTCCCAGAGTAGAAAAGAAAAAAATACCCACTGAGGTCTGCTCAAAGGTTTACAATATATTCTAAAGTGAAGTATAATTTTATAAGGCGAGTCTTTATACAATTCTAAGAACTTTTAGGCCTGTGGCAAAAGCCTTAATCTAATCTTTTGGGTTTTAAATTCAATCACAATCTTACATTCTTCTTCTTTCATAGGGCATTTCCTTAGCACTTCTCAATTTTCCTCAAGGAGTAAGGTTATATTACTCGTCAAAATTACTATGTACTTTGGGCTTTGTGAGCAGTTAATTACACAGTTATAAACAATGTATATGGTAGGTAAATGCATGGATTTGTCATCTGACTAATCTAAAATAAATATATTTTTGTGTTACTTGTTAACTGTCACCTCAAGCAGCTACTTAAGCTCATTATATTTTTTAATTTTTTAATTGAGAAATAAATATGAATGAGACAGTTTCACAGCTGATTAATAGGACAGTTTTGATAATCAATACATTGTACAATGTTATCTTCTTAGTGGTTATCCATAGTACAAGAAGCAGACAGGATATTCTGTCCAAACACTGTTAGTACACCTCTTTCTCCTCATTGAATTAAGTGAAAGCAGTTGTAAATTTATCCTATTATATATATATATATATATAATTTCTACTGCAGAAATTGAGAAAGTAGAGTACTATAACAACTAAATGAATTAACTGATAGAAATAGTGCTGGACAATGGCCAGAACTTGATAAATGTTAGTTATTTATGTTGTATGTTTGCCCTTCTCTTAGTGTATTTTAAGGTATCTGTTATGTAGACCTATTTCCTTTCTATAGGGGATTCCTATGCTAAAAACCCTTGGCAGGAGATAGAGTCCACACTACTCCTACATGTGAGCTCAATTACAATTACTTGTGGATCTTGCCCGCCTCGCCTTCTCTGAGTTGGGTTTGGACACCAAGCGCATACTGCTATGCTTTGGACCAAGAAGCACTGCTGTGAGGAGATATCACCCAAGTGAATCTGCTTAGTAGAAGCCAAAGCAACTGGAACAATGACAACCTCCTTCAGGGGCTGCAGACACGGGCCTCTGGCAGTGACATTTGGGCTAGCTAATGGTTTGAATCTCTGGCTTTGAATCTGCTTCAGCAGTGGCAACAATGGCAGGAAAATGGAAAGTTCTAGAGAAGAATTTTGGCTGCTTCTCTGGCTGTGGGCTTTCAGAGACTGGCTCTCCAATCTCACTGAAATTTTTTCGAGGAATTCCTTGATCTTGACTTGGCCAGTGTCAGCTTTCATAGCTTTCAGTGAATGTCTCTGGTTAAAATTAGGACCAGAACTATTCGCCAGCAGCAAGTTAAGGAATTGGGGTGAGGGGCACAAAGGGATTGGGAAGTCTGGGATTTGTTAACTGGTGTGAAGGCAGAAAAACTCCAGTGAATATTAAAAGCTACAACTTTGGTAGCAGATGGCATGCTGTACCCAAGCCACTAATTAAATTATTCCCTGTGGTCATCTACTATGAAGTAACGATTCACAGAAGGCCACGAGAGACCAGTGCTGTTACAGAGCACTGTGAAAGGTAATTCAATGAAGATAAGTTCATATATGCATGTTACAAATAAAGGATGGTGTGTTCATATTTCAAAACTTTTGTTTAAGGCACAGACTAAATAAGAGATTGTCTGTCTCCATATTTAAAAAGAAGAAGAAAAAGAAAAGGAAAAGCATCATTTTGGGCAACACAGAGCCATATTACTGAAAAGAGCATGTAAATTTGAGTCTATGATGAAGGACCATTTTGTATCTGTGTATACAAAATAGTTAGGGTAGATATACAGTTACTTTCTCTTAATTCAATGAGAAGAAATATTTATAGTAATAGTGTTTGGAAGGCTATCATGTCTGCATCCTCTATGAATAGCCACTATGAAGACAACAATATGCAATGTATTAATTATTGAAACTGTGCTACTAATCAGTTTTGAAACTGTCTCATTGCTATTTGTTTCTGAATAAAATTAATAAAAAATTGAGTCTATGTAATCGTGAATTATGTAGAGCTACTTTATTGCTTTGATTTTTTTCTTTAAAATTTGTATTAGTTCATGCTTTCATTAATGTGTGGATTATAAATGGAAAACACTATTGGGATATGGAAGTAAATTAAATGTCTTATTTTTCAAAACAAAGAGACCCAAACAATTTAAAGACAGTTTTCTAATTATCTGGGTGACCCATCAATTCATTAGGCTCATATTAGCCTGAAGACAACAAGCATCCAGCCACTGTCACTGAAACAAGCAAGCATGCATGTGGCACTTGCACCTGGAAGCCTGGACAAGGTCAGTGAGATCAACAGCTCCGTGGCTTCGGAGGCTGTGGCCCTGTCCCTCCCTGCTGCTTGCTCTCGTCAGAGGAACCTCATTGCAGGATTTCTCTCTTCATTTATGTTTGGGTATGGGTAAGGTGTTGGAAAAATTCTCAATTTGCTTTCAGAAAAGAGACACTTCCCACAAAATGCCATCCCTCTGACATAGTTTTGTTAAGGGACCATTGCAAGGCAGAGTCATATGAATGTTCACCAGATGCTCAGACATGCAGAGGATGGAGGTTCACTCCAGTTGTCACCACGGGAAGGCACCGCTCTGAATTAAAGTGAGCACTTTGGCAAGAGCATGGTGAGGAGCTGATATCAAGTTGTTAGCTGATGAAGCCCGCCACCACATATTTATTTTACAGGATCCTACGTGGAATGCATGTAATTATCACCAGCTGCATTGGTCCATTTAAGGAGTGGAACTGAGCTTATCGTGGCAGGGAAAGGCAAAAGGAATCAAACAAATAGTGACTTAAATTCACTATCATGAGATAAAAACATCAAGAAAGTTGTGGAAGAAATCTAGGAGGCCCACCAAGCACTGTGCTTCGTTCCTAGCATTGAGCGCTGTATCATACAATAATTTGCCCTTTGGAAGTGGTGTACTGGCATGACAGACCATGAACCTAGCTATCCCTCTCCAAATTTCATCAGTAAGGTAAATCTCTGAATTTCATGGAATGCATTTTCTCTTCGCAGCTTTCATTCGCCCTGCCAAGGCTTCCAATGTAGTTGTCTTTGATTTCTCATCTGGCCTCTTTAGTGTGATGATGTGTTACACAAGGGAACACTATGCTGCTCTGTGGAATGTCTGGGTCTTGTGAGACCCTTTAATCAAGATAATGAAAGTGAGTATGAGACATTTCTCAGATGAAGAAATACAAATGGGAAATAAATACATTCAAAATGTTTAGCATCATTGGCCATTTAAGAGATACAAATTAAAATAATACTGAGATTCCATCTCATCCCAGAAACAATGACTGTCATCAAGAAATCAACTAATAACAAATTCTGGAGGGGGTGTGAAAAAAAGAAATCCTTCTCTGCTGCTGGGTGGAGTGTATATTGGTTCAACCACCATGGAAATCAGTGTGGAGATTCCTTCAAAAACTATGATTAGAGGTCCCACTCTACCCAGCTAGTACCCTTCTTGGTATCTTCCCAGAAGAATAGAGAGCCTCATGCCACAGTCATGCATGTGTACCCATGTTTATAGAAGCACAAATTATAATAGCTAAATCTTGGAAACAACCCAAATGCCCATCAATTGAGGAATGGATGAAGAAGATGTGGGGTTTTGTTAATATAATAGAGCACTATTCAGCCATAAAGAAGGATAAACTTGAGACTTTATATGTAAATGGATGCAACTTAGAATCATACTCAGAAATGAAATAACTCAAACCCATATGTATGAACATCATATTGTATCACTAGTGGGAGAAACTGAGCAAGTAAATAAGATCTACAATGTAAAATAGATAAGAAATTGTTCAAAAGAGAAGACAAACTGTGGAGGGGAGAAGGGAAAGCAAGCAAGGGGAAAAGAAAAGATATTTATTTTTATACAAGATAGTTATGATGGTTTTCAAGCTCATTTCTCTTAATTCATTGACTAGAAAGGTCTGTGTTAATATTGTTTGGACAACATATCATGCCTACATCTTGTACTCTGAATAATCACTATGAAGATAGCAATACACAATGTATTAATTATTGTTACTTTCCTACCAGCCTGCTTTGAAATTTTTATTGTTATGTTTATGTTTTTTCTCTTCAAAATAAAAAGCTGAATGTAAGAGTTAGCAGCAATAAAGGAGGAGATTTTAAGCGTGTATGCCACTACCAGAACAGGGCCTTTGTCTGTTCTTTAGGTTTGAGAGTCCAGTGGGTCATGGTGCCTTGCATGCTTTTGTGTGTGTGTGTGTGTGTGTGTGTGTGTGTGCTTCCAAAGACAGCTCCAACAAGAAAATGTGTTATTTCTTACAATGCTTGTAGTTGATTATTTAGGTTCTAGATTAACATTCGTGAAGTGAAATGTATTGCATGCACTCTTCCTTAGATTGTCTACTCAGTCAGCCCACACAGGCTGCCTTAGGCTCAGCAGACTATAGTTTTGGTATAATACAATTGCATTAATGTGGGTTTAGGTCCTATGGAAAGAAAATCATGAAAGGCAGTGGGAAAAGATAGAAGACACTCATTCCTGTCTTGACTCAAGCAAAAAATTTTCTACCCTATTGATTGATTTCCCTTACAAAGCTACTTCCTTGCCTAACATGAACTTAATAATCCACATTATTTGAAACATATAGATGACTGAACTTTACTATATGATACAGTGAGATCCATTGTCCAGATTTACTGAATTTGCACTAACATTTATATACCACTTTTGTAGGTAACTGTAGTGGTAGGTGCTTTAAGTTTGGATTGATGGATCACTGCGTGGATAGATCTGGTTGTGGCTAGAGATCCCTCCCAGGGCTGATTCGCCAAAGCTCTTGTGTTGCCTATGCCTGCTTTTCTGTTTCCAAACATACACATGAATTAATGGACTTGAATTTTCATCAGGAGGTTCCATTACTGCCACAGCCTGACTTCCCAGGACAGGTATTTTGAGATCATCTTTAAATTGAATTTTAGGGAAAGTGGCCCTTTCAAATAAATATGATCTCCACATTTAGCAGAGACTGTTATTAGAGACTACCAGGGATGCACTACAGATTCAAGAATGCTGCAGATCAGTGCACGGGGACAGGGGAAGGTAGCGCTGCTGAGCGGCTTGGCAGCTTGCAGCTCTCTGCTGACTCCTCCTTCACATCTCCTCACTCATGTGTGCTCCAGTCTGAGCTCTGCTTAGGAAGAGCACAGTGGCTGTGGTTTGATCCCTGGCATGCTGTGCCAGCCCTGGCCCCAGGGTGCACTGAGACAGCAATTGAGACTGGGCGTGGTGGCGCGAGACTGTAATCCTAGTGCTTGGGAGGCTGAACACAGGCAGATCACTATGAGTCCAATCTACGTAGTGAGACCCCGTAGACCCTGTACACCCTCTGCTAAATACAGAAAGAAAAAAGAAACTAAAATATTTTATACACTTGACTAAAATTAAATAAAATGTATTGATGTTGTGATTAGGAAAACAATGTAAGCATTAATACCAGAGAAATGCTGCACATTCAATGTTTGTATGAACACACAAATTTCCCCCTTCCATGCTTCATGTGTTAAAACAGCGGTAGATGCCTGATCACCATTTCCTAGCAACATGATCTGGGAAATTGTCTTCAGCTCTTTATTCTCCAACTTCCTCATCTGTAAAAAGGAGATGATAATAGCATCTATTTAGTGGTAATGAAAAAAGTATAAGACAAGTAAAGATTTTAGGAAAGCAGACTCTAGTGAGCACTCAATACAAAGTATAAATCTTATTATTGCTCATTTTGTAATAATCAAATCTACGTTGTATGTGTGACCACTGAAAAGTTGAATAACTAATTTATGTAATTACAAAAAAGTAGGATATGTAGAATGTCTTGAATTAGAAATCAAAAAGAAAAACAGATGGTTAATATCCAGAAAGAAAATTTGATTCCATATTGCCCATCTGTTGCTCTCTGCCTGCACGCTTCGCAGTAACATAAATTTTTCAAACAGCCAAGTCAGAGAGTCCTCAATCTAGTTTAATTTGTGTCTGCACTTCATTGGCTACTGGCAAGGGAATGGTAAGATTCAGATTATACGACAACCCCACATAGCCCTCATGTTTATCCTATGAGAGGCAATGCTGTACAAAAGATTAAAATTAGGAGGAGGCAATTATTCTCCTTATTAATCAATTCTAGACACATTTGGCAGCTTTCTCTTGGAGCAAAAGTGCTATTCAAAGAAAGATGGTAGAGACTCTTTTCAAAAGTGTTATTTTAAATTGAAAACATCAAGTTCTTTTTAGTAGGCCACAACCTTTTTTGCCCAAGAATGTGCTAAGATTAGTGTTTTACATTTGAAAATTATAGTCTATGAGCACAACATTATTCATTCCCTTATTAATTTAAAGCGTGATTATTTATAGTAGACATAAATAGCATCTTGCTTGATCCAAGCATTAAAGACTAACACATTTTTCTCCTAATGGAAAAAAACAGTTAAGCATTATTTTGAATTCTTTTAATGAATGGCCACTCATGTCCATCCTGATCAGAAATCAGAGGATAGAATTCTGAAGACAACACTAAAGCTTCTATATCCAATAAATGTTTACCAGTTTTAATAGCAGTAAAGATAGTGATTAAGCTTATAAATTATTAGGCTGGATAATTATTTTCCTATTTTAATCAGTCAACTGAAGTATAATTTTGAGAAAGAGAAACAAAAAAGAGCAGCCTTTTTTGTTTCTTCTTTTAATTCCAGAAGAGGAAATTAGGCAAAGTTCTTTCTCCTTCTTTCATCTGGATGAGTCCTGGTAAGTGTGGGTGTGAGAATGTACTACAGCTGCCAGTAATCCCAATTCTCACAGTCTCACAATAGCACACTCTATCTCTCCTTTGCACTGCATGTGCCCTGGCGTGGCATGGCCCCAGGCCAGTGGAACTGCCTTTTGTGGATCACTGCAGTGCCCGTGACACAGTGGGGAAAAAAGCATGTGGAAGCACACAGGACTGACCCAGGACACGTTTCTCCTGCACTGGCCAAGGCTGGTGACACAAGCAGGCCAAAGTGGTGCTGTCATGTCCACAGTGGCGGAGACCCCGGTAGTCTTACAGCAGTCATCATGACGCAGCTAGAAGGAGCCCTCACGAAGGCCCTGCAGAGCTGCTGCTGAAATGTGTGGAAAGAGGCATTCCGGAAACTGCATTGGACAGGTTTGGCATTTCTGTAGTGCAGAAAATGGAGGAAAGATAAAAAAAAATAGTGGGCATAATACTAAATGGTCAAAAATGGAAGGCCTTCACTTTAAAATCAGGAACAAGACAAGGATGGCCACTGTCTCCACTCCTATTCAGTATAGTTCTATAAAGATTAGCCAGAGCAATTAGACAAGAAAGGGAAAAATGGAATAAGGATTGGAAAAAAAAGAAGTGAAATTATCATTATTTGCAGATGACATGATATTCTACATTGAAGACCTCCATCAAGAGCCTGGTAGATTTAATTACCAAATTCAGCAATGTAGCAGGATAGAGTAAACACCCCAAATCAGTAGCATTTTTGTACACAAAGAATGAACACACTGAGAGAGAAATTAGGTAAACCATTCCTTTCATAATAACATACAAAAAAAAATTGAGGGGTGGGAATGTAGCTGAGTGGTAGAGTGCTTAAGGCCCTGAGTTCAAATGCCAGTACCACAACAACAAAAAAAGAGAAAAAAAGAGATAGGAATCAACCCCACAAAGGACATAAAAGATTTATACTGAAAATTAAGGTACTCTGATAAAAGAGATGGAAGAGGATTTCAGAAAATGGAAAAATATTCCATGCTCCTGGATAGGAAGAACCAACACTGTGAAAATGGCCATACTCCTAAAATTGTTATATAGATTCAGTGCAATTCTGGTTAAAGTATTATTAGTATGCGTAACACAGCTAGAGAAAATTTTCCTCAAATTCATTTGGAACCAGAAGAGACCTAGATATCAAAAGCAGTTCTGGGAAAAAAAGGAAAGGCAGGAGGAATCACAATCCCTAAACTGAAATTATACAAAAAAGCTACTGTGAAAAAGCAGCATGGTACTGGCATAGAGACAGACCTGAGGATCAGTGGAACAGATTAAAAGGTGAAGACACAACTGCAAACACACACAGCCACTTTTTGTTTGATAAAGTGGCCAAACATGCTCACTGGAAGAGAGATAGCCTCTTTAATAAATGGTGCTGGGAAAACTGGCTTTCCACATGTCGAAGGCTAAAGCTAGACCCACGCCTATCACTGTGTACAGAGCTATCATTAAAATGGATCAAAGATTTAAATAGTAGAACAGAAACCCTAACTCTTCTGGAGGAAAATATAGGTAGAAGTTGTAAAGACATAGTGGTAGGTAAATAATAATGAACCATTTTCCTCGGTGATACCTTTTACAATATCACCGAGGAAAATGAAATATCTGGGAATTCATCTAACTAAAGAAATCAAAGATCTTTTCACGGAAAATTACAGTATATTGAAAAAAAGATCGCAGAAGATTTCAGAAAATGGAAAGATATTCCCTGCTCCTGGATAGGAAGAACCAACATCGTGAAGATGGTCATACTCCCAAAATTGTTGTGTAGATTTAAT
>NW_004524610.1:11611047-11620929 GCF_000260255.1 Octodon degus
AAAAAATTAAAAATAAGAATAATAGTGGAAAAGTTAAAGTTGAGCTTTTTAAACAATATTTTTATTGAGAAACAAATAGCAATGAGACAGTTTCACAATTGATTGCTAGTACATTTTCAATAATTAATGCATTGCATATTGTTGTCTTAGTGATTATTCATTGTACAAGATGCAGACCTGATATTCTGTCTCAAACACTATTAGAACAAACCTCTTATTTATTGAATTAAGAGAATGGAGCTATATATCTATCCTAACTATTTTGAGTATACAGATACAAAATGGTCATTCATTTATATCCCCTTTTTTGGTTAGTTTAGTCAGAGAAGGGCATTCCATTGTCATTTAAATACTGTAGGTACATGAATTCAGCAAAATATCCCAATATAGTCCTATAGTCCATAATAGTAGTGGGTTTTCCATAAGACTGTCAATGTCCAAAGTTTGTTGACTTGAGCATTTTGCAGCTCATCACATTAATATGGCTTTACTTTTTATACATCATTTTCATACTTTTCTGCTGGATGGTTAAGACCAAGAAAAAGCAAGACCTATATAACAAGAAATGTAACTTTTGTATCTGATAAGGTCAGTCAAATCCCCTCAGGATTTAACCTGAAATCCTGTATTTCAGTTTGTAGATCCTTTTTCAGTGTCAGCCATGTGAATGAATCATGGTCATTGCTTGACCAATTTGATCTCTGTGAAAGCTGGAGAGAATGTTTTCTTTCCATGTGACTCTCCTTAGGCACACGCTACATTACTAATCACTTTCCCCTGTGGCACCAAAATCTCCTTGATCAGAACATTTGGGACACAATTGAGCTACAAGATATTACAGTACAGGTTCTTCTATTTCCTGAGTCCTTACTGACCTTGAAAGGCTAGGGCCAAAATGTTGGCTGTCCTTATAGCCCTTCTTTTTCTTTAATTTTTGGTCTGCAAACTTTAGTTGTTAACCCTCCAGAAGAGAAACTTAATAATATTCTTACCCTATAGCATAGGCGGTTGAGCTTAACCTCACTCTCTGTATGAATATCAAATATTTTAGACATGACATGGAACAGGTATTTTCCATCAAGTATTGATATGTTAAACTTTGAGTCCTTCTATTTGTGGGGCTGGGGAGATGGCTCAGTAGAATAAGCATTTGCCTGGCAAGCACAAGGGCCTGAGTTCAATACCCCATTCTGTGAAAAAAGAAAAGAAAAGAAAGAAAGAAGAAAGAAAGAAAGAAAGAAAGAAAGAAAGAAAGAAAGAAAGAAAGAAAGAAAGAAAGAAAGAAAGAAAGTTGAACTTTTAGAATGAGTGTCACATCTTAGACATCCTTAAATAACTCTAGCTAAGAGTACTGTGAGATTTTATGAGTTGATAGAAATAAGGCTGACAGGTTTTCTGAAGGCGATTTTTTCACTGACTTGAAATGAAAAGAACATGTCAAATTATGGTTGTTGTTTTTTTTTGATAAGTCTTTCAATGTAAGTAAATTTTCAGCTCAAAGACTTCCATGCCATGGCAGAAATTATAGTGAATCTAGGAGTACTGTGTGGTTCCTTCTGTGTTTCTTTTCTTCATTTCTGCTTCCATGTGGACTCTGGGAACATTTTGACCCTCACTAAATGATAACAGGTAAAATAGATCGGTAAGATGATTTACATTAAACTATATAGTTTCAGTTCTGTAGTTTTCTCTTTTAGAAGAGCACTCTTTCATGGGCTCATTCTATAGTATTAAACCTCTAAGTGAAGGTTAGGGATTCATTTTATGTTTCACATCAGAGCTTTAGGTTTATCTTCTGCAGAAATATTATTAAAAATTATTGAATGAGCAAAGTTCTTGTAAAGAGATGGAATCTGCTTCCCAGTATGTTTCATTAATTATGTTGATAGCCAGGAGTTTTTGGATTATTCCTTGACACATATTCATCTCATTGTAATAAATGGTCAGAAGTACAGATTTAAATCTCCACTCTCCTGGATCACTCCTGCCTTCCCCTATCTCTTAGCTGTTCTTTATGCAGGAGAAGAAAATAATCTAGGTGATATGCTAGGGAACTGGAGATGGGCACAGAAAGTTGTAACTTTCTATATTTATTGTTTGAAGTCTTGCCCGTGTCCTCCACTCCGAAGTAAGTGTGTTTGGGGCTCCGTGGAAGGCTATGAGCAGCATGTGGGGTGTCTCAGAAACCACAGTGTGTGGGGGGGAAGGCCTCACTCCACCATCTGGTACTGAGCATTTCTCCTGGCTCCACAACAGAGCTAACTTTTCCAACAGTACCCGGAGTTCCTGGAGTGCTAAAAAATGTAGCAAATGTTTAACAATTCTTATGGTAAAAGACACAATGTCACTAACCCCACCCTGAGAATATCCTCTTCACTTCAAAAGCACACATCTTGTTCCTTTCTGAAGCAGTTCTGGAAGAGCTCTTCTTTGAGTGTCTTCCCAAGGTACAATAAAGTTATGGTAAGTGCTGCACT
The DNA here is from genome assembly GCF_000260255.1 of Octodon degus. NCBI lineage: Eukaryota > Metazoa > Chordata > Mammalia > Rodentia > Octodontidae > Octodon > Octodon degus. The sequence continues at coordinate 11,613,525 of NW_004524610.1, forward strand.
GACAGAAAGTCTTGGGAAGACATTGCGCTATGTTCCTCCTACCTTATTCACCAGATCTTCGGGTCTTCCCTAGAGTCAAAACAACCATGAAATGTAAAGGTTATGAATTGATTTAGAACATGTAAACCATAACAGTTTAAGCAAATACATGGAAGGGGCCTTCCAGAACTGCTTCAGAAAGTGCCAGGACTTTCTGAAGGGATCAGCTGTTTCGAACAAGGGCGTGGATTGTGGATTCTGAGGGAGATCAGCAACAGTGTCTTTTTCACTGTACTAGTTCTTTTGTTTAAAATTTAAACATATACTCTATTTTTCAGCTACAGTTTGAGGCTGAATTTTTATTTCCCTGTCTCCCTTCAGAATGAGTCTTCTCCCTTTCAGAGTCTGTCTGATAATTTTGCTCTGGAGGAGACCAGGAAATATTCTTCCAGGTTTACCACTCTCTCCCCCCTCTTCCAAGCTCCAACCCCTCCCCATTCCCACAGATGAACTGCTAAGCAGGATGCTGCTGTTGTTCTAGATCAGATTGGATTGGAATTGCTGGGTATGGGGTTAGTCATCTCTATTTTCAGAAAACTCCACATATTTTTTGAAGCACTCCCTGCTTAATAAAGATACTTATCTGTATGTTATATGTGTTGCCTACTTTTTTAGAGCTTATCTTTTCATTTTACTGAATTTTTTACTGAAGTAATAAAGATTTGAAACTTCCAGATGAAGCCTAATCTCTTTTATCATTTTCCATTTGCATCTTCTTTTATTCTAAGAGCTATTTCCTAGTAGATTTTTGAGTTTGAATTTAAAGTAAGTTATTGAAACATCACTACAGGAATATGTGGATACTGCTTTTAAAAGCCTTAAATTGAGGCCAAGGAGATAGCTCAGTGGAATAAGCACTTCCTTGGCAAGTGCAAGGGCCTGAGTTCAATCCCCGGTTCCACCAAAAAAACCTTAAATTGCATAGAAGCATATTTATTGAAGCCCAAGAATTCTCCAACAGTAACACTTCCACATTTATATTTGACCATCGGGAACAATTTGGTACAACCAAATATTGTTTTAATATAGTTCTAATTTTAATGTGAAAACACACAATTATTTAATAAGGTATGCTTCAGAAAGATATCTTCATGAAATTTCCATGCTTGTCTTACAATGGAGCCTACGAGGACAGCTCCTGATTGGCGGCTATCACCATGGATATTAGATATGAGTGAAATAGCTGAGTGGAATTGTGGATAGGACTAAGGTTGTGCCAATAGGAGGGAGCTGTAGGGGAAACACTAGTGGGATGGCTGCGGGTGTGGAGTGCTGTGCATGGGCAGCGTGAAAGCGTGGTAAGAGGAGCGTGATAAGGCTGGAGAAGAGCCATCTTAGGGGAAGTCCAGTGCAGGAACAGGGTTGTTTTTTTTTTTTTTTTTTTTTTTTTTTTTTTTTTTGCCACATAATATTGGTACGTATTTATGAACTGTGCTGTGATGTTCTGATTCATGGTCATATTAAATAGGCGCTAATTCATTCCTAATGCAGTCCCACCGCTGCTCGTGAATCCAGCTGTGAGACTTGGCTTTCTGGTTGAAGACTGCTTTCTCCTCATGCTTTCCCTGTTTGCTTTCACTTGGTAAAGATCACACATAAATCTGTACAACTTTCCTCTATTTGTGAATCACTCTTGAGAGACTAACATTGGGGAAACATGGCCTAAGGTAAAACAGACTGATAAAAAGTTTTTGCTGCCACTGAGTTTTATTTAGAGGTAAGATGCTTTAAAATTTCTAACAATAGGCTGTCACTTCCCATGACCAGGTCATCTCCCCAAAGCCCCACTGATGGACACCGAAGGCTTTTGGGACATTGTTTTGAATATTTTTTTCATTTTTTAGATTTAATTACTAAATTCATTTTGAATCTTACATTTAATGAAACTCTAACTCAACGTGGTAGTTTTCAAGTGCCCAGCCCATGTCTAAGCCTTTACAATTGCTATTCCCTGCTTGTCCCCCTCATTCACAACTTGTGGTGTGAAAGAGTATAAACTGAATTGTTTTATTTTTAGGCTAGTTATGTTCTACAGTTACCCCTTCCACACCTATGCCTCCACTTCCTAGAGCAGGTCATTCCCTTGGCTCTGCACTCTGTTCACCGACTGCCTAGAGAAGGCTTCCAGAAGATCTAAAAATAACCACGTGGCCCTCTCCAGTGTCCCCTCAGCACCCCTCTCTCACACCTGGTGGCCTTCCTGGATTTCCTATCTCAGTTAAAGTTGTTGCCAGCTGCCACAGGCAGAAACATGAGATGATTCCCAAATCCCCACATCCAGTTATTTAGCGCAGTTGTGAATTCTCTCCTCACATTTCTCCGAGGCGCTCTCTCTTCCCCAACTGACATCGTGTTCAGTGGAATCCTGTGCTTGGTCAGATCTTACCTTAAATGTCACCTCTTACAGAGGGTTTCCTGACACCCTATTTTAAGATGTTGACTTACAGTTGCTGTTATATCACCTTTTTTTCCGGTTTAAATGTTATGAAACTTTTTAATGAGTCATTTACAATAATTCACTTATTTACTACTTGCTTTTCACTAGAATGTAGTACTATGATAGCAAGTCTTGCTTCTTTTGTGTTCGCTAGTGGCCCAGTGTCTCATTTCGAGGCTATGCAGTGGCCCTATAATCTTATAATGTTGGAAGAATGGATAAGAGAATGATACTGTTCTCTTACTATTTTTATTTGCTTCTATTTCCTTATTCATTTATTGCCCCCAAAACTACCACGTGGTTGAATTGTTTATCAAGCGCAGAGTTCTAATCATGATACTTTCCCTCAAAAAAAAAAAAAAAAAAAAAAAAAAAACCAAAACACTCTTAAGTAGAAAATGAGCATCCTTCAGTAGAGAACAAATTTGAATGCACTTTAAATGTGATTTTGAGTAGAGTTCAATGTGGTATACATCAGGTCAAAATATTAAAATTATAATTCATCCTAAATTCTGCATTAAAAAGAAAAATGGATGATAGAGTTTTGAAGCCCTGTCCTAAGACCTGACAGCATGTGTACCTAGGACACATGATGAGAGACGAAACACACACACACACACACACACACACACAGAGGAATTTGAACTGAATTAAAAATTTTAAAATCCAAATTTATGGGGTACATAAGGCTCTACTGAGAGGGAAATTAATAGCTTTGCTATTTATATAAAGAAAAAAGAACAATTTATAATTACTTAAGTTTCCACTCTAAGAAATTGAAAAGATATGTGGAGTAATGTCAAAATACGCAGAACAAAAGAAAATTTTAGAATTCAAGAGAAATTGATGAAACAGTAAAAGTAGATAAAATTAAAGATGGGTAAACAACAACAACAACAACAACAACAACAACAATAATAATAATAATAATAAAATACTCCAAGCTTTTTCTTGGAAGAAGTCAATCAAACTTACAAATCTTTATCTAGACTTAGGTAAAGAAGACAAGCCACCAAGATCACAGAGAAGAGGGCATCATTCACATCCTATGCTCATTAAAAGGCTAATAAATATTACAAATATGTTTCTGCCAGCAAATTTGACAATGAACAAAATAAATGAATTTATTTAAGAAAACTCATCAAAAAATGTGGAGCAATGGAGTAATCTGAATTACTCTACAGCTAATGGAAATAGTTAAGCTTGGTAATGGAAAACATTTTAGAAAAAGAGAACTTAGGGAGTTATGTCAGTGGTGTAGCAACTGCCTATCACGTACAAGATCATGAGTTCAATTCCCAGTAAAAAAGACCAGAACAAAATTACAGACCCATATGGCTTCACTAGTTAGGTCTAGAAAACATTTAGAAAAGAATTAAAGACACTTTGAAATGTTTAGAATGACCCAATGTTCCCACTAACTACAACTAGTACAGTATTACTCTGATACCAAAACCTTGTAAAGATTAAGAAGAAAAAATTTTATAGACTGGTATCTGTCATATATGTTTTAAAAGAACAGTCTAATTGGAATATAATGAATATACAAACAATTATGTACAATGAATGTAAATAATAATGGTTTTGATTATACTGAAACCATTGCCTAACCAAGTAATAAATATACCCCTCACTTCTGGGTGATATGTGTAGGTATGGGTGTGTAGATGTGCATGTGTATGTGCATGTTCATGTGTGTGTGCGCGTGTATGTGTGTGTGTGTGTGTGTGTGCATAGTAAGAAAACTGAACCACAAGTTCCACATTTAAAACAAATCACTCACAATCCAGGATTGTTGACTGTTGGACACAAAAACACATATGAAATGTTAGCAAACTGGAATCAGCAATTCTGTTATAAGGGGATAATAAATCACAACTAATTGGAGTGTGTGCCAGCGCTGTGAAGCTGATTCAACATTTAAAAAGTCAGTCAACATAATTCAACATGTTTATGAAAGAAAGCAAATTATGTTTATTTAAATAGATGCAGAAAATGCATTTGCCGTAATTTAATACTCTTCAGTCACAAAAGCTTTTAGCAAAACTCAGCAGGAGAAAGAAACTTTCTCCATCTCAGGCTGAGTGTGGACTGGAAATCTTAGCCATTGTCAAATGGGGGAGTGAGTGTGTGGCAGCCTTTTTGTTCAGATCAGAAATGAGGCAAAAATGTGCACTTTCACCCTTCTATTCAACTTTTCTCCTACAGTTCTTTGTAAGAGCCAAGTGGCAAGAAAATAGTAAAAGGCGTAAGCTTGGAAAGGAGTGAAACATTTTGCATAGCATGATCTATAGCCAGAAAAGCTTCAGGATCAACATGTGAGCCAGTTGAAACGATTTACCTTTTTATGACACAATGCATGTAACAAAAATTGAGTATGTTATACTAATATCAATATTAAAATATAAAATTCTACTTAGAATAGCATTCAAAAATGAAACATTTGAAGTTAAATTTTAGAAAATGTGTTCAAGACATATTTTGGAAAACTAGAAAGCATTGCATAGATTATTAAAGATGTCGTATATGGAGATTTTCTGCATTTGCGGTATGACAGTTTCAGTACTGCTAAGATGTAAGTCTCCCAAAATTGACCTCGTAATTCAAAATTATGCTCCTGTATGGTCCACTGACTTCTGAAAAAGAATACAGGGCAATCTGTGAGGATACAATATCTTTTCAAGAAAATGAAGGGGTATTTGCAAAATTTACTTGAATTAAGCATAGATGCAAACATAGACACCAGGACTGTAAGATCTTTAGGATGGATAATACCACAGAATTAATTTCGGTGAGTAATTTGCCATCAGTCCTATTCAGCACACTATCTCCTTTATTTTACTGAAAAGACATGCTCATACATTATCATAACTTCAATATCAGATCAGTTTTTGAAAAATCAAGATAGCTTAAGTACAAAAATAAGACAGTATGTATTCCACTATCAACACACTGAGATAGAAGTACTTATTAGGCAAAATAAAATAGACTTCTGGATACATCCTTCCCACTCCCTTTGTCACAGGGAACCTAACTTACGACCTCACACTTGCCAGGCAGACACTGTGCCACTGAACTATATCTCTGGCCCTGGATATATCCTTAATTAACTAATGGGATATCAATATCATTCTTTGGATTCAAGCAGTTTTATGTTTTCTGTAATGACTTCCTACATGGTACATAAGCCTTGGTGATGTCCAAAAGCAATTGATAAAACAAAAAAAAAAGTCCCACATTATTTCTTTAATTTGTACAGGATATGCAACTTAGAAAATTAAAAAAGAATACAGAAAATATTTTATAGCCCAACAGATTTAAATTAGGTTTCAATTATCATGCACTTTTTTTGTTTCTTTTTGCGTTAGTTTATTTGTTTGTTTTTGGGTTTGGGTTTTTTTTTTGGGGGGGGTTTGCATGAATGGCCAATGGCCCATTCAGAAATGTGAGAGGGACAAAATAATTATCCTGTCCAAGGGCACCCTGACTTTGGTACCTAATCCCAGCTGTCCTCGCCTAGTCCTTGAAGAGTGAAGAGGAAAAGTGATTTTTAAGCCTTAGGAGAGCAAGTGATTTAGGCCATAAAGAAAAGTTCCAAGGTTCTGTCAACTTATCTGAAGAGGAAGAAAAAAAAAGTCATTTCTACTGAGTCAAAGAGAAGAACCCCGTACTGGAAGAGATGAAATGATTCCAGAAGTTTGTGTCTTACATAGTGTCTCCAGATTACCCCGCAACTCTGCCTTGCTCCTTCCAAGGGACAAACCTTTCTGCAGAGCACAGTGGGCTGGGCTTCAGCTCCTGCTTTCACCCACTGGCCAGGGAGGAAGTGCCCTGCGTGGGCAGTGTCCAGCAGCCACCTTCCCAGGGCTGTCACCTGGGCTTTGGCAGCCTTGGCCCCCTGGATGCACACCGACAGCGGTAGGATTCCCAGGACTTTCTCAGGAGCTGAAGTTTCTAGCTGCATGGGTCTCCCACAAATAATGTTTTCCATGTGTGAGGAGTTCGCAGACCCCGAGGGGCTTGCATGTCCATGACTTCTTTAACTTGAAAGAAGTAGGTAGGTAAGGGATTGGCCTCGGCCTGACCGCGTCTGATCTGGAGCGAGGGCTTTCGCGGGGGACTCTTTAAAGGCCCTGGCCCTGGAAGGGGGCGTGGAGGAGTGTCCTCTTTCGGTCCCCACCCTGGGCCTGGCTGAGCGAGCCCGGAGGGCTGTCTCCTCCCCTTCCCGCAGCTGCTGGTCTCTCCGCTCTCAAGCCGGAGGTCGGGACGCCGCGGCCAGGACTCTTTGGGCTCCTGGAGGGGACTCGCCCGGCCACCGCGATGTCAGGAGCCGCCGGGGTCCTCCTGCTCCTGCTACTCTCAGGGGGCCTCGGGGGCGCTCAGAAGCAGCGGCCCCTGCAGCGGCGGCAGCCCCAGACGCACCAGCAAAGAGGTAGGTCGAGGCACGGGCTCTTGCAATCCAGGTCTGCGGCGCGCTGGGGAAGAGGTCCAGACTTGCAGGTTCAGGTCAGCTGCGAGCCAGCGCGACTTCGAGTCAAGGGACCAGAGCGCTGTGCGTTGTTCATTCTTTTCTGAGAGGGCTGCAATCCTGAGAGTTGATTTACAGAATCTTTCCAAGAGGCAAACTTTTTCAATATGGAAAAATAAAAGAGGAAAATAAAGTTTTCCCCAATTCAGCTCCATTTCTGAGTGAAAGCTTGGCTTCTCCACTCTGCCAATTTACTTGGAACTCTCTGGAAGGCATCACATGCATCTTTTCCTCCGCCTTAAATTGAAGGGAGTTTGTTCCCGGTTATCTAAATGGGATTTGTAAAGTAGTGAAGTGTGTGCACATTTTACTTTCAAGGCAATAAAATAAAAAATCCCCTAACCTCATTTTTTCATCTTTTCCAGACCCATGGCGCTCTCTCTGTCTCTGTCTCTCTCTCT
>NW_004524610.1:11621029-11622244 GCF_000260255.1 Octodon degus
CAGGTCTATCACCATTCACTAAACTAAAATCAAAATGGATTAAAGAACTGAGCATTAAATCAGAAACACTAAATCTAGAAGAGAAAGTAGGAGGATCTCTTGAAGACATAGGGGTAGGCAAAGAGTTCATGAACAGAAACCAAACGCACAGGAAACACTTGAAAGAATTAACAACTGGGACCATCTCTTATTGAGAAGATTTTTCACGTCAAAAGAAATTATCAACAAAGTGAAAAGACAACGCACAAACTTCAAAAAAATCTTAACTGATAAGCACTCAGACAAAGGTCTGCTCTCTAGAATATATAGAGAACTAAAGAACATTAGGGCCCCTAAATTTAAAGACCCAATCCAGAAATGAGCATCTGAGATGAATACACACTTCTCAGAGAATGAAATTAAAGAAGCAAATAAATATATAAAAAAATGTTCCACATCACTAGCCATCCATGAAATGCAAATTAAAACAACGCTGAGATATCATCTCACCCCAGAAAGATTGGCCATCATAAAGAAATCAACCAACAACAAATGTTGAAGAGGCTGTGGGGAAAGGGGAACACTTCTCCACTGTTGGTGGGAGTGTAGACTGGTGCAACCATTATGGAAATCAGTGTGGAGAGTCCTTAGAAAACTAGGACTAGAAATTCCATTCAAGCCTGCTATCCCCCTACTGGGAATTTTCCCGGAGGAACTGAAAGCGTCATATCATAGTGATATATAGTGGGCCTATGTTTATAGCAGAACAATTTGTAATAGCCAGAACTTGGAAACAACCAAAATACCCATCACATGTGGAATGGTTGAAAAAGATGTGGTACTTTTATATAATGGAGTACTACTCAGCTATAAAGAATGATAAACTTGAAGCCTTCATATTTAAGTGGATGCACCTTGAAGATATACTTATTAATGAAATAAACAAAACCCACATCTGTAAATATTATATTATCTCCCTAATATAAGGACTTAAAATTCCGTATATGACTAGGTTTCTAAATTTCTTTGTAAAAATATGTAAATGCTTATTTCTACTTTTATATAATTATTTTTCCTTCATATTCGGTAAGGACTTAAAGTTCAACATATCAATATCTGATGGAAAATACCTGTTGTAGGATATGCCAAAACGTTTGATATTTCTACAGATAGGATAAACCGAACTGCATATATTGCAGGTTAATAATTAGCTTCTCTTCTGGAGGGTTAACAACC
>NW_004524610.1:11622456-11630033 GCF_000260255.1 Octodon degus
CCCCCCTCTGTCTCTATTGTAATGAACTTTCTCCTCTTGCTTAAAAGTACAGAAAAGACCTCTGTATCTTGCATATTTTAAGAACATTGAGAGCAGTCAGAGACTAGCTTGGCAGGGGTTGGTGAAGTAGAGGATGTTAGAAAAAGTTGCTTAATGTCGTTTAAATGATCCTCATGAAAGCATCTTAATGTTGATGTAACTGTCATTTCTGAATCTCTTGGGAGTCTTGCAAGGGGCATTTTATCATGAATTTTAAAAGAAACACATGTGCAACTTTTAAAAACATAATTTAAAACACATTATTTCAGCAAACATTTCTTTAAACTGAGAACCTGAAAGAAAAAAACAACAACAGGAAAAATGAAAGATTTGATGTATCCATCAATGAAGCCTAAGAGAACAAACCCTGGAAATTAGAAACTTGGAAAAGTTTTCATGAGGCTGAATCTGCTAAAGTTTGGAAATATCCTTGCCCCTTTCCTAGTTAACTGGAATTAAACCATGGCTAAAGTTTCTGATGGTTACTCTTGTTCTAAATTAGCATGCTTATCAGCACTATTTTTTAAAGGAGTAAAAAGATACTCTAAGTGTCTTGCTATAATAAGTCTTTGATTATGATTCTTAGAATAAAAATGACCTTTAATTCACTGTATAACTTTTTTTCTTCTGTTTTTGCTGTCTCTTTGCTGGGAGATGAATTGGACCAATATGGCTTAAATACCATAATTTTCCCCAACGAATTTTGTTAGTGAAGACTGATAGACAAGTAAATGGGTTTCATTTTGCTAATCTGTACACACACATAGCACACTGTAATCACCCCCCTCGTCAACATCTTACCGTACACTTTCTCTCCTTGGAGTTTCACCTTTGGAGGGGCATTCTATGTGTTTAATGTCTTTTGGCCATGTTATTGAGGCAAGGATTTTAACAATAACTTTGGCGGCTGATTGCTAAAATACTACCTTGGCTATTAATTTCTGCTGAACTCTACGATGTATCTTAAGAATACACAGCACATTAGTCCTGTTGGGCAGCTGGGGGAGCAAGGCGCCTGAGCACCAACCCTTCCTGTCCACTTGGAATGTGGCAGCAACTCAAAGCATGCAGAGCAGAGGGCAGGAGGGTGCTGAGAATTTCCTCTCAGTCTCTCCCTCCTCTCTCCTCCCCTGTACTTTCTCTTGTAACTGAGATTAATTTAACCGCGATTTCCACGGTCCAGGCACACAGAAGGGAGAATCAGAGTGAACACAGAAGGCAGAGTTTATGCTACCATTCTGCTGAGAGGTCACTTGGCCGTTATCTAATAAGAAATCTTAAGCAAAATAACCACAATACCAAGCCCACTATATGCTAATCTGTTGTGCCTTCCCATATTGTTTTCATCATAGACTGTCTGCAATGTATCTCAAGGCTGGCTCCAAGATACACTGCTGAAATTTGTTAATAACCTAAGTATATATGATTTGCTTAATTTTTGAAATACTTCAGAATTTGTAAGTGCTTCATATACATGATCCTATTTGCATTCTCAGCTATAATTATTCTGATAAGGCATTTAAAAACTGAGACTCAATGTAGCTGTGACTTGAATTCATGTGACTGATACTAATTCAGCACTTAAAACCACCCCCGTTAGCATTTATGCTGAAAATGCCCTTTATATCTCTCAGATTTCTAGCCATTATTTTTTTTTTTTTTTTGAGTCCATGCATTAGTTTCAGAGTTGTTGGGCTGAGGCAAATATTCATAGGGGATTATTGGATTCAAATTTGACAAGAAATGTTTGCCTGGCCCAGGCCAGTGCTTTGTCTTCTCTTACATGAGCGTTGATCCTCCTGGCCAAGAACGAATTGTGAAGCTCAGTTCCCTTTGTAGTATGGTGCCACTTGGTTAAAGCTGATGACAGGAAGCAACCTTTAATAGTTGCAACTGAGCTAGAAGTTTAGATTTTTGTTTCTTTATTTGCCTCTAGCTTTTTCTTTAAAATTTTCTATTCCTTCTATGGCATACTGAACTATACTATGAATAACATTGGTTTAACCAGTATGATATTCCAAAGAAACCCTTTATCTGAATTTAGGCCCAATGAAATAGAACAATACCGTGAAAATGATTGTACCCTTGGGCAAGGTAATGGATAACATCCTTTATGATATTTTTGTAAGTAATATATGGAAGCAGAAGCATAATGTTAGCTAAATTCCAAGTGAGTGGAAAATAGATTTCAAAGAATATTGCACAGTGGATCAGGGTAAATTTGGAGTGAAATCTCAATTAGTATGACTGCTGTGGTAATGAGTTGATTGAAAATATGAACTCTTAAATCTTTAAGAACTTCTGGCGAAGCTGGTGAATAACTTTAGCAGTTACAGTGATCTCCATAGTTCAGATCATGAATGAAACCCTACCTAAGGTTGGTTTTATTAATCATATGCAAATGTTAAATAATTCCCATTTTTGGAAATTTGTTATATCACTTGCATGTGTGAAAATGAGTGAAAGATGAGATGCTAAAGGCCATTGTGACATGGAAAATATTCAATATAAAATATAGTGTAACATGAGGGTGGAAAGGTGGCTCTCATTTGTAGCTTGTAAAAGAAGACTGGTCTAGTTAGCATGCTTGGGTTTGTCACTGACAAATAGGCTTAAATTCAGAGGAAAGAAAGCAGAATTGCTAAGAGTCTAAAAAGATTTTTCAGTGTTAGCATGTTCCACATAACATCTTTTGAACTGAAAAAGGAAAGTTCTAGAGGGAAAAATAAGAGATAACTTCAGAATTTTTAGAAAGACTGTTACATGAAAGAGGGATTAAAATGTCCTTTCTAAAGGTTGATCTGAGATCCAGAGAAGACAGTGACAAAGAGAAAGGCTTGAGTTGGATGGAATGCAGATACCTGCCCCACCCACCCATCTGAGGCGTTCAGCTCTACCTGGGTTCCTTGTGGCCGGGTGTTTGCACCACTGAAATGAATGTCCATGCAGAGATCAAATGTAGAACTGGCCAGCAGTGTTTGGAGGGCAGAGCTTTAATGAGGAAAGACAGAGTGAGAGCGAGAGTGAGACAGAGACAGACAGAGACAGAGAGACTGAGAGGCACAGAGATAGAGATCTAAGATACTTTAAGGCTACTTTTTTCAGTGCCAAGACTCTTGTTTGTGATCTACCATTTTGGAGTTCACAGTTGCATATAAATTTCTGAATTCTTAAAAATGTTAAGAAAATGGTAAGTGTACTTATTGTGTTTTCAAATGGCTTCTGGAATTTAAAATAATAGAAAAAACATGTTTGGGACAGTTCTCTCACATTTTTTGGCAAGAGTATTTAAACACTGAGTAAGAAATTTCCACATCACCATCCATTTCATGATGCTAAAACATCCTGTATTAAACATAAGAAAATAATTTACAAATTACCTAAGAAAATTTCAGGGGATTTATTGTGGGTATGTATAAAGCTGGAATTATTACTTTTTGCTTCATATATAACTCATTAGCACATTAGATACATATTAAACTAATAGTTCAGTGTTCGATCACCAGTACAGAAAGAGAGAGAGAGAGAGAGAGAGAGAGAGAGAGAGAGAGAGAGAGAGAGAGAGAGAGTGTCTAAAAATATATTCAAGATTGACTATTACATATGACATAAAATTAATGAAATTGGTATAAATGTATATTATTTCATATATCAGTACTACAAATTTATATTTTATTCTTAAGATTTTTCTCTACTAGGGTTTCAACACACAGTAGTGAACTAAATCCACCTCAAGACTTGCTTGGTATTATAAAAAATTAGTATATGGTTTACCAATTCTTCCTCAATTCACTTCAGGTTCTCCATCTTTTGAAATGTGAGTACTACAATAATATTCATCTTATGTAGAAGTAATCATTTTAAAATTCAAATAGGTCTCAAGTGTTCTAGCCAACTAGGACTATTTTAAGTAAAAATGATATTTTATGAAAAATAATGTATTTTGATTATGTATTAAGTGAACCATATTAAAGGTAAAGTATTTTATGATAATATATTAAACAATACTGATTTTACTTTATTTTATTATTTTTTTTTTGGCAGAACTGGGGATTGAACTCAGGCCCTTGCACTTGCCAGGGGAGCGCTTATTCCACTGAGCCATCTCCCCAGCCCCTAAACAATACTGATTTTATGACAAAGAATTTTTAATTTGTGTGATTCATTATTCCTACATCTTTTCACTTGAATTATAACTCAAAGGTTTGCTATTTGATAGGTTTCACATTTCAGGATTTCTTCAGTCCCTATTTACCTAAAGCAGAACAATAGGGCCCATGAGATAGTTCAGTAGACTAAGTGTCTGCTTTGGCAAGTGTAGGGAAAGGACCAAGGTTCCATCTCCCATCCCACATGACATTCTGGCTCTGTTGCAGAGCCAGCAATAGAGTCTAGGCATTGGGGTGCATGTCTGTAATCCCAGCACTAGGGAAGCTGAAAACAGGAGCACTAGGAGTCTGAGCTGTGTGATGAGACCCTTTACCAAATACATAAAATAAATAAATAAATAAATGAATAAATAAATAAATAGCAGAACATTGTCACTCACTCTTCCTCCATTTATACACTTACGAAATATTATTTCTGGACAGTGACTACTGTGCTAGATATTTTGATTTGGGCCTTGGAGACCAAAGCACTATTTCCCTGGACTTGAAGTCTATACCAGGTCCTACATCTTTCATAATGTGTTTTAGGATTATGGGACCATAACACTAAACACAGTGTCAGTGGATGAATGAACTATAGCTCAGTGGGACAGAGCTTGCTCAGCATGTGCAAAGTTCTGAGTTCAAGACTGAGTAATATAGCTGGATGAATTGCTAACTAATTGTATCCAGAATGTGAAAATTAATCTTGAATCGAGGCTATATGCAAAAGGATGAGTGGAATGGCTAGATGGCTAAATCATAGAGTCCAAACATGTATGCGTACATGACATTCAGGTCAGTAGAGCTCTCCAGTAGAAATCTACTTCGTGCTTGGAATATGGCTAGAAACAGTTCCAAGCAAAGTTTAAAAGAAAAATAAAATGATGTCTTCAAACTGCTTTTGCTGTTTGTAAGGGGTCCTAATTTAGAAGCTTGAAGACTATAAAAGACATATAAAGGAAAGGATTTTCAACGGCCATTAAAAATATCTAGCTCCTAGTCCAGAAGACTGGTGTTTAGATTTTGTACATACGCACAACTTTAAACTGGGTCGCTAACCAGGCACACGCAATCAGCAACCCAGGAGCCATCAGTGAGCAAACTTTGGAAGGACCAAAGTAGATACCTGTATGGTTCTCAAGACTCTTGCCAGCCTTGGTATGTTTCAAGAACACAGAAACAAGGCTAACTTGTGGCTTTACTTGTTTGTAAGAAGGAATTTAAAGGTCAGAAATCATGAAGGATATTGGTGGGGCTATGGTTATGTGTATTGAGAGGTGATTAATGGGGGAAGATGTCCTGTGAGTAAAACATACATAAAGTCCTTGTTCTTATGGAGCTTATGTTTAGTGAGGATGAACATGAGAAGGCTGGCATGTGGGGAATATATGTGGTATCTACATCTATGGAATGAGACATGACCTGGACACCTAGATACAGTGCTGCAATGAGAGTCAGAGACTCTAGAGGTGGGGGGAGGTTCAGTGCTATTTTAAACAAGTTGATAGAGACTGTCTTCAGAGGGCAGGTCATATCCTCACCAGGCAGGTCACAAATTTTTGCAGGAGATGAGGGAGTGAATCCTAAAGACGTCAGGTAGAAGGGCAATCTCCAAGCAGGGAGCAGACTTCAAGGATCTAAGGTTAGGGCACTGAGAGGGGCTGAAGAAATGTGACCCTGCTGATTTTGTGTGAGAGTCTGTATGAGGTTCTGACACACTAGTGACTTTGGAGCAGAGTGAAGGGGACTAATGAATTCACAGAGGTGGCTTTTCTCAAGCACAGTTCCGGGGACTAGACCAACAGTCTACACAGAGGATTAACTTGGTGAGCCATGTGTGGAGGGCGTTGAAGTGATTCCATGTCACAGCACACTCTCCTTCAAAAGTCATCCTCTGACACTTTAAAAATCCCTTTGTCATCTCTCAAAACTGTTTCAAGAGTCAAAGGACACTATATCAGAATCTCAGAAAGAGCTGGGTGGAAGGAATTCCCATAGCTCTTTTCTTTTTCTTGAGTGTATTTAGAAATCTGTCATAGGTTTCTTAGAGTAACTTTAACTAGTGTGCATGTTAAAACAAAAGCAAGCTCCAGACAATCCCGTACAGATGGGAATCCCCCAGGTGTACTTTGGGGTCCCTTTTTATTATCCATTTCTATATCAAAGCCAAAGTCTAGACACTATTGTTAAAAACAACACCATGATTTATTGATCTGATGACTACTTTTATGAAATGAACTTGGAAATGTTACCTATTTTTACAATCAGAAGTTTGTTCTAGGCTCTGTTTTGATTTTTATAACTACGTTAGGGATCTCTGTAAGAGTCTAGTAACCTTTGGACTAAAGTAATTCAATTTTGACATGATTTAATTCTATCATTTAGAACAAAAGTTACACAAAGAAAATTGCTTAGCTTTCCTATCCTTTCTTCCTTTTTTCTCTTTTAGATTCTGCTTCTGGTTAAACTATTAATACTTAATTCAATTAATATATAATATTAATATCAAAATGATGATTTTGACAATCATAACTTTGAAAAGAATATGCAGGGCAAAACTTCACATATATTTTTCTTATGAAAAGCCACAGATAATTACTATCTAAAAATGGTTTTGAGACCATCTATGCAAATATTATGGGGCTGGTGAGATGCATCAGTGGTCTAGGGCACCTACTTAGAACAAGCTTAGCAAAGCACAGGGACCACGGTTCAATCCCCCAGCACCACATGCCAGCCAGCCCCGCCCCCTGGTGGGCTGAGCTGGCCACACACACACACACACACACACACACAAATAAATAAATAAAATTAAAAAAAACAAATATTATGAATTAAAGCCAAATACTTTGTTAAAGATGTACAATATAGATTAAGAGTGATTTTTTTTCTTTAAGTTATCTTCAGTATAGATTTTAAAATTACAGTTTTATGTTGTGTTTGTTGGGACACATAACACTTAGAAAAAGATTACAGACTAAGACTTCAGTCGGCTAGTGGATTGTCACTCTTAGCACCAGCTTTCTATGACAAGTTTAATCTAATTCAGACAGCAAGCTAATCTACGAAGATTCCTGAAGACCCAACACACTGTTTGGTGACTGGTGCATAGGAAGGACACTTTGCGCAATGCAAGGGCTTTGCTCCACATGGGGTCCTCCTAGTGGACCCCTGAGGCCTGTGCCCCGCTGAGCCTCTTCCTTTAAACTATTCCTGAGTCCCTGAGGCTTACGGTGAGTAACATAATATTTAGTACTTTGTGATTATTAGCATATTTACTTACATGAAATAGTTGTTTAGTTGATTAACATAAATATCACCATTTTGTAAGGAAATATATAGATATTTAGCAACATATAGAGGACAAATAACAATTCCAATGTAGCT
>NW_004524610.1:11631283-11647999 GCF_000260255.1 Octodon degus
AGTCTTCACTGACCTTGAAAGGCTAGGGCCAAAATGTTGGCTGTCCTTACAGCCCTTCTTTTTCTCTAATTTTTGGTCTGAAAACTTAAGTTGTTAACTCTCCAGAAGAAAAGCTTAATGATATTATTATCCTATAAAATAGGCAGTTGAGCTGAACCTCACTATCTGTCTAAATATCAAACATCTTAGACATAACATGGAACAGATATTTTTCATCAAGTATTGATATATTAAATTTTAAATCCCTACAGAATGCAAAGAAAAATATTAAAACAATAAAAAGAGGATTAAACAATTACATATTTTTGCACAGAAATTTAGAAATCTAACCATATTCAGCATTGTAGCAGGACAGTCTACTGACATTTTGTTCTTGTCTCTTGTTTTCATTTATTACCCCTATTTTTAAACAAATATTTACTTGAGCAACAGTGTAACAGTAATTATATGACATGACAAGCAGTATGTATTTAGAAGACCAGAATGACAGGCATTCCAAGCATGACTTTAGTATTATTACACATTGCTATCTTCAGTGCAGTTGCTTAGTTCACAGATATCAGCATATATAATTAGTTGGGGCAGAATTCTACCAAGTAACTGCTAGTTTCAAAAACTTGCTGAAGATTCTCAGAATCATTGGCTTAACCATCTTGAGCATGTAAATGTATGGTTTTGCCCCCATCATGTTTCCTAGCTTTTCTCCTTGTCTTCCCTTCGTTGTCTAATCCCCAAGTTCTCACTTTCCTTTTAATTGTGTTGCACCTTTCTATTTTTATTTCTATCTTTTCTTAGATTTCACTTTGAAGTCAAACTCATTTATGAAAACATTTTGCAAGCCTTGTAGACATGGATAGTATATGTAAGTGTATTCAAGAGTATGCCGAACTAGAATCTATATTCTAGTTTTGACAACCTCAGTAGCTAGTTGATATGTTTAATGTGTTATCTATGGGCTTGTGTTTCTTTAAGTTATTACGTTTTCTATTTTATCAAAAAACCTATAATAAAGGCATCTAAACACTGAGCTTGTAGAAAAGACAATTTACTTCAATCAATGATTATGAGCCATCGAATACGTTAAAGTGGGATAGTTCTGTCTGCTAGCTACACTGTTCATACCTTAAGGCACAATTCCCTTTGAATCACTTGCAACACAGAAGGTTATACTCCAAAGTGGAGATAGAATTAATTGAGTTTTCCACATCAAATACATTTTTCAAAGGCTTCCATACCTGTCACAGTTTTCCGGCTTATTGCCCACTCTGCATTTTCAATTACCGAATAAAGGAGAAAGTAGGAAGGAGAATATGAAGCGATGGGATTGTGCTTTCTGGGAGCTACTTTATCTCACTGGTTTCTTGGAGCTATATATGGAACATCAAATATGAAACACAGCATCTAGCAGGCTCTCAATAAATGTGAATTTTCAAGATGTTTCCAAAAGTGAATTAAGTCTAAAACTGTCCTGATGTTAAGAAATCCTCTGGCTCGAAGAAACACTTTGTCCAATCCTGGGTGGCATAATAAATCCAGCTGAGGCTGCATGTGGAGGAATTTGCTTCTGTATTTCAAAACACAAAGATATGAATTCAGTTTTAAGTAGTGTTTCTTCAGTAGTGTGTTTCCTGAACGTCATCATTTACTCCGTGTTGTTACCTTATGTTTCTTTACACCTTCGTTTCTCCCCATCCTGCTTTGGAGATGACTTTGAATAGCAGCAACAACAGCAACAGCAGCTACAACAAAAATGGACTGGAGAGATGAGAAAAATTTGATTCAGAGTCCATGTACCTCTTATCTATGAACAGAAATCTGAGTCAATAGTGTTTACATTTCCTATGAGTGAAAAAGTATTTCTGGAAAATACATGTGAAAATGCTTGCAGCTAATCACTACATATTAGTTGTTCTTTATCCTCAATGATTTGGATAAGTTCAACAATCATAGCAGTGTATATGTCATATTCCTTTTGCTTAAGATCAAAATTGTTAAAAAAAATGGAATTCACACTAAGAGATTATGGTTAGCAAATTATCACATGGCGGAGAGATTGACTGGATTCAGTCAAGGTTACACAAGTCAGTAACAGAGATAAGTAGAAATACAAGTTTCTATAATTAGCTAGTAGTTATGTTAGCAGATATGTGTGTGAAGTGTTTGAGACAAGCACTCTATGGAAATTTTGGTGGTACTCTGGCTATCTATATTTCAAATATGAGGTCACTAGAGTGCTTTTGAAAGAATGTTTCATTGTTTTGACATGCATTTGTCAAGCACTGATGAATTCTACTTTTTAAAACTCATAGGGAAGGTTAGGATCACTGACACCAGCATTCACTTTAGTTTTTACTGCAGGTCTAGTTTAGCTCAGAAATACCATTCCTTCCCAAGGGCATGGAAATACAGAAGGAAGCTCTTTTGTGGAAGTGTAGGAAGGGATTAAAGCAGCCAGGCATAGGTTCTTAAATCCAGCTCTCCGCCATACAGCTTGCGTCACTTCCCCTCCTTTCATTCACGCAGACTGGAGACACAGTTGATTTATTTGTCTCAAATTAGTAAGAGAACATTATCACTCATAATTTAAGCAGTGAATAGGTAGGCAAGCTCATTTTGTTCTGTAATAGGGCTGGGCATTGTATCCCTGACCTCGTATGTGGCAGACATGTGTTCTAACCCTGAGCTGCTCTCTTATCCCAAATGTGAACAACTTCCAACACAGAAGAGGCCTGCTGATATTAAGAAGGCTGGATGTTAGGAGCAGGTACTTCCTCAGGCCTGGAACCTACACTAGGAATGATTCTTCATGGTTTTCCTGCAGAGAATCCTTGTTGGATCCATGCATGGGTTTCCTGCACTTATTTCCAACTTTTGAAGCTCCCGAAGTTCGTAAGCTACCTCTCTCTGGGCATTAAATGGGTAGGCTTCTTTCTTTTCATTTCTTGTGAAATACTGTTTACAGACTCAAGGATGGGAATGTTTTCATTTCTATGAAGTTCCCGGGAGGGCCACGATTATGTGGTCATTACTAACTGTCTGGATTCAGGGATTTGTTTTGTAGTAACAGAAAACTCTACAAGTATTCTATTTATTTTGAAGAAACTTCAGAGATAGGAACTGAAGATGAAAATTCTCAGCTGAATAATATAGGAGTTTGTAGCACTTCTGCAATTCTTGACTTAATTGACAAGCGTGTGCTTTTGTTCTCTTTGTTATTGTGGAAAATTCTAGAGTAAAAGTAATGAATGTTTGGGAATTTCCTTGGCCAGTTAGTGACTATATGCTTAGTGATGGCAGAAAGATAACTAGAGTTGTTAACTCAGTCATTAGGTAGCCCAGCGTCAATCAAGATCAAAATTGGAACCGGACTTTTACCAACCTTCATTTGTTTGTCTTTTCTTTGCATAAAGAAATAAATAAGGAGTGTCTCATTTATTTGTCAGTCAAATATCTTTTTAAACATTTTGAAATTATTCTCATTCCCTTGATAATTATACTTATCTTTGGGGGTTGGGACTGAAATGCAGTTCACATATAATGTGTCAAGATCAAATGAAGCTAATTAGTGTTTCCATTTTCTGAAATATTATGATTTCTATGTAGAACCTTAAATCAATTCTCTAATTATTCTGAAATGTGTAATTAATTGTGGGTTATAGTTACTCATTTGCATCAGGTTACGTTAGAAACTCAATTGTACTTTGAATCCTGTTAGCTCCCCTCTCATTACTCCCTTCTCTTCAGCCTGTGGTCCATTTTCTGCTGACCACACACTACCCTCTACTCTGATCAGTATTTTTTAAGCTTCTGCAAAGTGAGAATATGCAGCCTTTTTAAACTAACTGGATGTTTTGATTTCACACAATGTCCCTCAGCCCCACCGATGCGGCTGTGAACATCAGGATCATATTTAAGTCCTAGCTTCGGGTTTAATTTTCGAGGTACTGCCATATTATTTTCCGTAAGGGCTCTGCTAGCTCGCGCTGTTATCAGCAGTGTATGTAGGCTTCCCTCCCTTACGTATTTACCAACAGCTTCCTGATAATGTCATTCCAACCAGAATGGGAAGAAAACCCAGTGCGGCTTACATATTGGTTACCCTGCTAATTAGCGATCTCGAGCACTTTTCAGTTGCCCATTGGCTAGTTGTATCAAAACTTTTGAGAAATATCTGTTCAGGCTATTTTCCCACCTTTTACGGAGTAGGTGTTGATGATGCCAGGTTTCATTGCTGAGCTCCATATATGTTCTGGAAGTTAACCTCTTGTCAGATAAACAGGTATCAGATATTTTCCCCTACTTGATAGGTTTTCTCTTGACTCTTGGTTGTTTCTGTTGCTATGGCAGAACTTCTTAGGTTTATGTAATCCCATGCAACTCCTTTGGCTTTTCCTTGTTAGCCTTAGTCTTTGTACTCCTATCCCCCAAAGCTTTGTCTATTCCAATGTCTTTAATTGTTGCTTCTCTGTCTTCATTTAGAAGTTTCTTACTTTGAGGTTTTGCTACCTTAAATTATCTTGCTTCTTGACATATAAGGTATCTTTTTTTCACTTTCGGATTTCATTTGCACTTTTAGATTATGTGTGAAAATTGAATGCTGGAGCAAATGTCTTATGGGCAGCATACTGTTGGATCTTTTCTTATTCATGAGACATTTAACCCATTTAAATTCGAGGTTATTACTGATAAGAAAAACTTTACAATTGTGATTTCCTTAATTTTTAATTTATTATTTAATCATTTTCTGATTGTAGTTTGTTTCATTTCATATCTCATTATTAATTTTTATAAAGTTTTTTTTTAGGATTTTTGCATTTTCCTTTTCATTTGTTTATTTGCTTTCCTAGGGAGCCTTACTCTTTCATGTGTTTCTGTGATGGTAATTTTATCTTTTTTGTGTTCAAATACTGTATGCTCTTAAGAATTTATTATAGGGCTTGTTTGGTAATAATGAAATTCCTCAGTTTTTCCTTGCCTGGAAAATTATTTTTCCTCCATTTCTAAATGATGGATTTACTTTCTATAATATCCTTTGTTGATAGTTGTTGTTTCTGTTCTGCTCCAGAATTTTAACAAATATGATGCAGTGTGTTTATAATAATTCCTATGGTAAAACTTATCACTCATTTAGTCCCCTTTACGGGCTTGTTATATTGCAATGTAAATCTTACTGGATAAATTGTTAGATAACAGATGCTACAGTGCTAGTGTTAAGACTACTGCCATCAGTCTAGCAGGTCTGGGCATTAGATATACCTACTTTTTTTAAATTTTGAGGCAGGATCTCACTATGAGTTCAGACCGGCCTTGAACTCACTATGTAGCCTAGGCTGGCCTCGAACTCACAGCGGTGTACTTACCTTAGCCGCTCAAGTCTTGAGATTACACGCATGTGCCATCATATCTGGCTAGATACACAAGTTACACTTCTGGGGCATAAATTCTAGGTTCAAATTTGATAGCTGAGTGATGTTAGGTGAGTTATCCAGTTTCTTTATACCACCTGTTCTAGCCATAAATGATGATAATGATAGTACCTTTTCAAAGAATAGTCTAAAGATTAATCTCAGTGGTGTTTTCCATATAACTGCTAAGATTTGACCAAAATATCTAGAAACTAGCCTTGTGGCCTGGAATTTAACATGGTTGGAGGTGTTCTATGCTGCCACTAATTCAACTTTGAGTGATAGTATTACTACATATATAAGACATGAACATAATGGTCCATTAGCGGTCTCAAAGCTAACAGTTTCTGTTACGGAATAAACGCACTCGGATTGCCCTTAACTCTTCTCCCTCCAGCTTTCTTCACCATCCACCTCCTAAATGAAATTTGACACCCATGAGTTATCACTAACCTTTCTTTCCTTCACTTCCTATGTCCGAATCACCAGCAAGTCTGTTACCCAGGAAACCAAAGTCCATTTCACATATGGCCACCTCTTTTGCTTCGTACTGCCTTTTAAGCCAAGGTGCTGTCACTTTTTCTTTTTTGCCTATGCGATGATAGTGGCTCTCTGTTTTCCTAATTCCAATTTTACAATCCATTTCCCAAACAATAGCCACAGTGAGTTCTGAAAGGGACATATTATATTATATCTTTCCTATCTATAAATATTTAACTGCATTTCAGTCTTAAGAATAATAATTAGTTTCATGGCCATTTGTAAGTAAGCACCTCCATTTTTCACAGATTTTGAGCACTTGTCTTTTTTTGTTATATGCCAGTGACAGCAAGGACTTTTTAAAAATGTATTTAGTACAGGGTCTACAGGGCCTCACTATGCAATCAGACTCATAGTGATCCTCCTGTTTTCAGCGTCTCAGGTGCCGGCATGCACCACCACACCTAGTCTCAGTCGCCTGCCTAAGCAGGTGCTTTACTCCAGTGAGCTATCTGACAGGACCTAACAGTGAGGACTTCTATCCATTCCCCAAGCATGCTGAACCTATTTTCATTTAAGGGCCTCCATTCAGGACCTTATTCTCTCAGATCTTAGCCCAGATATCTCTCTAATTACTTTTATCTCATTGCTGAGACAAAATCCCCAGTGTCCAAAATTAAGGAAGGGAAGGTTTATTTAGCTCACAGTTTACAGAGGTTTCAGTCCATAATCAGCCAGCTTGAAAGGGTGGCACAGCAGAGGAGTAGAAGACAGCAAAAATAGCTAAAGCAAAGAGGGGAGAACAAGCCTCTTTTCCTTCCTTATATTATATGCAGGCTACCCAACATAGAGTAAGTCTTCTACACTCTAGGATGTGGAACTGCTGAATCATTTAGTTAAGCCTCTAAATTCAAGTTGACACAATGCATCAACCATTACCACATCAAAGGGTGTAAACAGCTGCCCTAGGGCATGTGCTCTACACATAGAACTGCTCAGTCATTTCACTAAGCTTGTAGACTTCTCACATTGGCGCACTGCATCACCCGTCACAGCCATCTCCTCAGTAGGTCAACCTCCCTTCCTAGAGGGTGTTTCCTGTGGATAAATTTAACATAATGCTCATGTCCCTATAGAATTAATTAAAGCAACTTCATATATATTTAGAATACTAGTAATTTTTGTTGTTGTTGTTGTCAGTTTGCTTCCAACAATGAAACACAAACTGTCAACTCCAGGGACTAGGAGATGCTGCACATCAATATTCCTACTTGGTATATGCACGATTATGTTCAGGTTCCTCTCAACACAACTCCATGAGTTAGGCCAGCATTGTATCCACATATGTAAAGAGTATGTTGTGTGTGATTGTCAGTTATATAATGAGTTAGAAAAACAATCCAATCACACTTTAGGACAATCTCAAGATCTGCTGACCACATAGTAAGCCAGAAATGCATTCAATGAACTAATGCACTAGTATCTCTTCTAAGAGTTTCCATCTTTTGGAGTGCACTAAAATATGTTTTGTGACAAGGGAATATTTTGCCTTTTTCTCTACTATTTTATCTCCAGTTTGTAGTCTGACATGATTGGCACAAATTGGAAAAAAAAAATGCAAAGCAACCCAACAAGCAAACAAACAATCAAACAAAAAAACATCTGACTAAAGAAGTCATTATTTAATCCCTGGTTCCACCAAACAAGCAAACAAACAAACAAACAAACAAAAGAAGTCATTATTTTGTATACACCCAAAGTGTTTCCTCCTGAAATATTTGGCATGTAGTCAGTCCTCATAGTTTCTGTGTGCTTTTTCTCTCATTGCCTTCAGAGTTCATATGTAGTTTTCTGCCTAACACTTTTGATCTAGATGAATTTTTTTAAAAGATATAATTTTTCACAAATCCTAAAACACAGTATGGATGAATTCAACACATAGTTATGAAGAATACTACTTAGGTGAGAAATGAAATATTTTAGAAAATAAGGTTACCTTTTTTCCCCCAAAGTTTATTCCAGAAATTAAAAGTGAAGATTGGAGAATCTGGTCTGCAGAGTAAGCTTGTGCTACAAGGAAAGGAATCCAAACCTTCTGGATGTCAGAAATGCCAAGTTAATGTTCTCTCATATGAATGCATAGATTCTAGGAAGAATAGAGTCTAGGAATAGGAAGAATTTATTGAGAGCGAGAAAGATTCTCTCTAAGAGGCACAAAAGGGGTCCTGAGAATTGGGTTATCCTGAGGCTACCTTGTTAGGTATATAATATAGATGATACAGAAAGAAAGAAAGAAAGAAAGAAAGAAAGAAAGAAAGAAAGAAAGAATATATATATATATATATATATATATATATATATATATTCCTAGGACGATCTATTAAGATTTGAGTGGCATTTAAACTTGGATGCCGAATGCATATTTCTTGGAAATTTTTTTATGCTAAGCCTTTCTTGGATGAGGACTATATTACATTAAATCAAAATGCCCATTGGAGATGCAAATTCTTAGTGTAGAATGTAAATAACTCAAGTAAGGTGACTTGATTGGCATCTGTACATTTCTTCCTAAGGCACTATAAAAGGGGTTGCTTGTATTTCAGAAAAAATATTCTATTCTAATGTCCATGCTGTACCCTTGGACAAGGTCTCTTCTTCTCTCCCTGAGTTGTTAACAATCAACATTTTGACCTGCTAGAGTTAACAAAAGAGCAGCGTATTCTTCTCACCTTCAGCATGTGCTCTGGTACAAGTAAAGCCAGCTGGTCATTCAGCCAGTGGGGATCTCCTTCCCTGTACTAATGTAGCTGAAAGAAAGGACAAGGTGAGAACTGGGAGAGCCAAGCACAGGTGTGCTGTGGGGACTCTGTCCTCAGTGCACAGCAGGGTCTGCCTCGGAGGGAACTCACAAGAAAACTTGAACAGTAAAGTAGGAGAAAAGGAGGAGCTGACTTTAGGAAGGGACACTTAGGACATCCTTTAGTCGTTGAAATAGACAAGCACTTAAGGTTCAGAAGTAGGCAGTTATAATTTCTATTCAGTATAAAAAAGAGAAGGAAACATTGAATTTATTAGGACATGGACTACTGAAACACCAGGCACCTATTAAAAATTTAAATTTAAGCAATCATGCAAGGAGACTGACAACTCTATGTTGTAGGAGCTGGTAGTCAAGGCTCTTTGTCAGTTTCCTTTCTAAATCTTCCACTTCCAAAGCTGATCACCTTGACCCAATTCCATCTCTAAATAACCCTTTTTCAATACTTTTTCTCCATTTTATGTCTTTATTAAGCTGTTTAAAACATAAAAAATCTCTTTCTTTTTCTGTACAACACCCTACTTCTGAATACCCTTCCCGCTTTATTTCTAGTTTTAGATTGAGACTCAGTGCTCCCCTCCTCTGTGTCCTTGCTGGTGCATCCACCTTTCCAGTCTTACTCTTACTTTTCCCCACTCCTCACACAGCACAGTGTAAACTGCCTCATTTTTATGTATTTTAAATTTTAGTATTTTATTACTTGACTAATATGTGTATGTGTGCTCACAGTTGGAGGAGATAGAAATTTGCTTCAAAATTATGTGTTTTTTTCTCTTTTCTCTCTTTTCATTAATACTAATTGAAGCACTCAGTGAGTGATTTCTATGTGGACTCGCCAGGCCAGGAAAATATTCACAACTGAGAACATTCAAAGAGAATACAAAATGTCATTCTGCTTTCCTTACATTTTCTCAATACATATTCTTCATGGATAGAAAACAGTACAGTGATTAAGTAAATTGTACACATGAAATCGTGAAGAATCTTTATGGTCAAGTATGTTAGCATGCCAGTAAGTTCACTGTAAGCTCTCCCAAGCCTGAGAAATCATATTATGCAATTTTAAAGTTTCTGTGCAGTGATTGGCTAATGCAACCTTCAGGAAGAGACTGACACGATCTGGACAGTGTCCTCCAAGGTTCATGCCTAAGTGCTGAGCCTCAGATCGGTGGTATCGAGAAGCGCTGTCGACTTTCAAGAGGCAAGGTGAGCAGGAAGTCCTCAGGTCTGCCATGTTCCCTCGAAGGAGTTGGTGGGAGCCTTTCTCTCTCTGTTCTGACTCAGGATGTGGACTCCTACCCCATTTTGTCTCCTGCTATACTGCATCACCTCAGCTAGAGGTCTGGACCAATGGAGCTGTCCGGTCTTCAGAGTAGAACCATGGGGACACAAAGCTGACCATATATATGTATGTCTAAATTTAAAGTAATTAAATGTCTAAATTTAAGTAATGTTTCCACAGAGACTTACAGCCTGTCTTGAAGTGCGTGGGCAGACGGAGTGTCCCCTCCCCTTACCATCACATTTACATATGTGTAAGAGCTTCCCTCAAGGGGTTCTCATATGTTTACCATCTTTCCTATTCACAACCTTCTCAGTGTCCTGGTGGCTAAGGGAGTTGGATTAAAGGGGAGCTGGTGCTAAAAAGGAGTGACTAAGACCGAGAATA
The DNA here is from genome assembly GCF_000260255.1 of Octodon degus. Taxonomy (NCBI): domain Eukaryota; kingdom Metazoa; phylum Chordata; class Mammalia; order Rodentia; family Octodontidae; genus Octodon; species Octodon degus. Next base: position 11,641,656 of record NW_004524610.1, read on the forward strand.
TTATCACACATAGTCTAAATCTTGCTCAGTCTGGTAGAAAAGAAAGCATTTTTTAAAAACTTTTAAAATGATAACTGTTTTTAGTGTATAACGTTTGCATGTGTGGCAGGGAGCCGATAAACACGTGGATATGACCTGATTCTCTTCCTTTATCTGCTCTCCTTCCCCCTCCTCTACTCTCCCCCTATCTCTTCATCCCCTCTTCCTTTGAGAAAGTAGCAAGATTTCTGAAAGGAGAAAACTGTAACAGTTTAACTAGAGAGGGTAGCGACAGGATTTTTAAGAACTGAATCTACAAATAATCTATCACATGGGTTTCAGTCAAAAAAATCTAGTTTTTCATGTTCTCCATCCCTATTCATTTTATCATGTGTTTGAGATAATTGTTACTTTTTCTTCATATAGTTGTTTAATTCACTTTCTCATTCTATTTTTTTTGCAGAAAAAGTATAGAAAAAAATATAAATATATATCTCACTTTTATATTAACATGCAGATTTTGTCCTTTCATGATGGATATGTGCTCTATACATTACGGTATTATATTTATTATAATTTATTTCATAAAAAATTGATTTTTAAATGACATATGTTTACTTGGGAGACTTACAATGAAATTATCATTTCACCGAGCTTTCTTTCTACTCCCACATCCACTCTTACTGGAACTGGGCTCTGTGCTTTGCATTCCACTGATGTAATCTCCAGCTTCCATTCCCATTTACTATAAGTGGAATTTCATGATATCTGACTCTACAATAAGTGAGCTCCAGAATCACTGACATTTAGTAGAATTACAGACCTTAGTGTCTTTGCGCATTCTGCATTAGAATGCATTATGTGCAGTTTCAAATCTGTTTTAAAGAAACAACCATTGATTTACATAGCTGTGTGGAAAAGTTCTATTTAAACTCCACTGCTTGATTTCGTGGTGCTGTTCTCTTCTTTCCAAAATCATTTGAAAATACTTCTTAGTATATTTGCAGTTATTCAATGAAAACAAAATATAATTTATGGATTATAAATCTCTTCTTCTAAAACTTTTGCTGTAATTGTAGCTCTGTCCTGGAATTTCTTTTTGTTCTATTTTTTTTTAAACTAAAAACTTTGATAGAAAATTAAGTGTTTTGCATAATTCTTATAATATTTTCTTTTAAAGAATGAGAGTCACATTTTTCTTTTTCTTTCAAGTTTAGGGGAGAGCTTAGTTGGAGTACGAAGTTTTCCTAAATAGCAGCTTTCTGGGATTTGGTGACAAAGCTGAAACTTCAGACGGAAAAGAGGAGTCTAGGCTGAAGGAGAGGGGAATGGCTGTGGACGCGGCTGTAGGAGGCCTGGGGCTGAGATGGTCCCATCTATTCCTCAGAGAGATCAAGAAGGCATGAGCTGCCAGTCACTGCTTTTTCAGCTCAGAGTCCTAGTGCTAAATCTAAAAGGACCAACCAGCCTCTCATCACAGTAAAGCTTCAGTTTTGGAAGCATCATTCCCTCAAGGGCCTGAGACCCAGGGATCAATGCCTAAGACACGTTTCCATCCTCTTTGATGGAAGGAACATTTAAAATTCATCCAGTTGCAGCTCGCCCACCAGCTAGGTGCTTAAGCAGTACAGTGTCTCCTCCTCTTCTCTCCTGTTCTGAGAGAAAAGCATCAGTGAGTTACAACTGCTTCAAAAGACAGCCTTCTGCCTCCACAGCCGCTAGTGTGCCACACTAAGACTCAGCTCTTTACTGTAGCTTGAGGGCATCTTGGCCAAAGAGTACAGAAACAGATCTAGCATGGCCTTGGCAGCAGTTTTAATAAACCCTTTTAATTTATAGTGAAGTGAGTTAGAACACCATTTCCCTTTGCTATATTTCTCTACACAGGAGGAGGTGAAAGTTGGATTTTCTAGCAAGTTTCTCAGTATTACTTCCAGGTCAGAAATGAGGCATATTGACTCAACACATTTGCTTCTGTATCTGGCAGCCAGAATATAATAAACATTGCAAATTTAAAGGAGAGTCAGTTGTTTAAGAGTAATCTTTTTGTGTATGTGTGGGAATTATTTTGTGTAGTTTTCTTTTATCTATGTGCTAATCTTAATCATGAAGAAATTAATGAGCCATATTAAATAATAAACCTTTTTCTGTAGTTGCAAATTGATTAACCAGAACTCATATGAATGATGGTATAAAGATTATTTATAAATCTTTTTCCACTATGTTTTGTAATCCAAGTTACAGTTTCCTATTTTGTAATTGTTGGATAATATAAAGCCGTTGTATTTTTAGAATCAAACTCCTTGGCATTCTTTAGATCCCTGCTAATTAATAATTGATAGTTAAGCCACTCTTGTTTTCTGATAGGTATTTGATTCTTATTTAGATTACATATTTTTGTACATATTTTAGTGCAACTATTTTAGAAAATAGTTTGTATATTGAGCTTAAACTTTAGATTTCCATTCAGCTTTAACTATTTATGCATTTTGTTGTGTGGATAGACCCAGTTGTGTCAGGGCAACTTACTCGGCTCACTTCAACTATTCTTTAGATTCTGGTGATACTGTTGTTGAAATGAAGAACACTGAACCTGCTTGCAAGGCACTAAGCATCTGGCATACAGCCCAACCACTCTTTGAATAACAACTTCATAAGATACAATTAAAAAAACAGTAAAATCCACACCCACGGGTACAGAGAGATGACTTCTGACAAACACGCGCATCCCTGGACCCACCTCCCCACTCAGACAAATCCCCCCCAGAAAATCCTTGCTGGTCCTTTGCACTTGTTCCTCACACCCCCAGTTCTTACCTACTTGGTTGCATGTGTCCTGGATTTTCTTCATGTGGGTCACTACCTGTACTTTTCGGGCCTGCAGTCTTTTGCCCAAATAAGTCTGGAAAAATCACCCACGTTTTGCATTTAACAATAGTTGTCCCTCTTACAGACCAAAAGCTTCCAGGACATCTTGATGTTTAAGTAACTAACCTCACGGTGACATGTAGACCATTTCTAATTTTTAAGTACCATGAATAAATCTAATTAATGAGTCATACGAAGTGTTTCTATGGACATGGGCTTTTGCTACTCATACTGATCTAGAAACTAAATTCGTAGATTGCATAGGAAATGCACATTTAATTTTATAAAAAAAATAAAGTGTTTTCCACAGCAATGGCCTGGTCTTAATGGGGTTTATGCACATCTAGCAACATGTATGTTGGACAAGGTGGCTTTCTGGGTGATGAATGGCAGTATAAGTTTTCTGCTTTCTTTCTTCATTTTTAAAGAATTTTAAAAATATAAATAAAATCAGTGCTGTATATAGAGACTGAGAGATAAACAGAATAAATATTTTTGCTTAACCTTTGAAGCAGGCATTTACTTGCTTCAGGCTCAGCGATTCACTTCCTCGAGGCAGAAGCAATGATGCTAAATATCACTCTCCTGAAGTGGACTGAGTGGTAAGGTTTTTTTGTATCATAGATAAAAAGATTAGCAAGACAACTTTTTTTTATTAGAACCCTTCTAAGCAGAAAAAAAGGAAAATGTATTTATGTATTGTGCTCAATACAGGCAAAATGCACCTAGAATGAGTTTTAAAAGATTAAAATATTTTTAGATTTTAAAGAAGTAGAAAAGTTTCCATCTCATAAGAGTATGGACTACTTCGAAACAAAGGAAAAACTTGGAATAGCAGATAGGAAGAAATCTGATGGGCAGTGGAGGGCGTACAAACTCGGGCTGTCAGTTTTGGGCAGGCAAATGAGGGCGGGGTTGAAAACTAGGAGGACAGAGAAGTGAAAGACCACAGTTCAGTTTTCTATTTGTTTATTTGGCGCAGGATCTTGCTATGCAGCTCGGACTCCTAGTGATCCTCCTGTCTCAGCCTCCCCAGTGCTGGGATTACAGGCATGTGCCACCACGCCCAGTTTTGGTGGCTGGCTTGGCACAGGGCCTCTGTGGCATGTAGTGCCAGAGATCAAACCCGGGTCCTTGCACTTGCTGGGCAGGCTCGTAGACAGCAGAGCTATCTGCTCAGCCCAAGTTTGGATTTCTTTTTAGTAAAGAGAAAGATTACTTTGTGATAAGTGGTGGAAAACCCAGACTTTATTTTTAAATTACATGTATGAACTTTATGCATTATTCAATAATTTAATTCATATGTGTGGTGTGAACTGGGCAGGCCTGGCTTCCCTTTGTCCTCCAGTGCCACCTTCCCAAATTCTGGTCATTACTATTTCACATTTAGGGAGACTTTCTTCTTATTCTCTTTCCTTCCTTTTCTCTCCCCTCCAGCCTTTCTTTCCTCCCCCCCTCCCTCCCTTCCCACTAGTGTGATACTGGTTATTCATTCTAGGCCCTTCAAGCTGAACTTCCATCCCAGCCCTTTCCAGTTTTCCTGTTTTGGGGAAAGGTCTTGCTAGGTTATTACTTTGCTCAGGCTCGGCTTAACCCTGTTATTGTCTTGGAAGTACCTGCAGGACTTGTTTCTCTGTGGCTGGCTTCTTGCACTAAAGGGACTGTGAAAGGCCAAGTGGGATCTACTAATATGTTACTGGGATGGATGGGATGCGCAGAGTTACTGGGGAGGGATGCACAGAGTTACTGGGGTGGGATGCACAGAGTTACTGGGGTGGGATGCGCAGAGTTACTGGGGTGGGATGCGCGGAGTTACTGGAGTGGGATGCGCAGAATTACTGGCATTGCTGAAATCTAGCTGTGTGAAATGTTATCACATTGGCAAGTAGTAGTAGCTGGGGATTTAAAACTTATTCCATAGTTTTTTTCACTTTAAATTAGATTAATTTAGCCAGAGGAAGCTGCCTCATCCCTGATTATTATAATGATTTATTTTCCTAGCAAATTTTCTGTCTAAACAACACATTTCTGTGATAATAGATCCAGTTCCCCAGCTACCTAAGCTGCTTTTTATGACTCTTCATATGAGGTAAATATCAGTTTGAGTTTCAGCTGTTTTTTCACTGTTTTGATAGTATTAGCAATTTGGTTTTAGTTATTAGTAACTTGAGATTCTTTTAAAAATATAATACTGGTGCCTTCTTGCAAGTTGGTAGCTGCGTTTCCACATCTGGAACTGATTTGTCTGCAGCGTCTATATTACATACACCATGATAGTCATAAAACAGTGTTGAGCTCTGAGAGCAAATTACAGGCCACTTATTAGCAATAAAATGTAGTCAAAATATATTCATGCATAAAGATATTTCTTATGTAGAGATTTTACTTCAGCATATAGTTAATCTAAATTAAATGAGTTTATAATTGAGGTATTTTTGTAAGGGAAAATAAAATCCATCTGTTTTATATAATATATGTTTATTTCATATCACAGCAAAATCTTAGATATCTTTTGAGAGCAGATTTGTGTGTCATTAAATACAGCTGTTGTCTTCCTCCATGAGTACAGGAATAGATTAGATATAAATTAGAAAAATAAAAAAGGGATTATGGGGATATGGAAGAGAAAAATTAGATAAGAAAAGGAATTCTAAGTTTCCCATTCACTTTATTTTCCCTGAGGATTGTTAACCAAAATAATGTTCCACATAAATAGTTATGGAAATATAGAAAAATATATTTTCTTAAAATATTTTCATATGGCTGAAGGTTTGCCTCTTTTGCTCTCTTCTCATCACTTTCAAATGATACGTGGTTTTGGGATATTCTACTGGCTTGATACTTCAAGCCACTGGGGAAATGCTATCTAGTATTTAAGTGCATTTGAGATTGCACTTTAGAAGTTGTATGCACGTTTCATAGAAAAGCAAATGCCCAAATCAGCAAGCAAAGAGTAAAATGAGCAGCAAGGAAATACTCTTTATGTTAAGTGCCAACCTGTGTAATTTCAACGTGTGATCCTCTATAATTTATGGATGTAATACTTTCTTCAACTTCAACATAGCTTCCGGGCCCGGAAGATCCCAGCCCAGACTGAAGTGTGTCTAATCTGAAAATAACTATGTCATTTCAAAAGAAGAATTTGATGTGGTTGTATTTTGTCTTTGAGGCTTTAGTTTTAAAGTTGTACCACCGAGGTAGATAACAAAGAATGGTTTCACAGACACTTACGTTTAGAAGAGACTTAGGAGCCCTTGTGACCCAAGTGAAAAGTGTGTGTGCTAACTCAGTAAGTTGTTTATTTGAGGTTTATAGTAAAGATGAAAATGTCCAGTAAAGATGAAAAATCCTCTCATACAGATTGATAATTAGGTTGGGGTAGTCATTCTGGATTTCACTGTTACTGAACTTACATATGTATTAATTTGTAATGTCTCAGTTGTATTTTTTTTTAATTTAATTTATTTATTTATGTGTGTGTGTGTGTGTGTGGCCAG
>NW_004524610.1:11648099-11650915 GCF_000260255.1 Octodon degus
TGGCATGTGGTGCTGGGGGATCGAACCGCGGTCCCTGATGCTTTGCTAAGCTTGTTCTAAGTAGGTGCTTTAGACCACTGAGCCATCTCTCCAGCCCTCAGTTGTATTTTAAATGCAATAAGTTTTACTCATATTTGTAGGGTGCTTTTCAATTCCTTCCATTTACTAAAAATGAAATTGTTGCCTTCACACATTTCATAGCTAGTGCACATGACTGATTGTAAGAAGAAATCAGAACACATTAAAAATTAAACTTATGTACTTGGCTTTCACCGGGTTTTCTTGGTGCTAACCCTACGTGATGAGTTGGAGCTGAGATGCGAGAAGAGTTGGTGTGCTGCGCAGCACTTTGGCTCCCCGTGAGCGGCCTGAACACCATTGCTATGAGTTCAGTGTGTGGCTGAGCATCATCAGGCATTTGCTTCTATAAAAACATTTTGCCAAAGAATGTATATATAATTCAAAACATCATGCTGTGCACAGCAAGTACATGCAATATCACGTGTCAATCTACAAAGAAAGAAAAGCACACTTCATAAATATTTCTCCCAGACACTGAGGTGAACAAGTTTAAAAGGCTAATGGAAAAAATTATTTTTTTGAAACACACTCATATATTTTTTCCTTTTCTAATTGTTTACTCATTGAATTAGTCTTTGGTAGTCTTTGTAGAATTATAGAAGGAAAGGGCAAGATTGAAGGAAGAATTTCTACTAGGAGCATTTCTGGTTCTTTTAGTGCAGTATTTTGCAGAACAGCATGAGAGTTGTCTTCTAATTGTGTAGGATAAGAACAGCCCACTGAATAGTGCTTAACAGCAGTTTACCACAAGCCAGTTATAATGTCAAAAACATTGGAGCCTTTTCTTTTCTTCCATAGTTGAATAATGATAAATGCTTTCATGCTGTGTAAGAGCCATTGAAGTGTGTCTCTCTGCAGGTAAACTTAGCAGTATCTTATATAACTCCACTCAATAGGAGCATTACTTAAACAGTATGAAATTCATTGTCTGACAAGAATTATATCACAATTTGGAATGATGTTTATGCAAGTAGATAGCCTACTAGCAATTTTCTAGTTCAAAAATGGACCTCTGAGGCCACAATATAGAAACCAAGTGTTTATTTGGATATGGTAGTGAAAACTGTAATTGTTTCTCATGGGAGAAAAATAAACTAAGGAATGAGATTGAAAAGAAACTTAATCATTTGGCCCTTATTCTTCAAATATGTATATGGAGAGATAATTTGTGTTTTATAAGTCCAGAAAAAGACGTATACCATAATTCAGCAGTCTAAGTAGCCACTATGTTTTCAAAATCTTTGAAAAATTTCTGTAATTTTATTGAAATGTAACTATTTATTGCCTCTGTACCCAAGGTCTAATTATTTACATGTCAGCCCCTGTTATCTTTTTTCTAACTGTTCTGTGCTTCTTCCTGCTAAATTAGTTCCACCTGTCTTCCTGGGGCCAGACTTGTTTTTCATGGCAAGGTTCAGTAGTAGCCACTACTGAATGGTAATATCCAGGTGACCCAACGCCCACTTGGTTTACTCGTGTATGGAAACAGAGACTAGAAATTTCAGGCATTGGCCAATTTCTTGAAAGTTTTCAATTTAGGTTCATTCCTACCCCTATTCATTGGGTCTGTAGATAGATCAGAATCAGCTCAATTAACGGAGAACACTAACAATAAATTCCAATTTTAGCAAGGGAATCAATTAGCATTTGAGTTACTGCAGTTTAATAAGTAACTGTCCAGCGCCTTGTTGAGTGTTTGTCAAGTGGAGTGCACAGTGGTCTCCTCACCCAGCAAGTCTGTGGAGCGCGGCTTTTGTAAGATGACTGCGATCATTTCAAGTTTTCTGTCTCTTGTAACTGCATGGTCTTTATCCAGAGGTTGCTTTTGGGATGAGAACCTGGCTGCTGAGCACGTGATAAGGTGGTTTTTCTTGAGCAGTGCAGCTCTGGAGAAGCTGCAAGATATTTCACCACTCTGAGAAGGTGCTGGTATTAAGGGCAGAGGAAGTGGACACTGCTGAAGGGTAGAGAGGTGCAGAAATGGCACCTTCTAAGCAGTAGGAAAGGTAGGAAAGGAGTGTGAACTGTTCGCCTCCTTGTTGTGTTTGTGTTTACTTTTCTTTTTAATCTTCCTTAATACTACTAATATTTTTCTTTCATTCCTATTGTATTGAATTTTCTCTATCACAATGCTATATTAATGCTTTCAAGTATTTCTTAGATATAATAAAGAAATCCCATTTTCCTAAATTGAATTATGCATTTAGAAAATCAACAGTAATAATACCAATATTTGGGGAAACTAAATCATGTAATAATACCATTATTTGGGTAAACTAAATCATTTTTTTAAAACTAAATCATTTATGTAAACATAAATACATTATATTGCATTGATTTTTCTCTATCGTAGGCTGCTTCATTGTCTTGTCTTGCCCATCCTACTTTACAAAATAGATAGATCCTGACACTGAAGCCTTAACTCTTAAATTATTAATAATAGAGATAACATGTTTGTGATTTATTGCAATTAAAATTATATAGACTAAAAATGAAAGAAAAAAATTTCTCATTTGTTAATACAAGAAATTCATCAAGTCCGTTGAAAAACTTAGCACTATTTGCAATGATTTTTATTTTTAATTACTTAAAAGTTTCTTCCATGTCCTCTATTTTATACTATATCTTTTTTTTTTAATTTTATTTATTTATTTGAGAGAGAGAGAGAGAGAGAGAGAGAGAGAGAGAGAGAGAGGGAGAGAGGCCAGCTCAGCCCACCAGGGGGCAGGGCTGGC
>NW_004524610.1:11651015-11672273 GCF_000260255.1 Octodon degus
TGGTGCTGGGGGATTGAACCGCGGTCCCTGATGCTTTTGCTAAGCTTGTTCTAAGTAGGTGCTTTAGACCACTGAGCCATCTCTCCAGCCCCCATGTCCTCTATTTTGAAGTCATTTTATCTCTTATTTTGCTTTCTTTTCCTTCTCTTTTTAAACTCTTTATGTCACAAAAGTCAAATCAAAATTTGTTTTAGTTATGGTCTTTGAATCCTTCTGAACCTCAATGGATAAAGAGAATTTCCTGCTCACTTGTGGGTTTATATATTATTATTATATTTGATTTGTAGGTAGATAAAGGGAGAAGAGTTTGAAATTAACGCTAGCTTTTCTCCATAAAATTATAATTTCTCCGCAATTCCCTTAGTGCAGGTGTACAATTTTAAATGTTATTTCACTTTTTACACACATAGTTCTCTTTATGTTCTCTAAGCACCCGTAAGAACCTTTATTTTTGTCTTCTTAATATTCCCAACTTTTTTGTTCTCTTTTCCTTTATTTTATCATTATAGAATATATGGGTCAAGCAACTGTGATAGGAAAACTATTTATTTAGTTTTACAAGAGAAACAGTGAGAAGTAAAAAATTAGTATTATTTTTCCCAACATGATTTAGTTTACCCACATATAAGTATTATTACTGTTGATTTTCTAAATGCATAATTCAATTTAGGAAAGTGGGATTTCTTTATTATACCTAAGAAATGCTGGAAAGCATTATATAGTCTTTGTGGTAAGCTTGCTAAATTGAAAGCACATATATTTGCATGCCAGGAATGGTTGTGTTTACGTGAAAACTTTTAATATATTTTCATTATAAAAATCTGCATAATGTCAAATTAATGAAAAGGAACAAATGAATTTGAATTTATCATGTGTCAAAAGATGGATTTCCCACCTTCCACTACTTTCCAGCTCTCCTCTGAAAAAGCTTTCCTAGAAAATCGCTGTCACACAGCTCGTTGTTCACCCAGGCAGCTAATACTGCTCCTGTCTTCACTTGTCTCGCTTTCTAAATTGCACTCAGCAATTCTTCGGAACGGAATGAACACTTGCAGTGTTGAGTTAAAAATATACATTTTAAATTTCCAGCACAGAATATGATTTCTGGCGTCTGTCTGACTATCCGGTTTTCTTAAGGCAGAAAACTTAGTCCGGGTACTTTCAGTCGAGTCGGTCAATTTTTGGGCCCCTTTTCCATTTGATCTCAAATTAGTTCCAGTTTTACCCTCCGGATGCTTCTCCCGTGAGGAGTCTGGGCGCTAGGGGAACACATGCGGTGTCCTGACGGCAGGAGTGAGAGGCGTGCATTTTAGATCTGAAATAAATGCAACCACTTTGGGAGTCTCTTGTGGTTGTCTCAAGGAGCAGAGATAGGAGTTCCTCCCAGGCCAGACCTACTTCCACCAGATAGCCTCAGAACTACTGGGCCCCGCACATAGCACCTGCTCCAGGGAGTTTCTTCTCACCCGCCAGGCTAGGCTCCTCTCTGACAGCAAATGACTCCATCCCTGCTTCGTTTCCCTAGCGATGGACCCAGAAGAGCGTTGCGAGTTATCCTTCTCCTTCCCTCCGAGGACTGCAGGCTCCTGTGAGAGCTGTGTTTCTGTCTGCTTGCTCTGAGCCCCAAGTAGCCAGCTGACCACCTGCTATCCAGAGGCTGCTACTTGGAGAGTTCTACTTCTTGACGTTAAACGTGTACTCTTTTTCAGTGTTGATTATGATAAAACTGTAGGTCATTGTCAGTACTGTCATTAACATCATCACCGTTTCACCACCTAATAGTTATCTGGTGGTTAATATTTGCCACCAAGCAATCCTATTTTCTGGGAAAATATCGGAGGAGCCCTGTGACACCACCATTTTTGTGGGTTATGAGTAATGAGTTGCAGCAATCTCAGAAGGGTCAGCCTACCACTGCTTCCGTTTCCTTACAGGCTCACAACTATTGCAGTGAGTCGGGCCCCCTGTGTCATGACTGAATTAGTCACAACTGCCTTTTGATAGCCCTTCTTGTTTCCAGCTTAGCTTTCTCTCATTTGCTTCTTGCACTTCAGTTAAGGATAAATACCAAAAATATAACCCTCCTGAGCCACTCCTCTGTGTGTAGATGCTGCCGTGCCTCTGACTGACCTTAGTATGAAATTCAGCTCTGTTAAGGTGATTTATAAGTCATGCAGACATACATCCCACTTAGTCTCTGACAGCCCTGGTTAGCACCTGCTGCCCCAGCCAAATTCCTAATGGTGTCCTCTTCATCCTCAGAAGCGGCCTCCGTTAGATGATGAATTATCAGACCACTTTTTTGTATGGTACATTTCCTTTCTGCTTCATCTCTCTCTACTTTTTCAATCCTAATCGGAAAAGTGGCCATTGTGATTGCTTTTCCACTTACGGAGTGTGTCACAGCCTCAGTTCTGGGCTTGAACCCATCCTGTTGCTGTTGCCTGAAACCCCGTTGGTAATCTGACTAATGGGTGTCAGTTGTCATCACTCAGCTTCTGTGCTGTACTGCCTTCGAAACAGATTTTAATCTATAGATTCCTTTAAAATTTCTTACCTTCTGTATCCACATTTACACTATGTTTCTCAATCTAACCTCTTTCCTAGTGAACCATATTTGCATAGTAACGTCTTTGTTTCCTTTCAAAATGAGACTCATGGGAAAATGAGACTCTCAGTTTACTCTCTACAGTATCCCCGGGGCTTTAGACTTGTTGGTAACGTAGATGTTATCAATATATATGGTGTGTGTGTGTGTGTGTGTGTGTGTGTGTGTGTGCATGCACACGCGCACTTGAGGAATTAATCAGACAGCTGTAACTTCAGAATGCCTTTGCATTTCTGCATCTGCTCTTGGCTTTTCATATTAGCTGAGCACTGTTACAAAAATGCAAAGCATTGCAACAATAGAGAAAATGGAAAGAAATGCTAGCAACAGGCCTGCCTTGACTATCAAGTAAGGAAAAAATGGAGAAGACTTGAGAGGCATTGAGCCGACAATTGGGATGGACAACTACGTTTTATTTCTGACCATCCCATCCTATCTTCGTACTGTTGCTGGCACTTATCTTAGCAGGGGCTCATAAAAAGCCTGAGACCCATTATGCTTTGCCTGCAGTGTGCAAAGTTATTATAACATCTTATATAGTAACACAATTTTCAGTAAGTGCAGAAAGCAATTATGGCTGAATGTGAGGAACTATTGGACTAAGATTATCCCCCCTTTTTTTAAAAGTTGGTAACAGTTATGTTAAACAAAACAAAATGATTTCTAAAATGGTGACTAAAAGTAAGGGCTGTTTAAATACAATTTATAGCATTTATTTTCAGAAGATGAAAGCAGGAAGCTGAAGGAGCATGCATTGTTTGTGAGTTATTTTTGAAGGTGAAATTCTGTTTTCCAAAAAGAGATTTTAAACTTATGTCCCAGAATACCTATGAATGTAACCTTATTTGCAAACAAGGATATTGTAAGTGTAATCAAATAGGCGAGGTCATGCCAGGTTAGAGTAGCTTAACTTAGTGTCCCTAATGTTCGTATAAGAAGCAAGAAGAAAGTCCTGGGAAGATAGAGACAGAAATTGAAGTGAAGACACACTGAGGGTTAGTAACCACCACCAGAAGTTTAAAAAGATCCTTCCTCACAGTGTGTACAATGAAGCAATCCTTCTGACGCTGGTTTTGAACTTCGAATAATTCAGAATTGTGAAAGAATAAATAAATAGCTGTCATTGCAAGCCACCCAGTTTACTGTGGTAGCCACAGGAAATTTGCCTAGCTATTTTAAAGGGAAAATTATATATTCAGTATATTTGTATGGAAAAAGATGGTGCTAGATATGACACAGCGATCAGCAGAAGAGCAAGTATTTAGGATTTAAATTCTGTGTTGTATATAGTGTGGGTTTATATATGCTTTTTATTTAATGATGTCATTGTCACTGCTAATTCTTCTAGTGACACAATTACTAATCTGCTGTAGTAGAAGAATTAATCCTAAACCCTGGGGCAGGGCACACAAGCCCTTGACTCTTAACTTGAGAGATTTATTTCTCAATCATGGTATGTCTCATGTAGGTCCATCTGGTGTTTCAGGGTTCCAATTGTGATATTTTTTTTTTGAACAGAATATACTTATTGAGAGAAAGAAAGCTCCTGTTCAAGAGAGGGACAGGAGGGGGGCCCGAGAGGGTAGTTCCCTGGGAAGCTGTCTCTTCCAGGGACTTTTATAGTGTAAAACCATGTGAGGCTAAGGTAGAGAGAATGGGAACTCGCTTAGGTGGGCAGGAGGTGGGACAAAACTATGGTCAACCAATGGGATTACATATGGGACAGGGTCTTTTCCTGTTGGGGGTTGGAATGTGGAATAGGGTCTCTTTCTGTGGGGGGTTGGGCTAGTGACTCACTTGGGTCTTTCCAGGTAATTGATAACTATTTAGAATATCAATCCCAGGTGCTACTCGTTTAGCATTTGTTTGGCCTTTAGGTCTTTAGGTCTGGTTCACAGCAGGAGCATCCGCCCCTCCCACAGTAGTAAGGCATCTCATCTTCTGTGCTGTCTTCTGCGAGGGCCTGGCCCTGTCTGACTGCCTATAATATTTTTATCTAACTCGGCTGCCTGCAATATTCCCCCCTCTGAAGAAGTAACCTGAACTGCCATGAAGGGAAATATAGGCGAAGACCGCTCTGGCTTCTTCACACTGAAATGGGTCGCTGTTGTTGACTGGCAGTCAGATATATTTTTTAAAGGTTTTAGCTAAAGGCCCTCAATAGATGACAGACAGTTTTCTCTTGGGTAGATGTTTAGTTTTGAGTCTAGAGGAGACAAAGCCAAAGAAACAAGTCAAATAATCACAACAGGATAATTACGAAAAAGATGAGTTAGAACTTTTTGTAGGCCATGTGTCTTCCCTTTCAGTCTGAGGAAACCCATGTTAACAACTGCCAATATAAGGAAAAATCCTGTTAAACTTTCAATAGATTGCTTATACAGATTTGTCAATAGTTACCCAGCCAGTGGCCCACTTACAAATGGAAAAATACTCTTTTTCCTATGCCCGGTAATTCATGTTCCCCAGTAATAACAGAAAAGGCCAAATTGTTTGAGACAGTACACAATGGCCATAAAAGATAAAAGGGATTAAACCTCATATTTAAGAGATATTTGTGATTTTTTTATGATGTCACCAAATCAGCCAAGAACTTTCACGCTTATTGTGGCAGAGAAGAGAGTGGGGTGAAACTGGCACTCCAGGGCTCCAGGACTCTGCCCAGGTCATAGTACCTGAAAATGCTCATGTGCCCCTGGGAGCTCCAAAGTGACACAGAATTATAGAAGACACAAGATATACTTGCTGAGAACTACTGTACCCACATATAATGGTTGAAAGTTGTTTTCAAAATCCATTAAAACCATACCATCTTTGCAATGTCCTAGATATTTCCATAATTGGATTTACTTTTATCCCTGTAACAGTGTTTATGAGCTTTTTAACATGGTGTTTGTCCCAAACTACTTACTGGCAACACAATGTTCTTCTCCATCCGAAATCATTCTTGTTCAAACATTTATTAGCATCCAATTCTAGCATGATTGAATGGCTTATAGAAGAGAAGAATGAAAAGGATAGGTTATGTCACTCAGTGGTAGAGAGCTTGCCTGGAATGCTCATTCCTTAGGTTCAATTCTTACCATTGCATTTAGTACAATTACTTAATGACTTTTTTTGTTTGTTTTTTGTTAATTCTTACCATTGCAAAAAATTAAAGATTTTCAGAGCAGAAGGCACACCTTTATATGTTTATTACATCATTTTGTGCAACAAAGTATCAGTATTTCAGGAAGATATATCATTAGAAATAGTACTTCTATATAACAAACTAAATATTTGCTAAGCATTATATTTAGCTTGTTATATAAAAAAACTTGATAGTCCTAGGTATTTCCCAATACTCAGCACACATATAGCTAGTGTCCCATCTTGTGTTCCACTGGATCTAGGAGTACA
The DNA here is from genome assembly GCF_000260255.1 of Octodon degus. Classification (NCBI taxonomy): domain Eukaryota; kingdom Metazoa; phylum Chordata; class Mammalia; order Rodentia; family Octodontidae; genus Octodon; species Octodon degus. The sequence goes on from NW_004524610.1 coordinate 11,657,023, forward strand.
GTTTCATGCAGATGGGTTACTGCCATGCATGAACAGGTTCTGACTCCACTACAGGTTGACAATCACTTTAATCAATGCAGCTGCAATTAGTGTTTACACAATAATGTCTTCCTTTAGAGAAGAGGAAGTTCTACAGAACTAACATCAACCAGCCATTGTCAGAAGATGAGCTTGAGTTCTACAACATAATTTTGAGATATTCATGTGTTTAAAATTCATTGTCTTAATATACTTTGCCTGTGAAAGAATTAAATTAATTTCATGAAATTTGACTGAATGGCTGCTGTTAAAGCTAAAACCAGAAGAAAAAACTTAGAGAAATTAAGGGTTGGTGTGAATTAGGAAAACTGAAACATTATCCACTACTAATGGTCACTTAAAAAAATAGCATGGCCACCATGGAAATCAGCATAAAGTCTCTTCAAAATGAGTAAAAGTATAATACCACATGATCCAGCATATGGTATGTGCCCAAAGATTAAATGTTCTTCACGGGATATTTGGACATGATTGTTTATAATAGTAGTAGATGCAGTGACTGAATTGAGGTAGCAGCCATGCATCAGTAGATGGATAGATAAGCAAAACATAAACTATGGAATGTTATTCATATGGTTAAAGCTAGGAGGTTCTGGTACATACTACTACATGGATGGATGTTCTTGGTGACTTTATTGTTTCATTTTCAATGTAACTAATGATCACACTCTCATAGGAAATTTGTGCCTGTGTGTAATCTATTTTGCTTCCTTTTTTCCCCTTTCACCTCACCTCTCTTTAATCCCTCTCCTGATCTTCATTTGCAAAAGCTTTGTTTCCATCTTTTCTTCTATTCTCTTGGGCTTTTTTCTCCTTTCTTTCCTCCTCCCCGTCCCTTGTTCCCCTTCCCACTTGAACATGGGTGGATTTCAACAATAATATTACAGGTGAAATAAGTGAGGAAAAGCAAATCATGTATGATTCCACTTACATGAGATGGTTAGAGTAGCCAGATTCCTAGAGATGGAAAGGACAATGTTATATTTCATCCTCTGGAAGGAAGGAGGATTGGGAGTTTTTGCTCCATGGATGCAAAAGTTCACCTTTGCAATCCAAACAGAATTCTAGAATTGGATGGGGAGGTAATTTTTATGATACCTTGTTTAGATATTTTACACTGTTGAACTCCGAGTTCAACAGTGGCTACGATGGTGGATGTTATATTATATATCTTTCTTACAATTTAAAATAATTCCCTACAATTTGAAATAATTCGAAAATTGCATTCTCACCTCTTGTGCTCTATGCAGAAATAAAGGCCACCTGTTTTATGATGCTCTCACATAGTAATGAACAATTTATTCTTGAATTGCTTTCGTTTTGGATTGTGTGAACAACAGTGCTAAGATACCTTTTATTCTGTATGGCCAGCGGCACTTAAATTCTGTCACAAGAGCTGCAGCAGGAAAACATGCTGGGCTACACAACCGGTCTTTGTTTGCTTCTTTGTGGCATGATTTGTGGTCTTCCCACTTCACTGAGAGCACGGTGGGGCCTGCACTTTCTGGAAGAGCTTTGCGCAGCCCACTCAACAGATCGAGGATTCACACTCACTGCTACCAGCACTATGTTTCCTCTGGAATCTGCTGGTTCTACTTGCAGATTGTGGGCAGGCATAGCGTTGGATTGACGTTTATGTCTGTTAACAATTTTTCGAATTTCCTCAGTTTTGAGTTTTTCTGTTTTTGAACTTCTTGGTATTGGCTGATCTTCAGCACAACTAAATTTATGATCCTCAGAGGTTACTCAGATATTTGTTATGCAATAATAGAATAATAGAAATCTGATTCTCAATATCAAGGAAATACGATCCACAAGATGATGATGATGAATTGGGACAAAAAAGGTTCAAGGCTTTAATATTCTAATGGGTTCAAGAGGTACAGACAGTTTAAACCTTGTTCCTTTTTTCAATATAAATCCAAAATAGCTTGTTTTTTTAACAGCTATTATGTAATGCTAGTGCAGTACTTTGGTTAATAAATGGCATTATGAGCCATATTTTCAACATTTGTGTTTCTTTTTAATGTTGTAGTCATTTTGCTTTGACAATTTCAGGAAATTTGAACTATCTCCTGAGCCCCTCTCTAATTTTGAAACAAACAAAGGCTACTTTGTTAATTAGAAATATTTAGTGTAGTGTTAAAGCTTAATATCAAAAAAGCGTTTAATATTCATCAGATATAACCTTGGAGTCTTATAGGTTTGACTGAGAAATAAATCCCTGTACACTTAGGCCCTGCTAACAAAGATGAAATGGAGAATTCAGTAGATAGATGATGACGTAGACTAAGTTTGATATCCACTTTGAATATATCCATCCTCTAAGGTACGGTTTTAGGAATGAATTGTCAGCTATGCACAGCAGGACACATTCAGTAGTCAGCTTTGCATTAGTGTAGGACAATAGCTGAGACAGGCTACTTATGAAGCAGCAAAGGTGTACTGTGACTCCTGACTTGTGGATCAAGAAGTCCAACCAGTATGGTAGACACCATGCTGGCGAGGCTATACCTTGAGGGAAGTATCATGGTGGGAATGCACATGTGTCTCTTTCAGTGTAGGCCCTTTCTTTCTCCTTGTTAATCCACAAAGATTCAGTCATGCATCTCCATTAATGCAGAATTTGGGGGCCTCAACTATCCCATGAGTTAGGGAGATGAGCCATACTCAAATCATTGCAGTTGTGAAGATCCGAAGGATGTTTCTGAAGCAGAGAAGTGTGTGTGGTGCTGAACTAGAATGAAGAATGGGACCCAACAGTGGTTCTTTGCCATTAATGAATTAGCTAAGACATCCCCAGTCAAGTGCAAGTCTCCCTCTTCACTCACATTTTTTTTCTAGAATAATGGTGTCCAAATTCCTTTATTGGTAAAAAGTGCATTTCAATTTTGACTACTTCTCTTTTTTCCAGAAACAATAAAATATCATGATTATCATGAAGAGACTTACTATATTTAGTGCACTCAAGTGTATTCTAATATTTCTTTTCTATTTTTTTGTGTATTTGGTACAGGGTCTCACTACACAGCTCCGAACTCATAGTGATCCTCCTGTTTTCAATCTCCCCAGTGCTGGGATTATAGGCGTGCGCCACCATGCCTGGTCTCAGTAGCTGGCTCAGCGTGCCTGGGAACGGGGCTAGTGCTGCCCTCTTTTCTATACTCTTTTGCTTAATATTAATTTTGACTTGCTTAATTGATTTAGAGATCCACGACCAGATGGCAATAACAAACTGAAGAAGTGCTGTCTGGATTATTTTATTTTATATTTGACTTCATTAGGACAACAGTTGAATATAGGTTGATTAAGCAATGAATCATTATAAATTTACCTGCACAGATTAAAAAGTATGTCTATCAGCTGAAATTTTAGCTCAGGATATCTAACTGAAATTTTTCGTGACGAATTTCCCACATCAGTACTTTATTAAAAGTTCATGTCTGTATTTGCTGAATAATAAAAAGCTCTTTAAAAATAAAAATTTGTTATGACATCTGTCAGAAAATCATTGTTAAATATGTAATTTTTAATTTTCCTATCATCACCTCCTGTATTTGTATGGTGATATTTTAAGAGTCATCACTGTAACACTATATTAAAAAATGATTTTTTTCTTTTAAACAAAGGATTTCTGAAGGATTAAGCATTTGTTATCTGACAGGAATTTTAATTCTTAAACTAATAGTGTCTTTTCTTCCAGAAAAGCTTTGAAAATTCTTGTTACGTTCTATCAATAGGAGTTTGATTTACGGAAATATGAAGCCTGGAATATAAGTGAATTTTGTGCTGGTTCAAGACTGGGGTAGGATCCATCTAATAGGATTGGATTTACATAGATTACAACTTTGCTTCTATGTCAGTGGCTTCAGAAACTTTATTTCTTCATTTGACCTCTTCTCACCTCAACTTTTTCTCCATCTCTTAATATCCAATTACTTTTGTGTATTCTTGCTCCTATAGCCCTGCTGGAACTTACAACATAATTTAAAAATTAACAACTAAGCATTATGTCATCGAAGCATCTCATATTCCCCACCGTCATTACCCCCTGTGAACTCTATCCTCTCCTTTCTGGAGTTCTGCTAAAGTGCACCACCAGTCTTCCAGCCATGAACACTGGGACCCGTGCTTGGTCTTTTTTTTTCCCCTCCAACAATACCTCCATCCACAAGACATCCATTCTGTTTTCAGTCGATTTCTTATACTTTGCCCTTTCTTTCAGTTCCTACTGTTTGTCTCGTTATCTTTTTTTCTGAATTCTTGCAATCACCTTTGACATAATCGCTGGTGTTATGTGTATTTCTGGTTCTGCTGGGTACACAGGAAAATTCCATTTTCCCACCCCAAAAAGTTGGGCAAAGCTGGCTGTAGCCCATGGCCTGGTTTGCATACCCTTTGCAATCTGGTATGCAAACGACCTTCCAGATAGATGCTTGAGGAAGGATGTCATGAATCAGTCTGACACTTTCCTTTGGGCCTAAAGTGCACATGGAGGGCTGGGGAGATAGTTTGGTGTTCTAAGCACTTGCTTGAAATGCAAGGATCTGGGTTTGATCCTCAGTACTTTGTGCAGTGCTGGTCCTGGGACCCTGGGCGTGCTGTGTCAGACGGAAACTGGGCATGGTGGTGCACAACTCTGTTCCCAGTGCTGGGGAGGCTGAGACAGGAGGATCACTATGAGTCTGAATTTCTGAGTTGCATAGCGAGACCCTGTACAAAAAAAGAAAATTTTTTAAAAATTAAACTGCACATGAAACAGGAGCATGAAATGATTCTTTGTCATCTTTTTTATTACTGTAATCTAATGAGACTTTGGAATTAGTAGTTACAGGAATCCAAGCTTGTCCTGACTAATATAATCCTTAATGAATTTCTCCATAAGTCTCCTTTCTGTCCTGTTATTCAGCATCACTGTCAAAGCAGTCTTCCTAATATATAAATCTAATTTTCTAAATTACTTTCAAAGATTTTGAAAATTTCTCCCTTCTTTTCCCATCTTCCAAACCTGTCACGATGCGCACACCAGCTCCCTTGTCTCTCCACATGGATACGCAGTGGTCATTTCCTTTCCATTTTCTAGTCTCACCTGCTGGACCCCTGTCCCATGTGGTCCTACGCTGGAGTGTGCTATTCTTAACAGAAAATTCCACCACCGGTATCTGTAAGGACTTTTCTGAACTCCTGCTCAAAAGAGCTAAGAGATATCTCTTGCATCTAAACTCCCAAAGGACTCTGCACATCTATTTTTACCTCTCTCGCCTTGCAGTGGCTATTCTAAATAGATTTTTGAGATTTTCTCAAGCAGGTGATGGTTTTCTTCACTTTTAGATTATTCCAAATTCTCTTGCACAAGGAAAATATTTTAATATATAATGAATGAGTGAATGAAATAAAGGTTATGTTTGATTTTAAAACTGTCTTTGCTGTTAGATTACAGGCAGGAATAATGAGGCAGCTTCCAGCATTGAAACATTCATGTTAAAAATAGAAATGTCATATTAGTCACTTTCTTTAAAATGATTGTCTTAAAATTGATTTTTGTCTAAGTCCCACGTAGACTTTTAACTTGGTCTCTGACTTTATTTGACGTCAAAGTTTTTCTTTGAGACTTTGGTTTTTAAATAACTTAAATGAAAATTATGTTAGATAACTTTTAGTTTCAAATTACAATTTTCCACTTAGACTATTACTGTAAAAGTTATTTTTCCCATTCAGATCTATGATTTGGAAAAAAGGGAGAAGAAGTTTTTTCATTATTTTTCTCTGACCACTTTAATTGTAACACTATATTTTTATGAAAAATATCTGAAGATCTAAGTCAATAAATATTATTCTATACTTTGTTAATGTTGGTTACTAAAAAGAAACCAAAAAACCCTAATACTTTTAAATCTAGAAATTCAAATATTTTTCTATTTTATAAATTTATTTTTAAATAGATATAACACCATAAAATTTTTGGCTATTCATAGAGACGCCTGTGATATTTGGGTACTGTGTGTCTCTTTTTGTTTGTTTGTTTACTATAAACATACTCTTCACAGCAATGGCCATAAAACAAGACTTTGTCACACACCGCAAGGGCTTTGCCTTTTCTTCAGCAGTCCCTGTAGCAGTGTTCAAAGGTGAAGCACTGGGTCGCAGACAGCATGTTTGCTAACAGTGATGCCTAGCTGCCTAGAATCTACCTCTACACAAGGCTTGTCTGAGAGTTTCTGGGTACTCAGACTATAGCTGCTCCAGAGAGAGAACCAGGTGTGGGTTTAATCCAGACTCCGGAGCTCACCCTGAAGGCAAAAATTGCAAACATAACCAAAGAATGGGAGAATCCTGGTGCATCAGTTCTAAACTTCACTGTTCATACGAGGAGCAGGCAGAATTGAGAAAAGCAGGTATCAGTCTGAGAACTGGACAGTCCATAAGCAAGACCAGGTATTAGAGAGTGAGCTCTAGAGGATGAGTTGTGGGACTGAGAAGAACTGATGGTGTCCTGGAGTTAAGGTAGGTTAATTTTCCAGGTTTATTCAAATATTGGTAAATGATATTTCTAAATTTAATATATAAAATGTGAAGATTTATGTGTGTGTATATTATATATACACATTGTAAAATTATTAAAACACTCAAATTTTACATCATTATACTTACATGGGTATGAGAGAGGAAGACATTTAGACAGATAGAAAGATAGATAGACAGATAGATAGATAGATAGATAGATAGATAGAGATACTTTTTCAGAAGATGTCAAGTGTCACATGCTGTGTAATAAATACTCCAAATCTTATTATTAAGAGTTTATATAATTTGATCAAAATCCTATTTCCCTTATATTCCCAGCCTTGGGCAGCTACTACTCTACTCTCTCCTACTATTAGTTCAACTATTTTAAATTTCTTATATAAGTGAGACCGTACAGAATTTGTTGCATTGGTTTTTCTGTGCCTAGTTTATTTCACTTTGCATAATGTTCTTCAGATTTATTTGTGCTGTTTTAAATGGCAGGCTTTCTTTCTTATGTATGGTAAAATAATATTCTGCCATATAGATAGATTGATTGATCAATAGATAGATAGATTTTTTTTCCTTCATCTGTTTACTGATGGATACCAAGTTTGTTTCTATATTTTAACCATCAAGAATAATGTCACAGTAAATAAGGGATGCAAGGTATCTTTTTAAATTCTGACTTCATTTCATTTTAATTACAAACCCAGAAGTGCAATTGCAGAATCATCTGGTAGCACTATTTATAATTTATTTAAAGAATTCTACTATGACTCCATGTTGTTATCAATTTATATTACCACTAAAAGTATTTCTTAAAAATCTGATTTCTCCATGTAGGCACCAACATTTGTTATCTTTAATCTCTTTGATAATAGATGTCTTAACAAGTGTGAGATGATATTGTGATTTTGATGGGCATTTCCCTGGGCGTTAGTAATACTGGATATGTTTTCATGCATCTATTGGCCATTTGTTTATCCTTTTAGGAATATGTCCAATTTTACACATTTGGGGCTCTTATTTATTTTTAATGGGGTTTGTGGTTGTTGCTGTTAGCTGTATGAGTTCTTTTTTTATATTGGATATTAACCCCTCATCAGAAACATGGCTTCAAAATATGTTCTCTGCTTTCATAGAGACCTCTTTTGTTTGATGTAGTTTCACATATTTACTTTTGCTTTTGAGACATGTGCTTTTAGTGACATGTGTCAAAAGTATACCCTTACTTTTCTGTTTTGGGGTCTTATAGGTAAGGTTTTAATTGATTTCCAGTTGAGTTTTCATGCAGGATAAGCTTTCCAGCTTATTATTTGACATGTAGATATCCAGTGTTACCAACAAAATTATTGATGAAGCTGTTTATTTCCACAGTGTTCATGATACCTTTGGGGTAGTTAGCTGCTAGCGTATGTTTACTTCTAGGCTCTGCTCTACTGCACTGGTCCGTGCTTCTTTCTTATGCACTGTCACACTGTTTTGATTATTATGGCTTTGTGACATAGCTGGAAATCAGGATGTGTGAGTCCTTTCTCATGCTCTTTTTTTAAGGTTATTATGGCAGTTCAGGTCTTTTGCGATTTAAATTAAATTTAAGAATATTTTTCAAGTGTCTGTGTAAAGTGGCTTTGGCATTTAGATAATGATTTCATGGAATCTGTAGATTACTTTGAGTAACAAAGACATTTAATAATATTGATTCTTTTAAGTTACGAGTGCGCTATTTTAAAATTGCTATGTCTTTATTTCTTACATATATCTCTCACATTTTTCAGTGTATATATCTTTTATTATATTGATAAAATATAATTCCTCGCTATTCTGTTCTTTTGATATTATTGTCGCTGAAACTGCATTCTTAATCCCTTAATAGAGCCCAGCTAGTGTATGGGGGCATAACCGATTTTCATATGCTGTTTTTCTTATCTTACAATGTTACTGAAGTCATTAATTAACTCTGTGTTTGTATGTATACAGATCTAACTCTGTGTGTGTGTGTGTGTGTGTGTGTGTGTGTGTGTGTGGCCTTTGTGGTTTTCTATATGAAAGATCATGTCATCAGCAAACAGAATTTTTTTACAGTCTTTCTTTGTAAAATGAATGTTTTGTTTATTTATTATCCTGACCTTGGAAAAGCTTTCAGATTTTCACCACAGTTTATGATGAAAGCTGTCATGTGTGGCCTTTATTGTACTGTGGCATACACTTTCTATATCTAATTTAGTAAGAGCATTTGCTCCTCTACATGAAAGGATGCTGACTTTTATCAAGTTCCTTTTTGTATCTATTGGGATGATATGATATTTTTATCTTTCATTCAGTTAATGTACTGCATTAGATGAATTGACTTGTGTATGTTGAATAATTACTGCACAAAAGAGATAAATCTCAGTTGATCATGATGAATTATCCTTTTAATATGCTGCTGAATTTTTTTTAATTTGGTTTTTGTTGAAGATTTTTGCATCTGTTATCATTAAGAACATTGGCTTATAATTTTCTTTTATTGTGTTTTTTTATAAGATCTGGCTTTGGTATCAGAGTGACCTGGCCTTATAAAACGAGAAGAGACATATTTCCTTTTAAGTTTTAAAAAGAACTGGGGAAGGATTTGCATCATTTATTTGAATGCTTCATAGAATTTACCCAAGTATCTAGTCATGGGCTTGGGTTTGTTGGAAAATTTTTGATTATTGATTTATTTTTCTACTCATAATTGCTTTGTTGTCTTTCTATTGTTTTTGATAATTCAATTTTAATAGAATATATGGATCCAGGAATGTGTCCGTTTCTTTTAGCTGATCAGTTTTTCAGACTATAATTGCTCATGCACTTATTTTACAATTCTTTTTATCTCATAATTATGTTTCTTCTTTCATTTTCAATATTGAGAGCTCTCTCTGTCTCTTTCTGTCTCTCTCTGTCTCTCTCTCTCTCTTTCTCCATCCCTTGCTCCCTCCCTCTCTTTCTGCTTTGATTAGCCTAGTGAATAGCTGTGAATTCTGTTAGTCTTTTCAAAAAGCAATTATTAGTTTCATTGATATTTTTGGCAATATCTTGCTGTTTCATTTATTTATGCTTGAACCTTTACTATTTAATCCCTTTTGAAAACTTTGGATTTTGTTTTTTGTTTAATTTCTGAAGGTACAAAGTTAGGTTGTTTATTTGGGATTTTTGTTGGAACCAGGGGTTGAACTCAGGCCCTTGCACTTGCCAGGCAAGTGCTTATTCTACTGAGCTGTCTCCCCAGCCCCTACTTGATATCTTTATTGCTTCATCAATATAGATTTTCATCATTATACCTTTCTCTCTTACTATAGTTTTTCCTGCATCCTATTGGGTTTGACACACTGTTCTTTTCATTTTTGTATTTCTCAAGATGATTCTTGCTTCCACTTTAGAATTTTTGTTATTGACCCATTTATCCTTCAGGAGCTTATTACTAAATTGTCACACATTTTTTTCTGGGCTTAACATTCAGAATGTACACCTGGGCTGCCTGTTCTCATTTCAGCCTCACCACTGACAGCTACGTGGCCCAAACTTTTAGCGCCTGGTTTCCGTAGCTGCACAAATGGAGAAGACAGTGACAGCAAGAGTAAGAATACCTGTCTCACTGACTGGTTGTGGGGGTCAAATAAAAGAGTAGGAGGAAGTTCTTAGAATATTTCATAGTCTATCATTCATATTTGTTATTATTTAGACTTCGTCTGATCGGGACCCTTGCAAAGTGAGGCAGTTTGCATGGATCATTTCATTTGACCTTCACTACAGTCTCATAACGAAAGCTTTATTGACACATATTTTAAGTGAAGCAGTGATTGAGGCTACTGGAACTGATCTTAGTCATCAGTTACAAGTTAGAAGTTCTGGGTTGCAAACATCGATTTTTCTCATTCAGCCCACGAACTTGAGTGATTTCCCAGGTTTGCCCCCCAAGTACACACAACTTCTGTGTCTGGATTCCATGGATATGGAGAGGCATTAAGGGAGAAGACATTCAGCTTCCTAACCCAAACTCTGCTGAGAATAATCTTCTCAGAAATGCTTTTCCTTTTACTTATGTTTTGTTCATTTTTGTTTGGTTTCCACCGCTTGGAGACATTGATTTGTGATTTCTTACGTACCACAAGGAAAGAAAGGAAAGGTAGGAGAATGCCAACACTGATGAGGGAGAGAAGGAGCAGAGACCAGGCCAAGGGATGTAATTCTATTATTCTGAGTCCTCAGGCCCCTCCACACCATGCTATTCATCTTAGTTAATGATCACTGGTATTGGGCCTAAAGCTCTAAAATGACCTCACTCATTTTTCTCTATCTTCACTGCTTCTTATTTTTACAGAGTTTAGGTTTCAGTATTTACCACTTGAATTTTAACTAACTTCTTTTAATTTATCTTCAAGCAAGCAAGCAAGCTTCAAGCAAGGATTATTTGGAATAATCCTGCACCTTATGCATAGGATTACTCTCCCCTGAAGATCATAATTTTTCAACTTTGAGTTTTTCCTGAGTCCCAAATCAGATTTTTTTCAAATGTTCTTTATTCAGTCTAGGAAGGATTTCATCTACAACTTTCCATGGCAAATTCTTTCTTGTCCTTTAAGGTTTAACAGAATAATGTTGTTTTTATTCATGAAAATAGAGATTTTTAACATCTTGATATTATCCTATTTTTGTTTGTTTCTGTCTGTATAATGGACCTTATAATACTACAATTCCATTTTCTTTCTCCCACTAGAATTGATCACCACCAGCCCCCAAATTTCACTTATTCCTGTATTTTTATATTTCCTACATTGTAATTATTAAATGAGTGTACATGGAATGAAATTTTGATTCTCTAAGACCTCCACCTTCATTGATTTTGAGCCTTAAAAATATTGCAAATCTTGCTAACTCATCTACTTCCTTTGGATTTAGTAGAGTCTCTGAAAAATGGTATGAATGAAAAAAAGATAAAAGGCAAAAAGCATAGAGACTTCAGATGGAGATAAAAGAAAATTTCAGTGTCTAGAAAATCTCCTTCGAAGGTAGGAGATGTACAGGTGATTACAAGATGATTGCAAGTAGAGAATAAATCCAAAATATATCATCGAAGGCAGAGAGAAGAAGAAAGAGTAAGAAAAATAAAATTATCCAAGAGACTGAGTGAAGACTTGATGCATCAGCCCGGCCTGATCTCACTTCCAGCTTGTATTTTTATTCAGATAATTAGCTGAAACATCGTCTCCTCTGAGAACCAAGAGTCTGGCCTGAGCAAATTGGGTCACTGTCCCAGGTTCTCCACATGCACCCTGAGCAGCCTCAGAGTAGCCTTTAGGACAATTTCCCTTTTAAATTCTTCCCACTCCAGCCTATCATCCCCACTGCATTAGAGACGTTTGTCACTCCTCTATCTTACATTTTAAAATCCTTACCTCTGAGCAGTCCCATTGCTTGACAGGATCACCTGTACCCAGCCCATGCATTGTTCAAATTCAACTTCTAGCGCCACCTCCTTGGAGAAGTCTCCTCAGAGATCCTTCTGGAATCCAAATCGATCATATTTATGTATCATTATTTCCTGGGGGCCTTTTCCTTTTAACATTAATTGGTGCAATTACTGACCTATGGAATGTGTAGATTGGAGTCCCTTCTCCACTGTCTACTTTAAGAGGACGAGAATTATTTATCTTCCTGATCCTATTTTTCTAGTGCTTACGCAGTGTCTGGTGCATTGTAGAAACGTAAGAAATGTTTATTGGAGGAAATGAATATTGAGTTGGGAAGTAAATGGGAAACGTGTTCATGAATAAGTAAGGGACATATCTTATTTTCGATGGAAAATATTTTGGTTATCTTCATGGCTAATATTGACATGAAAGGCATAGACTGAAATATAATCTGAAAACCAGAGTTGAAAGTTTCTTTTTTTTTCCTTCTTTTCCTTTTTTATATTAATTTTATTGAGAAAGAAGTAGCTATAAGACAGTTTGAAAACAGGTTAATAGGACAGTTATAATAATTAATACATTGTATATTGTTGTCTTTGTAGTAGTTATTCATAGTACAAGATGCAGACATGATATCTTGTCCACACACTATTAGTTCAAAACTTTCTTCTCATTGAACTAAGAGAAAGTAGCTTTATATCTATGCTAACTATTTTGTATATACACATATAAGCATATATATTTTTTTCAATATGCAGAATATTATTTTAAATTTGACTGACGTATGTATACTGTCTCCAAGGGCATAGAACCACACATTTCCACCAAGGAAGAAGCCAGGAGCAACGACAAGGAGTGTGGATGGGACCATAGGATTATTTGCCTGACTGGAGGGCTTTCTTGGGAAATAGGGGAGCTACATCTTGCTAGGAATGTGGCAAGAGAGTAGAAAATCTTCCGACTCAGAAAGGATGAATTCGGCTAAATGAGTGTATTTGAAGTGTTCAAAAATGTTTCGAACGAAGGTCACAGCCACATAATTTTAGGTGCTGGAGGTGATCAGAGGGAGGGAGGGAGGGTGGACTTTCGTGACTTTTGAAAAGAAAAATACATATCCAAAGTTTGTGTCAGGGAGATGAATCAGAAAACTTTTCAAAGCTGAATGTGAGCCAGGCAGGAGGCTGGCTGAGTGAATATGTTAATCAATTAAATTAAATGAACTGCTTTTTGTCCATATTCACCACATCCTCACACATCTTTGCCTCCCTTGATGGAGAAATTTGGCTTTATATTTCACTAACCCTTCAGTTCTCTTACTTTCAGTTATATTTTTAAAACATAGTTTCTAAGTTTCAGAAAGAAAAAAAAATAAATGACATGCTGGGAAAAGGAAAGATAAGTTCAGACCTGAAATAACATCAGAGATGGTAAGTATGCAAGTGAGAAATCCGATGATGAACTTCAGTGACTGCAGGCACCACTGAAGGGAACCGAATTCCTATGTGGAGAGCGGTAGCTGTATTCAGGCCTGTACCTCCTGACGCTCATTCCTCAGATGCTCTGTACAGCTGGGGGCTGCTGCCTAACGCACTCGCACCTCCTTCCCTCACTGGGGTAGAAGATGGGGGAAAACCGTGGTACTTCTGTTGAACTTTGCTTACAAAGGGCATCTTTAGAGGACGTTGTCTAAATTTAGCTCTGTTCAAAATGCTCCATCATAGAAGGACAGCAGAAAACAATCTCATTAAAACAAGTGCAAAAGCAATTGCAAAATGCATGATTTACAGCCAACCAAACAACCAAAGCACAAAGACAATGACCTTCGTTTGACTTTTACTTTCATTGCTTTACCTATTCAGGTTCAGTTTTGAACATTAAGCTTTGTTCAGAGACATAGCTTTTGTGGTTACTCACCCGTCCCATCTATCATCTTAACTCTTCTATTTTTTATTGAGTTCTCTTACAAGAAACTTGAAAAAATAAATTTATAAATTAAGGTTTTCACTCAATTGCTTTTAAGATGTATTGTATCTTCAAAGCAATTAAAATTATGTTTTACTTTCATTTAGTTTCATTGAAAACTAGAATTTTTTTTGTATTTAAGTTCAGATTAAAAGAAAAAGGAAGAAGATGGGCAGTAGCCAGAAAGGATGCATAAATTAATGTTTTCTTTATTTAATATTTAAAATATTAATTGACTCATTTAATGGGTTCTGAAATTATTTGTGTATGAATACTGTTGTCATGGAGATGAAAACATTTTCTTTTAGCTATTCACACTGAGGATGGCAGTTTCCACTGATACTGCAGCAAAAGCAAAAGAGAAGTTTAGCTAGAGAAGTTAGGACCAAATGAAATCATTAATATGTAGTCCTACATTCAGTGATTTTTAAAAATCACTTTTTAAAAAAATCTGTGTATTTCAAAGTGTATTGAATAATTATCAGCTCTTTTGGTAGCTGTTGGTTTAGTGTTAAGCCTAAGACTTTTCCAAAATGAATATATTTGAGGTGGCAGGGTTAGTTACAAAGTAGAGAAGCTGAGACATTTTTGGAAAGACTCGTAGGCAATATGTGTTCATAATTCTGCTGTCAATGAAAGGAATACAGTCAGAAATCTTTCGATCGCTTCTGTAGAGTGCTATTGTCATTCACTTCAGCACTCTCTTGCACCATTTTTTTCTTATTAACAGAAGCTACATGCCCATATATCCAAAAGCTGTGTGCTCATAATCACAGTATTCTGGAAGCTAAAGAGGGAGGATTGCAAGTCTGTGCCCAACCAGAAGAATTTAGTGACTTAGCAAGACCAAATCTTAAAATTTAAAAAAAAAAAAAACAAACAAACATAAAGGGATGGGAATATGATATGGCTCAGTGTAATTTCCAGGACTGGGAAAAATTATGCTGGAGAAATTGTAATTTTCTTTTTAGTTTTATACATAATATTTTTTGAAGTGACTAAGAAATGATGAGATTTTCATAAATTATTTTTAACTCTAGCTTCTAAGAAAGAATTAGTGTCAGTTATATTAGAATGATACACAAAGTACTACTCATTGATAATGTAGAAGAAAACACTAGACAGTGACAGAGAATGCAGGAAGGACAGAACAATGCCTCTTCAGAGTACTGCAGCAAGTAAACGAGGGGCTGGAGAAAGGAAGGGCTTTATCAACAAAGAAGCACTGACATAACAAAGGTTGAGAAAGGCCATTTGTGATGTCTACTTACGGTAGCAAACTCTTTACGTGCATATCTGCATAACAAA
>NW_004524610.1:11672453-11716317 GCF_000260255.1 Octodon degus
TATATGATTGGATATCAGTGAGTGTGCTGGCTGCCTGGACAGGAAATTTCTTTCTTTCATTTTTTTCTTAAAGAGAATACAAATTAGAATTAAAGCAGAAAAACAAATTTCAAGTGCTACAGAAGTTCACTTAACAAAATAATATGAATTTTATAGCATTTGTTGAAGTACATAGTGTTGTCTTCATACCAGTTATTCGTATTACCAGATATATGCATGTGAAATTAGAAGAAGAAAGACAAAGAGAAAGAAATTTATAACAAATTAAGAAAAGGAAAAGTACAAAAAATTGAAACAAGGAGACAAAACATATCAAATATTATCTGCTCTTTTCTGTAGACCAGCAGAAATGCACAGTACAGCTGTCCAAAGCATCATGCTTACATATATAGATAAATCTCTTTCCCCCACTCCCTCTCCTGTCCTTCTCCTGAACTCAGTAACTCTTTGCTTTCAAACAAGCTCATTCTCTTTTCCCAGGCTCTGTTGTACCCTTCAGATTTCATGTTTCTACTTCAGATTCTCACACTAAGGAGACAATACATTGTTTGCACATGTGGGTCTGATTTATTTCAGTTAACTGTATGTTCTCTAGTTGCATCCATTTACTGACAAAGAACTCAAATTTATCCTGTTTTATAGCTGAATGATACTCCATTGTGTTAAAATACCACATTTTCTTTTCCTTTCTTCAGTTGATGGGTATCTGGGTTGCTTCCAGGATTTAGCTATGACAAATTGTGCTGCTATAAACATGGTGCACATATGTCACTGTAGTATGAAGTTTTCAGTTCTTCTGGAAAAGCACCCAGGAGGGGAATAGTTGGCTTGAATGAGACCTTCAATCCCAGCTTCTGAAGGAATCTCTGCAATGATTTCCATAGTGGTTGTACCAGTCTGTAATCGCACCAGTATGTTGATAAGAAAGATAAGAAAGACAGTCTGTTAAAATCCTAAACAATTTTAATAAATAAAATTTTTCAAAAAATGGCCTAGGGGCCAGAGAGATAGCTCAGTGGTGTAAGTGTCCACCTGGCAAGTGCAGGGACCTGGGTTTGGTCCCTGGCAGCAGAAGCCCTGATGGCTGCACCTCCAGTGAGCAGAGCTGACCACCAAACCCTGGTGTCATGGAACATGCCTGTACTCCTAGCACTGGGGAGGTTGGAACAGGAGCATCACTATAATCAGACCTGCTTAGTGAGACCCTGTAAAAAAAAAATAAAGCTAAAAAAAAAAAAAAAAAAAAGCATCCTATAGTTCCTTTGATGAGGAATACCTAGGGTATTGAATGCCCAAAAGGGAAGGACTGTACTTAGCAGAAACAAATCAATCATAGCTTTGTATTTGGCTCCAGCCATTTGTATTTTTGCTATACCTCTCACGTGTATGCCCGAGTTTGCCAACCACCCATCCAATATATGAAAAGCAATGACCTTGGTTCATTTTGGTTGAACTAAGGTGCCTTCTTCTAGAAAGGCATAGAGATGTAGAAGAAAGAAACTTCCAACCTGAAAGATAAGTGGAACAAGTTTGTGTTCTCTAAAATTGAAGAATGAATTTTAGGAACAACAGAGGTTCAACAGAGGAACAACAGAAAGGACCCACGGGGATTGCCAAGGAGCCTGGGTCTTTTCTACAGATTTTTATAGTTTATAAGCATAGTTGCTCAGGTAAAATTGATTCAATTGAAATCAAAGGGGGAAGCAAGTCATGTAGCAAGCAGGTACGAATACAGAGCAGGGGGTTGTCCTATGAGGGGTTGGGTTAGTGACTCCTCTTGGCTTTCTCAAGGTGGCTGATACCTATTTAGAATATCAGTCCTCGATGTCCATCCCTAGAGAGGTATGTGAGTGCATTTTTTACTCTCAAGATAAAGACTGTAATTTTTCTACCTAACTCGTCTGGTTACAAGAGGAAAATAGATTCCTTTGGGAGCAAAGAGTAAATGTGACAGTGAGGGCCACACCAAGCTGTCCTTTGTTTATGAGAAATACTTATCTTAGGTAGGAGCAGCCTCAGATAAAACCGACCAGCTCTCCTTTTGCAAATGAGAGAACATCAGTGAGAAGTGTATTCGTATGTGTGTCTTATATTTTAGAAGTTTTAAGTAAAAATGCATTTTCATAGGTTTAAAGTTACGCCTGTTTCTTCTGGTGACCATTTGTAAGAATTTTGAAATTCTATACCCATGAAAGCATTTATGCCAGCAAGATGAATTTGTTGCACCAGGCTTCTCAGGGCAAGACTTTGTAATCAGTGCTGCCGCTGCCATCGGACTGCCCAGGCAGCCTGCCTGCTGCTCCCTGTCACACTGATGCTGCGGGGAGGAGAGAACAACTGCTGTGCTGACTTCTTCTACGTCCTCCCTGTCGTGTCACCCAGGTGCCACTGACTGGGATAGGCCCTTTACCAAAAGCAAGCACTACAATAGTATGAATTTAAATCCCAGTTCATTTTTCACAGGAAAGAAATGTGACTGTAAATTCCAATAGTGGCACATATATTAAATATTTGGACTTGATGACTTTTAAATTCTGTTTGTTTTTGTAAGTGACTGATCTGGGCATTGGAAGAATTCGTGTGCACACAGTCATATCTGGAGGCTATGCACTGAGGCAGGAAGGTTCTGACACACCCAGATTCCCACTGCAGTCTCATCCCTGTAGTTCCTGGCCCTTGTAATCACATCTGGATAACAGAGTAAAAACTTTAATGCAGGTAAACTAAGGTCCCTAGTTAGCTTCCAATTCATTCATTGGGAGATTATCCTGGGTGGCCCGAGGGCTTCGGTGAGTTCTCAGCAGCGTCTAGAGCTCGCATTGTGTTTCCTACTGGTCTGGAAGAAGCAGGCAGCATAACTGTGAGAGCCTCCAGACAGACAGCATTAGGGGCCCCAGGAACTGGGGACAGCCCTGAACGTGACCAGCAAGATCAGAGGGTAGAGCGGGTTGCTGCCTTGCCTTCTCAGTGATGCACAGAGGACCCATCTCAGCTGTGACCAAGTCCTGTAGCATGGAAAGTGTGTGGTCACAAATGCAGGTTGTGTTGTAAGTTGCTATGTTTATAGCAATTTGTTACACAGAAGTAGAAAAGGTTGAAAAATTAATGCTAAACCGCAACACTATTATTCAAACACTGAAACATGTGTCTCTAACACAGGGAGACAATTTCTAGTTACGTGGTCTCTGCTTACTGATAGGGAAGAAGTGTTGGGAAGCAGAATTGAAACATTTAAAAATAATTCCAATTTCTGCTACTTTTTTTTTTTTTTTACTTTACTAACAACTTGATGTCCTGTTTTATTGTTGCCTGATTTTAGTTCTCAGCTGGTAAATTGATGAATGTTGACATTTTATTGTTGATAATTCCTTCTTCGCATTTAAGTAAGTATCATTGACATCAAATAAATAAACTGCTTAGGAAGTTTGAAAAATGCTGTATTTAACCAAGGGGGAAAATATGTGCTATTTATATTTGCTGAACTCATAGATATTAAGGAATAATATAATAGATCATATCTGTGGCTAGCTAACATTGTTTGGCATCAAGATTAAAAAGTAAAACGTTGTTACCTCATTGAAAACTGTCCCAATTGCCAGGCCATCTTCATTTATTAATTGCTTGCTGGTCTTTGTTTAGGGCTATGCTGTGTGCCTAGCCGTGTTTTGGGTATGAAGACATAAAGATCAATCAAATTCTTGACCTATGGGACCTTGCAGTTTAGTGTGGAAGGAGAGAAACAAAATGAATCAAACATAACACAGTAAAGATTTTCAGCTACTGGGTTAGTGTTTATTTTCTTATTGTTATTTTTGCCTAAGTAGGATTTTCTGAGCTGTTAGAAAGGATTTCTCTTAGAAGATTAATCTATAAGGTCAATATTTTCACATTAATCCCTGTGTTTTATGTCTCTTTACATAAGGAAAGACTTAAATAAGTGGTGGAATCTAATGACACTGAAATGTGTGTCCGATGTAATGTTGAGTGAGGAAGTCATATTATGAACTTCTATATTTGTTGTATTCCTAACTTTACAATCCTATGCTTACCACATATATCTGGATATAATATGTAAAAATAGAGACTGGAAGTAGCTGATGCAGAAGCTACATTTAATCCTGATACAGTTGTGGATGATTTTTAAAATTATATTTATTCAACATAATAAATATATGTCACTTATAATTAGACAAACATTCAAATAGAAAAGAATTAAAGCATCTTATAAGATAATGTTTGTCAGAATTACACTTTTTTTCTTGTGTAACTTGGTTCCATGGGGAGGAAGGAAGTCCGAAGGAAATCATAGCACTATAGAGAGAGAAGATTAAATAGCATTATAATGTAGGCAGAAGGCAGGAATTACAGAGATTGACGGTAATCCCTAAGGCAATGATCCTAATGCCTAGTGTTTTCTCTGGGGTCATCCAAGTTAGTTTCTGCTTTCACAAAGTCATTCATACTGAATTTAACTCAGCGTATTACACTAAACCTGTTCATCCATTGGGATTTGGTATTTTAAAAATTCTTTAT
Source organism: Octodon degus (assembly GCF_000260255.1). Taxonomy (NCBI): domain Eukaryota; kingdom Metazoa; phylum Chordata; class Mammalia; order Rodentia; family Octodontidae; genus Octodon; species Octodon degus. Next base: position 11,676,987 of record NW_004524610.1, read on the forward strand.
TGTTTTTTCTGTATGACATAAACATTACCAATCTCAAAACTCAAAGAGCATTCCAAATCCTAGCAGTTTTCATTTTCTGAATTGGAAAAAGGACTTTCTTTAAATATATGGATAAGTGTTTGTCTTTCCTGTTGTGAACTGTATTGTAAAATATCTTGACAATAGACAAATGGTCTGGCATTGTAGTATGGATGTTATCCATCAGGAAAAAAATTAATGCCACACATTGCCAACCACAAAGAATTTTTGAGCAGTTACTACACATAAAGCCTGGCTTTCAGTACTGGGGACCTAAACATGGCAAAGTAGAACTTCAGCCTCTTGAAGATCTCAGCTTTTTGAGAAAAATAGGCACCATAACAAACGAACAATTTGAATTGAACAAAATTAAAACTTGGGTATTCAGAAGACATTTGCACCTCGTAATGCAAAATTTGGACCTAGTTTTGCGCAAGAAAAATGGTGATGGCTTCTTCTCAACATCACTAACCCGGACAGCTTCTGAATACTGTCCTAGATGCTTTATTTATTCATTAAATGATATAAAGTAATTTTTCATATATGATTCTTCAGTTGGAGGTGCTAGAAATGCAAGTGTAGCCCCCACTAACTCTTGCTCACTAATCTACCAAGGCTAGTGCACAAGAGCCTCCAGAGCTGTGAGGGACCAGGCATCGGAGCACCTCCCAGGGACACTCCTTGGCTCTCCTCGGGGTCTTTGCTCCAATTATGACTTTCTCCAAGATGTGCTGTTAGTAACTAACCATGGCTTCTGATGAGATTAGCTGGTCCTGAGCACTTTAAACCTCAGGAGGAGAAGGACCTCATATTCCAGGGCTCCCCATTGGTCTGTGGAGGCCTGGAGCACGTCCTGGGTACCCCATGAGTTCACGAAAGGACAGTGCCGCAGCCAGCTGGGACCACACTGCCACGAGGCTGCCGAGGGCAAAGCTCTCGGTGCGTGATCCACTCCTAGGAGACAACAGCTGGAACTGGCATCCCTGCTTCTTCTAAAGAATCACTCTGCCTTGGCCTGATGTGCAGCTTTTAAGGTGAAACTGCTTCCCAGCTCATTATATTAGTTTTGTGTGAAAAAAACTGTGTTCAATTTAAAAGAAAGACAACGAGAAAAGCTCTCTAATACATTTTTCTTGTGAAGAAACAAGCTTTTCAATATAGCACATTTTATTAGTAGATTTAATCTTTCAGGAAGAAAACATCATTTGCATAAAACCCTAAGATACCTTTCATCAATTATCGCTGTACAGATTTTGCCACAATCTCTAGCCTCTGGGATCCACGTGTAATCCTCCCAATAGGCACATTGCTAAAACAAAACAGAACACCACCACTGTCTGGACTTTGTGTGTTGGTGCATTTGAACATTTGTGTGTGTTCAGTGCGTCTATGCATGTGTTGTGTTTGTGAGAGAGGCAAGAACAGAGAAAAAGTCTTACTCTAGCTCATGGATAGGCTATGGTGATTTTGTTGAATAGTTTCATTTTTTCTCTTTTAAATTGATAGAAGGACATTTTTGCAGGTATTACAAAGAGGAGGTGGGTTTTTTTTCTCTACACAGAGATAATTTTAAAACTCAGTTCTTAGATCTTTCCATTCAAATTGACAAATCTACCAACGGCATTGAAGTTTCCTAGATGTATTTTATTGGCATTGTTCTTTATATGCTGAATTCCAACTGATTTTCCTTGATCTTCACCATATTCATAGAACAAGACATGCTCTGTAGCTTTTTGCTGTTGTTGGGCTAAATTTCATTTCATCTTTTCTGTGTCAGTTGTGTGGAGTTGACAGTTTGAGATTGTTTGAAGGTGGACGTCAGTTGTGAAATTTGTCTCCTTGACCAGTGGAATATTCACTGATTTAAAAGCATGCCGCATACATTTTCTAGGAAATGTTTACGTGGAGTGTCTGTGTGTTGCCATTAATAGTAACAGAGCATCTCTTTCAAAGAATAAAATTATGAACTTCATAATCCTGCCTTATAGTATTACTCTTGAGATGGCTATCATTTTAGTTGTTATAAAACTGGAAGAAACATCATGGGGCATTAAAATATAATATCAATAGTCACAGCAGCATACCATTAAATAAAGTTGAAGGCATGAATATTTAAATTGGAATTTGTTTTTCATAGTCTATTATGTCAGGAAGAAATTGCAAGCTCTGGAAATCCTTTGCGCCTTACTGAAAGAAGATTCTTTTTTATGGCCCTTTTACAGAAATATCTGCATCAGCAGAAGATTGCCAACAGTCATTATATTTGATTTTATTTAACATTTCTTAAGCATACAGTTGGTTTTATGAGGGTGTGGCATGTTGACAGTTTTACATTACTGGCTCCTTGATTTAATTTTTATTCTTGGTGCTGACCTGCCATGAAGGATAAATCTCCACTATAGGAAAGCTCTGTTGTACAAAGCCAGATATGATACATCTGATGGTAAATAGTACAAAATCAAAAAGGAGAACTTTTTGAAATCAACTCGGCAACATTGGCTTGAGGCAGAGAAGCACTCCATCAAACTGCAGATTGTGGGAGATGAGTCTGTGTTGGGTTCAATTTAGTTGAATTTATTATTAACTTATTATAATAAATTAATTTATTATTATTATTATTATTATTATTATTATTATTATTATTTTGCAATGCCAGGGATGGGACCCAGGGCTTCTTGCACACCAGGTCAGGCTCTACCACTGAGACACAAACTCAGGCCTCCACATACACTTATCCTTCTAAGACTCTCCACCCAAATTTAAGTGTGAGTAGTATTAAGAAATGTCCATTAGTTGAGGAGGAAATCACTATGACTTAGGAGGTGTGTAAAGCTGTCGACATAGGTGTGTATGAGGAAAGCGCTGAGAAATATATTTTTCACAGTTAACTATTAAATAATGAAATTCTTACTGTAATGTTTCACACAAATATTTTGTCCACATTAATAGTAAGTACACTGTTTAGAAAAAGTTTAATCTGACAATCGTAATTATTCCACTGAATGTAGTGCTGACTCTTGCGAGGTATTATGTCAGAGCTATAAGATGGTTAACATGAAGGCACTGATAGTGTATGCTATGCACTGGTAAATGTTTCCAATATATATAATTCATTAATTTTCCAAGAATGATGTGAGAGAGGAACTGCTATTATCCCCATTTTGTAGAAAAGGGTACAAAGATAGAAGACAAATAACATCTCTGGGCCACTTAATAAGTAGATGGTAGAGGCAGGTTTGGGGCAAGGATGGAAACAACCTAGAATCTGTGACACGGAATGCTAGTCTCTATGGCCATTGCAGGAGAGTGACAGAGAAATGACACGTCTTAGCTGTAGAATTCTTCATCAAAATTTAAGAACAAAAGATCAAAATGTGTAGGCATATCTATATTAGTGAAGTTTTCTTTTTTTAAAATAGGGATGGATAAAAAAACACATTTAAGGGTCATACTTACCACTTTGTTTTTTTTCATGTATTTGATCCAGGGTGTCACTACACAGCTGGGATTCTTGGTGATCCTCCTGTCTCAGCCTCCTCAGCTCTGGGACTACAGGCATGTGCCACTATACCTGGTCTCAGGAGCTGGATCAATGGTGCTGGGGGCAGGGTCAGTGAGGCCTGTGGTGCCAGGGACCCAACCCAGGTCCCTGTGCTTGCCTAAGCAGGCGCTTAATCCCCTGAGCTATCTCGCTAGCCCATACTTACTTTTGCTGGAGAAATTTTTGATGGAGTTTGGATTTCTAAAACTGATTCTGATTAAATAAGTCTGTCTTGCATGGATTGTGTTGTCCTAGTACTTTTCTCATCACTGAGCAGCAACAAGTAACACCTACAGCTTCAAGGTAGAGAGGTCCACTTGGGCTTGTGCTTTCATCCTGTGGACTGCTGTCTGCGAGGTGGAGTGGCCTGGCAAGGGACTGCCATGGAGGAGAGCATCTCTATCCCTCAGGTCAGGGAGCATAGAGAAAGGATGGATTCAGGAAGGAGATTCACCCTGCCAGCTCACATCCGAAGACCCCACGCCTGGCATCCTTACAGCACATTCGGTGATAACACCCCAGGACCTGCAGACCAAACCTCTGAGTTTTTTGGGGCAGGGGTTTATTCTTTTTTAAAATATATTCATTGAAAAACAAATAGCAATGAGACAGTTTCACAACTGATTAGTAGGACAGTTTCAAAAATTAATACATTGCATATTGTTGTCTTAGTGGTTATTCATTGTACAAGATGCAGACATGATATCCTGTCTCAAACACTATTAGAACAAACCTCTTTATTTATTGAATTAAGAGAATGGAGTTGTATATCTATCTGAGCTATTTTGAGTATACAGGTACAAAATGGTCATTCATTTGTATCCCACTTTTTGGTTAGCTTTACTAGAGAAGGGCATTCCATTGTCATTTAAATACTGTAGGTGCATGAATTCTGCAAATTACCCCAACATAGTCCAATAGTCCATAATAGTAGTGGATTTTCTGTAAGACTATAAATGTCCGAAGTTATTGACTTGAGCATTTTACAGCTCAGCATATCAATATGGCTTTACTTTTTATACTTCATTTTCATACTTTTCTGCTAGATGGTTAAGACTAAGAAAGAACAAGGAATCACCCAACAACAAATGTTGGAGAGGCTGTGGGGAAAAAAGAACCCTTCTCCACTGCTGGTGGGAATGTAGACTGGTACAACCATTATGAAAATCAGTATGGAAACTCCTTAAACAACTAGGACTGGAAATCCCATTCAAACCAATTATCCTCTTACTCGGTATTTTCCCAGAGGAACTGAAAATGTCATATCATGATGATATATGTGTACTTATGTTTATAGCAGCACAATTTGTCATAGCTAAATCTTGGAAACAACCAAGATGCCTGTCACCTGAGGAATGGATGAAAAGATGTATTTTTATACAGTGAAGTACTACTCAGCTATAAAGAAAGATAAACTCGAAGCCTTTATTTATAAGTGGATGCTACTTGAAGATATACTTATAAGTGAAATAAGCCAGACACACATGTGTAAATATCATATAGTCTCCCTAGTATAAAAACTCAAAGGAAGAAATAAAAATAGAAAAGCATAACACAATTAAAAGGAAAGCAAGAACTTGCGGATCAGTTAACGAAGAGATGGCAAGGATAAAAGCTAGGAAACGTGACGGGGCAAAGTCATACATTTATGTGCACAAGATGGGAAAGGCAATGGTCCTGAGAATCTTCAGCATGTTTTTGAAAATAGCAGTTAATTGGTAGGTTTCTCACCCTGACTGTATATGCTGATACTTGTGAACGAAGCAACTGCACTGAAGAAAGCAATGTGTAATGCTAGGGTCATGCTTGGAATGCCTGTCATTCTGATCTTCTAATTACGTTCTGCTTGTCATGACATACTAAGTATGGCCATACTGTCTTCTCAAGTAAAGGTTGTTTTGATTTTGTTGGTTTTTTTTTAAAGGGTAGCAAATGAAAACATGAGACAAAAAAAATGTCACAGGACTGTCCTGCTACAAGGCTGTATATTGTTAGATTTCTAAATTTCTGTGTAAAAATATGTAAATGCTTATTCTTATTTTTTAACATTTTTTATCTTTTTAATCTTTTTTCTTCATATTCTGGAGGGACTCAAAGTTTAACATATCCATACTTGATGGAAAATACCTGTTCCATGTCATGTCTAAGATGCTTGATATTCAGACAGATAGTGAGGGTAAGCTCAACTGCCTATGTTACAGGGTAAAAATATCATTAAGCTTCTCTTCTGGAGGGTTAAAAACTTAAGTTTTTAGACCAAAAATTAAAGAAAAAGAAGGGCTATAAGGACAGCCAACATTTTGGCCCTAGCCTTTCAAGGTCAGTAAAGACTCAGGAAATAGAAGAACCTGTACTGTAATATCTTGTAGCTCAATTGTGTCCCAAATGTTCTGATCAAGGAGATTTTGGGGCCACAGAGGAAAGTGATCAATGATGTAGAGTATGCCTAAGGAGAGTCACATGGAGAGAAAACATTCTCTCAAGCTTTCACAGAGAGCAAATTGGTCAAGCAATGGCTGTGACTCATCCACATGACTGACACTGACAAAGGTTCTACAAACTGCAGTACAGGGTTTCAGGTTAAATCCTGAGGGGACTTGACTGACCTTATCAGATACAAAAGTTACATTTCTTATTATACAGGGGTTTATTCTTGATGTAAACCAAAGTATGGACTTATGTCTCTCTGCCAGTTTTGTTGAATTTTAGGAGTGAAAAAGAGAGCCACACTGGCAAAAGTTTAAATTGGCCCTTTAATTAATAATGCAGAAAGATTATAAATGCCTATTTTTCTTGGATGGGATGTAGGAGGTAGGAAGGGTTGTTTGCCAGTGGGTGTGAATGGATTGCAGAATACAGGAAATTCAGTATGAGCAACTGAACTCTGGCTACAAAAACACAGGGAGCCACATGACTCCATAACTCTCCTATTATCATGCATTTCACTAACATTTTTATTGGAAACATTCTCAGAATTCTCATTGTGTGGAGCAATTACTATCAACAACACATATCAGTACACCGAGGAGGAGAAAGAGTTGCAGCATGAAGGGCGGATTTTCTTAGGCCATCAATTTTACTCAAGAGCCATTTTAAACACTGTTTTAATATTAAAAATAAAACATATTATACAGTTGAATAAAGCACACTTGAATTTTTAAAATATCCAGCCTGACTCTTCAAAGAAATTTCCGAGCTGTCGCTGTTAAGTTGGAGCCTTGCGTCAGACCCCAGGGTATATCTATTTATTCTTTTCTGCCTTGAGGGAAATTAAAGAAAAAAAAGCTGGAGAATTTCTGAAATAATGCAGCTTTCCCCAGTTATTCTATTTGTAGGTTACTTGCAAGTTTTTGGCACTTATTATGAACCAAGAGTGAAGCTAAAACACAGGGTGAATATTTTTATAAGGCTTACAATATATTGGTGTATATTAATCTAGTAGAATAGCTACATCAATAATAGTCTTGTTAGTGAAAGAAAATAAAGGGCATTAATGCATAATAAACAAAAACTAAATTTAATGATACCTTGTGCAGCATACAGATGAAAAAATGTATTTCTAGTAATTTGTTTCACCTCAGCAATTGTTACTTTCTTTATAGGCCTTTATTGTTGTTCTCTGTCTGTAATGACACACTGCTGCCTGGGCTAATCATCATCATTTATGCTTCCATTTTATTTGTTATGTTATACAAATTCATGCTCGGTTCTCAAGTAATACTATTTCAGGAGGTCAAAGAGAAGGCAAACATTTTTTATAAAGAATGCTGAAATTGAATGATTGCGTGGGTGGGTTTTATGTATGACTGAGCTGGTGCTCAGAGAAAAGCAACCTTGAATGTTCTTTGAGACGCACTGTCTGGGCATCTTAAAGCGTGCACTTTTTGTTTCATAAATTAAAGCCCATTCTCACATTTTATTTAACTGATAACATTTTGAGAGTCAATTGCAATGTCTCAGGCAATTCTAGTTTTTGTCTTGGTACCAAAAACTGTACTAGGTAGATGATGCCTTCATGGTATCAATATTATAAAGTTGAGTATGTTTTCTTAACTTATTGCAGATTACCGATTGTTGCTTAGTTTGAATGCTATTGATGTGTAAGATATCATGCTAATTTCTGCTTAGATGTAGAGTTATCTGGACTCAAGTATTGTTCTTTTTTTTTTTTTAAATTTTAGGGAAGGGTCTACAGGGTGTTCAGGGTCTTACTACTACATTGGACTCGTAGTGATCCGCCTGTTTACAGCCTCCCAGAGCTGGGATTACAGGCACATGCCACCATGACCAGTCTCAATTGCTGTCTCAGCGCACCCTATGGGCAAGGCCAGCTCGGCAGGCCTGGGGGTCAAACCCCCAACCTCTGCACCTGCTTGCAGGTGCTTTAATCTGCTGAGCTATTTGGCCAGCCCTTACAAGTATTGTTCTTTATTTCTTATTTCCAATCTATATCAATTTATAAACTATTCACTCTTATAGCTTTAATACACAGAACTTCTTTTTTGTCTTAGCTTTACCTAGCTTCATAAGGGCTTATTTAAAGTAATAAATGGGGGCTTGGAATATTTATACAAGCCTATAATGTCAAAGAGGTAGTTCCTTGTTATTTCTTTTAATTTTTCCAGGCTGCAATACAGGTGGCCCTTCTTGGCATGGGTTTATCATCCACGTACTCAACCAATCATGGATCAAAAATATTTGAAAAACTTACATATGTATTGAATAACATAGCAAAACAACTAGCTACATAGCATTTACATTGATGAGGCATTGTAAGTAATCTAGAGATTATCTAAAGTATGCAGGACAGTGTCTATGCAGGTTGCTTGCAAATACCACACCACTGTATGTAAGGGCCTGTAGCTTCAGTGGACTGTGACATGCTAGGACTTGGGGGAGGCGTGACGTCCTGCAATGGGCCTCCTGGGACACTGAGGTACAGGGTACTTCCCTTGACAACTGCACTACAGCAGCTGCTCCATGGTTTTCGTGTTTGCATTCTTCTCCAGACCTGTGCACAACTTCTTGAAAGTAGGCTTCCTATCAGTGAGTGAGGGGCGCTTTGTCCCCTTTATTTGTCAATAATCACAGGATAATAGTTCTGTTTTGCTTTCAAGGCCCCTGTGGGCACCAAGCACTCCAGTATTCTTGCTGGCTGGGTCTGTGGCTAAGACCTGTTGCTTGTGCAGAGCAGTAGATCCGCCGCCCAGAGAGCTCCTGGGACCCTCGCCCCCACTCTGAGAAGTGTCAGGTGATGTGCTCTTCCCCAGGTGTGACACTTACCACTCGTTTCCTGCCTCTTCACTGAGAGCTGTTGCTGAAATGTTTCTCTATGTACTTAACCATTGAGTAAAGATCTGTTACTTGTCAATTTGAGGATTTCCTTGAAAATTCTCTTGGCCCATACAGGGGCTAAGACATTTCAGTAAGGTCTTTATATGCTATTTCTCTTTTCTATTTCTAATGCATTTATTAACTTTTGAAAATTATGTTGCTTTTTTTCCTGATTGTTGAATATGTATTTTCAAAATTCAAAAATTTGCAAAATTCATTCAGGCAAAGATAAGTAATCTCAACATTTAAAAGAAGGATCTGGACCCCTTACTATGTGTTAACAAATTTTTTGTTAACAAATGAATAAATTTTATTCATTTGCATTTTTATCAATGCACTTCTTTCATGTCTCTTCCACCTTCTTTTTATCTAAATCTGATTTAATTCCAAGATATCAAGTCACCCGACACAATTACTAGATGAACTTTGAAGTCTTCACAATACTTAATTTACTAATGCCTCTTCTTTCAAAGTTTGCTCTTTTTTTCTCCTTTTTAGTAAACAGATATTAGTAGGATCCAGAATTCAGAAATATGCTGTTCTGGGACTTTTTATCTCGATGAACTAAATTTGTTATACTTTATGTAAGGAATCCAATATGCTTCATGAGAAACTTTAAAACTTATTTATTTATTATTTATAAAGTATGTTTATTATCCAGGTGATATTTTAATCATAATTAGACATATAGTCTGGTATTAATTTTTCAGAAATTCCTATTCTGGCTCTGTGGCACATCTTTCCATGGCTTTCAAATGGTGTTATTAATGTTTCTGAGTTTCTCAGAAAAAAAATCTGAATTGTAACTTATGCCTTTAATACATTTTTACATTATTTTAAAGGCATAAAATAATATAACTGACACTGAGTGCTCATACTGATTATTATTATTGTGAAATTAAATGTTAACATACACTTTGAGAGCACCATCATATTCCTTCAGAGGAAACCAGTTGTAATTTGTCATTTGGGATCGTAATGATTTTTGCTACTTATTATTCTATTCAGGTGTATTTGTCTTCCACCCTTACTCTCATCCACATTCTCACACTAAGCTTTATAATCTTGCAATGACATAATGTCAATATTTTCTAGATTTAATTATTGCTTACCTCCTTCCCCTGTAAATTCTAAGATTTAAAGAGCATGTACATTTTCACTATGTAGGTATTAATTGTGTCCAGTTTAATTTTGTCTCCGTGAAATCGGTTAAGACTCGAGTAGAACCGGGAAACACACCTGAAAAGTTTGCAATTCGCCTGCTTTCTCTCCACGAGACACGATTAAGCGTCGTCACTGTGTCTTTCAGCACTTGCTACCAGATTTGTAAATAATATATTTAAATGGCCATAACTTGAGTTTTAAGTTATAGATATTACCTCCTTCTTTTCTGTTAGGTACAATCAAGATAGTGCGCTCTCTTCTAGCTTTTGGATGTATTTTATTCTAAGTTCTCCAACAAATATTTAAATAAATATTTAATTTTAACTTTATTACAAGTATGTAAATATTACAGCTGAGCTCTATGGGATATAGTGCACACCTTTCTTTCCTCTCTATTTTTCCTGGGATAAAAAATTGCCTTATTTTCTAAAAAATTCTTTGTCAAGTACACATCCAAATTCTAAACTACAGTCCTGGAGAGAATAGTTAAATTCCCCGTTATATTCAGTCACGTTTGGAAATCTATTAGGTGACGTTTGTAGTTGTGTGTATGTTTCAGAGAAAATCATCCTAGAGCTATACCGCCAAGTTGCAGAGGCTTCCCTATAATGAGAGAATTGGAAGTGGATGTTCTTATAAGTGACGTATCTGAGAATGCCTTAAGTCTCCCCAGATCGACTGGCTGTAGCATTTTAGGCAGTGGAAGCCGTTTTTATCGTAACGTTGAAGGTCACGCTTCGTGGCTTCCTCTTCGTTCCCGTCATTCCCGGACACCTGCGGTCTACCCTTGCGCACAGCGCGTTCCCTGCGTGCTATGCTGAAGGGCGCTTTGCCTGGGAGGTTTCTCCACAAGCGGTTCTCACTGCTGGCTCCTTCTCGTAAGCATAGGCCATTTCAATACCCCACGTTTTCTTTATTTTGCAAGCAGGACTGTTCATCGCTTCTAGTCTCCCTGCACAAGTCCTAGGGCTTCGTGAGCTGCTTTAATCATCTTTCAATACATAACACAACTTACTCATGCATTAGATAATTTCTTGCTTGCTTCTTCGTACCACTCACATTGTCCCTTACTTTCTAAAACTGGGAACTCTTTGAGATTTTTTTTTAATAAATGATATTTGCAAAGTAAGTAGATCTATTCCTCAGCACTTGCAAAGTTTCTTGGAGCATGTTAGGGACTAAAACTATTTGTTAACCAATAGTTCTCTGATTGCACATGTTGGGATTGAAGAATCTTGCCAATTTTCTCTATACTGAGTGTATGCTCAGATTTTTGACTTAATAAACTTTGAGAACCTTTACTGCCAATGTTTGACACTTGGATTAGAATGTGCCCTGTTCTATATTTTTTACCATAAGATTCTATATTTGGCCTTATTACTTATTTAAAAATATATTGTCCACCCATGGAACTCTTCTTAGATGAACTTCATTAATCTTCTAATTTTTGACCATTTTTGAATATCTTTGTTTACCATTTCTTTTTATTCTATTATTTTCTCCTAGAAATTTCTCCTAGAATTTTCAATTTCATCTTATAACAATTTCATCAGTATCATTTTCTTTATAACTCTCATGTAACTTGAATATTGTTTAGGAAATTGCATGCCATCCTAATCTTGTTTCATGCATACCATTTATATTTTTGCCAGTTCTGTGACAATATTGAATCATTCCTGAAGTTTCAATCTTATCTACATTTCTTCTGAGTTCCTTATCTCCACGTTGTTGTTTTATTTTCTACTTTTCATGGCAAATCAAAAATGTAGGAGAAAGTTGGTGTCTAAGTTACTTTTCTCACTGCTGATACAAAATACCTGACCCCCAGAGCTAACAGAGGAAAGGCTTGTAGTTTTCAGTCCATAATTGGCTGGCTTCAAGTCAAAGGGGCACGGCAGAGGGGACAGAGTAGGCAGAAGCAGCCAATGACATGCAGCAAGCAGAGTCCCAGCACCAGCAGCAGATTAATTCTATGGTCAGGGGTTTTCCAATATTTTGTCTGGAAACATTTCCATTGGGAATGTAGGAAGGGTCAGGAGTGGAATGACCACACTAATATGTAGATTTTTATTTGTTTTATGCTCAGTCTGAAGCCCTACTCTTACCTTCTCACTGTTCATTGCATGACAGCCTCAGGGATGTTTGTTTGTTTGGTTGGTTGGTTGGCTTTTGCAGAACTGGGGGTTGAACTCAGGCCCTTGTGCTTGCCAAGCAAGTACGTATTCTACTGATCCATCTCCCCAGCCCCAACCTAAGGGTTTTTGAGCTCTACATCTAAAGAAAGTAAATTCTTTGCCCCTTCAACAATAGTTTTCATAGCTGGATCAACAAAGAGACCTTGCCACCCAGCCAAGATTTTGCAATGTCAACTCTTTCTTCTCCTTCATAAGTTATTTGCAGCCTCAAATTTCATAGATTTTTGAGGCTTACGTGTCAGCACCAACCTTCCACTGTGGCTCGGCCCTCCTTTGCACACACGTTCTCCCTCGGTGCCCCCTGCTCTGGGATGGGACCACCCGCGCTCTCCACTTTCTGCCCAGCCTCTTAAACCATGGCACATGTTCACTTTCTATGTAGTTTTCTAGAGTCAATATATATTTGACTCTCATTCTAGAAGAATTTACACTACGACTTAATATGTGTCTTAATGGCCATAGTAACCAAAGACCTGGGCATCGTTACTTCAATGTGAAGCAGACAGACTTGGATTTAACTTTCTTCCCTTTTCTTTTTTCCTCTTTACTCTTCACAGTTAGTGATTCTGAGCCTTATCTATGTTGTGGTCACATTGTAACTAATGCTGTGAAACTGTTTGATTTTATGTGAATTACATTAATAAAGACAAATACAGACCTAAAATATTTTCATTAGCATGTGTATTATCAGGAAGATGTTTATGGGATATTTTAATATTCATAGGGTAAGTATATATAGCAATTGAATATGTTAAGAATTTTATTAGATATTGGGGGTAATTTCTAATTATTAAACAGTACATTACACATACTGCGCTGCCCCCCCCCGCCCCCGGCACCACTGAGTCTGGGTGTGGTGGTGCACACTGGTTATCCCAGCACTGGGGAGGCTGAAACGGGAGGATCACTCCAAGTCTGAGCTGCATAGTGCGACCCTGTACCAAATACATTTTTAAAAGTTATAATATTTCTTTTCAGGCAAATATTTGTCAAAACAAAGAGTCCCAAGCAATGTAGTTCAAAGTTTTTTCATCCATGTAGTGAAGAACACTGGGTGCAGAAGAGATCCATAAATCCCAATCACAGATAGAATTACTTTTGGAAAAAGTTTTTACCTATTTAGCTGATGACAATTTCAAAAAAAATCAATTAAAAGTAACTTCAAGATTGATGATTTTGGGCTGGGGACATTGTTCATTGGTCTAAGCTCCCACCTGGCAAGCAAAATACTGCATGCCGAGCCCACCACCATAATCAGGCATGGTGCTGCATGTGTGTAATCCCAGCACTGGAGAGGTTGAAACAGGAAGATCAGTATGAGTCTGAACTGTGTAGCTAGACTCTGTACCAAGTAAATAAAGATTTTTAAAAATTTTTAAAAGAAAGATTGATGACTTTATTTCATTTTATTTCAATATAAAATCTTCTGGAAAGGCAGAAAAAAAGTTTCCTCTACATTGTGTCAGGGCACAAGACACCCCAGTTCTCTTTTCCTCAGTATAATGAAGCATTGTCTTATTAGCTGTTGTCACAGCCACTGAGCATCAGGCTATCTTCAAAGCCCACCATGTTCTTCCCTTCCTCCTAACACAGAGGTGTCTTCCAAACAATCGGAGCTCAAATGAGAAACAAAAACAGAATGTGGACATTAGGCAAGGTTGAGCTAGTTATTTAAGGTCTTCCTTGTCTTCTAGGTATTTCTTTTTGAACGAGGGCAGTAATCCAAAGTGGGGTTTGGAGAAGAACTTTGTCTTGAGAACTAGCTGACTGTATTCTAATTCATTGCTTCACTGACTGGTGGTGTTAATCTTTGAAATGTGGTCACTGACAAATGACTTCTGGACTGGATAATTCAGGTGTCCCTCCTTGTATTGTCTCCTCTTTTCCATGTTTTTTCCTTCTTTCTTTATTGATACAAATACATGATTCTTGCTTTCAGTGGGTTCATTTCATACATTGAAAATGAAGATGCAAATTGGACACATACCATAAACATACAAATAAAAACCATATGGTCTTTTTATTACAATGAAAATGTATGTAGAACATGTTGGGTCATTTTAAAAATAATATTATTTCTTACTTAGTAGACACTTAATACTTTCAGTCATAGAAATGTATTGAAGTATTGTTTCATAAGACTTCTTGTCTGGTTATCTTTAGGATATGTATCATGAAAAATTCACTGGACATTTTCCACTGTTCGCTTTGTTTGCTGTTATAAAAGCTGAAATCAAAATGCTACATCAAAAGAGCAGTTTCATCAAAAGAGACTCTACAAAACTTCAAAACAACCAAATGCTGTACTCATCTACTTAAGTCATTAGTAACAGCAGCACTATTATCCCAGCTTCAGAGCCAAGTGGGCTCACCACTCTACCCCTTTCATGTAGGTTTTCTCCATGGCTAAAATGCTTGCAAAGTACTAATAAATAACTGGCAGGGAGTGAGGTTGAGAACATGAAAACCATTGCATTTCAGCTGACAGAACAGTCATTGAAATGTTATCTGTGTGAGGCGCTCATAAATTCATCATCTAAGTCATCTAAATTATAGTGCGTGAAGAATGCAACCCACTTGGGGAATGTACCGTCAACATTCCTCTAGGTTAATTTAAACCATTGTGCAGATGTTTTATGTGGTTTTCCTTTACAGCTCTGAATATGTGATCACCTTTCATAAACGGCAGCATTCAGCATACTTGGGGGAAAAATCATCCTTTTCTATGGAGGTAAAAGGAGGGAAAGGAAAATCATTAAAGATCGGAGTGTAGAATTTCTGTTGACTGAAGGGATATCAAATGAGTTGACTGCCCTATATTTTAAAAATAGGAGTGATTTCCAATATTATTTTTAAAAGCCTGCTGCTTGTCTGATACCTGACATGAAAAAGGGATTGTTTTCTGAGTAGCCAATGATCTTGAACTTGCTGTTATTTTCCATCTGACTTGTTTTTCTCATGAAGGCAGCATTTTAGGGAAATTGTGTTTGTTTTTCTTTCTGATAGGTTCTAATTGAAGTTTGAAGGTTCATTACACAGCGCCTGGGAATACGTTGTCAAGTACAATTCACTTCTCCCATCGTGAATGTTGGCATAATTTTATAGGATAGGGGATTCCAGAATACTCAGCTGTCATAATATTTGGCTTCAATTTCATTTATCATGGACAGAATAATCCACAAGGTTTTGAATTTCTATTTTCCAATGTCAGTACACTGAAGCAAATAATGAAGAGTTTGAATGTAAGTAGATGAACTTTGTGACTGGAACAGCATGTTGGGGACTGAATCTTCATTCTTTCCAATGACACTGAAACATGCAACGTTATATGTTTCACCTGCAGTAAAAAAGTACTACTTTATCAAAGTCATTTTCATTTAATTTAATAAGACCAATGAAAATTTCGAATGTTTTCTCTCATGAGACAAGTTCATGCAATGGGGTATTTCTGATTTTATTTGGCAAGTTGAGTGCATGTCTGGTAGGGTCAGGCTGCTCGGGAAGTGAGTTCACTTCCATGTGAGGATGGTTTCTATTAACAGATTTTATAAACTGGCTCGGTGATAGTTTCCAGTTCTGTGGCAAGAAACATCTATCACCCTAAGTTGTGACAGAAATGCTCAGGACACACTCTTGCTTCAAGAATGTGTAAGGGGAGCCGCCCCTCGTGAGCAATTTACACAAGAGAATCATAAAACGAAGTTCAGCAATAACACAAGCAATCACAGTGAACAGTGCTGTTAAAATAATTTATATCATGAGAAAACATATTTTCAAGGACTTATTAACCTCCCTCACATTTATATTTTTTGATAAGTAGCAATTGGAAGGAAGAAGTTATATTCCTTAGAAGTAATGAGCTGACCAATATATTAGAAAGCTAAATGAAACAGAGCTCTTTTTTTTTTTTTTTTTTTTTTTTTTTTTTTTTTTTTTTTTTTTTTTTTTTGGTGGAACCGGGGATTGAACTCAGGCCCTTGCGCTTGCCAGGCAAGCACTTATTCTACTGAGTTATCTCCCTGGCCCCTAGAAAGCTAAATGAAACAGAGCAGTGATCTCTGTTCATTCAAAATATTTTTCTGTGCCTAATATCTGGGGATAGAAATAGCTCATTTGATAAAACCACTGAAATTTCACAAATCTGATAAAACTGTTAAGAGTAATAATAGTTTTATAAAACACAAACTTTACATTACTGGAGGAAGAAAATTGGCCTGAGGATATAAATCAATTTTGATAGAAGTCATCAACTGAGTTATTTTTATTTATTTAAATACTCTAATGAGATACTGTCATGAAAGATAGTTGAGATTTTTCAATTTTTATTTTGGCTCCATCTTGTCTCTTTTCTTTCTGAATCATTCATTTTATCCTCTTTCTGCACAGAGGGACTAGTATCTCAAGAGAAACTGTGAAATAATTTGAAATGTTGTAAGTTTCTGAGTGTGGGTATTTGTAAACAATTTCAATAACATTAATACTTATGATATATAAAAACTGCACTTAAACAGTCGAACATATTTACTGGAGAATTATACCTGTTTTATAATGCTCATAAAGGAATCTTCAGATGCCTCCTGATACTACTCTCACAGTAACAACATTTGAAGTTTTCTTGTTATCTTTTACTCTAATGTTCCATTTTTAGGTTCAGAGACAATGTGTAAATATGACATATGAGAGTGTCTATTCCTGGTTCTATAGATTCTCCTTTCTGTTCAATTACAATGTACTCTTTGGAAGATTAGCATGAAAAACAAATGAAACAAAATTAATGTTAGAACAAACTCACAAAAATGCTTTTCATGATATTGTTGTCAATAAGAGTATTTAGATTCACAGGTAAGCTTATGAAGGCCATGAAACCTGTTTGAATAAGTGTTTAGTATTCAGACGGTTATAGGCAGGAGTTAGCTTTGAAACCAAAAGACATATTCAGTCTGTAGCACTTTACTGTGTGTTTCACCTGGTATCTGACCTGCCAAAGCTCTGATTAACTTATTTGCTACTCAGATGCCTAATAAAATGGCTACAAATTTTAAAATATTCTGACTTTTTTTACTCCATATTCATGTAAATTTAGAGATTTGACTCTTGTACCACAACTTGGACTATTGGAGGGAAGTCATTTTTAGAAAACACAGGCTTGAACTGTAGCTTCTACCATCTGTCAATTCTTAGGTCTCTTCTATTGCTCCTGGTTTATACACAAGGTCTTTAACTAAAAGAAAATAAAGTAAGACAATCCTTATGGACACAGAAAGGGAACAAAAGGAAAACAGTATGAACTCCAGGGATTTCTTGGGCAAGGCCTCATAGAGTGACAGCTCTTCTTAAGAAAGGCTTTGTAGACTCAGCTGAATAGATTGAAAACTTCTTATTATTTTGATAAATGATTCAATTGTTTTCTCAGGTCTAAATATTCATAATAGTATCTATTCATTCACATAATCCTTTTAGACTGAGGTATGTTAAAGAAAAAGTAGGTCAACGTGCTGAGAAATGAGGTTTTCCTTTATCAAATGGCTAATTTTGTGTTCTTTAAAAGAGCAAAGATCAGCTCGGCAAATAAGGTACTTGTAACAATGAAAGTCCTATGCATAGGAAAGTGGTCTTTTTGTTTTTAATCTAGAATTGATTAATTAAATTTCATTGTACACATATTGCATAAAACACATTTCAAGGACACAATTCTTCCTCATTATATACCTCATGAAGGTCCAAATTTCAGTGAATAATTCCACTGTGGATAGAAAAAAGTGCTAACAAATGTAGTGTAGATTCTTAGACAATCTTATGTAAGCCATTACAGACGCCCATCAAGAGTGTGTTCAGGGATGAATAGGCGGAACACATCCTGCAGCTGCGCGGCTGCAGGCCTGGCTATTGCTTTGAAACAGAGACCAGGTGGCAGGGAATGAGGTCACCAAGTCTGCTCAACACGATGGTCCAGTGGCTGAGCAAAACCAGGGAAACTCAAGCTCTCTACCTCCCCAAAGATACACAAAATCAAACAACTTTAACAAAAAATGTGAATAAAATAAATTTTGAGGGAAAATAATATACATCTTATAAGACAACAAAGAAATGCACACAGAACAATTTCTACAGATTATTTTTTAAAATAATATTTACTGAGTAAAATATTCTTGGGCCAGACACAAAATGAGGCTAGATTGGCCTCTTGTACCTTGCGTCAGCATCTACTTTTCAAGGAGGAGCCATCAGTCTCTGCACCCCTGGCTTCTCCTCCAGCTAGAGGCCTTGATGATATTCTACCTAGGAGGAGACTGGTCTCCAAAGTGACCAAAGTCTGAAAGGTGAAGGAATCCCCACTGATGGAGAGCATATGGCTTGTACGGGATGCGAGAGGTAGTTGGAGTGACAGCACTCACGTTCCAAGCACCCAACAATTCCATTGCTCCCTAGGGACCTGAAGACTTTCCTGTTCAAAGGATGATGATAATGTGAATCTGAGTTTTACATCTTGAGTTACTTCTAAGTGACTCAGATACTAAACAGGATAAATTCCCAGCCCAGGGTTTGTCACTGCTCAATGTTAAGACCCCAAACCTATGGCCTCCATTACAAACCAGGGGCAAATTTTGCTCCATAAGAGTTTGCATTAAACAGATGAGTCATGCGAGCCTCTCTCCACAGATGAAAATAATGTACTTAATCAACCTGAAGGAAATCTGTGTGGGGCACCACATAAGGAAGGGCTTTCCATCCCATCTGTGGAGCTCTGGCTGTGCTCTGGAGGGACTTCTGAACAATGAGAGGGAGACTAGGGCAGTAGTGATGGCCTGTACCTCAGTTTCCCTTCTGGGAATTGTGGCCTGCTAAGCATATGGGGACCTAAATCAGATTTATTCATTCATTTATTCATCAACTTTCATAGCAAGGATTTCTGAACTTCTATATATGGCAGAGAATGTTCTCTATGAAGGCAGAAGAGAACAAGCTCCTGTTCTCATGGTTCTTCATCCTATTTTGGGGTTCTGGTGCCCAACAAAGAAACAAGGAGAAAGATAAGTCAACAATTTTATGTAATCATAAAGGTAGAAGAAAATAAAGTGGGCATTGTGATTGTTAAGCATGTGGAAGTTCTTCTTACTGAGTGATCAGGAAATATCTCACTAAAGAAGTGCTGCAGTACCTGAAGGGCAGTTGAAGGACTTTACAGCTCACATGGACAGAAAGATGAGGTCCTGGCATGGGCAGACAAGTCTCATGGGGGAATAAACTCAAGGCTGAGGGCATCACAAGCAACTAGGACGCAGTACTGAGAGACAGGGTAGGAGAGGTATGAGGTAAAATCAATGGATGAGCAAGGGCCAGACTATAGAGGCTGTTATAAACTGCTGGTTCATGCAAATGTCATTCTAGATGTGTGGAAACCATTAGAAGATTGGTGAGGATAGTAGTTTATACAATATTCCTGTAGAAACTACTTAGAAAACAGATCACAAGTGGACAAGAGTTGGAAACAGGTGATTCTTCTAGTCAAGGACTCCACAGGACACTTTGACTCCACAGGACACTTCCCCAAGTTCAGTTTCTGTGGTTGCCAGTCTCTATGGAGACTCTGGGCTGGCTTTCTCCGTTCTGATTTGTGATGGACCCAAACCCTGGACAGATCAAATTGGGCATGATTACAGTGCTCTGGCTAAACCCTGAGCCAGTGGGCAAGAGTTACTGTAACTAGCAGGAGCATGAGAGGGAAAACCGTGTTGCATTCTTTCCTGGTCACTGAAGGATGACAGGACTACTTTATAATCATTATACTTGTGTAAGTTTTCCAGAGGTTTTAAATTCCTAGATTACCACTGACACTCTAGTTTGTAAAAGTAGCACACAGCCTCCTGTTTTCAGCCTCTCTAGTGCCGGGATTACCGGCATGAGCTGCCGTACCCAGACTCCGTCACCGGCTCAGCACAGGCACGGCATGCAGGATCCGGGATCTAACCCTGGTCCTTGCGCTTGCTACAGCAAGCATTTAGTCCACTAAGCTATTTTGTCAGCCCATGAGAAAAGAGTTCTACTGTTGTATTTCAACTTCCTGAGAAATCTCAAGTACATAGGCTAATATTTCATTTGTTTTCAAAGAAAATTAATGTTAGGCATAAAATGTCATAATAATGACATAGCTATTTGTATAAAGCAAGGAAAATTAAAATTACTGTATACATAGAAGTTATTATAGAAGGGAGGGCTTGGATGCTATTTCAGATGAAAATTAACCAATTATAGATGATGCTGCCATTATTTCAAGGTCTAAAATGGAAAAAGTTATGTACATTTGTATGATGAGATGGAATCTGGGTAAACACTAATAGGAAAGCTTTTATTTCAGAATTAAATAGATTAAATGAAGTACGACCTCACTCTTAGGGAAAACTTCTTTTTAAAATTGCTTTAAAATTTAGTAGTTATAAACCACAAGTCACTAGCATTATTCTATTTATAGGTTAGTGAGTTTAATTTTTATAAAAATTAAAAAATAATATAACACACAAGTCACAGTTTGCCATGGATCTCAAATTGTTAAAGTATTGTATGCTGAACACTATTTTAAAAGTTTTGCTGGCATGAAAGATTTCAGAGTCAGATTTCAAAACATGAGGTTAAAAATTAAAGAGTGAATAATCTTCATATGTCCTGTTGGTGCTACTACTTCTGTTTCCTATATAGTATTACTTACCAAAGTTAAGAGAATGTAAATTTTTTCATTTGCTTTTGATTTTGACCTACATCCTTTTGGTACAGTTAAAATATGAGTTATTTGGGGCTTTATAACTGAAATTAGATAAGTTCAAAGGTTCAATAGATATAAACATACTCAAATTAAAATAAATAGTCTATTTTTAAAAACTCCCGCAAAACCCCCTTTTTAAAATGTTTTTCTAACTACAATACCTAACTTTGCATTACAGAGTTGAAGATTTAATTATTGGAATTTGAATGCTCTCCTATTCTGATACTTCCTGTCTTAAAGTGTGTTTTATAACTTAGGGTAGCATGACCATCACTAAATTGATTATTGAGTATATGTTTGTTTGTCCCAGCTGTCTTCTAAGGATGTGAATTAAATTTTAAGTGAGGATGGGAATTGCCTTATGCAGTGAATGGTGACCATGACACATGTCACTTGTGAGAGGTAGTAGCCTTCTTTCACATGGCTCTCAGAGCTGATCTGTTTAGGGTACAGTATTCATTGGTGGCCATGTAGGGCAGTAGGATACGGAACCCAAGCAAGTGTTTTCTGCAACTGGCAGGTGCCTTCCTTGTGTCCTGCCCTGTCCCCTCTTCATTTGACTCATGCTTCTGTGCTCCTGACTCCAACGATCAAGAGATGGTTTCCTTCCCCTGTGCCCAGCACTGACAAGGCACACTTAAAGCTGAACGGAAAATATTTAGTCTCCTCCTTAGCAAAGGCATCTGAGACGTGCTTGTATTTTAACATACACCTCCACTGATCATTTAAAATTCAACACATATTTTAGCGAGTGATGATTATTAACAGTGTTTATGTGCACAGGGCTGTTCTGGGTAATAATGAAGCAGGGTAACTGCTTTCAGGAAAGCGTGCAATGTTAGTATGGATAGAGACAAGAGAAGAGCATCGTCACCGGAAGACCAAATAAAATACTAGCGCTTAGGGATGGAGCAGAAGGAGATTTGTTGCCAGCTGAGTATACAAAGAAAAACATTTTAGGAAGGTGGTGTGGGGCTGGCCTGTGCTGGGATTAAGAGAGAGATTAGCAGCACAAGACTTCCTTGTCAGGGTCCGGATTCAGAGCCCCCAGCATGGATGCTGGCCTGAGTAATTTATGAGAAGAGCAAAGGAGCAGCAGAGTTAGGGCAGACAGGTGCAGAGACGCAGTCTCAGGCGAAGCTGAGCGTTCTGGACGCCCGGGTGGTGCTGTCCAGAACCCGCGGGAGGTGGCGCGTGCGCAGAGACCGGCGTCAGGAGCTACACAGCTGCGCGCTGCTAGCCGCCAGCCCCTGCCGCAGCTGAGGGCCCTGCGCTGGGCCTGGAAGGCACCGACTCTCTCACGTGGAGAAACGTGGGCCTGGTTCGTTGATATTAGAGGCGAGAGCGCAGACCAGCCCGATGCAAGATATTGAGACATATCTTGAGGCTGGTTATTAATAAAATTTCATTACAAATTAGCATTTTTCCTCAATGTAATTGCAGTCATGATGCTATTTTTAAAAATCCTTTTTTGTTGCTGTTTTTGTATTTTAGGGAAGGGTTTACAGTGTTCAGGGTCTCACTACTAGATTGAACTCGTACTGATCCGCCTGTTTACAGCCTCCCAAGTGCTGGGATTACAGGCACACGTCACCACGCCCAGTCTCAATTGCAGTCTCTGCACAGCAGGCCCGGGGATTGAATTCCCGGCCCCTGCGCCTACTTGCCAGTGCTTTAATCCACTGAGCTATTTGAGCTATTTGGCCGGCCCTCCTGTTGTATTTTTTGACCAACTTTTAATGCCCATATTTTGTAATATGAGCAGCTACTTTGAAGATAACAATATGCAATGTACTAACCATTGTTACTCTCCTACTAACATTTTTTGAAAAATTGAACCATTTTTTATTGTTTATTTTTCATTTCTTTAAAATTTAAAAAAAAAATCCTACTTTGTGAGCGATCTGTACCAAGCCTGTCTTCACAGATAGGACAGTTTATTAGCTAGGAGCCCTGGGTTCGAGGCAGACAAACCTGGCCTTATGTCCTGGTTTCAGGTGAGGCTCTTTACCATACCAAACAGCAGCTACTCATCGGTGGCACATGGATTAGAGCGCTTGCCTCCTGCTGCTTGCGGACGTTAAACGCGCTCAGTTGGGTGAAGCAGCGTGTGCCGCAACTCCTGGCCGCCAGTACCTTCATCTGATGTATGGAAGACTTTACTTTGAACGAATGAAACTTGAATTTGCTCAGTATTTGGAGGTATTTTGTATTCCCTTACGGTATCGCTGACAGGGCTGGAGAAAATGAGAGGACTGAGGTACAAAGGTCCGCTCTCCCGTGGGAGCCCGGGACCTCCTTAACTTTGCGCACCTCGGGTCCTACTGCCTTATTGCAGAAAAGAAAAGCTTTGTGCTGAGTTAGAAACGGAATGATATGAAAAACAGAGGCTTATAGACTAAACTAGAGCTCCTGTAACGTACATTGAATATGATATTAATGAATTAATTTTAGTAATACCTGGAGAACAGCTCTAATTCTAAATATTCTCTGTGTCTCTGCTACTGGATTTTCAATACTCTGAAAACTACTGACATCATTGTATGTACAATATTGGCATTTTGATTTAGTTTACATATCCTTTCTTTCTTGAGGTATAAAATGTCAAGTGAGTGGCAACTATAATGCAATTAAACATGCACAAATACTGAACAATCATAAACTAATCAACTTATCAATTTAAAAGCAACTACTAGCAAGTTACTATATATTGCAATGCAAAACGAAAGTTTTCTAAGACCGGTAATTGAACAACTGCTCTAGTTACTAAAGCCATGTCTGTGTGTACATGGGGGGCAATCCTGAATGAAAGCCACCCGAGGTGCGACCGACCTCTTAATTACTTGGTTCCTCTGCTAAGGAGCTCAGATGGCCCAGCTCATGTGAAAAGGTGGCCCGTGGTGCCACCACTAGGTAGTACCCCTGCCTCTCTTTGCCTCAGAGATACAATAAAATGCAGAAGGTACCACTAATGACAGAGGCTGACATTCCTTATAATTTCTATTCTATCACTTTACCATCTTTGGATGAAAAGGAATGAAAAAATTAGTTCTAAAATGAACTCACCATAGTCTGTTTTTTCAGCTGACATTATTTTACACAAAACACCTTTCACAACTCTAGTAGCAATGAAAATACCATACATATGGTATAGTTTAAAAATTATTTTAGCTAAATATTTTTCTGTCTAAATAACTTTAGATTTGGCTCAGATTGAGAGTATCCGTTATGAGTTTTGTAGTTTTTCAATGAGATTTTAGGAAGGGCAAATGGGGAGATGGGGAATGGAAGGACAGAAACGATATTTTCCATCATCCAAAGGGGCTTCAAATTGCCAGATGAACTGAAAGCAGCCCGGAGACAGGGGACCATTTGAATGTAGGGCTGTCCCCATTGGTAAGTAGCTTTCCTGTTTCCACCGATAAATAACTCAGGCTAATTACTGCAAAGAGCTGCCCCCACAGGAGTGAGTGGAGCGCTCCCTTTCTTTGGTGATTATGCTGCGGGGCCTGCGGGGCCTTTCCACAGGGGATCCATGGAATTCCCTTCTAGCCCAAATGCAAACACACATTTCAAATAAATGCATTTCCCGCAATTGCTTTTTAAGCATCGCACATTAGCGCCAGCCTGCTGCACTCCTTAAGAGCCCCACATCTGTTGCACAATGGCCAGCCTCATCAAGGGAAGCAGTCAGATGCCAGCGTGCTGTGCGCGCTGTCAGCCAGGTTCTGTGTGACCCAGGGCGCGCCGCTTATGCCCACTTAACCAGGTGCCCTTCTAGTTGCCTTATCAAATACAGCCTTGGCTGCTACAGAGTCCACAATGGGAACAAAAGTATTGCTGTATCCTATAGAAAGAGCCCCTGAAATCACACAGTACTCACAGTTATATACTAAAGGTTAATTTTCTCCATAAGACGTGCTTCTATGACTTAAAAGAAAAGTCAACCCTGCTGGAGGTGGATAAAGATCTGCAACTCCAATGTGCACATCCATGACAGTGCCTAGCGCCATGCCAGGACATGGAAAAACCATGTCAAAAACACAGTACAACCTTGTAAATTGTACCTTAAAGCTATTACTAGAGTTTGGACAACAAAAATTGTGCCTTAAAGTATATTAAGTCATATTCAGCTGGAATGGAAAGTCCATAGGCAGTATTTATTTATTTATTTATTTATTTATTTATTTTGGCGGAACCCGGGATTGAACTCAGGCCCTTGCACTTGCCAGGGAAGCGCTTATTGCACTGAACCATCTCCCCAGCCCCCATAGGCAGTATTTAGATACAACCCTCAAAATACTCTTTTCTCTAGAGCTTTAATTCATATTCTTTTGCTAATCATATTTAAAAGATTAGAAATGTTTGAGAAGTGTTGTCCTAAACTATCACTGGTTTTCATGGACGTATTTACAGAATAAATGAATTAAAAATGTAAAAATGAGTTTAGATTCATTTATTTATGTATGCAATCTTAATTATTAAGTCCCTTTTATAAAACACTTTCTAATTAACTTTGAGCAGACAAATCAGTCAAGTAGGCATTATGTCTGCCCCAGAACACAATTGAATGAGAATTTTAAAACTAAAAGTAAATAGCATATGATGAATTAAGAATATGAACAAGTTAAAAATGGTGTCAAAACATATGATAAAAGACAACTGAATCTTAGAAAATTAGGAAGCACTCCTTGGAGGAAGCCACACTAATCTGGGAAGTTTAAGGATAAGCAGGAGAAATTCAGGCAAACAGAATGTAGAATAGGGATAACGATAAGTGGATGTAGTGTAATATTCCAGGCAAATAATTTAGCACTTCAGTTTCTGAGGAAAATCTTAGGTGAAAAAGTATATGACCTATTCTGGGAATTGATAGCAGTGTGAAATGCTTAGAATATAGTTTGTGGAGGACAACAGTGAACAAAGAGTAACTAAAGATCAGAGGGGAAGTAGCAGAAGTGAGGTTGAACGCTAGGCTAGAAGGAGGTCATGACCACTCATGAGCCTCATTAGAGCCTCAGGAGCTCATTTGGACTGTAGTGTAGATGAACTGGAGGATTGGGGAAGCAGCTCAGTAAGAGGTTACTGAGGTAATTGAAAAGCTTTCTGAGGTCCTGCTTGGGGTGCATGCAGTGGGGATGGATGAACTGATAGGACGCTTCAGGATTTCGACTCAACAGAATTTCGTAACTGATTAGATGTCACACATGAGATGGATAAAAGGTGATGTGTGGGGCTCAGATGTCTGACTCTTTAAAAAACAATGGAGGAATCTGAAAAGAAACACGAATTCCCATTTGAATTATTTGTTCATTTCTGTTGCTTGATATTTGTATACATGGAGGAGTCTGAGAGGCAGTGGAAGGCCCAGAGTCAGCTCAGGGATAAACTCCAGCTGGAAATCTGCACTTGAGAATTCAGTGTGTGAGCTGGCACTTGGACCAGGGGGACAGGGTCCTGAAATGATGGGTGTACTGTGTTAACTTGAGAAATTTAGAAGTTTAATCAAGGGACAGCACCCCACACATCTATACTTTCATAAGTAGCCTGCTTACTCATAGTGAAGGGAGGACAAGAGGCTTGCCCTGTCCCTCTTTGGCTCTTGTTGCTTTTGCTGTTTTCTGCCTGCTTGGACTCTTACCCTTCACTATCCACACCACCCTGCTTTGGAGTCTAGAACCTCCACAAACAGTAAGCTAATAATCCTTTCTTTCTTAATTTTGGGCATCTTGTATTTTGTCTCAGCAATGAGGAAAAGGTAACCAACAGCAGAATACTTCTCAGGACAGGTTCCTAGCCTGAAAAGCAGGTGTAACAGGAACCACAGAACAGACCTCAGCCTGGGAGAGGAAGAGAAGCTCTGGTCCATGTCATACTCTGCAGTCAAGTTGTTCCTACGATAACACAGCTACAAAACTTAGATTTCTTTATCTTTGAGCCTGTTTATAAAGTGGTAACACATGAAGGAAGATTATATCATACAAATATCATTGACATTCACGAGAAACATGTCTTGAGATCTTCAAATCTGTAACTATCATTTCATTTCAAATAACTCATAGAAAATTCTACAAGATTTAGGTTCATGCTCTGGGTTACAAAGGGGATTTTCAAAGGCAATAGGATCAGGGCTCTGGAAGAACTGATCCATGTGGTAGTTTTGTGGCCCAAAGCTAAGACACTGGCAAGGATTACTGTTCTTTGAAGCAAGGGTCCTTGTATAGTAGAGCAAGACTTCTAGGCACTGTTAAACAGAAGGCTAAACCTATATCTGAGTATTCTGCTCTTTGAATACGTTCATAGATATATTTTATTCTGTGAGTGTCTATGATGAAACTTTGTTTATTCTTTTCTCTAGGAGTATTTTTGCTTGGAAAGAAATTCACATAGCCACATGATAGCTTTCAGCCACTATTATGAATGTTCTTCATTGTTTCTGTTTTTTAAAGAGCGACTTAAACTATGAGAACTAAATTTTACCTATGATAAATGCTGGCTCATGAACTTCAATACAGTTTCCAGCCTCTGTTACTTTTAAGAAATGAGTTTATGTGCTCTACGTTTCCACTGAATTGGGTTTTTGTTGAGATAAGTATTTCCTGAGTATGTTCTCAGTGCACAAATTTAATTTATTTTCAACTTCTTTCTGGTTTTACCACTATTTTGATAAATAGGTTTATAGTGGAGAGAGACTTATTGGAGTGTTTTGTAAGGTTTTTTCGTGTTTGCTTCAAAAGTATATGCTTCACACGCCCCTTCCTATATTGGAGCCATTGTAAAAATCAACATTATACTTTTTGATGAATCAAAATTGTACGCATCATAAATCCCTTCTGTACTATCACATGTTTTCTAAAAAGAGAAATTTTTTTCTAAAAACATAAAGATTAACTTAGGATTCAATATAGCAAAAGAAGTGAAAGATCTTTGCATTAAAATTACAGTGCTCTGAAAAAGTTGATGGAAGAGGATATCAGTAAATGCAAAAAGTTCACTTGTTCTTAAAAAGGCAAAGTGAATATAGTAAAAATAGCCATAGTTTCAAAACTGTTAAACAGGTTGAAATGGAGTCTCTATCAAAAATCAGTAGTATACTTCACAGAACTAGAAAAAATAATCCTAAAATTAATTTGGAACCAGAAGAGACAGAATTGCAAAAACAGTTCTGAGCAACAAAGACAAGGTAGGGGGCATTATAATCCACAGGTTTAAATTATACTACAAAGCTATTACGTTAAAAACAGTATAATGCAAACAGAAAACAGACCCAAAGATCAAAGGACAAAAACAAAAGATGCTGAAACAACTATAAACACATCCATCCACCTTATCTGTGACAACAGGGCCAGACACCTTCACTGGAAGTAATCTAGCCTCTTGGTTAATAAATGAGGATGGGACAAGTGGGTTTCCACCTGTGGAAGATTGAAGATAGACTCATGTCTTTCACTGTGCTCTAAACCAAAATGAAAAGGCATCAAAGATACAAATAATAAAACAGAAACAACAAATTTGCTAAAATAAAATTAGTACAATTTTTGAAGACGTTGATATAGGTCAAGACTTTATGAACAAAACTCCAGGCATACAGGAAATACTACAGAGTCCAAAACAGAGATTTCATGTTGTTAAAAAGCTTTTGCACAGCAAGCGAAATCACCAACAGAGTGAAGAAATGACTCAGGGAATGGGAATTTTTTTTAAACAACCTATTCCTCAAAGGACTAAAGTCAAGAATATTTAAAGAACTAAATTAATAATGATAATAATAATGATAATCAGATCTCCTGAACACAAGTTGAAAATTGGTATCTGAAATGAATAGAGGCTTCTCAGATGAAGAAATGCAAACAGCAAATAAATGCCTGAAAAAATGTTGAGCATCTTTGGTCATTCAATAAACACAAATTAAAACAACACTGAGATAAAAAGTATATCAAGAAGCAAAAAGTGAGATGAGGAAAAGGACGAATGAAAGAAAAGAAAAAGATATATTTAAGGATCTATGCAGAACAGTTTGGATAATTGTACTGTTGATTTCCACTGTTCTTTTGAAAGGAGCAGTTAATATTTAATTTTTTTCTTTTTATTCTTTTTTCCCTTTTCTTTTGAATTTCTTGCAACTTTTCTTTAAATGAATCTTGCTGGTTTATATCTGGTAGCCTGAGCAACTAATTTGAAGTTAACATCACGTAATGTGGAAACCATTGTTGAATACCTATTATTTTGTTCAGTGAAATTTTATATTGCTTCTAATGATGTTTTTTGCTATCACTATTCATATTCTTTAAAAAAATATATACAAAAATAATTAATTTTAAAAATCAAACTCAGGAAAAAAGGAACCTTTAGAAAAATCATTTCATCACTTATCCTTTAAGGTAAGATAGGTTTGGAGGTTATTATTATAGGTTATTATTATATAAAACTTATACTAAAATTAATATCTAGCTAGTGCAGATCCACATTCACTAACCAGTTTTATTGCTTCTCTCTATTACCTTTGACCAGTTTATACAGTCAAATCAGGACCTGAGGAAAACTATGGAGGTATATTTGTAATGAATTATTGACACCATTTATGAATAATTGAATCATCAAATATTAGGTCATCAAATATAGGCCAAAATTCCAATTATGCTTTTCAGTACATTTTTTTCTGACCATCCTGATACTCAATAAAAGCAGATTTGCTTCCTTCCTCAGTGCCCTGCAGGTGACCAGAGAGATAGACCTTAAGCAAATATTCAAACTATCACAAGGGCAGCTGATGGGGAGACAGTGAGGAATGCCGCTCGTGGTTGTGTGCAGGCAAATAATTTTGTTTATGAGGCATAGGCCAGTCAGGAGACATTGTTCTGCAGAAGTCACTCTGGAGACAGCAGAGGTGGGGGGAGCCAAGAAGACGTTGGGGAGAAAACTGAGGAGGATGCTGAAGAAAACAAACAAAAAACCTTAGTAAGAACAGAACCCCTCTCCTGGTTACTCTAGAGACAGCACAGAGCCCTTAAAGATCTCAGCATGTCATTGTGAAGAATATAGTTTGATTTGAGGAAAAGGACAAATCATGCAATAAAAAGTTATTATTTAAGGATTAGATAATTATGGTAAGTAAATAATGTAAATAGTGAGGCCTGAGGTATTGTTCTGTAAAGGGCCAGATAATAAATATTTTAAATATTGCAAGTTATGTGGTCTCTTGTAACCACCAAGCTCTGCTATTGTAAAGGAAAAGCAAAAATTTATAATTGGTTATTTCTATTTTTTACTATAGAAATAGTTTTGTTTTTAATTGTTTTTTTCACATTCTGTACAGATTTAAAGTTTAGCATATCAATGATTGATGGAAAATATCTGTTCCAGGTTATGTCTAAGGCATTTGATATTCAGAGAGATAGTGATGCTAAACTCACTTGCCTACGTAATAAGATAATAATATCGTTATGCTTCTCTTCTGGAGGGTTAATTACTTAAGTTTGCAGACCAAAACATTGGAGAAAAAGAAAGGTTACAAGGATAGTCAACATTGTGGCCCTAGCCTTTCAAGGTCATGAGGACACAGGACATAAGAGAACCTGCACTATAATATCCTCTATCTCAGTGGTGTCCCAAATTTTCTGATCAAGGAGATTGTGGAGCCACAGAGGGATGTGATCTATGATGTAGAGTTTGCCTAAAGAAAGTCACATGGAGAGAAACATTCTCCCAGGCCTTCACAGAGAGCAAATTGATCAAGCAATGGCTATGACTCATCCACATGGCTGACACTGACAAAAGATCTACAAACTGTTGTACAGGGTTTCAGGCTAAATCCTAAGGGGATTTGACTGGCCTTGTCAGGTACAAAAGTTACATTTTTCATTATATAGGTCTTGCTTTATCTTGGTTTTAACCATCTAGCAGAAAAGTATAAAAATGAGGCATAAAGGGTAAAGTCATATTAATATGCTAAGCTGTAAAAGGCTCAAGTCAACAACTTCTGATATGGCCAGTCTTGCAGATGACTCCTTACTATGGTGGACTACTGGACTATATTGGATTACTTTCCTGAATTCACATACCTACAATATTTGAGTGGCAATGGAATACCCATCTCTGACAAAAGTGAACAAAAAAGGGGGATATAAATGAAGGACTATTTTATAATGAAATATATATGTATGTACAAAATAGGATAGATACACAGCTACTTTCTCTTAGTTCAATGAGAAGAAAGATATGTACTAATAGCGTTTAGGCAAGATATCATGTCTTCATCTTGCAATTTGAATAACTACTATGAAGACAACTATATGCAATGTATTGATTATTGTAACTGTCCTACTAACCTATTTTGAAACTGTCTCATTGGTATTTCTTCCTCAAGAAATGAATATTAAATAAAGAAAAGCAGACCTCAGCAATATTGTAATAGTGCACTTAGAAATTTCAATAAAACTCTGTATACAAAAGCAAGGCTTTGGCAGCAATATGCATTCCCTCCTTAAGGAAATCCTGAAGCCCTGGACTTACTTCCCAGTTCCTCTTCTTAGGACGCTGCAGGGCCACGTAGGTGTTTGCAGCCGCACATAATCAATAAGCATCAATGAACTTTCCATGTTGAAAATTAATTAAGGAAAAGCATGGATTGCTTTTATTTTTGTTTGAAGTACTCTCACAAGA
Source organism: Octodon degus (assembly GCF_000260255.1). Lineage (NCBI taxonomy): Eukaryota > Metazoa > Chordata > Mammalia > Rodentia > Octodontidae > Octodon > Octodon degus. The sequence goes on from NW_004524610.1 coordinate 11,708,659, forward strand.
GGAGCCTCAGCCTGGCTTGATTCCCAGGAGGAAGGGCATAAAAGACAGAATGAAATGCCAGAAATGAAGTTCTACAAGGAATGAATGCTAAAGAAATGTTAGAAAGATTTCTTGAAGTGCAAGGATCACTTGGGAGATGAACTTATTCAGAACATGCCTCTTGCAGGGAGGAGCGCATTATGAAGCCTGCTCCAGCTTGCCGGATGTGCGGCACCTGTGGGCTCTGCAGACAGCAGGCTCTATCGGTGGAAAGTGCTGGCCGAGCTTAGTGCTCCAGCTGGGGAGAATGGTGCACTGCCATGAAAGCATTCAGATGAAGTCTGCAAAAGCTGGAAGCACTTCCACGCAGTCTTGCTCCTGCTTCAATCACAACTCTAACTTCTTTGAGAAATTTCATAAAACACCTTTATACCGAAGTGATCAATTTTTAACATTCTTGACTAAATCACAGTGTGTTTAAAGATTAAAGAATTACAACCCTGGACACAAGAGGGCGAAGATCTTTATCACTCTGGGTGGGCTAGGCCGTGCTGCAAAAATGAACAACTCCAAAACCTTAGCGTCTGTGAATAATAAAAATTTGTCTTCCAACCCATGTTTATCACAGCCTGCAGGGGGCTCTGTTAATCATAGTTATTGATAACTAAAATAATGGAGTAGACACTCTTTCAGTGTTGTTGGTGTCAATGACAGAAGCTCAGAGAGACCCCAGAACAATTAAATGCTTGCCAAGTAGAGGGTATGTGTTAGTTTTCTGACAGTGCAGGAGCCAGAATTACTCAAATGCCCTACTCATCCCTACTGGGCCAAGATATTGAGCCTTACTTTTTATGTACCCAAGAAGTAAAAAGTTGGCAATTTGGTACACAGCACTAAGACTACCACAGAGCTTAACATTATTGTGATTATTGTTTTGTTGATATCTATTCCATGTGATGAAAAGCCATGTAAAAAGTGGGATCCTGATTGTCTTTGCAATACCCTCCGTCGAGTCTATAAACAGTGCCTGGCACAACGAGGTACACAAGAAGTAATTACGTGGAAGCAGCAAGCTATCCAACCTAATTCTTTATCGCAAAGCCAAACAAGATGACATGCCACCTCTTGGGTTTAAGATCTTCATGAATGTGTGTTCTACATATTATTAAATAGTTTTCAAATCACTGTCAGCAATAACCAGAAAGAGGGTCAGTGAGATAGCACAACAGACTAAGTGCCTTCTTAGGCAAGCACAGGGACTGGGGTTCGATCCCCAGCATCACAGGCCAAACTGGCCCTGATGTAGGGCACACTGAGCCAGCCACAAAGTCTGGGCATGGTGGTGCATGCCTGTACTCCCAGCACTGGGGAGGCTGAAAACAGGAAGATCACAATGAGTCCAAGCTGCATAGTGAGACCCTATACCAAATACATTTAAAAAAAAGCCAGAAAAGTCTTAGAAATTTACATATATACCATTTGGAAGAAGCTGAGGATAATTTTTTTTTAACGGCGAGGTTTTACCACCATAGTATTAAACTTTTGGAGATACGATATACTTGATCTTGGGAGCTTAATCTATTGCTTTATATTACTCAAGATTATCCTGTAATTATAAATAATCCCACCAAATCTTGACTGCTTAATACAACAGAATTAAAGTTCTCACATTTCTTGTCCAACTTGGTTTATGGGGGTATTGGAGAAAGCTGTGGCCTAGGTTGTCACATTATAACTGCAGTTAATGTTGCTCTGCTCCCAGACTGGCCATGCTGAGGGAAGGAGAGTTAGGGCGTCTCACGCATCTCTTCCATGCTTTGGCCAGGAAAGTGACCACCACCTCTACCTACATAGCACAGTGTGTAGAGCCAATGGAATATGCTCGCCCAAGAGACAGCGCATGCGCAGTGTGAGAGGGTCTCTGAGGTGTGGGTGAGAACGACTTTCGCCCACATGCCCACTGGACAGACTCACTGAAAGGCCTAAACATTTACATAGCTTTCTGTTAAAAGTCCCTTTAGACCGTGAGACTCTTGTTCTGGATGTGGAATTTAGAAACAACAACAAAAATATGTTGAGATTATTTGAGAAAACAGGGTAGTCATGGTTTGCAAAACTACTGATATAACTGATTTGAGAATTGTAGGATGAGCAGTGAAGAAGAAAGATACTGTATTTGGGAATCATGTCAGGGCCTTGTAAATGTAGGCCCACCAGGTGCAAATAAACCACTATCATGGTGTCGTGAAACAGGGAGCTGCCATAAGAGAAGCAATTTACGAATTTTCACCAATGAAAGCTTCTAGTGTCACCTATTTTAACAACGCAAATGAAAATAATTATTTTGCCTTTATTTATCAATATTACACGTACTAATGATTCTTGTATCAACTTTTCCCTCTTTACAATTCATGAAGTAACAGTGCTCCTTCAGTATGAAAGTCTCTTCATAGTAACCCAGCAGTCTCTCGACCAGTGAGGGAAAGCCTTTGAGCACTTTCCACGCTAATAAGAGCCCGTTGAGGAGCACCTGCCACAGGTTCGTCACCGCTACTCTAGACTTTCGTGTTGGTGTTCGCAGAATAAGAAGATCAAGTTTTCATAACAGTATAGATGAGAACACTCACTCAAGGCAAGGGGGAACACAAGATGTTTTCTTTAGGATTTAATTTTCTCGGTACAAAAGCAATGCTATTCTATTTTTGAAGGACATTTCTCATGGAATAATGGGTCATATTAGGTTAAGTTGAGGAAACTTATGTTTATTAAACTGTCCACATATCTGCTAAAGGAATTTCACATCTATAAATAAATAAGCTTATTTTTTTCTGGTGCCAGACAGATAATGAGGCTTTCATATAAAAGTATTTCTTCCAGCTGAAAAAATCATGATTGTTATTTTAATATCTTCTCTACTTAGTGAAATATGTATCTGTTTTAGACATTTTGATTTTTTCTTGCTTCTTGAGAACCACATTTGACAACAAAAATAGATTTTATATTAATGTGCATGTCTCATGATGTCTTTCGATCAATACTAATAAAATGAAAATAAACCCAAAACACCAATCATTAGATAAATATAATATTTTTATTTAATTTATTTTTAAATCAATGTATGATAATGTTCTAGAAGGCATAGTATTCATCTTCTGCGTTATAATTGCAATCGTCACCGGGGCCCAGCTAAACGACCTGGTTTCTCCCATGTTTCCTGACATGGTGACATTTGTCCTGCTGGTCCAGATGGCTCCATCAGAAACCACGAGGCAGCTTCCTGTACTTCCTGTCCCACAAAGCCCCAGATAAGCAGTCCTACACGTGGAGGCTCCTACGCATCTCCTGATTCCCTCTGCTCTACTGCTTCTCCTCCAGTTTAGCAACCATTTCCAAACCAGCAGTTCAGTCTCTTCTGGGGTCTCTCAAGAGTCTGCGCCTGGTCAGATGCCCTACTTAAAGTCTTTGCTTGTGTCCCATAAAGTTCAAAGTCCTGAATGTTGGCTATGATTTTCTTTCAGGCTCTCTCACCTTTCTAGATTGTTTAGCCTTAACGTTCCCTACTCCCCCACACAGCATTTTGAGCTTGAGGCTTTACAGCTGACTTTCACTGCCCCCAAACTACCATGTTTGTTCTTGCTGGCTTTGTAGTTCTGTCCCCTTCAGCACAGACATTCAGCCCAGCTCCTGGATCATTGACACTTATTCTCCTCTTACTTTCTTACTGCTGTAGTGTAGGGCCTACATTCCCTAAGTGCCCATTGTGCCTGACCCCTCTATGCCCACGTGCAGATCCCACTGCTTGTGTCTATACCATATTAGTCACACCATACTCAAGAGGCTGTGTGATGTCCTTGGTACAATGTTCTTTGAGGGTAGCAGCAATATCGTCTTTGTATATGAGCTTTGTTATACTGAGAATAGGAAAAGATTTAGAAAAAAATAATACAATATATTTCCACATTCCTATTGCTTAGAACAACTCAAAAATTGGCTGTGTTTTCTTTATCTTATAAAGGAAATAAGATCCTATATTTATATCCTAACTCCTATTCCTCTTCTGCCTATCTTAGAACTAAATCCAATCATAGGCTTGCTAATTTCCTTTCAGTTAAAAAGTGTATAAATATTGTGTGTCCACGATCAACTTATTATATGTATATGTGGCTTTTGTGGATTTCCCATTTTTAAGTTGGTTTCATACCTGCCTTAAACTACTGCTCCTTGCAAACTGATTTCAAAATCATGCCTATATATTGAGTTTAATGTAAAATTTAACTTTTGTCAATTTTATGAGTAAAAATGATACATTATTATTACATTTGCTTTTCTGGTCAGTAATGAGATTGAACTTTCCAGGGGACCACTTACATATTCCTGACTTTGAGTTGCCAGTAAATTGATGTGAAATTTTTCTGGTGACTGAAAGAATGAATACATTTGAAGAAATGGGAACATTCTAGGTGCATGGGCAGTCTCCAGCTTAGAGCCCTGTTATGGTAGAGAAAGGTACGGATGGGTGGAGAGGAAAAAGGAAAAGCCATGCTCATTGCCCTAGAGTTCATTCTGATGGAAGGAAATTTACTGATGGACTGTAACCAGGGTAGCAACTGCATCCAAACTTAGTTTGAAAGAATCAGCTTGTGACTGATGCTTTAGAGGGCAAGACAGGGAGGAGGAGAAGACTTAGATCAGCAAAAATGAATCACTGCAGTGGGCCAGGCATGAAATAGCAATGACCTGAGTTGAGCAGGTGTAGAGATGAGGGAAAATAACTACATTTGCAACAAAGCTGATGAATTGAATTTCATGGATTTTGACTGGAGCAAGGCAAATCATGAACATAATCTAAATGGCAACAATGGTAGTTAATTAATGTGTACCAACTGAATTTTATTAATATAAACTTAGGGCAAACATGCCTGTTTTTACCATTTTTATCCACAGGGCCTATACATTGAAAGCGTACAATGAATAACTATAACAGACACTATAAATTGATACTCTACTAAGCGGGGTTAATCTTGCCATTCTACTCTCTCCCATCTTTCAGTCATTCTCATTCTCCCAGGAGCTAGGCACAAGTCAGCCACTGCATTTTCATTTCCTTCCACAATGCTGGTACAATGCAGAATGACTAGAAATTCTCCCTAGTCCAGTGTGATCTTGCTCATTAGCTACTCATGTGTTCGTGGTGCTGCCGTCACTGTGCATAGCTAGCTTGACTAAGTCCTTAATCATCACAGATGCCTGGAAGCTTCCTCCTGAACGACCTGTTCATATGGACTCTGGAGGAAGGTCCGTGGCCAGGTGCATCCAGATGCAAGCTCCCCAGCCGCTCTCCTTTTCTCTAAGCTTCTTGTTTTCTCTTTTAAAATATTGCTATCACTTAACCTCCTCTAAGGAAAGGAGCTGTATCTCATAAATTGTGTAGTACTGAATGGCACATTTCTCATACCAAAAGGCATTTTTGTGTGGAAGAAACAAGGTTTCCTTGTAGACATGAGAACGAAAGCAGAATGCGTCTTTTTTCTTTATTTAATTTTTTTTTCAGATAGAGATTTCTCACTATTTTTTTTTTTTTGGTTTCCATCTAATGCTATAGCTTAATCTTCACAGTCCCTTGAACAGTAACCATCATGATTTAGCTAAATTTTATTTCATTCCTTAGCTTTCCTGGGGGAGTACTTGCTACTGTGTTTGTGTTACAAATCACATAAGTTGAGTGAGTTTACCATGATAGTCATTGACTGCATTGAGTCAGGATTAAAAAAATAAGGATTCATGAATATTTCAGCTTACTAGAAATCATGCTTTTATTTCTTTTTTGAGAAGGCCTTATACAAATTAATTAGTTGGTATCTAAGATACAGGATTGTGTGATGCATTCAGACTGCATTGCTTTTTATTTCTTTGATATAAATCATAATATACTGTCCTGTAAGCATGGCTCTTTAAAATCTCTCTTCATAGGCCACCTCATTCCTTTTAGATTTATGTCCATGATGTGTATGGTACCGAATAAAGAATGGGTCTCTAGGAGGAAAAGTGGGTCAGGTGGCTGCCTGTGCAGATTGCAAAGGAAGTGATAGTTTCCTGGGCTCTTTTGAAGGGTACTCTTTTAAAATATGGATTAGTCAAGGTTTACAGTGCTGTTACCAGGCTAGCACTTTAAACCACCATTCAATTTTAAATTGCTCAGTTGCTGATGGCAAAATTCTGGCCTTTTGATGTTGGGACAGGAATAGAATGTCTGTTGGAAAGAGAGGCAAAAATAGAGGTGAGAACATGGGGAAAAGTTTTAGAAGAGTATAGATTTAAGAAGAAAATTTTTACACATTCTTATATATTCACTGGAATATTTACATACATAGTAGCTGTACGCCATTAACTAGTCATTCTCAGTGGCTGTTCAGACAGGACAGTAGATCAGATGCTTGATTCCTTTCCTTTATTTCCCAGTTTGTGTAAAGAGTGGTCTCACCCACTCATATTCTTTTGTGGTGATCAATTTTTCCTTTTGTATATTTGTGAATTCATGAATTTCTAAACTGTATTTTCTGTATTTCAAATCACTGTAGCTATTATTTGTTTTAATGCTGAAATTGTCCCTCCTCTGGCTGGGGAGGATTATCTTCAACTTGGATTCTTGGTTTTTTTCAATCAACATTCTTCTCTGACTTCTGTGATTTCTGGTACATTGCAGAATTATCCTGGGCGTTGTCAATGTTGGCTTCTAAGCACACATTTCACTGAGCAAACTGGGTCCTACCAGAGGGAGAAGAGACTCCCCACGCCCCAGGCCTGCAGAACTTTGCACTACTACCAGTGTCTTCTCAGTAGACCATGTGGAAGATAGGCATCTTTTTAGTAGTGAAAATACACTATTAAAATAATTAGAGTAAAGACCTCATTCTGACATGCCCACTTGGGATGGCCCAGTTCATATTTTGCATCTTTATTTTCATATTTGTATCTCTTTTCTCATTCAAATGGAAGTTTCGATTCCTAGTACCTGATTTGCTCTATCAGGCTCTCTCTCTGTATGCAAGTGTACCTTCAGGTCAATAATGTCACGTTATCTCACACAATAGAGTTACTAGAATTGCTGTCCTATTATTTTACGTTTCTAAGATCTCTTATTAGGCATACACAGTTAAATTACCCTTTTAAAAAGCATTATCTTAAAAACAAAGAACTCTTCTACAGTTAAGCCACCAACTCTAATCATGGATGTATTTCTTTCATGTGACTCTTCACTTCGTAATATTTTCCTTGTGGGTATAAAATCTTTACACAGTCCTACAGTCAAATCTATAAAGTCATGTTTTTATGAGGAAGATTTCATCTCTATCTTTCCACCCTGTTTTCAGTTCTCTTTAGTTGTTGGGCACCCTTTTACTTTTTGTTTTGAGTACTGGAAATTGATACAAGGACCATTGCTTTGAGCTGTACCCCAACCCCACTTTTAACCTTTTTTAAAAAAAATTTTTGAGACAGGGTCTAATTTGACAAGTTGCTCAGGCTGTGCTCATACTGTAATCCTCTTGTCTTAACCCCCCATACTGTTGGCGTTAGAGTTATATACCACTACAGCAAGGTCACCTTGGATGGTGGCAACATATAAAAATAGAATATTCAAGTAATAGACTTGGCATTTGTTTTGAGAGTAATTTTATGCCA
>NW_004524610.1:11716502-11723320 GCF_000260255.1 Octodon degus
AAAAATAAAAGATAGATAATAGGAAATAAAGAGAGAGAGATTTTGCAAATAGGAAATGGACTCAGAGATTGCTGGAGGGGATAGAGGAAAGATGAAAGAAATAATAAAAGAGTTAAGATGTATCATGTACCTATACCACCTCCAAGATGAATGCAGTTATTATGAACTACAAACAAGTACTAATAATAAAAAATTAAATGTATAATTACTCAGATGAAGGATGACAGTGCATTATAAATGTTTTAGACATTTTCAAATTTATCTTTGTGAGGGTGGTACCATTTTTCAGTTCTGATATCAGTGTTTGAGAGTATGTATTTCCCCATAAATTCTCCAATGAAATTATGTTGCTAAACTTTGTTCTAAAATCTTCCTAAGGTGGTGGTAAGGTATGTGGTAATTGCCCGCAGGAGAGAAGAACTAATCTCAGTTTAAAGAAGAATCTTGGCCTTGAAATTAAAACCCAGGTTCAGTTCTTTAGCTGTTAATAATTACTTAGTGCGCCTTACAAAAAAAGACAATATGTTTATCTGCTCCAATAGTGGTGATTAAATGAGATGAACTCCATGAAATAGATGACAGGATGTCTTGTTGGAGTACTCACTAAACACACCACCTTCAAAATGCAAGATAACAAAGCCTGGGAAAGAAATCCATTTAGACATTTGGAAATCTCCACAGGTCCTTTGTAGTGGGCTACTTCTTACTGACCAGTGGTTTTAGGATTTTGCAGTCGCCTTAGGTACCATAAGGACCTGTAGTACTACCCTGAAAGGATAAAACTCAAATTAAAATAAGAATAAATAAGGGCTGGCCAAATAGCTCAAGGGATTAAAGCGCTTGCAAGCAGGCACAGGGGCCGGGGTCCAATCCCTGGGTCTACCATGCTGGCCTCACCCCTGGGGTGTGCTGAGACAGTGAATTGAGACTGGATGTGGGGGCGCATGCCTGTAATCTCAGCACTTGGGAGTTTGTAAACAGGAGAATCATTATAAGTCTGATCTAGTAGTGAGATCCCAAACACCCTGTACACCCTTCCCTAAAATACAAAAAGAAATAAAACAAAGATTAAATAACTATGACTTTTAAAATTTGTTTCTAAGCACCAGAACTGCATCAGTATAAAAGCTTTGCAACTGCTTAAGGATAAGACAGATAATCATAGAACTATGGTGGTGTCAATACTGAACTATATTGAAGCTCCCATGTATAACCACAAATATTTCAAAGGTCAATAAGTGTGTGTGTGTGTGTGTGTGTGTGTGTGTGTGTGTGTTTTAGGTGTTTGGGTTGGAGAAAGGAACAATGTAACCCAGATCTGACCAGCTAGATGTCCTTTTAGGTAGTATGACTATGTTCCTCAGGCCACTGTAGGTTTACACTTTCTGATACTGGGACTGCCGCCAACTCTTATTCTCAGAAGTCACCATGCTTCTGAGTAAAAGGAGACTATAACCTACGCAGTGTTCTAATGTTACAGTTCCTCAAAATGTTTTGTAGGAGAGCTTTCTTTCCTGACTTGAAGAAAAACAATGGGGAAAAAAAACCACCCCCCTGGTGAGTGGCCTGCTAACTTCTTTGTAGGAGCTGAGAAGACAGGTTCTTCATTCATCTGTGGCTAAATCTCCCCTGTAGGTCTTGCGTCCCTGGTGGGGCTCAATCTAAGTTACAGAGAAGACAAAACACATGCTGACCACCATGCTGATCTCCACGGCTTTCCTGATGGGAACTCGGCTGTCCTCATCCTCAGAGGAGCTCAGGAACTCACTGTTGCTAGGGATGGCTGTGGCATCTTTCAGGGAGCTCTGGTTCTTACCTTGACCATTGCTCCAGTCCAGAACCTGCAGCCTGCTAGCACACATCCTTCACCTTGCTGGCTCAGCCTTCCTCGCTTCCACCACTGACATTTGGGCTATACCAGTGCACATCTGTGAAACATCTATAAGGCATTATCATGGGCTCTAGGCCTCCAGTTGGACTTGTAGGAGACATGTTATGAGCTCTAAGTATTCAGCTGCAGTCATGCAGGACATTAGGATCCAGATCCTGGACCAGATTCTTCAGTCTTTCATGTGTGGACAGATTTCCTGTGCTTTTTTTTATATGATTCTTTGAGTGTCTATTATAAAACATCTTTTAAAAATTAATATTATGAAATATGTGTCCCCTTGCAAAACCCCAAACTACAATACTCAGACAGAACACCAAGTGTAGCACTCACCGAAATTTGCATCTCTCTAATTTCCCAGAAGAACGTTATCAAATTGAACTGAAAACCAGCTTTTCACACTATATCAATACATTTTTGTCCTTTTAAGAGAGATTCAAGGACTCAGGGTCAAATTTCCCCAAGCCTAAGTCACAGCTTGGTTTAATTCTGTTTATGTATTTTTAATTTGGGAGAGTAGTATTAAGCCCCAAGCAGGATGATCAGCACATAAAATCTTAATCCACTTTGATATTACCTTACAAAAGCCCGAATGAAAGGATTTTGAAAGGAAATGACCACTACAAACTTGATAGAAATAAGTAAAAATGTCCATTTAAACTAAACAGAGTGACCATGTTAATGCCAAATGAACATACTAGAAAAGAACACACGATTCTGGGTGAATAATATTTTAATGTGTCTACTGTATCCTTAGGTATAAACAAAACTGCAAGATAAATATCTGTACAGGCAAATGTCTTACTAAGAGTGTTTTAGTCATTATTGTTAAACAAATCCTCCTAGGCTGGTATAAGACAGGAACTTGGGCAGTGACAGCAAAGACATTATGGGATTGGGGAGGCCCATAGAAAAAGTGGCACAGTTCAGGTTTATGGTTTAGCTGTAAAGTGTCCCCAAGTTCTCGTGCACTAGGGGTAGGGATTTGGGCAGTTGGTTGAATCATAAGAGTGCTAGAGTCATGAGTGGATTCATCCATCCACCTCCTGAGTCCAGATGTTAGGAGGTGAGGTCTGGTCAAGAAGAATGGGCTCAGGGTGTGAGCCGGGAGCCTGTGTCTCCTCCCTTTCTCCTCTTGTCTCCTTTGACTTCCCAGTCACCATGATGTGAGCTGCTCCCTCCACCAGACCCCTCTGCCATGCTGCCAGGCTTGCAAAGACAGAAACTTCTGAAACATCAACCAATATACACCTTTCCTTTAAACTGGAAGTGTCCCTTCTGTCACAATGATGACAGAAGAAACCAAGACCCTAGGACTTCTCACAGGTTTGTAGAATTTATACTTAGCAATGTTTTTAACTTTAAGTCTTTGAAATTGTATTCCTGGGAGGAATTTATTTTTATTTTCTATGCTTGGTGGAGACAAAATTTCATCATATTTGTTCCAAATAAATAAAAACAAAAGCAGTTAATTTAGAAAATGCCAAAATTTCCTTAAGCAAAATTGTTCATTTAAACAAATCTATTAGAATCAATTCAATTGAATTGGATATGGAATAGAAATGAAATGAAATTTTTAAGAAAATTCAGTGAAAAATAAGATAAAAACCACTATTTTATAAGTAATAGATTATTTCTAGAATAGTAAAATGTTATTTGTCTTAATAAATATTTTACTAAAAATGGTAATGGTAGTGCTATTCAAATATTAGGTGCTCAAAATATGATTATTTAGAGATGTTATAGATGTTGTAGTTATGATTGATAGATGCTCACTTCTCTAATTCTGTGATACTTAAATGCAAACCTTTATTTTAATTTTTTTTTTTTTTTTCGGAACTAGGGATTGAACTCAGGCCCTTGTGCTTGCCAGGGAAGTGCTTATTCCACTGAGCCATCTCCCCAGTCCCTTTTAATTTTTACTTCTTGAAGTTACTGTCAATGGGAATTCCTTCAACTTTCTAATGGCAGCATTGGTAGTAAAAAGTTCCCCCAGTCAGATGTGCTGGTGTATACCTGTTCGTCCAGCCCTCTGGGAGGTTGAAGTGGAAGGATCACCAGTTCAAGCCCAGTCTGGGCGACATAATGAGGCTCTCTCAAACACAAAAACAAAAACAAGTTAGAGATGTAGCTCAGTGAGAAGGCCCTTGGTTTATTCCTTGCTCTTTAAAATTGGTAGCATTTTATTTAAGTGATAAGCTTACTTACATGTCTGTGTATATACATAAAATATTAACATACATGTGTTATATACAATAACAGCAGAAACATGCAGAGAAGTGAGAGGATTGGGTGAAATAATTTCTTTTAAGTAAAACTACATATGCTCCTCGCGGGTGTTTAACTTATAAAACACCAATTTACAAGATAGCATTTGTATTATGAGCAGCTTCGCCAGGATAGAGCATTGAATGTACACGGAAGTCTTTGGGACACATTGTCCAGTTGGGCCAGAACTCTGTCCCCAGGGCCTTGAGCGCTCTGTCTTTCTGTGTGATGCATGACATCAGCCTTGTATGGTCGTCCTGAGATGAGAGATCACTCATGTAAAAGGTCTGGCACATTTGAGGTGCTCGCAAATCGTACCATTTTGTCTTGCTTCCTATCAGGCCTTGTTCATATTTATTCATACAATCATTTACGTGGGTAATTAGCTGAATGGAAGACGTATGACTATTGTCTTTGTCCCCCTAAGTTGTCATCATAAACGCCTATTACTTTCCTGGCTCTCAGACAGCAGATGTCCCTTTGCTTCCAGCCCTGGAGGCTTGGATGTCTAAGGCCCAGGCAGTGGCTGTTCCACTGGCGAGGGCCTGTTCACTTTCTTTTTAAATCTGTCTAGATTTTGTCAGTACATGTTTGTAATTCACGCAGTTTGCAAATCTTCTTGAGAGAGGTTACACACACACACTGTATTTTCCTTCTGTTTTTCCATTAATCCTCTTCCTATTTGCTCCCTTCCTCCTCCCTCACCAGGTCCCCAGCCCCCTTTTTATACTTGTCGATATTACTTGTTGTGTCTCAGGTTAGGGCGAACGTTAACTGGGGTGCTCAGGTGTGCTTTCTTGTTCCTAGAAGACACCTCCAGGCAGCACCCTACAGGGTAGAGGGGAACAGGAAGCTCTCGATTTGATTTTATAAAGACCTGAGTCCCATTCCTGAGGTCGCCTCCCCCTCAAAATCTAATCACCTTCCAGAATCCCCACCTCTTAATATTGTCACAGTAGGATTAGATTTCAATATTAAAATATTTGTGGATGGGAACACGCATACATTTGGAACATAGCAGATAGATAGATAGATGATAGATAGATAGATAGATAGATAGATAGATAGATAGATAATAGACAGACAGCATTAAAATGCTTTCTAATTCCTTATCAGGGCACTATTAAAACAAAACCAAACACAAAGCCGTAGTACCAGCCAGGATATCATATACAGCTTTATTTCAGGACAGTATTTATTATCCTTTCATACTAAACAATATACTATTAACTTTTCTGCTTTTCAGGTTCGCAGCCTATGCTCTTTCAGAAAAAAAAAATAATTATTCTCTTCTTACTTTTTTTATTGCCTCCTTGAAAGAAACAAATATTTTAATTATTGATTATTTATGGTTTAATGAGGAGCCATTTTATTCTAACTGATAGGAATAAAATAAAAACAAATGGGATGCCTGTGAAATATCTCACAAATGTGCATCTAGCAGAGAAGCCGCGCATCTTTGGAGGTGGCCCGCATCCAAAGCCTGGCTTGCTGCCAAGCTCCTAACATGCTGTTGGGTGCTTCAGCTCCCTATTAACACAGCCTGCGAATGGAAGCTCCTGGTCCACGGCTAGAGGTAATGGCATGCAAACCTCTAAGTTTTCTGTCTGAGAAGGGCTGAACTTCCTGGTGGGTAGGTGATTAAATATCTCTATCAGTTTGCCTTAAGCCAAGTGCATTGTAAAAGGCTAGTTTGTATTTTTGTTTTGTTTTTCAAGTAGGCTACTTTACCTCTTATTTATCTTGCCTTAATCAAAGGGTTCATTGCTTATTTAAAAGCTTTAATCTGAAATTCTTCCAGTGTGTGCTCCCTAAAATAAACAACTAGCAGTGCTTTCATCTGAGCAGCATATGGTGAATGGTTTGCACATAAATCACATAATATTACATATATTTATATGCAGAGATCTTTTAATCACCCTGAACCTTGCAAAATAAGTTAAAAGAATCCCTCTACAGAGCTAAAGAATCCTGGGACAACTCCATTCTTATGTAAGAGTTGGTAATCCAATTAGCTCAAACATCTATAAACATAGATATGATCATTTAAGCTAGATTTTGATTAAAGAATAAGTTCTTGAGATTTGGAATTGTTTCACACAGAGGGAAATTCCCTTCTGGTGATCTCTTTACTCCTAAGCATAGCGTCCTTCTGAGAAAGCTTATTTTCTTCTCCTTGATTCGCCCTCCCCACCAGCATGATGACTGGTTTGAAAATAGACATTTCTTTCACCTGATGCAGCCCTTCTCCTGTCTCCTCTTGACCTCAAAACTATTTTGCAGTCTTGAAAGATGAAACATTACTGCTGATTTTTTGCCTCAGCTAGTGTTTTCCAATATGTAAATGGATGGAAGTGCTCCAATCTATTACAGAAGCAGAAAAATATCTTCATATTTTCTTTACAAAAATTTCCAAGTAAAATGCAGTCAAGTTTGTAACATTGCATACCAACTCATTTTTGAATTCTTCACAATAAATGGAAGAAGATAAAGCAATCTGCTCCCCATATTAGACAATGAAATAAAAAGCATGATTTTAAAGGGCTATTTCTGTTAGTACACAAAGGTTTGAACTCGTGGATAATCTTCTACAGAAATTCTTTAGTTGAAACTTATGGTTGGCTATCAAATATAATCAAGGACTTGATAAAATGGAAACACT
>NW_004524610.1:11730655-11731986 GCF_000260255.1 Octodon degus
GAATAAATAAATAACAAAACAAACAAACAAAAAAACAAAGATAAAGCTGTTTTCTTAGAGGAAAAATGGATGTATTCAAGGGCCTAAACACTGGGGGAGAATTGTCACTTCCATGGAGAGGTGGGAAGGGAAACGAACCAGGAAGTAAATCCAAACTAATAAATGAAAGCTAGTTTTATATGGGGTATAACAGGTGGTGCTGCCAGTGAAGTTCCCAGTAAACTGCAATTCCTGGAAGCTAAACGGTGGTTAGGGATTGGAGGGGGGAGGAGAGATGGGAAAGAAAAACTGGGCTGAAGAAAAGGAACAAAGACGGGGGAAGACGTATCTCCGATTGCATGCGCTGTAGTTTGGATAATCATACTGCGGGCGTGCGCTGCTCTAGTTAATGCTGCTTAGTTAACGCTTAACTTTTTGCGCTTTCTTTTTGTCTTTTTAATTTCCTGGAACTTTCTTTCTGTTGCTGTTTTGTTCTTTGATTTTTAAATCAATTTTGCAGGTTTATATGTGGCAACCTAAACAACTTATTTGAGGATAACATCGTATAATACTTGAACCATTGTTGAATTCCTATTGCTTTGTTTAATGAAGTTTTGTAGCATTTCTAATTTTTTTTTTTTTTACTTTTTCTTTAAATAAGAGGAAAACATGCACCCTACCTCTAGCTTTACAGCTTTAGGAACACGTTTCCAAATCAGAGAGGTGGTACCGACAGTCCTTTTACTAAGGTGAGTCACATCCCTGTACTCACTGACTTGCCCCTAAATAAATACTTCTGGACAATTTTCCAAGGATGTATTTCCACAGAGAGACAGGAATAGCTTCTGTTTTGTGGGTGGTGGAATCATCAAACACTAACACATCGCCTTCTCGGTAAACACATACTGATTTAAGTGAGTCAATTAAATCTCACACTCAATTTTTTCTTTCCTTTGATTTTAATTTACAAATTAAGAAAAAGGCAATGGACTCACTTTGTGGTCTCATTTCAAATTATTTCTCTTACACGCTGTTGTGTTTTAAACACTATTAATATCATTGGCACATCAGAAGTGTCCTGCTTTTATATAAAATAATCATCAAAGCTTACTTATTCATAATATTTTAATATAGTATTTTTCCTAGTTGATGGGTACTAATAACTTTTTGCTTCTCATTACTTTCAAATATCTTCATTCATTGTAATTTTACACATTTAATCAAATTCCAGATGATATGCTGAATACATAGACCAATGAATTGATATTGGGAGACTATTTCACAGTGTATTTATTCTGCAAAAGTTTTGTAATTATTCTAAAGCTCTAGACATTGACCCAAACTGTCCCAAC
>NW_004524610.1:11732536-11747936 GCF_000260255.1 Octodon degus
TGTGCGCCATTTTGCATCCCTTTAGAACACCTATCTCCAACAATAAAAATATAGTCATTTCTTTAAAAAAATTGTCTTTTGGTCTTTACACCAAAAATTTAAATGGTATGATGCAAGTTTATTGTATTAAAGCAATGTGAATTTGCAGATTTTATTTATTGTCTCATGTTTTCTTCTTACTTATCAGCATCTGTTTCAGGTGGAAAAGTTTCTTATGGTATTATTTATAAGGCAAATACAGTGGTAGTCAATTCCCTACTCTTCTTTGTCTGGGGATGTCTTTGTTTTCTTCAGTTTCTAAAAGATAGTTTTGCTGGAAACAGTATTTGGTGCTAGCAATTGTTTTCTTTTCCTTCAGCAATGCAATTATATGTTTCCACTTTCTCTGGGCCTGTAAGATTTCTGCTAACAGTCTCCTGTAAGATCAATTAGAATATCCTAGGTATTTATTTCATTTATTTTTACTTTAAAAGCTTTTGTCTTCAGCTTTTTCAATCTTGGTTGTAGTATGTCTCTGGTAGAAATTGTTGAGTTGAACCTTACTCGTAACCTTTGATGTTCTTGTTTCTGAATATTTTTATCTTTCCTTAAAATTTTTGTCTTTTCCTATTTGTAATCTTTCTATCCTTTCCTTTCCTTAGAAGCTATTATCTCTTTGAATAACCTTTTACCCTTCGACATCTTCAAGTCACTTGAACATCAGTAACTCACAGTTTTCTTAATGCTGTCTCAAAAGTAGAATACATTTCTTCATTGTTCTTCCTGTTTTTACTGAATTTTCAAACAGCTTCTCTTCAAGATTCCTTATTTTTCTATTTGATATATCTTGCTAGACAGACAGACAGACAGACAGACAGACAGACAGACAGACAGACAAAATGCCTTCTGTCACATTTTTCTGTGTAGTGTTCTTTTCATATTTAGGATTTCCGAAGTTTTTATTACTTGCATCTCTTCATTATCTTTTTCTGTTATAGTATAAATTTTTTTTTGCTTTTTTATGAATTTTATTGAGAAAGTAGAATAAATGAGATGGTTTCAAAACAGGTTAGTAGGACAGTTGCAATAATTAAGACACTGCATACTGTCTTTACAGTAGTTATGCATAGTACAAGATGCAGACATGGTATCTTGTCTAAACACTATTAGTTCAAAACTTCTCATTGAACTAAGAGAAAGTAGCTGTATATGTAAGCTAATTATTTTGTATATACAGATATATATATATATATATATATATTTCACTATAAAATGGTCATTTATGTCCACCTTTTTTGCTTACTTTGATCAGAGATGGGTATTCCACTGCCATTCATATATTGTAGGTGCAAGTACAAGTTATTTTTCTGTGTTTTATATTAATTCATTGAGTGTTCTTAGAAGATCTACTTTAAATTTTGTAGGAGCTTTGTATACCTAGGTTCTCCCTTTGTGGTCAATTGTGGGCACTTTATTTGGCCCATGAGTGAGATCATGGCTCCCTGAGTTCTTTCAGTTTGTTGGTGTAAGTGCCTACACCCTGAGAGACAAGTTAGTCATTATAGCCCCTTCTGCTCCAGGTTCTTTTTTCCTATCCTGCCCCAAATCCTATGCAGGCTGCTTGCTTCCTCTGGACCTGGGATGGCGGCTACAATTTCAGCATTAGATGACTCTAAGTCCAACTCATGTGACTCTGCCATCCATGTGTCACCCTATTTCATCAGAAGAGAGTACCCCAAGCCCAAGGCTGTCACTAGTCTGCAGCTGGTATGTTTATTGGCATGGGTGAAAATGGTGCCTATGAAGGGCAGTCCATTTATGCAGGCCTCTCTGCCTGAAGCAAGGAAGAGCCGCAAGTCTTGTCTGCAGTCCTGGCTGAAGGTCAGGCACGATAGGATTCTGCTCAGAACTGTGAAAGGCCTGGCCCTGGGCTCCAAGCAATGACTTGACACTTTCCTTCCTTTTATAACCCTAAGCACACAATGACTCTTCATGACATGCTACTGAGACTGAGTATAAGATAAGGCAGTGTCCTGTGGTGACCAAGGCCAAGACAGTAGGTAGAACCTGGAGCCTGCAGCGCACTGAGATGAGCGCAGTAAAACAGGGCCAGGGCCATGAAGCTACGGCACATCTGGTGCTGCTGTGTTGTACTCACAGCCCAGTACCACTGCGGCTTGCTGCTGGCCTGGATATGTCTGTCCCACTCTTGGCATGGGTGCCCATCTGTAAATGGGAAAGGCCCAGAGGCTTTGTGCACAGGTACTGCCCTGGAGAGAATGACTGTTGAAATGTGCCCAGTAATGGGCTGGCATGGAGCTTTAAGGAAATCTATGAGTATGTTCCTCATCCTGCCCCCCAACACATGGAAACTTTCTCTGCAATGTGATGTTGGAGGTTGGGGGAGAGATCATGAGAGCAGGTCCTTGGTCACCAGGCAAATACAAGTCCAAAAGCTTTCCCTTAGGTGCTACATGGGGACAGAGCTCTGGAGCTTTGCCCTGTGCTGCTTTCCTGGGGCAAACTTGGTACTGGGCTCCACGTCTGAAGCCTCAGCTTCATTTCCAAGCGAGAAAATTTTCTCTCCCAGCTGCTTTGCTTGGACCTGGAGGATGACAAGACAAGGCAGTGCTTCCTTCCTGTCTTCTTTAATCTATTATTCTCTGTTATGCAAAGACAAAACGCGGTGATCTCTCTCCTCAGTTTGTATCAAGGCAGATTCATTCATGAGTAGTCATCCAAATCGATGCTTCTGTGAGAAGGGGGCTGCAGCAAGAGCTTGCTCCCCTGCTGTCTAATGCTGTCTTTGAAGAGAAGATATCTTAAGTTTGATATGAACAATTATATTTTATGGAAAATACAATAATGAACCTCCAAGAGTAAAAAGTGCATGTCAGTGTTTCTATTAGCTTGCTATATTTATTCAATAACTCTACAGCAGAAAACATTTTCAGAAGAAAATTTCACATACTAAATAAGAACCAATTTGATTAGTCTTTAAAGTGCACACCTCTGTAGTAGGAGCCATGTAAAATTTTATTTGCTTGGGCTTCTATATGTAGTACTATTATGCTCACCACAATTGTGTTAGCCTGTTAGTGGGAAACTTTGTAAAGAAAAAAAAATATTTATTTGGTGCAGGGTCTCACTATGCAGTTTGGTCACTTAGTGACTTTTTGCCTCAGCTTCCCCAGCCCTGGGATCATAGGCATGTGCTTGTTTTGGGGCTGGTACAACATGCCTGAGGTTCTGGGACCAGCACCCAGTATACAATACCGGGGATCGAGCCTGGGTTCTTGCGGTGCCAGGCAGGAACTTAGAACTCCACGCTATCTATCTCCCCAGCAGCATATTAGTGGGAATTTTAAAGTCTCTTATGAAAGAGTTTAATCTTTTAACTTGTACCAGTAACTATTTGTAAGAATTGGATGATATTCTTCATTTTACCCAACTTAAACACTTTTATCTTCATCTTATAGGATGGGGACCAGGTACTGTGGCAGCTCTTCTTTTCCTTTATTATTATTGATTTCAGGGAATGACACAATATTGGACCATCCATGTGACTTGGTATATTTTGGGGTCCTATTTTATAGTCACTGTCTACTTAGTCACCAGATAGTATGGGTACTGCTTCTGACATCTTTCTAAAATCTATCTGGTTCGTTATATTCCTACAGTCAGTTCCTTTGCTCTGAATGTCCTTCCCTTGATTTCTGAACTGCCTTTTAAGTTAGTCATCAGCAGTTCTTTTTTTCTATTCCCTCTATTCTCAGATAATCCCTGCTTAAGGCTGTCTTAGGGATTCCTCAGGATCTCCCACATATAATTTTATTAAACCTTGTAATAAGGAATATATCTTCCTTACAATCCAGTCATTGCTCATCCGTCCGAGCCAACCTTTGACACTTCTTTCACCAGCCAACTACACATAGGCTGTGCTCTTGTATTTGCTGGGAAGTGACATGCTGGCTCTTCTGCCTCTCTTATCCTACCCCTTGATTTGTATGGATAACATCTCACCTTTTAAGATTGTTCTGGAAGTATTCCCGACATCTTGATCCCTGCACAAGCAACCCTCCGTGCTCACAAAGGGTCGTTAGACGTATATCATTTATCACTCAGCATTACCACTGACATGCAGTTGTCTATTTCCCATCAGGATCCAAGCAGTTCTGCAGAGAGGTGCAGCAGAAGCAGTCAGGTGGAAAGAGGCCAAAGAAACTTTTAGCTATGTTGGCAGATTATGTTTAATTGACATGGATTTGGTTAGGCTTAGGGAGATTGTTAGAGAAAGGGGAATAGGAAAGATCCTAAGATATCTTGCCATCTCTGTAGGTGGTTCCTGTACCATGGAGTAAACTCCTAGCAAGCAGAAGCTGTGTCTCTCACCTATGGACACTTTTGTTTGGCAAAGTATGCCTGGCACTTAGCACACCCTCGATAAATATTAAGTGGTGTGAGGAGTCCAGATGCTAAACGAGTACTCCTACTGAATTACTTTCAAAAGGTGAAGCCTCTGTAGTGTTGAAATCTATTGAAGTTATATACCTTTCTGTATTGGTAAGCTTCCCAACTAATGGGACAAAATACCTGAGACCCACACCTTAGAGGAGCAGAGCTTTATTTTTAGCTCATGGATTTCATTTCATAGGCTTCGTCCTTGGTTGGCTGGATCCAGACAGAAACACCAGTGCAGAAATGCACGGTGAGATAAAGCCAATAAGTAGATGGGTAGAATAGGAAAACAATGCCAGGGAGAAGTACACTATCTGAAGACATGCCTTTACTGAGCTACTGTCCGTGGGGTCCTCGCTTATAACAGCTTATAACATTCCACTGTCAGTCAGTGGATGAATACACTGATTAGTATAAGATCCTGTGGACAAATCAGAGGAGTCTTAATCCATCAAGCTGATAGCTAAGTGGCCAATTCTATCTCCTCTCAATTTGATGTCCAAATACATCTACTTAAACTAATAATCTCCAAATACAAAAATAGAAAATCCTGATTCCACCTAATATTAAGTAACCATCTTGTGTACAAAAAAAATGTGCTAATCTCTCCCCAGAGTCTCAATATTCCAGCATTGCTCAAGAGTCAGAATCAAAGTCTCCTCTGAGACTCAAGGCAAACTCCTAATTGTGAACACTCAAGAAATTAAAGTGCCATATTCCTAAGATAGAAAGTCTCAGGATCAGTAGTTTCATTCCAAAAGAGGTAAATATGTGGAGAAAATAGTAGTACTAAAGAAGAAAACAAATTCCAATAAGGGAAACATTAAGTCCTGCAACTCCAGGTCTGGTATCCATGACGTGGGGTGGTAAGTTGTGTGTTACAGACTGAGTTAGCAGCCCCAGGCATACAGACTTGCAGGGTGCAATCGAGTGGCCTTTCTCGGGCCCACTCCATTCACTGTCTATGGCCTTTTAGTACCTTTGACTTCCCACTGCACCTTTGTTTTCATTCCCACTGCTTTAGAGACCCACCTCTCAGGGACACACCACCTGGCCTTCCATGCCTGCCTTTGAAATCTGGGTCGACACCTATGTGACCCTGTAGCCTTTGCATGCTCCAGCCCTGGACAAGCAGCATCAGGTGAATAACACTAACATTGCTGTCAGGCTTGGGTAGCTCCAAGCAAAACCGCCATGGCCAAAGGACATAGTGGAGCAAAACTCCTCTGTTCAGGTGGCCAGGAAGTAGAGCTGCACAGCAGCACTGGTGAGAGAGAAATCCTCTGAAGGCACGTCCTCGGTGACCACATCCAGTGAGTCCCACCTCCTGATGGCACTGTGTTAGTCATTTTCTCATTGCTGGAATACCATGCTCAATAGCCACCACTTAAAACACCAGTGTTCTGATCGGCTCATAGTTTCCTGTAGGTTTAGGGTGAATGGGGCTGACTGCAAGGCAGATCTGATATGGTAAAAGGCCCTAGGGTAGGCCAGCTGCTTTTCAAATGGCACCCAGAAAGCAGAGAGTAAAGATGTGGGGCTAGTTCAAGAATACACCATCAAGGCCGGTCTGATAGCTCAGCAGACTGAAGCACCTGCTTAGGCAGAGAGCAGCTGCGGAGTTTAATCCCCCATATGATGTGTCGGCCCCGCCCCTGAGAGGAGGGTGATTGAGACTGGGTGTGGTGGCACACCCCCATCATCCCAGCACTTGGGAGTCTGAAACCAGGAGGATCACTAATAGTCTGATCTACCTAGTTAGACCCTGTAGATCCTTCCCTAAGATACAGAAAGGAAAAGAAAGAATAGAGCATTGAGGTTCACGCCCCCAAGGACCACCTCCAATCAGGCTGCAACCCTAGCAGCACATTGAGCTGCCAACTCATTAATGCATGACTGGGCTCTGCCTCTGTCAGCCCACAACGTAATCACCTTTCACACATGAGTCTTGGGCACATTTTAGGTCCAGTCCATAACAGAACATTTGGCTCCACACTTAAGCAGCAGGCCAATTCCCAGTAAGTGTGGCCTCTGTTTTCCAATCCCTCCATCTATGTCCTGGAGTCTCCCCATGTTTACAATGAAGTTCCTCCCTCATATTTCCATACGAAGTGTCTGGACAGTGTGATTTGACTAAGATGTGCGGTGTTTAATGTGATTGTCAAGCCATTGCCATGTTTTATAAATGCTGTGTGATAACTAGTATAATATTCTATTCACTGATGGAGATTTAGTAAATCTAAGCTCTTTGGCTAGGATTTTCCGATAGAGGAGTCAGAAATACCAAAAGCCTATTTGCTTGATTTTACATTGCTATTTTTTTTCTAAGAGCTGTTGCAAATCAAGCATACTAATTTGCTGGCCTGAAATATGGGAACACAGTGTATTGTCAGTAAAATGGTCTGTGTTGATGAGTTTGTCTTTGGGGTGCAGTTGATTCATCAGATAATGGAGATCCTGCTGGTGTTTCCTGCATCCTGCTATGGTATGTGGGCTTTATTGGCTCCTCAGCAGAGACGCTGACACAAATTGTCAGGGTTTATGGGCAGTTTCAAACCCAATGAAATACATCCTTGAGAAAATTCCTTCATCATTTCAGCAGCTGTATGATTTGCAAGCAAAGAATCGATGTACATTGCACTGCGTAGTTCAGGATTGAAATTATGGAAGACAATGACAACATGCTCATTTTGTTCTTGCACATGGTGCTGCCTCCAAGGCTGCCTCCGAGGCTGGCATTAATCTTGTGTCAGAGTTTACAGAGACCCCGCATGCATTCACTCATGTAAGTGTTTCTGTCCATCTTTTGATCTAAGATTACACCTTTGAGGTGGAAAGTAATGTCAGGCTGCTAAATAAAAAAAAAAAAATCTGAAATCTGTTAGTGAAGGTAAGAGATGGTCAGCTTCTTCAGGTGTTGAAAATTAGGTGTATCAAGCCACAAACTGTCATACAGGAGAAACTATTCCCCTCAGTTCTAGGTTATCACATGCATTATTTAATTTAATCATAACTCGGAGAGAGCAGAAATATTTTCTCCATTTTACCCATAAAAGGTTAAGTAATTTGCTGGCATCTGATCTAAATAAATTACATGGCACATTCCTAATTAGTACTCTATAGAGTTCTCTTTTAAATGAATTACTTTGCTAATTATTTGTTCTTTTTATACCTAAGTGTAAATTAATAATATTGATAGTGATGTTTCCACAATACAGGAATGTGGGCAAAAATTTGTGTGCATTAGTAGAGGATCCTTCCCCACTCCTACCAGTTAGAATAGTATTCCTGAAATGATGATACACTTAGGGTGTGTACATTGCCAGAATCTTTGGCAAGAAGAGAGATTACTTTACGGGTAGAATCGTTTGCAGGGCTTTTCTAAATGATTCACACGGAATCAATATGGAACACATTCTAGGGACCAAAAGTAAATATTGTACTCGGGAAGCAGGGCACTTAGAGCAGCATTGCCCATGATTTTTATTTCAGTATACATATGCCAAAGGCCTACATGAAATGGCTGATTTTTACATTTCTGGGTATAAAAAATATTCCCTTAGAGAAGAATGTATTTGTTTATATTAAACACATGAAGTATCTTTTTTCTTTTTTCTTTTGGAACTGGGATGAAGTACTTCTAATAAGTGAAGTTAACTGAAGAAGACATTGTGTCTCATCTGGGCTGTCGAAAACTGGTTCTCTTCCTTAGAAGTCTTTGAAGATAGGGCCTGCCAAATAGCTCAGTGGATTAAAGTTCCTGCAAGCAGGTGCAGGGGCTGAGGGTTGGATCCCTGGGCCTTCCGTGCTGGCCCTGCCCCCAGGGCACACTGAAACTAAAACTGAGCCTGGGCGTGGTGGCGTGTGCCTGTAATCCCTGCTCTTGGGAGGCTGTAGGCAGGTGGGTCACTATGAGTCTGATATAGTAGTGAGACCCTGAACACCCTGTAGACACTTCCATAAAATACAAAAAAAGGCAGTCTTTGAAAAATATATATATATATATATATATATATGCCAATTTAAGGCTCACTTAATATAAAAAGATACATGTAATGTTTAAGCCAAATAGTAGAAATAAACTATCTGTATTTCCAGCTAGATGGCTATTTCTTCTTCAAGGATTATGGATTCCTGATTCTTTTTCTGAGCACGTTATAATTATGGCTCCAATCCTTTAAAGACTGGATACTGCATTTATTTTATGTCTTAAAAAACTGTACATTGCCGATTTTCTTCAATTTTAATAACTTCTTAAAGTCGCAACATACTTAATTCAAAACTCCAGATTGAAGATAGAATGGGTCTTTAGAAAAGCGAAGAAATCCTTTTTAAAGAAAATGTGCTGTTATCAATTAAAGAGTTGATCCTTTTGTGACTTTTCACATGTCTGTTTTCTAAAAGAGAGAAGCAATTACAAAAAAAAAAAAAAAAAAAAAAAAACAAACCCCAAAAAACTAGGAATGTGGATTCATGGCCAGAGGACAAAAAAATTAATTTGCTTTCCTCAATATTCATGGATTGCAAATGAGCACTTTAAAAAAATCAACCCCTTTGGATATTTGAGTCACAGAGTGCTATGCACATACATATTTGCTACTGCCTACCAGCTATATTCTGCTTTCAAAAGATGACCTCCCCCATAGGTTTTATATCTAACTTATAACTCAAAACGGGGCTCTGGAGAACCATGAACCTGATGGGAGCACACTGTCTTGGGGAGCCGGTGGGGTACTGTGTCCTACCTGTCTTTGAATGATATCAAAGGTAAGATTAAAAATGCTGCTGTTGTCCTGCTTGCCTGACTGTAACAGGGAAGCCGACAGAATTGATTCTAGCTATGGCTGAGTGTTTCCATGTTATTTGGCAGCACCTGTTGGCCGGCAGCTGTTGTGGATTATTGCAAATTTCTTTGACAAGAATAGTGCAGCAGCAATAATAAATCAGCCTTCAACTGGCTAATGAAGGGGTTTCTTTAAAAGACTCAAAAGTCTCTTTATAGAGCGAGATGTTAATTCCAGTGGCAAGCCAGGATGAACTTGTGTGGGTCTTGGGACCTACATTTTCTTCAACTGGAATATACTCTTCCCAGACAATGAAGTCAGGACAGACTCCTCCCAGAAAATCTCAGCTTCATTCTCTTTGGATTCCATACCAAACATGCATACACGGACAGCAAGTGTGCACTCTTTCTTTAATTTTTTTCTCTGTTTGGTTTGGATGAAACAGAGGGTGCAGCTTTGATAATTATGATTTCATACAGCAAACTCACGCACATTGTGGATTTGAGGAAGTCAGTTTTCACTAATCTAGAAAATTCTCTCCACAAGAGAAAAGGGGTTTAAACTTTCATGATGCATTTAAATCCACCATATCTTTCTTTTACTTTGAATAAGGAAGAAAGCGACTCTAAGGTCATAATGTGAAATTGCCTTTTCCCTTCCTAGTATATAATACGTTTCACATTGAATCAAATGAGAAACAGGAGAATAGGGAGGGAGTAATGTAGTTTACAACTTTATTTTCTGTCTGAAAATGCGTACTTCATAGGAACTGCCACTTCTGGTTTTCTATTTCTTTTCCTTGACATACAACCACAAAAATTCATGTTTTGGGGGTTATGTGGGACATGGTTACTGATCTGTAGTTGAAATGAATGCTGTGACATTTACTTAATATTTTTTATGTATTTTCATATTTACCAATGCATATACTTATTTATTTTTTCTATATCAATTCAAGTATTTATTTCCCATATTCAGTTCATAGATTTGAGAAAAACAGATGTATCTTCAATCTCATTGATCTCCGCGGAAAACAGTTCACCTTGCTTATTTCCTTCACAAACCTCCTCAGTTTTCTCCTTACCTCTTTCCATCTCTTTTGCCCTACCACTAACGAGTCTTCCTTAATGGGGCCTTCAGCTACAAAGGATTTCAGGACTGCTTTCCTTTCTGAATAGCAACCATAGTTAACCACATAAATCATCCTGGTGACAAACCAGACAGCCCCCAGTCATTTAGAGTACCAAATCCAAACTCTGAATAAGAGTGGGGAAGAAACTGTAGGAGCTGCTCATGTGAGCAGGCAAAGTCTGCCGATCTTCCTGCTGTGTGGAAGCCTTAGCTCCATGCCCTTGTACATTTATGGCATTAGAGACATTTCACCTTTGCACCTTTTGAAGCATTCATACAACCAGGTCAGGTGCCACCTCACTGAAGAGAAGTCATCTTACTCTGAGCACGGTGGCTCGTCCATCTCGGGCTTTTCAGCCTTGATGGCAGCTGTGGTACCCTTAGTTTTGAGGCTGAGCTAAGACACTACCCGAGATCCCCCGAAAATCTGCCATTCTGAGGACACCTGGGCTTCCTGGGGCTGTTTACCACAGCACTTTAGAGCAAAAATACTTAAAATTTGTTCAGCTCTATTTTGGGTTTACTTGCATTTTTACAAATATAATACAAATTATAAATTTACCTATTTTATACTTATCATTGTTAGAGCTTTGACTTGAACACAGTTATAACATGTCCTAAGTTATTCGAATCCATACCATGACTACCATGTAAACAGTTCATTGTTGAGGTCAAAATCTGAGGTAGGGAGATAAATTAGAATTATAGAAAAATGGAGGGATAATCCATATCCTTGAGTATGGTGCATTTCACAAAAATAGGAAAAGCTGATGTATGTGGAATAGTTTTGGAAGATAGATTCAGTAGTCCTTACTGGTGGATTTGAGTTAGGTAATCAGGGAAAGAAAAAAAAAAAAGAAAAAGAAAAACCTATGTTAAGACAACTAGGGTAGGAGAATCAAAAACAGATCTTAGGTTTTGAACTTGAGCAGTTACATTAATGATGATGTCATTGATTATGATGCAATAATTTGGAATGAAGTAAGATTTGGTGGGATGGGGAAGGAAAGGCCAGAGAATAGAGTTGTGCTCTAGCCATATTGGATTTGAGACACCTTTTAGACATCTAGGTAGAGCTGTTGATATTGGATATGTTAAGTCTGGTTTTCTAGGGAGAGAGCTGTCCAGAAGACCCAAATTTGAGAGATTTTTTTTTGCATTTTATTTGTATCTCAAGTCATGGGACTGAGACAAAGGTATGATCTTCTAAGGAATACTCTTTTTTTTTTTGCCATATACTGGATTGAACTCAGGACCTTGCACTTGACAGGAAAGTGCTTATTTTACTGAGCTATCTCCCCAGCCCTTTCCAAGAAATATTGATCAAAGAGGGGAAAAAAGGAGACTGCCCTGTCCTAGTGGTAGGACATTTCCACATTTAGTTGTTAGCAGAGGAACAGAGAAGTATGTGTGAGGTGACCAAGGCTGCTATTCAGATCGAGGGAAAGCTTGGAAGACCACGTAGAAGGCAGGAAAAGAGACACCTCAGGGCTTGGTCAGTGTTGTCAGATGTTACAAAGAATTCACATACAGTAGGAATTCTATCTCAGTAACTCTTCTCTCAATGCTGGGACAAAATACCTGACAGCCCAAATTAAGGGAGGAAAGGTTTATTTAGCTCACAGTTAGTGGAGGTTTCAGTCCATACTCAGCTGGCTCCAAGGCAGAGTGGCACATGGCAGAGGACAGCAGTTCATGGTGGTGGAATTCAACAAAACACCAAGAGCAAAGGGGCACAGTAAAGTAGCAACAATGGCTACAGAGAGCAAGCTTGTCTCTCTTACGTTGTATTCAAGCTGTCTGCCCCAGGCTGGATGTAGAATTCACACCCATTATCCCAGCAGCACTCAGACCCATAATCCCAGCCTTGCTCATGAATTAATCACAAACTCTAGAAGTCTGCCCTATAACTGCATGAGGCTTTGGGGAGACAACTAGACACAAACCATACTTAAACAATCAATCAAAGTATTTGGGAAAATAGAGACCAGTAACAGCTGGAAGGAACAGTTTACATAGGTGTGGGGTAAGAGAACAAGGTTAAGAGAGGAACGAGGAAGTGAAGAGTAGATGGCTTTGTCACTAGAGTTTTGTCTGCAAGGTAAAAGAAACATGGGCAATGGATAAGGAAAAGAGGAGTTAAGGAATGTGCTTATGCATTTGGATGCTTTGACGCTAGGGTTGTGTCTTCCAAAACAAATGACTGAACCAGGAAAGGATGACTTGGGGTTGAAAGGTGATAACTGTAGAAGAAAGTCTTGAGGAGGTGAGGAGATTTTAATACAGACCTGACCAGATGTGGAAAGGTCAGCCTTTGAGAGGAAGGCTCCTAGGACACCGGAATGATGGGGAGGGGGAAGGCAGAGAGTATGGTGCAGAAGCTGGCAGCTTGAGACACAGGTGCTCTGAGCTTGACAGATCCTGATTCTTGGCCTTGAGTTCCTGCAAGGGTTGCAAGGCAAAGGAAACAGCATAGCTCACTATGGGAGAGAAGGCTACCTGGCACATTCGAAAAGGAAAAGAGGAAGGTATGTGTACTGCACTTACACTAGCATTTCCAGTTATTTTACATTATAACCCAACAACTCTCTCACATGCTAGATGTTCAGCTGTGGTGCAATTACTTAATCTCCAATCTTTAAAGTGAAGAATGTAAATTCCAATAGTGCTGGTAATAAGACTGTGATGTACAAAATAAGGACACACAGGTTTGAAATATTAATAGCTCAGCAAAATCATAAAACTCTAATCAAGTATAAATATATCAGGCCTTATATCCTGGCCAAGAAAATTATCTAACTTTAAATTTTAAAATATAACTCAGAAATCTATTTGAATAACAAATTAAGTGAAATTTACTCAAAAATAACCAATTAATGCTTTTCCAAATTAACAGAGAATGTATTTGAAGTTAAACTTAATGTGTATTACTTAACAGAACAAAGTATTAATTAAATGTTATAAATTTAGAGGATTAAGAAATAAAAGTATGAGAAGAAAGGTTTGTACTAATAGTGCTTAGATAAGACATCATGTCTACATCTTGTCCTCTGAATAACAACTACGAAGACAACAATATGCAATGTTTTAATCATCGTAACTGCCCTACTAACCTGTTTTGAAATTGTTTCATAGCTATTTTGTCTTTTTAGTCATTATCATGAGTAAAAATATTAAATACATAAAAATAATTGTAATCTTATTTGAAGGCATAAGCCAAGAACAGAGCCAGGAATGGTGATGAACACCAGTAATCCCAACATTTTGGGAGGCTGAGGCAGGAGGATAGCAAGTTCCTGACCATTCTGGGAAATCAATGACTTTGCAAGAACCTATCTAAAATTAAATAGATAAATAAATAAATAAATAAGAGTTGATTATATAGCTCAGTGTGGGGCCTTGAGTTCAATTCCCCACTAATTAAAAACAATAACAACAAAAAAAAACCAAACAAACAAAAATGAAGCAAACAAACAAAAACAATGCAAAAAGGTCATAATAAATCATAGTGGTTCTCCAGGATTCCAACCATGCCGCCACTCCTTAGGACACACAGGGCACCAGGTTGGGTCGAGCTGGGTCTCAGTGTTTTCCTCCAGGTTTACCAACTCCTGTGTTTCATCTAAGGTGTGCAGGAAACAAACAGGGCCAGGAAGGCAGCCCCCCTTAGAAACCCTCACTCTTCATCTATCCATGCTTCTCCCTTTAATTATTAATTCTTTGCTTTATGGACTGTAAGAGTATTTCAAAATATTTTACTTGATGTAACAATATTCAAAATTATTTCTTTATGGAAAAAAATTAAACATTAGAAATGTATGGTGCAAGATACCCTGTCATTGATTATTACTTCTATTCATTTATTGCTACCAATTCTAATTTATCTGCAAGTTTGTATCCTAAAATTTGGAGTTTAAATCATGCCCCAATTTTCTATTCTTGATATGAACGTTACAAGATGTTACTTTTAAGACTTAAGATGTTCCCCATTGTACCTAAGCAACGAGATTCTTTTTATGTATCCTGTACCAGAATCTGGCAGAGGTGCATCAGAAATACAGCTCTTCAATGCGCAGGAGTGTTTTTGCGTTGTGGGTTTGCTTATATTTGTAATTGTGTGCATTGAAAAGTGCCATTTGTGTTTTGAGCTCTCCTAGCTTTTGACAGTAGTGGAAATTTGGATTGCAGACAATGGAAACTGTGATTTACAATATACAGACTTACATCCAACTGAGAAAAGCCATCACTCTTGTCTGAACTTGAGTCAGCAGGAGGTTCTCTTTCAGTTTGTTTAGAACTAAAGCCTGTTATCTGCTAGACATAACGTGGTTGGCAGAGAAATTTTCTATGGGCTTTGTATCTTAATACTGATCCACAAAGAAATTTCTGCGCAGCTGAAAAACAGTTTTAAGTATCATCAATGGCAATGGGAAAATAAAACCTCACTTTACATTTTAGATTACTATATGTAAGAGACTATTATCTGAATACTTAACAGAAGCAAGTAATTCTTTATGATTTTGACTCACAGTACACATCAAAACATCATAAAAGCAAGTGCATGGAATAAACCACTTGAAAAACTGTTTGGCACCTTCCACCAAATTTAATCTATGTCTGCTCAGTGACCCTGAAATTCAGCTGGTAAGTATAAGCTCGAGATAAATGCATGCACTTGTGTTCCAAAGCACGTGGTAAAGTATGCTCTTGGCAGCACCGTCACTAGTATCTAAGGCTGGATACAACCAGATGCACAGCATGTTGGTATCAGTATTGATAAATGTCTCATAGCTTATTTATATAGTCAATACCATAAGTGAGTTACATTAAATATAATTACTAAAACCAAAATCAGAGGTAAACACCTAAACACAGGCATTAGAAAATTAGGCATTAAAAGTTACATATTACCTGATTCATTTATATAATATTCAAATGCAGGTACAACTCAACTTTCATGTCAAAATGATACTTATTGAAGTTAAAATAATAATCTTTGGGGAGAGTGGAGGTATAGATTGAGAGATGATCTTTTTTTTTTTTTTTTT
>NW_004524610.1:11748696-11757837 GCF_000260255.1 Octodon degus
AACCAGTCTGCCTAAAGTACCTTGCTTTTTTTATAGACTTCAACAGTTTAAGTTGAAACACTTTATTTTGCTTCTACTTTTGTATGACACTGTTCTGATATAATAAATGTTTCTGATAGCAGTTTTTTCTGAGGAGAATACTAATGATCTTAGCAAATGGCTGCACATGTGAACCTACAGATTCCTTGCTAAAGCTGAAAATTACATCACAAAAGATTAAAAAGACTTGTGCGCATCCTTGATAGCCAAGAGCTTACCTTTGTAACATAAAATAACACAATTTTATTGATCAAAATATTTATTTAAATATACAGTATACTCATTTTAAAATAATATTTTTCTGTAAATCTTTGGGACCCATAATCCAGGAAAATAATATAGGCGCTACTGCTAACCGCCTTTTCCTAAAACTAATAAAAGCACCACCAATGATGATATATATATCCTGTATTTTCACAGAGGGAATTGATTTAAACAAAGTATTCTTCCCTATATGACCAGTTTTCCCCAAGTCTATTATTTCATTTATCCTACAAAGAGATTATCAGACATCATAAAAAACAACAACAACAACAACAACAAGAAATGGCTACTCTTTGGTGGCCACCATGTGACATAAAGGTTCTTTTCAAATATTACCCTCAAATGGCGAAAAGCCAACGTTGTTTTACATTAGTTCTCACTGTGATCTACACATATATCTAAAATCAGTAGTTTGCTTTTGTTGATATGTCTTTCCATAATGCGATTTGATAATTTCAAGGTATTTTTTTCTGTGAACTTTGCATAGAAAAAATTAAATTGGGTATTTCTTTGTCAAATCTACTTGCCTTGGAATGAAAATGAAAGAGAAAAGTTGTGTTGGGTATGTAAAATATTTTTCTGTCTCAAGTTTGAATTAATTATGAATAATAGTTTTGTACTTCATAAACAATGATTGAGAAACACAAATGAGGTATAGAAAAAAAATTAAAATAGAGGACATGATGACCTTATGTTTCCTTAGGACAAACATAACTCCAAAGATGTTGAAAAGGTCAAGAAATCAATCTGAGGCAACCCTGTATAAATGAGAAAAATCAGAAATGACTGAGGTCTTATGTACAGAAAGGCAGAAATAGTAGAAAAAGGTAAAAGTATATAGAAGTTAAAAGACTCATGAGGTTTATTATGAAACTCATGTATTTCAATCACAGGGAAGTTTAGTACTATTAAAAAGCTTTACATCCGAAACAAACAAAATAAGCAAACAGTCATCTGTTCCCTCCACAACCACTGCATTCCTTTTAGCTATGTAATATTGATCCTTCATGGCCATTTCTTCTGTTATTTCTAAGTGATGGACTATTATTTTATTCTTAATGTATTGATTTTAGATTTGATCAGTTGGCACACGTTCTTATAATTCACAGTTCAGCTTCTTATGCCCCGAGTGCAAGGCTGATTCTTTCGATATAATTATAATTTCACTTAAATAATATCTGCCTCTTATGATATGAGTAGGGGCAAGGCTAAAATGGCTACCATACTGTATGTATGTGGCAGTTTAAATGGTTTACATCTATTTTTCCTGTGTTTTTAGTCCTTAATCCTTTTTACTGTTTTCCATTAAAGTTTTTCTTCTGCTCGTCACAAATATTATGATATGTTTGTCATTCTAAATCGTCCCACTTGTCTCTAAAGGGTTCCTGCCTAATCTTAGACTGTTTTCTTTCTAGATCGAGAAGATTCATTTTCTGTATTGAAAACACCTTGACTGGGAATCCCCGCGGTCCTCATTTCTCATTGATTTTCTCAACTTCTGGGGCATGTTTTCAAATAGTTTCTTTAAATAACGTGTTTAGACATTGTATATTTTTGAGAGCCTTTCCTTGATTAATTGTGTAGTACAAAATGGGTAGATATTTTTACTACCACTTGTGATATTTCTGTTATTATTTGTCTCAGTTACTCTTCTCTCTTTGCTAGGACAAATACCCCACATCCAAAATGAAGGAAGGAAAGGTTTACTTAGCTCACAATGACTTCAGATTTTAGTCCATACTTGGCTGGCTCCAAGGCACACTGGCACACGGCAGAGGGCCACAGTTCATGGGGGTGGAACAGCAGCAATGGCAACAGAGAAAGTCCCTTTCCCTAAAACTGCATTCAGGCTATTGCCCCAGTTGGAGAACATACACACATCCATAATCCCAGCAGTACAAGAACCCATAATCCCAGCAGTACTAAAACCCATAATCCAAGTGGATCATGAGTTAGTCTCAAACCCTAGAGGTTCCCACCCTGTGATTGCATGAGGCTTTTGGGGGACAATTAGACACAAACCATAACATCATTGTTATATAAATATAAGTTCTTTCTTTCTATAGTCTCCAGTTTTTTACCTCAAAGCTCTTGCAAGTCAAGAGCTTTACATATTGAGCCATGCTATCTTTCAAAATATGAATTTTAAGTTTTTTTGTTTTTTATCATAGAAAAAATTCTTAAACATTTTTTTCTGAAAGATTTATTAAAACTTGGTTTTAGAAATACCTATACTGACAGTGAGATAGCTCAGCAGACTAAAGTCCCTGCTTATGTAAGTTTAGGCAAGTGCAGGGACCATAGTTCAACCCCTGGTACCACATGCCACACCAGTCCCACCCTTAGGGCAGGCTGAGCCTGCAACCGAAACCCAGAATAGTGGTGCATGCCTGTAATTCCAGTGCTTGGGAGGCTGAAAGCAGGAAAATCACCACAAGTCTGACCTGCGTAGTGAGACTCTGCAACAACTAAATACATAAGAAAAGAAATACCTGTAATTTCTCTTTTATTGTTATCATATTGAATCTCCCTGAGATACTAGGAATATTTTATGTTTTAAAAAATATATCTTAAACGTCATGTTTTCCAGTATTTCTCTTCTTTAAATGTGATTCCTGTTTTCCAATAATGACTATTTAAAGCTTTTGTATCCTTGATTCTTCCCTTACAGTTAGCTAACTGTGTGACCCCCAAGCAACCTGACTGAGTTTCTGATTGAGGTGACCCAGCCCCTTGTGCACTGGACTACAGCAG
Organism: Octodon degus; assembly: GCF_000260255.1. Classification (NCBI taxonomy): domain Eukaryota; kingdom Metazoa; phylum Chordata; class Mammalia; order Rodentia; family Octodontidae; genus Octodon; species Octodon degus. The sequence goes on from NW_004524610.1 coordinate 11,751,754, forward strand.
AAGTTGGCCAGGCAAAGGGGGAGCTCTTTTTTTTTTGCAGAACCAGGGATTGAACTCAGGCCCTTGCACTTACTAGGGAAGTGCTTATTCCACTGAGTCATCTCCCCGGCCGCTGGGGGAGCTCTTTACGGGGCAACACTGAGTGCGAGAATGTGCAGGTTTCTCTCGCTGTAGTAAGGTCATTTCCCCAAAGAGGTACACTCCACTCTGAACTCTAGAAAGACAGATAGGTACAGTTGCTCGGGGCCCACATGTTCTCAGCTACAAAAGAGACAAGTATTCTGCCTTACAGAGAGGATTTCTTAACTTCTGTCAAATTGTGTCTTTGGGTATAATCATGTCTTATGAATAAATTTTATTTCCCACAATGGAGTCATTGGATAAAAACAAACAAATGTAAAACTTAGATTCTCCAGTAACTCTGAAAATTCTCCTTCATGTATTTTCTTTTAAATATATAGTAGGCTTAAATCTCAGTGTTGAACCAAGATCTCAGGTTAAGAACTACCGTCCTCTCAATTATAGTATGGCCCTGATACCTAAACTTTAATATATACATTGAGCAAAATTTTGACCTTTTTAACATATTATATCTCTCATTTATCCCAAAATACTTCATCTGTGAATTAGTATTTTTCCATAGGAACTTTTTAAAGGTAAAATAATTCTGAAAAAGTAAATTATTCTGATGTAGATATTAGATTTTCATTGATTTGAAGTAGTTTGTAGGCCAAATTAAATACATGCCATATGCAATTTAACTTATTTCCTGCAAACGTACAGAAAGTACACCTAATTCTAGAAATAAGAATGTTTCAGAGCTAAAAAGCTGTCTGATATTATTTGTCCTCCATTTGGTACAAGTACATTATAGTATAGTTATTTTTCTAGCTATAAGAATTAACAGCAACTTTGGAAAGAAAAAGTAGGTGAAGAAGTGCCCTGAGCTCACTTTGAATAGCTCAGGCAAGAACAGGTGTAATTATCCCAGGAGAAAACTGTAAGTGACTTTGGTGTAATTGGAAGTGTGTCCTGCCCTGATAAGAACTTCTAGATAAAGAAACAAGCTACTAGTAAATAGCCAAAGAGAAAAAAACCAGAGAAGTACACTGTGTTCTTCCACTTAAATATATGTCATTTCTTTAGGGTCTGCAAGCTTTACAAAGGGATGAGGACTAATCTGGAATGCTAGTTGCCTCTCTTTCCAAAAGAAAGACTTCTTTAAATGTGGTTGTAAGTAGGCCATGCCCCCAAAATAGGTCATAAGACATGCAAGGGAGCTTAATGAATGCCAAGATTCTAGAAAGCTTTATACATGGAAACATCCCCAGTGCTTTAAACACATTTAGAAAGGATATAACTGAAAGCCATCTACCATGCCAAGAAAACTCCTGTAAGAAATGACTGAGTGGGAGAGGCTGAGTGAATGTGCTCTCACATTTGTTTGGGGGATTTGGTTTGTTCTGGATATTTGCTTGCTTCTTTGTGTGTTGAATTTTGGAATATGAATAAAAGTCATAACAGAAGACAATAGAGAAATCTTTTATTAAGATGAAATCCATTTTGGGGATTTTTAAGGTTGATTTTTGTTTTACAGAAAAGAGATGTCGCAGTGATACAAGTTTTTGCTCATCCGTCAAGTTCAGCAGGAATCTTACCCATCGCCTGGCTTCTATTACACACTCAGTATGCCCACACACTCATTTACTCAAAAATTAAGAGTTTAATGATGCACATATTATAAATTCATTCTCAGTTGCAAAATTTTTTGGTACATAAAAAATTATACTTCAATCATATTTAGCCAAAAGGTTTAGAAATACTAGTACCATAAGCATATCCCCGGATTTTGATAAACATAGGTGAAATCAAGATAGGAAATAAAATTACAATAGTTAAAAAGTGGCTTTTTTCGTATTTTAGTACAGGGTCTCACTACACAGATTAGACTCGCAGTGATCCTCCTATTTTCAGCCTCTCAAGCGCTGGTACTGCAGGCGTGCTCCATCATGCCCAATCTCAGTCGCTGTCTCAGCGCACCCCAGGGGTGGGGCCGACACAGCCAGACATCAAAAGTGTTTTCTAATATAACTCAGAAGTCTAAATTTTTCCCTTCAGTAGTAAAAGAGTTTCCATGGCTGGAAACTGTCTACCCAACACTCTGTTCAAAAAGGATTTCTTTTCAGAAGGCAGGAAGATAATTCAACCAATTAAGTAGAATGGCTAGTTGAATATACTGTTGTACATGACAGTCATGTGAATTTAGAAATTACTTAGTATGCCAAATTTAGAATTTGAGAACACTATTTGCATCTATGTGCCAATACAGATTAGCTTGCTTTCACTCCGCTCCTATTGCCTTTTTCTTAGTTACATTTATCAGTGGCACCATACTAACATTTCATTTGCTTGATTCTACTCTTTGAAGACAAAGCAAATGAAAATTCATGCACCATCCTCCTCGTTACCATCTCTACACCTGCTAGATCACGTTTCCCTGCCCTTCAGCAGGGAGCTTATGGTTTGACTCCTCTGTAAAACCCTTTCATTAAGTTTCTCTGTATGATTCTTACCAGTGAATGTTCATCCGAATTCCACACTACTCCTCTTTCTCTGCTTTAAAGAGTCTCTCAGTATATATACAAATTCTTCCCTGGTGTTATTTCAAGTATGTGTTGGAAACTCCTAGGTCTCAACATTCCAAATTAATCTGTTGCTCAGACCTGAATCCTTGACCCCTTTGCCTCTCTTGACTTCAAATTTAATAAATTAACAATACATGGTTTACCTTCTTCATGTGTTTCCGGCCTCCCCCTTTTATAGCCATTGCCAACACACTTAGCTATGGCTCTGTCTTACCTAAGTTGGCAGCACGGTACCCATCTGTTATCTTCTCCGTACTCTTTCCTACCACACCAAGTCCCCCTCCTAATTTTTCTCCCACTTTATATTTATTATATCACTTCTTAATATAACATTTTTAATATCACTCATTCACTCACGTTATACTCTTGTCACTCATTAAATACTGAGTCTGTATCAATAGTGTTTGATTTCTTGTTGACTCCATAGTACTAGGTACACATGCTTAAATTACATCTATATGAAAAATATATGAGCAGATAGATGAAAAGTACAGGCTGATGATTCCTACCTAGATGCTGATGCTCAAATGAGTACAAGGGCAAGGATGAGAGTGGGTCATTGAAAGTAAAGAATATTGTAGTGGCTACTGTAGCAGAACTGTCGAGAAGCTCTCTGTCTCTGCCTTTCATTTTTTAGAAGGAGATCTTTATTATAAGCAGGATAATTCAAGAACTTTATGTAGAACTTAAGAATAACCTCAATATAAGATCCACTGAAACACTGCACTCTAGATGCATGAAATAAAATTATAATATATATATATATATATATATATATATATATATATATATATATATAACACAAATTATTTCTTGAATTCCAGAGAATTTTTTAAGAAATCCTGCCCAATGTTCAGTTCATTTACCATATAGCTGTACATGTGTCTAAATGAATCCATATGCTGTGACAGCAATCATGTATCCAAGTAACTTCCCATTTTTTTGATTAGGCAGAAGTGTTATTAAATTGCTTCTCAGCCTTTTGGCTTAATGTGAAAGTATAAAAGTAGAATAAATATAAAATTTTAATAAGCATTATTTTTTGCTCAGAAAGGTTAAAAATTAATTTATATCTAATAAATTCAGAGGTTACAACATATAGAAATTATTTTTACAACAGTAAAAATTCTGGATTACATATAATACATTTTCACATCAGAGTGAATTTGTGGAGTCTAATTTGGTTTGGATTATTAAAGAAAGAGACTGTTGCTGAGGGAAAAATTACATGAATGTATGCCCCAGAAATTTTTATGTAAAATAGATCCTTCATGTCTAGTTACTAAAAAATGTATTTTTTTCTCACTTTGGGGTTACTTTGTACCTGTAATACATAATTTTCTGAGAAAGGGACAGATATTTGTAGATATTGTCTTTGCATTTAAAAAGTAAAGAGTATCTGTTTTGGACACATGAAACTGTTTTTAAGAGTCAAAAGCTTAAAGCACAAATTTTGTTTGCTTGACGGATTTTAAAAGATAGCATTTAAAATTGGTTATTGTTGTTCAGTAGGGTAGGGCGACCACATTTTGGTCTAGTACAGCTACAAGCACCCATTTTTATCAACAGCTTTGTTAGCAGATCAATGAGAAATCATACCCAAGTAGGAGAGCCCATGGAGCAAAGAGACCAATCATATCAGAATTAAGACTAAATTGAAAAAATTTAAATCAAGGAAGCCAGTTTCGCTTCTTTTCAGAATGAGATGCAAATCCATGCATCTTACATGGGATGTGGGCAATTTCCTGGCCACTGAGCAGCAGTGTGGTGCACTGCGCAGTCCAAGCTACCTGTGGGTGCTGCACTCGCTTTAAGAAATTGCATTCAAAGCACTCGAATACATTATGAAGCCACAAGAAAACTCAGTGATTTCTTTCTCATGGAACAAAGTAGCTGCTTTTTGAGTTCAGATTCATTTTGCAGTCTTCCTATGTGGAGCCTGCAGTACAAACCTGCACACCTGCACACCTACACACATGTGACATTCTCCCAGACATTCGTGCATTTCTTTGTGTCAAACTCAGCCATCAGCTAAAATTTATGTTTTACTTTGTGCACTAATTTACTTCATCAACAAAGTGCCTGTCACTCCATTTACAAAGAAGTTGTTTTTATGTAAGATCAGTTAGTCATTTCATATTTGATATGATATGACATAAAATAAAAAAACAATGTAATTGTAAAGTGATAACATCCATGTTTTGTAACACAGAATAGGTATTTTCATCAGATATACCCATATCTATTAAGTTAAATACAGCCATCCAAAACTGAATTTGTAGAATATTGTTTCTCTATTAAATTATACAACATTTTATTTAAACAAATATAATATAGCTTTGCAAGTAGACCATGGTAAAAATGTTTCACAGGAAAACAGTTGCAGCAATGTGTACTAAAATTGAATCTAACTACAAAGAAGAATGCAGTAACTACACATTTAGAAAACAGCTCTAAGAATAAAGCTATTTATAAGCAATTAGTATGTATGCATTTTGTTAGAGGAAAGAGAATTTATTTTAAATGGGATGTAGTGACTCTTTAGGCATAACGGTTCTAGTTCCCAGATAACGACATTCATGTATGGCAATTCACATACTCACATGAGTCAGGTTTTAGCGTCCAGCTGTTTCCTAATGTTGGAGAGTGAAACGCAGGGTTTGAAGTGGTGTTGGGGACAGACAGTGTTTCCTGTCAGAGACTAGCAGATGCTGATATAATTTCATACCCATGGAAGACAGGGCAAATATAGACGAGCATGAAATTGCTTTTGCAGTTTTCAAGCCAGATGTCCCTTGGCATTTACACAGAGAAAGTCTACTGTGTATGGAGTTGCAGATTTTGTGTGCATGTTCTCATCCATGGTGTGTAGTCACGGGTGTTTTGACAGCCATCTGCTCAGGCCTCACTTTCTCTATTCAGCCATAACTAAAATTAAACATGCTTCAAATTGGAAAGTTTCAGATAGTTTTCATTTTAAGATAACAAAAGTTGCCCCTCAGTATTAAAGCTGAAAGGCTTGTTTAGCAATGACCCCTAAATTGAAGGAGAATGTACCCTCAATAGCTGTGCAAAATAAGTAAACTTGTTGAGAATAGATACTGTACCTGACCACTGATCAACTTTCTTTTAATCTTGTGCCAGACTGTCAACTAGATACTGAGGAAGTCCCGACAATGTGTACCTCACACTGGAAGGGCTCACAGTCACCTTTCCTTGTACACAGCAAGCAGTGTATAAATATTTGTTGAATGAATAAAAGAATGAATGAATGGCTATTAGAATTCACATCCACATATAATGGTTGTACATGTATTCGTGCACAAGTGATAGGCTTTAGTCTTTGGAACTATGTTCCCAAAAACGTGTGTGTGTGTGTGTGTGTGTGTGTGTGTGTGTGTGTGTGTTACAGAGAAAGAGAGAGACAGAGAGAGAGAGA
>NW_004524610.1:11757937-11767508 GCF_000260255.1 Octodon degus
AGAGAGCAAATAAGAGAGAATGTGTGTGAGAGGCAGATTTGTGTATTATAAGTGAACAAATCTGTTTGGTAGAAATCTTTGCTGTCTGTGTACCTTCTGACGGGCGGGGTATATTGGAAATTCAAAAGATATGGCATTGGTTCTGATGTCAGGAGCACATCAACACAAAAGGATTCAAAGCACTTTTATTTTTATTTTTTATTTTATTTCTTTATTTTTCTAACTTATGCATTTGGTACAGGGTCTTGGTGTGCAGCTTAGACTCATAGTGACCCTCCTGTTTCAGTCTCTCCAGCACTGGGATTAAAGATGTGTGCCACCACGCCTGGTTTCAGTGGCCCACTGGAGAGCGCCAGCTTAGCATGTGGTGCTATGGATTGAAACCGGGTCCTCGTACTTGCCAGGTAGGCGCTTAGACTGCCGAGTTATCTCCCCAGCTCTGAGAGCATTTCTAAAGCAACAAATTATGTGGCATAAATTGATAAAGATCATGAAAGAATGTGGATTCTTTTAATCCAGAGAATGATTTTGAACTAGTTTTGAAGGAAATACTAAATCAAGACTAAGGAAGAGTAATTTAGTTAGGGAACGAAACACAACCAATAGAAGGTAGAGAAGGACCTGGTGCCTTATTAGTAGGATAAGGAAATTGGACTAGAAAATAAAATTAGAACATAATTAGAGAAGAAAAGTGATCCACAAGGAGATTATAAGATACTTGAATTACCTAGATGAAACTTTACTATTTAAACTAAGAATCCAATGAGAATTATTCAAAGCCCTGAACAGAGGACGTCTGTTGACCTTTATTGGCAATAATACACAGAAATCTAATAGGTCATGACAATCTCTGTTTTTAATAAAAGCAGAGAGTTAGGATATACCAATAATGCAAGACAATAATGTGAATTTAACACATATTTAAAAAGCAAGAATAAGACCTGATGACTAGAAAATAAGAGAGTATAAATCTTAGATAATTCCTAAACTATGAGAATACACAAGCACACACACCACACACATTACATAGTCATATATTAAATTATAAATTTCTTTTGTTCTTTGCTGAAGTGTGAGATTTCCTGATGAAGTTGGAAATCTTTTTTATATGTTTCACTGGTACATGAATTAATTCATGTAGCAAATACTTTTGAGGACTTTCTTTGGTCATATATTATTGCATTGATCAGATATATTATTACATGAGATTTCAATTTGATTCAGACAGAGAAAGTGGGTAAGTATTATGATTGTCCAAAAATCTTAAGGCTCAAAATCTTCCTCTCAGCTTGACAAATATATTAATTTTTAAGCTTAACATGGTAGGAAAATTCATATCTCTAAAGAATAGCACTTTACTGAAGATGGCTGCTGTTACTGAACAAATATAGAGTATTTTGAAATTACTGCTTATATCTCTTGTTCCAACATGCTTGAGACAAGTTAGTGTTCACAGTTTTGTGAGTGAATAAATCTATATATGGAGAGCATGTGATTCAATAAATTGCCCTTCTGGAGTTTTAAATAAATGTTGGAGCCTGAGAGAATACAGTGCTTAAATTTAATCTTGTAAAATTGTCTAAATTGAAGCTTTTGGAATAATAACTCTTTGTTATTTTTAAATATTTTACTAAATTAATTAGCTTTTGGAATATTTTGCTCTGTTAAATAACTTTCTAGCCATAATCCCTTCTGATAGTAACCATGAGATTTCCACACTTACACAGACAAAGGTGACCAAACCCTGGCTGTTTTTCCATGACCAAATCCACTACATGTATTTCCATTCACAAAGAATCTCAGACTATCATACCATGGCAGGATATTAGATGGTGCAGTGTGTCATTCAATTTATCACCAGAACAAAGATAGGCGCAGTGTTACTTAAACATACGAGGAAGACCATTAAGCATGAGCAACGGACAGACATGAATCAGAAGTTTCAAAAATCACAAGAGCCTAAAAGAAAGTGGATGGAGACATCACCAGGTACAAGTGTGCAGGAAGAATAGCTGGTGAAGCCGCCATGATCCAAGAGCTCGCACAGTGGTGGGGAAGAGAGCTACCAATCTCATAAAGTGCTCCAGAGGATGAGTAAGAGCGTGCGTGTGCGGCAGCGTGGAAACCGCAGAAGGACTTGGAACGGCACGATACTCTTGAAAAAGCAAATGAACTCTGGCAAATTGATCAGGAATCTTTAGCCATTACAAGAATGCCATCCGTAACAGATTTTAAGAAGGAATGATTCATTTTTTACTACCTCCCAGTGACACTGATGCTCCCGAGATTCATCCATTCCTTAGATGGATGCTTTCCTTTACTCCCAGTAACATTCATGCCAGAGGAGATCATGTTGACTTCCCTCTGTCAACAGGGATAGGACAGGGAACCAAAGATGCTTCAGCATTGCGGTTGGTCATCAGCAAAAGCAATTTTCTTCAAGTTACAAGGAATAATTTCCAGGTCCTCTCTACTTATTTCCACACTCATTAATCTGGTGAAAATAAGGCACATTTGGAGATCCAGAAATATGTACAGTATTTTTTAGTTTCAACACTCAAAAGAAAAACAGGAAATGTAAAAGTAAATTAAGTTTGGAAGCAACACAAAATTGGTGACAATAACTGAGGGGAATTATTATGGCAAACTAATTTTTATTGAACTTTGAAAGCAATTTTCAAAAACACTTTTGAAAAACTTATATTGATTTTCAGGAAAGGTGTGGCCTTCCCTCATGGCTCTAGGGACACCAACTGTAGATGGGTGTTCTGCTCTCCACTGCACACCATATGCCTATCCAGTGCGACAGAAAGGCTTATGATGGGGGCTTTGTTTTTGTTTGTTTGTTTTAGATGAGCAGATGTTTTAAATGATGGGGTCCATACAGAATTTCTGTAAAAGTTTGAACTAATATGATTAAATCAATTTACAGAATTGAGCTCATTCATTAATTTTTATGACTATTTACTGAATACCTATTTGATTCAATGACTATAGCTGTCTCTGAGAAGAAAAAAAAGATTAATAAATCTTTCCCTCTGCATTCAGGCAACAGAGGTTAGTGTTCAGGGAGTGTTGGTTAAAAGATAACACTAAAGCTCCAGTCAAAACCTTATTATCGCTGTAAGTTTCTACGTGCTTGGGTAAATGAAGAGCATCATTAGCAACACTGTGCTAAATGACTGTAAAATGCTAATTGTTTTTTTTTACTTCAAGCATTTATAAAAGGAAACAGAATATTTGTGAGTTTTCTTGCATATTTATGTGTGTATTCAAACAGCTGCTGGAGGACAAAGTGTTTTGCTATAAACACTGTCAAATCTCACTTTGAAAAAAAATTGTCTATAGAACAAGTATTTCCATAGATATACTAGAGCTGCATAGAATTTGCTTTTATAGCATAAAACAAAATTAGATGCCTGAGTCAGCTGTGAAATATTTGTCCATGCAACCTTCATTCTACCTCTTCACTGTGTGCATTAGGCTGAGGCCGGGTACAATTTGAAAGCGATAACACCATAGAAAAGCTCTGGAGCAAGCTGCTGCTTAGGGTGACTTCATGTTGCATTGTTAGTTCAGTTATGTCTTCCATGGCTTTGGTGGGACGTACATTGAGATAATGGGAAATACTCAGTGAATCAGTCAAGCTCTTCAATTGTCAACTAAGCCAAACTAATCCCAGAAAGAGTTCAAAGTAGCTCACCAAAAACCCCACTAAATAAGAAAGATTTTGTCTGCTTTCCAAGGCAGAAAATGGAAATCCAACTAGAGGTTATGAGTGTGGGTTTAGGAAGAAAATTAACACGATAAATTGCAAGGAAATATACTGTTTTACCTTTTGAAACTAGCATCATCATCATCATTATTATTATTATTATCATTGTTGTTGTTATTAAGGCACTAGAAAAGGAAAAGAGGTACTTTTTAGTGTTTCTGTTGCCTTTTGTTTCAAGATTTATTTTTATTTTTTCTGTTTTGATGAAGAGAAGTTTGCAAAAATATCCTCAGGACTGGCCTGCAGTTTATCCACTGACTTCTGATATGCATTAACATTGGAAAACATTTTTGGGGCCTTAACTTGCCCAGCTGTTTGTGTGCTAGGCTCTGAGAACAGAGCCAGAAGCAAGGTGAAGACCCCTGTCTTCCTTCTTCACGAAACTTACATTCCCAGGGCAGGGGAAAGCCTTGAATAGGTACACCTTGTAATTAATGCTACACAGCAAAAATGAGGCCCTGTCAGGTTTGCACTGAAGGATCTCTTTAGGAGGAATAGGAAAGACCTCAGAGGACTTAAGGGGCAGGCAGGAAACATCTGGGAACTACAGGAAGGCAGGAAGAGTGGAGGAAGCTAGGAGCGTGGGTAGGTAGCAGAAGGCCTGAGGAGAAAGGCAGCACTTTGTCCCAGAAACTGAGTAACTCTGTTCTCTCTGAATGTGATCAGAGTGTGTTGTCAGCCAGGATCATAGTTCTGAATTCTAACCTAAAAACAATTAGAATTTATTGAAAGGCTATAAGGAGTGGTCTGATTAGATTTACATCTTAGAAAACTTCATTTCATTCCCCCTAGATAGGGGAAGAGAAAGGTGAAAGGGAAACAGGAGTCTATTACAGAGGCTGCTGTTGAAGTCTCCATGTCACTGGGGCTCGCCACTATCCTCATGTGTAGGCCCTGGCTCTTGAGGGCAGCAGATGGATCTGGAACTTATCTTGCAGCTATAATCCTTTTTAGTGTTGCAGTGGCATTGACGGTGGCATCATTTTCCGTAGCAGAAAATGGGTTTGTGATGTAGAACACAGGAGCCAAAAAGAACTCCAAGAGCAGTGCTAAGGGGTGTTGGGGTGCAGGTCGGAGCCCTGGACACCAGACGCTGTGCTCTGGATTAAGTCTGGGGTGCGTGTGGGACTCATGCATAGAGGATTCAGCCAGCCACCAGAATTAAACTTCAGAGAGGCAGCCAGTCTGGAGATAAAGTGGGGAAGTGTTGGCTACAGATGACGTACAGACGCTACGAAGGAGATGGAATTACCACTGGAGAAGAATAAAACAAAGAATCCAGGATGAGGCCCTGAGGAACTTTAGCACTTTTGAGAAAAGCAAATGAAAATGAAGTAAATGAATGTGACTCCTCCATTCATCTAGGTCTTTTAAGCCAGGGTAAATAGAATGTAAAACAAGGTCTGTTTCCTCGCTAGAGCTAGAAGCTGTGAGCAGCCTGACAGTGCAACCAGAACTGCCCTTTTCCCAAGGCTGTTGCTTTCATCAAAGCACACACGAGCCCCTTCTGATAGTGTGGGGTGTGTGTGTGTGCTCGCGTGTGTGTGAGTGAGTGTGTGTGTGAAGGATGTAAATCCTAGTATAGAAAGTACTCTAGAGATAAGATCATATTTTAAAGATTTTTGAATTTTTAACAGCCAGCATACCCACACACTTTGTATTTGTTTTCTTTATTACAAACACCTTTCTTGTGGAGTAATTGCCAACATGAAGCTCTAAGTTTCATGGTTAGTGATTTTCAAAGTGTTTCGTAGTTCTTTTCCCTTCCTTTCCCTTTCCTTTTCTTACGTTGGAACTGCACACAGAGCCGCCAAAGAGACATTTAGTGCATCAGCTCGGTTATGGAAGGCAGCCACAGAGAGCAGATCCCACGCATGTGCTCCGCTGACACTGACGAGTGAGGTCGGAGGAAGTCGGGCGCGGTCCACTTCTTCCCAGCTGCCACCCACTCAGTATGTATCTTAGATGCCACTGTACCAGCACATTCTGAAGAGTGGCCTGGCGAGGATCAGGGTTTCCTCATAATAACTTTGAAAGCCAGTGGATGATCCAGGATTGTGGCACATCCTCCTATCAAAGCAGTTTGTGAATACTCATTTCCATGTGTGGAACATAAGATTTCCATGCAAGTTCCAAGGACAGGAAATGGGACAGTGCTGTGTCTGCACGAAGGTAGATCCTTTAGCGACAGATGCAGGAATAAGTGGGGACTTGTTTCTTACTGAATTAGGTTTGAGGTTAGAATCTATTCTTTCTAGTCCCAGAGATATCTAGCTAACTTTTTTTATTTCAAGAAGTGTAGTGATCACCAATAGTGTGTTCCTCACCAATTTGTGAATGATAGAGTGGTTAGGGTTGGCTTAACACATTATTTAGAGGATGCTGGGAAAGTCTACAGTATAAATGCCTTCCTTCTCCAAAGTCACTGCTTTAGATATACATTATTATGACATTTTGGTATGTCTGTTAGGGTTCTTACCAGAAATTTCGACTATTATTTTCTTATGTATGTCTACATTTTAGGTCATGGCAAATTTATGAAGTAGTTTTAACTAGTTGTATGATGCTCTTCATCAGCAATTTAATAAAATCCTATGTTTGTTGGCCAATTGGGCAAATGACTTTTGATTTCATAGTAGCCCTTATTTCTCTTTTTTGTTTTGTTTTTGTATTTTAGGGAAGGGTCCATAGGTTGTTCAGGGTCTCACTACCAGATCAGACTCATAGTGATTCTCCTGTTGACAGCCTCCCAACAGCTGGGATTACAGGCGCATGCCTCCATGCCCAGTCTCAATTGTCTCGGCTCCCCCAGGGGGCAGGGCCAGCGAGGAAAGCCCGGGGATCAAACCCCAGCACCTGAGGCTGCTTGCAGGCGCTTTAATCTGCTGAGCTATTTGGCCAGCCCTAGTACCCCCTATTCCAATTCGAGTATCTGTTACATGAAGTAAGCAACTGAATTCCAAGAGCATACTGGTGACACCTAGTAGAATACATACCTTTGTCTCTGCTTTATGTTATTTTATAGGATAATGAAAGCTGGTTTTTTATCTTCATGAAACTGTAATTTTTAAAATTAACTACACAGAAACAAGAGCTACCTTCTCTGATTTGAAGCAGAAAAGGGAAAATAGAGCAACTCCGAGGGCTTTAGAGTATTATTATTTCTTTTGTAAACTGAAACGGGGAGGATTAAGTCATGGCACAGATAAACTGAAAGTCCTGGAAACAGAGAGGAACATGTGGTCTCTTCGGCTTTGCTTCCTTCGGGACAACTGGATTTCGCGTGATCCTTTCCTGGCTTTCCTGCACGGCTGTGTCTGGGCAGCGAGTGGCTCCAATTGGCCTGAATTTCCAGTGCTATAAACTCTTCATCTGCATTGTGGATGCAGTGCGCCGCCCAGTCACCTCCCGTGGTGCACAGCTGGAAACCATTCTCCTCAACACTTTGTTTTGTTCCGTTTTTGTTTTATACCACTATGTTCCTGGACACCCACACAGCTCAGGACTGCCACAGCCGGGGACCTCTTTTCCTTCCCTGACACATCTTAGAGCACTTTAAATTGACATTTTCTTATTTTTCCTTTTAAATAGCACATCACTTGCAAACAGCTCTGTTCAGTTCATGAAGAGCTTTTAAAATGTTCCCTAGACCTAGAAACTAAACTGGAAAGTTAGAAACCTTCAAACATTTTCCTTTTATTGTCTGGAGAGGTAATAGCTGCTTGGCAAGAATTTAGGAGAAATGTGATGTACCAAGGTGAAGATGACAAGAAAAGAGTGAGAGGGAGAGAGAATTTGTCACGTATTGCTGTACATAATACATGATTGATTTTCACAATGTTTTTAAAAATGAGTATAATGAAAATAGTAGTTTCATTGACTGAATTTTCCATACAATGTGTGTGTATATGTATGTATATATATATATATATATATCAGTATTTCTTAGCATTACTTTAACACATAATTAATATGCTAGACACAGATAATGAAGACAGCTATTCTTCAATATTTAATTAGCTTAATGTTTCTGCTGATGAAACAGGAAAAGCATGTTTGGCACTCTTTATGCCTAGCTCCATTAGATTTTCTTTAAAGGTGTGTACTAGACAGTAGTCATTTAAAAAGGATGCCTTATCAAATTTTATACATAATGACAATACACTATGTAATTAAAGGCAAGAAATGAGAAGGAAATTTTTATTATGGAACAGATTTACTAAGGTGACACTGTACTTGCTTCTGACCAGCCATTATACCACTACTAAGTCTTCTCTACATACCTGTGATTTGGTTCCTTACTATTTTCTCTTCACGTTCTGTAGAAGTTGAAATGAAGTAGCACATATAAGTATATACTGTGTATGTTGTTAGTTATAAAAGTTGTTCTCTCTTGATCTTCCTATTTTCATATTGGTGTTGTGTTGTGTTGTGTGTGTGTAATTATCTGTACACATCACACCTGACCTTTCTATCCATTTGGCTTCTTGATTGCTAGCAACAGAATCTACCAGCAATATTAAGCAGAAATGTGTTTGAAACACAGCATATCACCTCCAGAACTGAAGGAAAGAATTGAAAATCATGCTCAGGTGATAACAGGGATCAAGGACATGAACAGCTTTTTCAATGCTTTGCAGCCATTGTTGTCTCAACTCCTACTGGAATTTCTGTCCCTGCCACTACCGAGATCTGATGTCCTTTAGCTTGTCCTCTTTTATTAACTATTTTTAAAGATGTTTATTTATTTATTTGAAATAGGGTCTTGCTACACATCTTGTACTCAAAGTGATCCTCCTGTCTCAGCTTCCCCAGCACTGGGATTACAGGTGCAAGCCGCCAAGCCTGGTTCCAGTGGCCAGCACAGGCAAGCAATATCGGGGATTGAACCCAGGTCCTTGAGCTTGCCGGGCAGGTGCTTAGATTGCCAAGATATCTTCCCAGCCCAGGTAGCTCTCTTGTCTGTGCTTTATATACTCAAGAGTCATGTCCTCTAAGGACATGCGTACAGTCCCCACTTTCTAGAGAGGCAACAGATGAGTTCAGAGAGGTAAACAGGGCTCTGCTGCAAGTATTCAGATGACAAAGAATTTGGCTACTAAGCTGTAGGCAACAGGTGACTCACAAAGGTCTTCACATAAGAAAGCAGCATGGTCTTCAGAAAGATCAGGTTAGTGACGTGTAGAGGACTGGGAAGAAAGTCCCTCAAGAAGACTAGTTGGACTGCTACTAGTGTCACTGAAGGGTTGACACACCACATCAGAATATACACGTCAATGTCGAATGAACTTAAACTTAAGCTTGTGACCAAACGTTTAACAGACTGAACACAGAGTCTTAAAATCAGAAAGTTAGACGTATTTTCTTGCAAACTGCTGAGTGGAAAACCTTTTACTCATGCTAGTTGGTGTTCGCCCACATAGAAAAAAATGCCAGAAATTTGAGGAATATAGCAGACACTGAATTAGATCGCAATATTTTCCTAGATAGCCTTCATGATATCAGTCCATAATGAGGCAGAATATGTGGGAAGGGCAGATGTTTTGGACCTCTTGAAGTCACTGAGTGATACGAGAAGGGTAGATATGAGGGAAGTGCTCAGGAGACAGAAGGAAATTTCTGTCGTCCGCAATTCTTGGTGGCTTATGATTTTCTGGGGACATCTGTAGAAGTGGTGCAATTGTCAGACTATGTTGCAATTTCAACTCCAATGAGGTACACTTTCTTAAAATGGAGACATTTAGATATGAATCACAGGGGGCTGGAGAGATAGCTTAGTAGAATAAGTGCTTGCCT
>NW_004524610.1:11767614-11771801 GCF_000260255.1 Octodon degus
AAGAAAGAAAGAAAGAAAGAAAGAAAGAAAGAAAGAAAGAAAGGAAGGAAGGAAGGAAGGAAGGAAGGAAGGAAGGAAGGAAGGAAGGAATCACAGGGCCTGTGAGACTGGCATGCAAGTGGGCCTGTGAGTGCTTGCATAATAGGAAGAGGAGGCCGCGATGGCTTCCAGCTAAGGAAAGATATATGAGGTGGTAAAGATTTTCATTTGGGGCAGGGAGGGAAGGAGGGTGAGAGATTAGCAGTAAAATGAATTCTCATTTATTTTTAATTACAACTGTGTTTGAGCACTAGCTCTGACATTCTTTTCTTCACTATAAACTTAAAGCTTGAACTAGGCTTCTTTGAAATGGACTGGTATGTGCTGCTACAGCACAACTTTCTACTTCTTTTACTTAGCAAAAAGTTACTTAACGCCCAAAGAACCAGTCTTTGTGGTCCACACAGCAGATCCCTCACCAGTATTCTGGATGCATGTCTTAGATTCTTTTCTGCCATTTCTGGAACAAAATAACAGACACACAAGTTTCAAGAAGGAAAAGTTTCTGCAGCTCACAATTCATGGGGGCTCCAACACAGGGTGGAATGACACAGGGGCTACAGGTCAATGCAGAAGACAGCAAAGGCAGCAAGACCGCAGAAAGGAGGTGCTGAGCCTCTTTTTTTCCTGTTTATATTGTAAGCAGGCTACCCGCCCTAGGGCAGGGGTAGTGCTCACCCTATCATCCACCCTCCTCTTGCACAGGATGAGGATGTTTACAAAGTGAGATCGCTGGCTCCCTACTGAGTTGCTTAAACTTCTAAACTTCTCAAGTTGACACAGCGTAACATCTCAGTGCATTTCTCAGCCACTCCTCTGGAGTCCTTCAAAAGAAAACACCCAGGCACTAAATTTGACTGTACCTCAGGATGCTTCAGCAAAAGAAGAGAGAAGCTAGAATAACTAGAAAACTATACAAGGGCAAAGAAGTCACGTGCTAAACACAGACCTGAGGATAGTTTGGAGGGACTTGCAGATGTTTCTAATCCTGCACTTTCTTTTGCTCAATTTTCCAAACTTTGAAGGAGACTGAGAAGAGTTTTCCTTTGTAATGTATATCCGATGTTTTCATATTTGGTTTAAGAAATAGCAATTTAAAATTTTATTGGTACAGGTATTGAAAATGTATGAAAGCCAAAATAATAAGAAAAGGCTACATATATTTGTATTACATTTCTATACTTTTTCAAAATAGTATAAAAATTTTCCTCCAAAATGAAAATTTGAAAGAACACTGTATAGTTGATTGTATAGTGAACTCAATATACTCATAACTTGGATTTTTCTTTATTTTCAATACTGAGAATTTAACCTCAGTCTTTCAAAATGAGTTACATCCCAACTTCTTCTTTGTTTTGAGGCAGAGTTGCTGAATTGCTCACCTAAAATTAACTTTGTGCCTGATTTTCTCTGTTGTGTATACCTCTCCATGAAAATTCCCACACATTCTCCTCAAATTTGGAAACAAAGTAAATGGCATCCTGTATTTGTTATCATAAATATCGGTAACAAGTTCAATATTGACACACTTTCTTTTTTATTTTATTGAGAAACAAATATCAATGAGACAGTTTCAAAACTGATTAATAGGACAGTTTCAATAATTAATACATTGTACATTGTTATCTTCTTAGTGCTTATCCATAGTACAAGAAACAGACAGAATGTCCTGTCCAAAAACTATTAGTACAAATCTTCCTTCTCATTGAATTAAGCCAAAGTAGCTGTATATCTCCCCTAACTATTCTGCATATACAGATACAAAATGGTCCTTTCTTTGTATCCTCTTTTTTGGTTTAGTCCTGTCAGAGGTGGGTATTCCATTGGCATCTAAATACTATAGGTGCGTGAATTCAGCAAAGCAATCCAACACAGTCCAGCAGTGCACAATAGTAGTGGGTTGTCCGCAGAAGTTGTTGACTTGAGACTTTCACAGCTCAGCATATGAATATGGCTTTACTTTATATACCTTATTTTTATACGTTTCTGCTGTATGGTTAAGACCAAAGTAAAGCAAGACCTGTATAACAAGAAATGTAACTTTGTATCTGATAATGTCAATCAAGCACCCTCAGGATTCATCCTATAACCCTGTACCGCAGTTTGCAGATCCTTTGTCAGACACACTTTCTTTTTAAGATAAAATTTACATTTTTACTGACTGGGGCCAGTAAGTGCATACTCTTTAATGACATAAATTACTGTTAGGAATATTGCCAGACTAAAATGTCCCTTCATTACTGTTTATAATCAGTTTCCTTCCTTAAACCTCCAAGGACAACCATGATTTCCCATTTTATGTTCTCTAAAGATTAGTTTTGTCTTTTCCAAAAGACCATATGAAGGAACAACAGCACACGTATCCTTTTTGCAAGGTTTCTTCGATCTGGTACAGTAAGATTTGTAATCATTTATGTCATTGTCTGTATCAGTACTGTAGTTTGTACTCTTCTGATATTAGCTAGCATTCCATTGTATGAGCCCTTTACACTTTCAGATCAGTTCTTTCATTGTTGGGAACCTAACCTAATTCTAGTTTCGTCCACTATGATAAAGTATTGCATTAATATTCTTGTACACATTGTTTTGTGGATATGCACTATTATGTGTTTATTATTTAGCCATGAGAGGGAATGTTAGTCTGAGGGCAAATCTAGATCAAAAATCTTTTAAAATAACTGAATAATTTTATGAAGTAGTTGTATTAATTTGCACAATCAGTAACAATAGAGTGGGATTTTTAATCACTTTGTCAACTGTTTGAAAATTGGTATTAATAGTCTTTGAAATCTCACACCATCTAATGTCAAGTGGGAGAAACCTGCAAACACACAGCATCACATGGGGTGATTCCTCTACTCTAGTCCTCTAAAATAGCTTTCCTGAGTATGATGTCTGTAAACACTGTAATCTCATCCAAGCAACACTGGAATTTCTGCTCTATGTATTAACATGAATTTTACAGACTTTAGGAGGAAAAAACAAGCTATTAATATTTCTACAATTTTCTTATACTTTCTTCTATTTTCTACATTGTTTATTAATCAAGTGCAGTAGAATTTTAAATTCCAGATGTTGCTTTTTTGAGATGTATAGTTCATGTTTGTAGTTTCTACTTTTCTAGTGAGTTTTATTGTCTCTTTATGAGAAATTGGGTGTGTGCATCATTAAACATTGTTTAAAAGGTGTTTTAAATATCTACATATTCCAGGGGCTGGAGAGATGGCTTAGTGGAATAAGCACTTCCTTGGCAAGCACAAGGATCTGAGTTCAATCCCTGGCTCCACAAAAAAAAAAAAAAAAAAAAAAAAAAAAAAAAAAAAATGTATTCCAGTAGCTGGTGTATCTCAATGCTTTGATGTTTTTCTCTATTGATTGCATTTTTCTAAGTCTGGTTTACATTTTTTTATCTGTTATTTTTTAAAATGATATTTGTAGACTGTAATTTGTTTCTTATTTATTTTTTTACTTATGTATTTATTTATTTTGGCAGAACCGGGGATTGAACTCAGGCCCTTGTGCTTGCCAGGGTAGCACTTATTCCACTGAGTCATCTCCCCGGCTCCATGTAGACTGTAAATTGTGGAAGATATAATACAAAGATTCTGGATTCTGTTACACTCTTCTGAAGAAAATTTACTTATTTGAAAACTATTTATTTATTTGTTTGTCTATTTAGCCACTTATACTTGGTATCATTACATCAGATGGTTGTCTGGACTCAACCTCAAAACTTTTATCTTCCTTCCATAATCTTGGGAGAGTTCTTTCTGCCCATGTTGGAGTGCTTGGAATCTGCCTAGGACTGAGGCAGTGCTAGCACCCCTTAGCCATGTAGGCAGTTTTTGGGCAGAATTTCAGGCTCCCTTTCTATAGCACTTTCCATTCAATGGTTTCTCCCTTCACTTTGCAGCTGCTTGGCCTCTTCCTAGTTCTTCTAGTCAATAACATCATAGATTTTTATTTGAATTTTAGCCACTTGGCATGTGAATGTGGAGCCTCTCTAATGACCCAAGGTCTTTTCCTTCTAGACATGCACATTTTTGCCTTACTGTTTATCAGTGGTTGCTTAGATTCATTACAAGTTTAGATGTCATATTATTTTTCAGATACTGGTGGAATATATATTTGATAAGCTGAGTTAAAAT
>NW_004524610.1:11772946-11781958 GCF_000260255.1 Octodon degus
TATATTTGTTGTTGTTATTGTTGTTTTGTTTTTCACTACAAAATGGTCCTCATTTATATCCCCCTTTTCTGTTTACTTTTGTCAGAGATGTGTATTCCATTGCCTTTCAAATATTGTAGGTGCATGAATTCAGCAAAATAATCCAATGAAGTTCAGTAGCCCATAATAGTGGTAGATTATCTGTAGAACTGTCAGTGTCGAAGTTGTTGAGTTGAGCCTTTTACAGCTCAGTATATTAATATGGCTTTACTTTTTATACCTTGTTTTTATACTTTTCTGCCAGATGGTTAAGACGAAGATAAAGCAAGATCTACATTAAAAAAAAATGTTACTTTTGTATCTGACAAGGTCAGTCAAATACCTTCAGGATTTACCCTGAAGCCCTGTACCACAGTTTGTAGATCTTTGTCAGTGTCAGCCATGTGAATGAGTCTTGGCCATTTCTTGACCAATTTGCTTTCTGTGAAAGCCTGAGAGAAAGTTTTCTCTCCATGTGACTCTCCTTAGGCACATTGTACATCATCAATCACTTTTGTCTGTGGCCCCATAATCTACTTGATTAGAAAATTTTGGACACCAGTGAGTTACAGGATGCTACACTACAGGTTCTATTATGTCCTGAGTCCTCACTGACCTTGAAGGGCTATGGCCAAAATGTTGGCTATCCTTGTTGCCTTTCTTTTTCTCTAATTTTTTGGTATGCAAACTTAAGTTGTTAACCCTCCAGAAGAGAAGCTTAATGCCTATAACATAGGCAATTGAGCTTAAGTCACTATCTGTCTGAATATCAAACACCTTAGACATATCATGGAATAGGTATTTTCCATGTCATTGATATGCTAAACTTTAAATTCCTACAGAATGTGAAAAAATAGAAATAAACATTTACACATTTTTACACAGAAATTTAGAAATCTAACCATATACAATGTTGTAGCAGGACAGTCATGACATTTTTTTCTTGTCTCTTGTTTTCATTTATTACTTTTTAAAAAATCATTTACTTGAGAGAGAGTATACCAGTAATTGATATGACATTAGAAGCAGTATGTATTTAGAAGAGCAGAATGACAGGCATTCCAAGCATGGCCCTAGTATTACACATTGCTATCCTCAGTGCAGTTGCTTAGTTCACAGGTATCAGAATATATTTTTAGTCAGGGTGAGAATCCTAACAATGAACTGCTAGTTTCAAAAACCTGATGGAGATTCTCAGGATCATTGCCTTCACCATCTTGTGTATATAAATGTCTTGCCACTTTCTGAAGCAGTTCTGGAAGTCCTTTTTGTGCAAGAATATTTAACTACATTGTCATGCCTGCATTGATGTCCTGAATTAATCAAGACACTTGCTTTTGGAGTCCTTTTAATTTTGGGAAGAACTGCAAGGTGCATGGTTCCAGGTACATGGTGTAAGGTAGCTAAGGAAGCAGCATAAGATTTTGATTTGGCAGAAATTGTCCTTCCCCAAGTGGTGTGAAATACAGACCACTGTTATGATGCAGGACAAAACCCACTTCTGAGGCCATTTTGCATGCACGTCACTTTTCAGGGGCCTCAGTAACCTCTTTCAGTATTCACTTGTATGGGTAGTGCTTCTCAGCACAAACCCAGCTTGCACATCTCCCGCAAGGCTACAAGTCACAATCAATATCATCTTGATATTTGGTCTCGATTGATGTACTTTGCTGGCATGGTAGGAATTGATTGGTTTCCACTAGGAACTCTGAACTTTAGTCTCGGGATCAGGACAGTTGCTCCACATTTCATCTCCCACAATGACACTATTAAGGAAGCTAGAATCAGCCTCAGAGCCAAGCAACTCCAATGGAGTGTGTTGACTGTGATCCAGGTCTGGTGGAACACTTTCAAACATACCTTCTCTCGGTGTAAGTCATAACAGACTGACTGCACTGAACAAATTAAAACTTGTCCCACACTGTTGCTAAGGTTTAGGACACGGAGTTTTGTATTGAAGCCCCCTGCTTTTCTGTTGCATGACACCAAGCAGCAGCATTTGCTGTATTTTGTGATCCTTCCTCATGTACATCATAGACAGAGTAAATATTATTTGACTTCATTCATATTTTGTTCTTCATAAATACAAACTGAGGTACACTTATGTAGTCTAGAGTCTATTCAGAGCAACTGCTGGTCACAGTTTTATGGATAACGATCCACTGAATTTTATGTCATTAACAGTTAGAGGACTTCCAATTGAATTGAGGGCTCTCGGTCAATACTCCATAAAGCTTCTCCAGCTACTTGTAGTTTATTTATGCTCCTAATGTTTACATAATCTTGACAAGTAACCTGTATTGAATGCAGCAATAAATATGGTTATGATGCTTTTGAATGAGAACAAATAGGAAGAGCCTAATAGATTCAACAAATAATGTAAATGGGTTGCAATCTATAATACAGCATGCTGACTTCAATAAAAGCACAGATATTGACTGACTCTTCAAATTTGTCGTTAATTACTAATTGGGACCTTCTTTCACCAGTGCACTTTACTGATTTTTAAAAATAACGAAATAGTGAGAAACTTTCATAAAGCACTTATTTCCTAACCGCAAAACAAGGCAATTACATTGTGATAAAGGTTAATTTTGAGTAAATAATCAATACTTATAATAGAAAACAAATCATTTAAGAGAATTGAAGCTACTAAATGTAAATTTCATTAATTAGTAAATCAAGTTTTATGAGTAGAAAACTTTACAAAGCAACAATGGATTGGTGACCAGGCACACTATTTATTTTCCTAAGTACATAAATTAATTAAATATTGTAGAGGTCTAGGTTTTGACTTTTCATTATGATCTGATAAAAGTCTTCTGAGCTTTGGATAGAGCTGAATTCAAATCACATTATCAATTCTAACACTGTAAGCATATCTTTTTTCAGTTGTACTGTCTTCATCTGTGAGTTAGAATTAACAAAATTTACACAGCAGGAATCTTGGGGTATTAAATTTAGACAAATGAACTAACTACCTTCTGAATCAATGATACTCAGCATCTGTAATCCTTTAATATCATTTTTGCCCCATTTATTTATTGTTATGGTGAAACTGTACATAATCCTAGTCTGTCATGTCTAAATACATAAAATAGAGTAATTTTTGCCCCCTATTTGCCTTTTGGGCCACCATCACGATTTCTAAGGCAGGAGAAGGTGCAGCCAGGCCATCTCAGATCTGGTCCTGTGGGGTAGGGGAAGCAGGGTATGCATAGTCTTCTCCATACATACAAATGAGACTCAAGGTCATGTTGAAGGTCAGGGCGAGTCAGCAAAGACCACGGAGCCAAGGGTCAAGTGTGTTGGCAGCATGCTGGCCAGGCCCGCAAAAGGAGTCAGGCTGGCTTGGCAGGGTTGGCCAGGGTGTGGCCCCCCAGTTACAACCTACTTGGGAGCATCGTGTGGACTGACTTTGCCTTTCTGAAAACACTGTCCCGAGATTTATCACCCTTCTTACTACCTACATTTCCACACCATAAACTCAACTGCTAAAGAACTGAAAATAAAGCTTAAAAAAGGTTCTAACAGTAAAAAATAAGATGGTTTCTATACACATACATACATATTTATATTTATATATGTGTGTATTTATATACAATATATACATATATATGCCATTATCTATATTCTTTGTCCAAGCTAAGCGCTTTGGAAATTGCATTTCTATCTATTTATATGATTTTATGTTAGAGCAATGAGATGCAAGTACTTTCGGCTGCTTCACGTCCTCAGAAGCCTCCCACATCAAGCATGCACTCCTTCCTCTTTCTATTTCTTCTACTTGATATATTGGGGTTTTTGTGTGCTCCTCTTTTTCTCTCAGATTAGCTTTTATTTCCTGTTCAAAATTTAACTTGAACACTTCTTGTAAATAATCCCATATTATTAATTCCTAAATCTTGACTACGTCGCATAACATTTGCTCAACATATGTTAGATGGCAGATCGATTGGTAAGGCACTGAGACTGACTCGGAGCCATTTCCTTGAGGAGAAGCGCAGCACCTGGGCTGGCAGCAGCTGCCAGGAGGTTCCAAAGGCCTCTGCGTCCCGGAGAAGGGCATCTGAGATCACACTCTGGAACCCTAACTCTTATCGTACCTAAGGATGAACAAGTGGCTCGTGGCCACTGACTACTGCAGCAACTGCGTCTGGCAAGGCATGGCTGTACATGATGGCCATGTGGTACCAAAGGCAGCAGAGAATGGTTTTCCAAAATCTTGCTTTGTTTTGTACTTTTCTCAGGTTTGCAGAGGGGGGATTATGACAACTATATAAATAATAATCAGAGCACAAACTGACAATGAAAAACATAGGTGCATGGCTGTTCAAAATGTTTATGTGTGCTATTAGTTTAGTACTAAATATAAAATAGCTAAAATCAAGAATAAGTAAGATCTTTCATCAATAACATGAAAATTTTAAAAGTGCCTGAGGGGGGAAAAAAAAAAGCTCTCAATGTTACCCTTTAAAAATTAAGGAGATAGCCATAGAGTCAATTTTAAGACCAGAAAGGAAAAAGAAAAAAGTTCCCCTGGCTACATGTAGTATTTATGTGCTGTACTGAATTAAGTCAGATATTTAATTATCACTAATTGCTTCATTTTGGATTAACTTAATGCCCTGAAAAATAGCCTTCCTTAATTACAGTTTAAAACACAGTAATATCAAAGTGGCAGGCATGGGGAGGCACGCCTGTGGCCCTGGCAGTTGGGAGGCTGGAGCGGAAGAACTGCTAGAAATCGAAGCAATAGGGAGTACAAAGCCAGCCTGGACTACGTAGCAAAGCCAGTCCTGAACCTCAAAAACAAACAAAGAAAAATAGGAATAATAAACAGTTAACAAAGAAATAAAACAGAGCAAAATCCTAACTCGGTCTTAGGCTCACACACCTTCGCGTGTCTGCTTTTCAGGTTTATTCCCTGCTGTCCTGAACCTCGCTTCTAATGCACTCATCGTGACCAATGCAACGTGTGGAGAAAGAGGCCCTGAGATGTACTGCAAGCTGGTAGAGCACGTCCCTGGGCAGCCCGTGCGGAACCCCCAGTGTCGGGTCTGCAATCAAAACAGCAGCATTCCACACCGTATGTATTTTCGATGGATTTCTATGGCACTGAGTAGGCGCAAGGAGATTGTGGCTCAGGTTACATTAGGTTTCAGAGAGCTTGCAATCCTAAGAATGCCTAGAACTTTTCTTTCAATGATTGTCTTCATGATCCCACTGTCATTCAACAAATGTCTCAGGGCCACAGTCCCTTATCTTTAGCAGGCACAGAGGTTGGAGCAGATTGTCCAGCTGAAGAGTGGTGGCAGCCACTGGATTTACTGTTTCCAGGAACACAGTTTTTGTTGTTCATTGGTTGCTTATGTGTCGGGTTCTATGCTTGAGATCCAGGAGCAGAGGCTGGGTTCTTGGCAGCTGTAAGAGCACCAAGGGACACAAAGCCGCCTACTGCTGTCTCATGTGGTGGGTTCCCAGGGGAGGATGACTGCAGGAGCCTGCAGAAGAGGGAGGAGTTCATGGGTTATGTCCTGGAGGAAGTGAAGGCTCACTGAGTTACAGCTCAGTTGGCAACCATGAATGTGTAGCAGTAGAACAAGGGAAGAGGTGAGGGAGGGGAAGAGAAGAAGGAACTTAGGCAGAGTAAACAGAATAAACAGAAACTATTCTCTGAGAGCTAGCGATGGTTAGAAACAACTAGAGCTAAAACAGTTACAGGGCAGAGTGGAGAGAAGACTTTGGTGGCACAGGATGGACACAGATTCTGGAGGGTCTCGTGGGTCACAGGACTACTTTAAGGAAAAAGACCATGCATAGACCTTTGCCTACCTCTGTGAAGTCCAAGGGAAGTTTAGACTCACTCATGAATTTATTCAGTGTTGAGTTGAGTAATAGGGAAATGCAGATTCTATATAAATGATGGCCATCAAAGGATTCCTTGCGAAGGTGGGCCATATGCTGAGAAATAGAAGTAAGTTAGACTGAAGGAGGAAAGGGCATTGTAAAAGAACAGTGAACATAAATCTTGAAAGCACAAAACAGCAAGATTTATTAAGAGAACTCTAAGTAATTTAACATGTAAATAATTTGGCAAGAGGAATAATGGTACTAGATAATTTTAGAGAAAATTTGATTTAGAGATAAACAGTAGAAAATTATTGTATGTATCATCTATTACTATCTAGCCTTATATATATCAGTCCATAGGAAAAAACTAATAAAGTGAATATTTAATGACAATTGTGGTAAGTTATAGGAATGAAGACTCATATTGATATTGTTTTAAAATTTGCTTGGTTTTGATTTTCTTGTTTTTTATCTCTTTGTTAGAATAAGTTTTAGAGAAAAAGATTGAGAAGTTACAGCAATTCCTCATATATCCCCTGTTCCAATAAATGCGTGATCTCTTCCATTACCCATAGCCTCCACTAGAGAGGTAATAATTGATAAATATGCATGAATTTATTATCATGACCCAGAGTTCAGATTAGGGCTCACACTTCTTTGTATAAATTCTATGAATTTGGACAAAGTTATAATAAAATGTATCCTTCATTCTGGTATTGTATAGCATACTTTCTTCACTCTTTTTTTATTTGAAATGTACAAAATGAAGAAAGCTTTTCCTCACAATTTGCATGTTTCAATTACCTAAAGAAAATTGGAAGCATTGTGGATTTTCCTTACAGCCAGAAAGGAAATAATGCATAATATCCTCTATTGTGGTTAATTTATGGATGCAGAGATTAAATTATTTGAAGAAACTCTATTAATAATATTAATATATTAGTAATTCTGTGATTAACTTGGTAATGTTGTATAGCATTGAATATGAGCAAAAAGACACCTAAGAAGTTCACCATTATGAACCTGTTTTAATAACTGGCTCATGTCAAGTACGTCCATTGCTGTGCAGAGGGTACAGGAGGTGGCTGTGGTGCACGAGTTCCATGTTTTGTCTTTCTTGTATGGAATCATAAGAGCAAAGGGCCTGTGTCAGAGCCCTGGGAAAATGCTTCAAGCTAAGGAGACTTGTCACGTGGAATACAGGAAGAGGGTAAGGAAAAAAGGCATTTAGAGAAAGACTCCAGAACCAGGCATGATGCACGTGAGGCAAGAATTTCAGGAAGAATAACCTTCACTGTTAGCTACTTATATGTTATGAAGCAAGACACATATACTACATTTTCCCTTGAATTTGACAGCAGGTAATCTATGGGTCACCTTGTTAAAGAGTTGACAAATGTCCATAGAAGTGGGAGAGGGGAGGGAGAGCAGAAATATTTAGCCAAGTGTCTTTGATGCAAAGGAGGATGTGGTATGGGAAGGATTTCAAGGACAGGGGACATGTGAGCAGGCTTAGGTACTGAGGGGAGAGCCCAGCACATGGAAGACAATGAGTTCATGGGAGTGATGCTTCTCTTGAGGTAAAAACAGATGGAACATTAAGAGTAGGTAAGCAAAACATCTTAAATTATGAGATTCATTCCTTTTAACTGAAAAGATTGGAAATAAGTAAGGGTAAGTAGTGGCCAGTAGAAGAGGATGATAGGTAAATACTTGTCTGATGACCCAGGCTTCCTTGTTCAGCTATGAGTCTGGGATATTTGACCTGGGAAGAAACAGAAATCTAAATTATTTTTATAGTGGAATAGAAAGGGATATCTGAGCTCTGTGAGGGCAAAGTGAGGGTCCCATGTGGAGTGAAATAGAAATGGAAAATACATTCTCATGGAGTATTTCAGGGAAAGTGGAATAAAGAGACAAAAAAATTTGAAGCAAGGCCAGGAAAGAAATCAATTGACAGACCCGAGTTTCATTAGAGAAGAAGAGATAATCTGATGGAGAGAAGCTACCATGAGTTCCATGCCTGGCGGCATTGATGATTTTCAGCATGGACATAGCAGCAGGGGAATGGAGGAAGGGGAAGCAGTGAAAATGAGCAGCTGGAGATGGACAGGAGGATGAGGGGAATAGAAACAGTGTGACATATTAAATAATATATACACATGCATGAACAGTATATATATATATATCATCTATAATATACTAAACATTAAATGTTAAATATGCTTGTTATAGAAATATACACACATACATAAATATATTTATATTGGTGGAAAAGGGAGAAAGGGAAGGAAATGTGTACTACCCCAGAGTCAGACAGAACAATGCAAGATTGGAGTCAAACTAACAAAGTGGAGACTCTTGACTAGAAAACAGATAAGATGCACTTGCCAAACAGAGCCAAAGACCCATCCTTCAGTCATTTCCTTAAAGTTTGGTATTTCAGGCCTTTGTGAAACATAGTGAAAAACATATATAATCCCACCCCATTCCATGATCTTAAGGCATTGTGTGCCCATTAGCCTTGCTTGTTAATTTGATGGATTTAGAGATTCCTGGTGATGTGACGGGGGTGTGAGGGTGCTCAGCTCTCTACTAGGTCAACCCATTGATAAGTTCATAAACCAGTGGGCTTTTAAGCGGTGAGCCAGGTTGGGGGAAGCGGGTCACAGAGACCTGACCTCAGGGACTCTGTCTTGGCTTGGCCCCTTGCCTTCTGGTTCTAATGTCCTCTGCTTCTTGGCCATCATACACTGAGCAGTGTACTTCTATCACACCCTTCTGCAATGACTTCTCTGCCTTCAAGCCAGCCCACCATGGACCAAAACCTCTGAAGCCAAAGGCCTCAATAAACTCTCTGCCTTTATGTGATGAACATCAACTTCATTGCTGCAGCAGGAACGCTGAGCAACGCCGGCAGCAGAGCGACTCAGGCTAAAGCATGGCGCACATGAGACTGGTGTGGAGTTCCCCCTTCCAGCTTACTTGCAATGCTTTGTAAGCTTGTCAGGCCTCAGGCTGCTTTAGTTTTACATGACCTGCTTTATTAAAATTCAAAATCGCATTTTGTCTGAAAACCTAGAAAGAATAGAAGCCCACAATAGTTAAAACTTAGCAGTAAACCACATGAATGTATTTTCA
>NW_004524610.1:11782658-11785529 GCF_000260255.1 Octodon degus
GGTATTTGCTGTCCTCATAAAGAAAATACCTTTCCTGACTTCAACAGAATGTGTCTAGCACTAATTATTAACTATAGTCAGCAATTTCACTTGCAAAATGAGACAGGATACCTCAGTGAACTACAAAATAAGGTCTATGCAACTGTTTTGCTAAATTAACATTTTACCAAAATATTTAATATTATCTTTTCTTAGATACTTATATCAAGATTTAGATTTGAAATATAATGCCATAAGCAAGTCAAATATACAGTTTTGATGTAGTTAGGTGTAGACTTTAGATTATTTGACATATCAAAAAGCAAACCTAATGAATATTCAGGGTTTTTTTGTTTTTGTATTTTTTTGGCAGAGCTGGGGATTGAACTGAGATCCTTGTGTTTGCCACTCAAGCGCTTATCCTACTGAGCCATCTCCCTGGCCCAAATATTCAGTTTGTAATAAAACATTTTATCATAAAGATGTTTGTATACTACCATCAGAATCATTGATTGGGGAACTTAACTTTGATTGATCTTTATTATTATTTTTCTTTTTTAATTAATTTTATTGAGAAACAAATAGCAATGAGAAAGTTTCAAAACTGATTAAGAAGACAGTTTCAATAATTAATACATTGCACGTTGTTGTCTTCGTGGTAGTCATAGTACAAGATGCAGACATGATGTCCTGTCCAAACTCTATTAGTATAAATATTTTTTCTCATTGAATTAAAAGAAAGTAGCTGTATATATGTATATCCTATTTTGTTTATATAGATACAAAATGATCCTTCATTTATATCCCATTTTTTTGCTGCTTTTGTCAGAGATGGCTATTATATTTCCATTTAAATATTGTAGGTGCGTGAACTCAGCAAAATATTCCAATATAGTCCAGTAGTCCATAATAGTAGTGGGTTATCCATAGGCCTGGCAATGACAGAAGTTGCTGACATGAGCCTTTTATAACTCAGCATATAAATATGGCTTTAGTTTTTATACCTTGTTTTTAAACTTTTCTTCTGGATGGTTAAAACCAAGATAAAGCAAGACCTATATAACAAGAAATGTAACTTCTGTATCTGATAAAGTCAGTCAAATCCTCTCAAGATTTATCTTGAAACCCTGTATCACAGTTTGTAGATCTTTGTTAGTGTCAGCCATGAGGATGAGTCACAGCCATTGCTTGACCAATTTGCTCTCTGTGAAAGCCTGAGAGAATGTTTTCTCTCTAGGTAACTCTCCTTACGCACACTCTACATCATCAATCACTTTCCTCTGTGGCCCCATAATCTCCTTGATCAGAATTTTTTTGTGGCCAGCTCAGTCTGCCCTCAGGGTGAGGCTGACATGGCATGTGGTGCTGGGGATTGAACTTCAGTCCCTGAGTTTGCCTATGCTTGCCTAAGCAGATGTTTTAGACTGCTGAGCTGTCTTGCTAACCCCAAATTTTATTATTTTCAAAGTTTTATTTCAGTGTAAACTTTTTCTAGATAAGATTGAGTATGGTATACTTCTTGAACAGGTGCATAACTTATTTTGCACGTATGTACAAAATGTTTAGATTATTAATAGTTGCTGTATTCTTTGGCAACATTATGAGTAAAGGTTCCCATTCAAGGATATTTTTGCTTGTCAGTGGCAAATAAAATAAATGAGAATAACATTCTACATTTTAAATGTAAATTTAAAGGATATATTTTAAGTAATTGTCCTTTACTCCAATATGATTAAAAAATCTCTTATTGAATTTTAACTGTGCATTAATTTTGAGATATAACTTATGTTACATTAAACGATAGCAGAAGTAGAACTTTGGTTGCACTTACTCTTACTAGAGAAAACAATTCACAAATCTCTCACCTGCATTTTGTTGACACCTTACATTTCTTAAAGTTAGGCTTCTACACATCACGACTCTGAGTGGAGTTCGCTTCTTGCTGTTTTTAGGATTATCACAGAGTTTACATACTTGGTCCATGGTTCCTTACGTACTAACTGGTGGAGATCTAAGAAGTAGTTCAATTCTCACCTGCAAATCCTCACATTTCAAATTTTGTGGAAGCGAACAACAAAATAAATGAATATGTGCTATGTTTCTATACCATGAATAAAATGGTAGTGTACTGTAACCATGAATTAATAAATAAGTTTTGTGCCCTTTAATTATGAGACTATATCATTGTCATTCAAATGTGTGTCTGTATTATTGAATTAGGTGGGAAAATTGAGAGCCCATGATGGCTCCTCTCTGTCATGTGATTTATTCATTATTTGGGACATTTTTTCAATTATAAAATAACATTGTGTCCTAATCCTAAAGGTTATTCACAGACCATTCCTTTGAAAAAATTTTCCTGGGGAATTAATTTTGCACAAGTTCTCAGGATTGACACTTTAAAGCATAAACCATAATGAACAGAGGACACCAGGGGACCCCAGCTCTTCACGGTTTGCCTGTGCAAGGGCAGACGTGCTAACTTTCAAATGAGCTGTGAAAAACTTGGGTATGTGCTCATGACAGCCCAGGAACAGAAGGAGAGACATCAGCAACAACCTCTCCTCAGCCATGCTCACCCATCTGGATGCTGGGCCTGTTGAGACTGAGGCAAACAGAAAAGAAACAGAACTTGAGCTGCTTGAAAATGAGAAGCAAAGATTTGAGGCCTAAATCAATGACAGGAGCCAAAAGTAGTGGTGTCTGTTGTGAGGCGTGCTAGCTGAGTTGGAGGAGCAGAGCATGTCCGCCTTTTACAGCTTGTGAAAAGGGAGGGCATTTAGCAAGGATACTGGGTTCTGAGTTTGTCCACTCATGTATTGCTATCTCCCATCTCGCTTTTAATTCTCACCAGTTCTGTTCTTATCATTCTGGACGATGGGTGAGGGAGGA
>NW_004524610.1:11785629-11786247 GCF_000260255.1 Octodon degus
CCATCAAACTTGAAAGAGAGTTTTGCAGGGTATAGTAGTCTGGGCTGGAATTTGTTTTCATAGAGGACCTCAAGTACTCTGCTCCATGCTCTTCTGGCGTGCATGGTTTGTGAAGAGAAGTCGGCCGTAATTCTGATGGGTTTTCCTTTGAATGTGATCTGCTTTTTTTCTCTAGCAGCTTTCAGTAGATTATTTTTGTGCTGAATTTCTGGGATCTTGACTACTATATGTCTCGGTGTGTTTTTATTTGGGTTGAGCTTCCTTGGCGTTCTGTATGCTTCAGTTACCTGAATGTCAGATTGTTTTCTCATATTGGGAAGTTTTCTCCTATTACTTCTGCCCATATTTTTTTAATGCCATTTGTATTGACTCCTTCTTTCTCATTGATGCTTATTAGTCTCACATTGTTCTTCTTTGCATCATCTTGAAGGTGATGGATTATTCTTTCCTGCATCCTCGTTGTTTTTAAGAGATCCTTTCTTACCTTTTCACTAGCTGCACCGGTGTCTTCAAGATCTGAAACTCTGTCTTCACATTCACTTAAACGGTTTTGCAAGCTTGTGTTTGAGATTTTAATTTCCTCTATATATCTTTGGCTCTGCTTCATGCGATCTGTTT
>NW_004524610.1:11786600-11792405 GCF_000260255.1 Octodon degus
GCATTTAGCAAGGATACTGGGTTCTGAGTTTGTCCACTCATGTATTGCTATCTCCCATCTCGCTTTTAATT
Source organism: Octodon degus (assembly GCF_000260255.1). Taxonomy (NCBI): domain Eukaryota; kingdom Metazoa; phylum Chordata; class Mammalia; order Rodentia; family Octodontidae; genus Octodon; species Octodon degus. Next base: position 11,786,672 of record NW_004524610.1, read on the forward strand.
CTCACCAGTTCTGTTCTTATCATTTAAGTCGATGGGTGAGGGAGGACTTTTTTTTTTTTTTTTTTTTTTTTTTTTTTTTTTCCCAGTGGGATAGAGTTTTTGTTTTGTTGTTTCTTTCATGCTTCTCATTTTTATCTAGATAATTTCTCATTCTAGAGTTATTGACTGTGGGGCTAGGAAAATTCTGGAAGGGAGCCGTAGGGTGTCTTTCATTATATTTTAAAATACGAGTAGAAAAATAGCTACAGATGTGTTGGGAAAAATCCCATAGGAGGCATGGGACAGCATCTTATATTAAAACCAGATATCTATTGGATTTCCCAAGTCTTGGTAATAAAGAATGTGTCACAAGAGCAAATCTTCATGTACATTTCAACTACTACTGAGGATGCTAGGTTTCTGTTGAGGCTGATGGCATGCTGGAGCTGTCTCAGAAGAATATTTGCTTTTAGGAATGATTGACAGATCAATTAGATTTCAATATTATTACTTCACACTTAATTTCTGTACTTATCCCTAAAGTTGCCCAATTTAGTTGATGGTTTGGAAGCCTGAGTATTTAGCTATTTCCCACTACAACGAACAATGCTGTGAAAAAGTTGTCATTACAGGAAATTCAGTTGAATATATGAATTGCTCCTGTTGATATTTCAAGGCCACAGGAGAATTGTTTCAATGGCATTTTGCTTTCTTTCTTTACAGAAATAACTATAAACTAATCATGTGATTCTTTTCTCCCCCTTTTTTTTTTTTTACTCTGCTGTTGCCTTCCTAGAGAGACACCCAATTACAAATGCTATCGATGGCAAGAATACTTGGTGGCAAAGCCCCAGCATAAAGAACGGCATCGAATACCATTATGTGACAATCACACTGGACTTGCAGCAGGTACAGTGTCTCTTCTCATTTTCCACTTTTGAAATTGCACCTTGCTTTGGTTATTTGTTTATTTCATAGCTTCTAGTTGAGAAGATACACTTATCACCTTTCTTTATTTTTTGACATCATAGAAAGGTCTGTTGATGGGTATATAATGAGTTAGAAATATTTTGCACTTTGCACCAAAACACAAGTAAAGTGCATCTGTGTAAATGATTTAGAAATTAACTTGAAGCTTAATCTACATGAAGTATTCAGAGTTAATGAAAATATGGATCAGCAATATTTTATTGGAAGAAAAGAATAATTAAAAGGCCATTTTTAACTTTTGAAATATTGCAGTGTTTTCACTCTGCTGATGGTGTGGGCCCTTAAAGGTTCTCGGATAACAAGGCTCTTGAGTATATTGCCTCTCATTACTGAGCTGAACACACTGCGACAGTTGAGGCTCAAATTAAATTTGGGCCACTAAGCAGGGTAACAAGCCTTGTAGTTGCATAAAATTGAGGGTGGAAGTCAGGGTTTGTGGTGTATGGCCCTGGCTGGTTTCTATGCTTAATTTTCTCTTTCTGTTCATAATGATCAGGCCAGGCTGGAGTTACTTATCAAGAGTCAACATCACCCCAAATTACTGAGACCTGCAAGTGGATTTACACTAGAACTTGGAAAAAAGTTCCCATATTTCATAGTTATTCCATATAAGAAGTTCAATTGACCAAAGGCTGAGACTGGAGACGCTGAACTTAGATCACCTCTTTGATTCAGCCTGTTTCTCTTTCATGCTCTGGTATATGTATAGGAAAGACCCTCAGCCCCTCTTCCGTGGACCACTGTAGACACAGAGTAGCAGGAGTGCTTAGACCTGGGGAAGGGGAGTGGTCAATATAGCAAGACATACCATACTGTAGAAGCCATGACTTGTGAAGGTTGCCATGGAATAGAGAAGCATCAGCCAGGGACACCAGACACGGGGGCACAATCTTCCTCCTTCAAGTCTTGGACTGCTTTGATGAAAACCAGAGATATCTGGTTGCAAGGTTGGGCTCCTCAGGATCTGAAATACTGGGTGGCATGAAGGGCTCAGTGCCACAGATAAATACCAGTTTGTATGGGTTTACTTCCACCTATACTTATGTATGGCAGCTTACTGTCAACACAGAGTTAATGATATTCCCCAAGAAGTCTCAGCACATTGTTGCAGAATGGTGAGGCAAACCAGCACACTGATCAATCATGCTTAGGTCAATTAATCCTGTGCATGGATTCCCTGGAGATCCTAGCCTCAAAATGGACTTTATCCCTCCTGGATAGAGACAGCTTGATCCCTGATCGATTGCAGCAGTTCTCTCCCTTCATGTGATCATTGCAAGCCTGCCTTTCCAATCAAGAGCATGTCTGCTGTCCATCGACTTAGGTCATCCCCTGGGATAGGGAATCAATAAATCGTGATGGTTTATTGCTCCAGTTTACTCTCTACTCATTCTTTTAGATTGTGCATGAAACTAGAGAGTCAATTATTAATATAATTTGCACAAATCACTTAAGCTACCCTTTGAGCTTGACCACAATATTATTTATTTGTTATCAAACATAGCAGGATATTTTCTTTCTAATTTACAGCTGGACAGTGCAATCACACGTCTTTGGTAAATATTTCTTTCTGACTTGCCTGTCATGAATTTAATAAGTCAGAGAGTTCACCTGAAAGGCCATTTTTTTTAGCAAATTTCCTAAATTTGTTTTGCATCCCCGCACATCTATTCTTACCTAGTATTTTAAAATGATGTGGATTTGCTTTTCTGTTTTATCTTCCTCTTATATAGCATAACAGCCTTAATATGAGTGAATAATCTAGGGCATCTCTTATAAGTTAGTCATCATAACATAAGGTAGTGCTCTTTTGAGCATCAAAGTCTATCTGACTCGCAAGGCTAAAATGTACAAGAAGGAATTATCTATAGTTTAAAAGGTTCCAAGGTCTTATCCTGAAGGTTGATGCTTAGCCATAAGCATCAACCCCTACTGAATTTAGACTTCACCTTCTTCTTCAAATCTGCCACTCATATGTTCAAAACAAGAGAAACACATCATCCACACAACGAAATAAATGTTTATTTCTACTTGTCTCAGAATTGTAAGAATTATTTAATGATGTATGGATTGAAGGAAGCTTTATGAAGATTTTGTGATGGAATTTGTAGGACCAAAAGGGGCTTCACCTTTCTGACTTGACCTTAGATTTTGGAAGAATAATCTGTAGACCTACTTATTCATCTGTGGATCAAATCTATAGCAAGGGACATCCTAGCACTTTAGCAACAGAAAATAAAGCATCCAGTATGATGTTATTTTTGTCCCACAATAATCCTGCAAGCATTATAATTCTTTTTTTGTAGCTGATGAACACTAGTTAAATGACCTAGTCCACATTGCAAAACTTAGTACAGCAGGGGATGGATTTCATCCTCAATAATATGAATCCAAAACTCTAACTATGCCAATATTGTGTGATAGGAATCCTAGGGAGCTTCTGGGAACTTTCCTTACACTGTATTTTATAGGAGTTCACACATGGTTTGGATTAAAGAAGTACCTCACCATATTTTCTTTCCTTCAAGGAAAGAATGCATCCAACATATGCCATAAAATGGGAATGGATCTCTCATCTTCTAGTATAAGGTGTTATGCCTGTAAAATGAAACAATTTATGTTTTTCTACTTACATCATAAAAAATTTAGAGGTCATTCAGCATTATAAACTGTTGTCTAGCTTGGAACCAAGGAAAGTATTGCTGTGAGGAAAAGGCAATAATCTCTAAATACTTACTTATCATTGATTCAGCAAGAAGTTGGGCCATTTATTAGTCCTCCTTTTTATATTGAGATGAATAATATGTGACTTGTGCAAGTGTTTCTGTTGGTACATCCTTGGTTAAACTACATTTAATTAATTTGTGTTTTAAATATAAACAACAGCAATTGGATTGTCCTGATTCAGTCATTTCAGGTTATACTGGGAAATTTATTTCTCATTTTAACATTCAAAATAACACGTAGGAAAATATAATCTTTTTTTAGGAGAAAATAGTTCCCTGTTTTATGAGCAGATTGTTCTCAGACATTTATTACTAAGAGATTGTTAACTTTTCCAAATTCTATTTACTCAAACATCTTGAATAGATGATTTAATCACGCTGTGCCTCAGTGTCTAGATTAACAGAATAAATATCATAATATCATGAAAAGAACCTTGAAATAATGATAATAACAGTACAATAACTAAATTCCATCTGGTAGTAATGGCCATAATTGGGACCTAAAATCAACATAAACTTAAATACAGGCTTAAATGTTTCCACAATATACACGCAAAAGCCAACAAAATGGCACAGAAAAGCAAGCAGCAATTTAAAAGATAATAACAGGGACTGAAAGAATACTAAAATGTCCAAACCTTCCTATTTTATTTTTTTTCTAACAAGATATCATGAAAATATTATATTTTATCTTATTTCATGAAATTTCTAATATGACATTTTCTCAGTTTTGCCTTTCAATTTGTTCAAGAGAAAAGCCACTTGGAAATAGCACAGAGAAGCAGCTTTTTCTGTAGACTTTGTTAACGTAGGCTGAAGCCATAGTCACTGCTAGATAATCCAGAAATGCTGTAGAATTAGTTACACTTATATGTAAGAGTACTGTCCAGTTTAAAGCATTCCACTTCTATGACTCCTAAACATACATTTGTCAAATAAAAGTCACAGTTCATATACCATGTGTTTTTAACCTAATTGTTTTATCTATTGTCGAGACATATTTAGTGAAATGCATAAACAATGTTTAAAAATGATTATATTTAGGATGATAAATTATTATTATTATTATTATTTTAGTATATTTAGTACAGGGTTTACAGAGTCTCACTATGTAGATCATACTCATAGTGGTTTTCCTGTTTTCAACTTCCAAAGTGCTGGGATTACAGGCATGCAACAGCACGCCCAGTCTCAATCAACATGCACCAGGAACAGGGCTGGCACAGCACTCTGGGGATCAAACCCTGGGTCACTGCACCTGCCTAAGCAGGCAATTCAGTCTGCTGAGCTATCTGGCTGGCCCATGCTTTTTTAAAAATATTTTTCTATATTCATATGCTTATACTTTTATAATCTATGTGATTAGTATAGATAATACTTTTCTTAAAGTCTGAATCACTAATGGTTGAATCTATATCTGATAAAATAAGATGAAATACATTGAAGCACTTAGTCTATTTGTTTTATTTCATTTAGATGTATTGAGTGATCAATGTCTTATACTGAAAGATCTTTGTACATAAAACATAAATAAAAAGTATAAAAGATACAAAAAATGGAAAATATCCTGTGTTCATAGATGGAAAAAAATTATATTGTGAAAATGTTCATGCTTTAGCCCAAGATCTCTGTTAAAATTCCAAAGATATTTTTTTCATAATTTTATTGATAAACAAATAGCAATGAGACAGTTTCAAATCAAATCGCTAGGACAGTTTCAATAACTAACACACTGCATACATTCTTCTTAGTGGTTAATTGCTGTACAAGATGTGAGCTTGAGATCCTATTTACAAACATCATTAGAACAATTCATTCTATTCATTAACAGAATGTAACTATATATCTATCCTAACCACTTTGAATACACAGATACAAAATGGACATTCAACTGTATCCCCCCTTTTTTGTCAAGTTCCGTTATTTGAATATTATAGGTGTGTAAACTCAGCAAAATATTCTAAAGAGTCCAGTAGCCCATTATAGCATTGGGTCTTCTGTTTAACTGGCAATGTCAGAAATTATTGACCTGAGTCCCC